>NC_091677.1:17537500-18162500 GCF_042453785.1 Malus domestica | reverse complement strand
AACCGTTTGATTTAGAACTTATTCTTGTATGTTGATTGAGAGTGCACGCTTAATTTGCATGCTTGAATTTGGTGCTAGGATATAAGTTTGTTTCACCTAATCGTTATGAATTTATATTCGCAAGTAGTGAAGGTCGCTAGTCACGATCGTGTTAAGTAGATTCCTGGCAAGAGTATCATGCTTTTCATAGTTACAAATGCCTTGTCGATGCTTATGATTTCCAAAGAACGTAATGATTCTAACTTGTATCTTTATCATGCTGTTCATATAGAGAACTTGTTAGGAATAATTTGTTTGCGATGCATATTCATCCAATTCAATGATTCTAGGGAAATCTGAAGGTTAATTTAAGCGGACCTAATTAACTTGGAGTGTCGAGGTTCACAACTTATTAAATTGATAACTGGAAATTGATTTACATTGCATATATTTCATGTGTGGAGAAGAACCCCTTAGCCATTCCATCATCCATTGATTCATCACAATTTTGTCTTACAATCTGTTTTCTTTTTCAATCTGCCCATTTAATTATTTTCGTCCAAAATCAATCCCACCTTATTCCTTTAAGTCATATTACTTAGAACTTGTCTTAGAATATGTTTTTAGGTGTTTTAGGTCATTAGGAAACCAAAATTCGTCCAAGTTGTGTTAGAGTCCCAAAACTGCCCAGAAAGTGGTTTTTAGGCAATTTTGAGTGTTTGTTTGCTGTTTTGAGTCTTTTGGTTTGTTTTAGTATTTTAGATTTTAGTTTTGCATTCTTTGAGTCTAGTTTAGTATTTTAAACTTTGATTTACAGATTTGAGTCAGTTTAGAGTGTTTTAGCAATCCCTCCTAATCCCCGGTTTAAGAACGATCCCTACTTATCCATACTACATTTGTCAACAATAGGGTTTAATTTGTGTGTTTAGTTATTTTACGCATCAAATTTTGGCGCCGTTGCCGGGGATTAGCAATTTTGCTAATCCCTCGTTGTTTCTTTTTATTTTTATTTTCGTTTGTTTTCTATCTTAGTTACTGATTTTGTTTTGCTTTGTTTTATTTACTTTTGATATTTGATATAGTTTTGTTTCTTTGATTTTAGGTACTAGAGAAGTAGGACATGGATTTTGGTAGCATTGAAGCTCAATTGGCAAATCTTACTTCTCAATTGTCGCAGTATGCCGAAAGGACCACAATGCAAAGTGTCCCTACATTTGGTGCGTCTTATGGGCAAGGATATCAAGCCAATCAATGTCCACAAAGAGATTGGAGTGATCATTCAACTTCTATGTGGTGGGAATCTCAACAAGCTCAACACGAAGGATATTGGCAGCCATATGAGGAGTTCTATTCAAGACCTATGCACTATGCTCAATCAAACTCAGGTTCGTCAATAGATTATAATCAAATTCTTAACGAATTAAATTCCTTGGTGCAGGGCTCACAAAATCAAGCCAAGGAGGCTCAACAAGATGCATATTGGCAGCCATATGAGGAGTTTTACACCACGCCTTTGCAGCCACCACCACCTCCCCCACAACAAATCCAATCGAATTCAAGTATGCCCATGAGTTATGATGAAATTCTTGATGTACTAACCTCTTTGACGCAGGGCTCACAACAAGAAGAATGCTCGCAGCCATCTGAGGAGTTCTATCAGTGGCCATATGCACCACCACAATCTTCCCAAACAAATTCAGGTACGTCAATGGATAATGACCAAATTGTTCAATTACTCACCTCTTTGACACATGAAGGAGAAAATCAAGCCAACAAGATGGATGAATTAGAGAAGCACGTTGGGCAGATTGTGGAGTTCATGGCACAAATTCAAGAACAAAGTGAATTCTCCAACGCAAACATTGTAAGTTCAATGGAAGATTTTGAAATTACTAAAGCCATCACTTTGGGAAGTGCCATGGAGGTCGGCGCTGAACCAAGGGCGTCCAAACAAAGCCAAGAGGAGGACGAACATCTACTAATTGAGGAGGAGGAAGAAGACACACCCACGGCAAGGGTAGAACAACCCTTGCCGCAGCCTCATAGAGTCCCTATGCCGTCCAACTCAGTTAAGTTGGTTCCAAATTCAATTCTTTCTTTCCCCATTCCACCAAATGTCCCTTTTCCTCGTAGGTTTTTTATTCCCAAGGAAGAAGAGAGTGAAAAAGACATCGTGGAAGCCCTTCCCAAGGTGCAAAGTGATATCCCAATTCTTGGTACACCAAAACAAGTTCCAGATTGTGTTGAAATCCCTGAAGAGAATTGTACACCAAGAAGAAGGATTCAAGAGAAGAAAGTGGCTGGGGAGTATCTAGAATTCATCAAAGAGCATGTACTTGAGACAACCATCCCCAAAGAAGTTGAATTTGATGACACGGGACAAATCACAACCATCGTAGTAAATCTGGCCAAATTCAAAGTCCCTAAAACTTTCAAAGAAGTGGTGTTTGTCATTAAGTTCTTGTCGGACAAAGCAAGTAAGTCACCTTCTCCAATTTCTATTACGTTTTATACTTACATGTTGTTAATAATTCAGGAACCCACTCTCGAATTTAAACCATTGCCGGATCACTTCAAGTATCACCTTCCGTTCAAGGATCAATTCCATGCTATGGGACCTACGGGAGCTTAAAGAGAAGTATCGTCCGGCTGCAAGACGTTAAAGCAAGCGCTACGTGGGAGGCAACCCATGCATTCAACAAAGGAAGACTTAGGAATCACTCCAATTCCAGATTTGCGTTCCTAAAACCCTTCTCTTTGTTGATTCTTTCTAATCTGCCAGTTTATTTGTTTAGTTGCTGTTTATGTGTGTACTTTTATTTGGTGTGATTTTATGCTTAAACATTGAGGACAATGTTTGATTTAAGTGTGGGGGGTTAACTAAGTGTTTTTTATGCAAATTCGTGGGATTTTATCACCCATTACTTATAGACTTGTTCCTTGCTGTTTTTAAGTGTTTTTAAGTAGTTTTGGTGTGTTTTAGTGTGTGTTGACATAAAACTCCGAAAATCACATAAAAATTTGAAAAAAAGTGTTTTGAAAAGCCTAAAAAGCGTGTTTTGAGTCGTTTTTGTGTGTTTGTGTCTAGAGTACCTTCCAACACAATGATGAGGATTTGGTTTTTAATTGCATGACTGTTAAAGAGAGTGATTAACATGGATGAAAGTTTGATTTACTCTTTGTTTATGCTTGGTTGTGGTTATAACTTATGAATTCACATGCAATCATAAAGGAAAAATCAGTTTTTGTAACATGCTTGAAGGAAGGAACTCGAATTAATGCTACAACCTTGTGAGACTTGAGCCTAAACGTTTATTTGGAGAGTTAAAATCTGTGCATTCTTTGTTTTCTAAGTCGTTGCATGATCTCATTATTCCTTGCTTGGTTGCTACTTAGAAGGCGTTTCATCATTTAGTTCCAAATGCTAGAACTCATGCCCATTTCATTCAAAGCATGTCATTGAATTGCATAACACATATTCAAGATAAAGTTGTGTAGTGACCACCACCATAGACAAAAAGCCGTAAATCCCCTCTGTTATTATGTTTTGTAGGTTTTTAACCCCGTTGAGCCTTGTTTAGCCTATTCTTTGTTAACCCATGTTTTCCTCACCTAGCCTAGATTAGGACCATCCATACCCTTGTTCTTAAAGCATAGTAAAGCATGATTCAAATTGAATTCCTTTTAATTTATGTTGACAGAAAACAAGTGTGGGGGAAGTATTTCTTTTGGTGATTTTGTGTGCCATAGGCACGTGTGGAAAGAAAAGAAAAGAAAAAATTCGTGGAAAAAGAAAAAAATGAAGAAAAAAAAAGTGTGAAAAGTATGAAAAAAGAGTTGAAAAGATGTGAAAAAGAGTTCCAAAGTATTGTTTGTTGAAGTAAGGGTCCAAAACAATGAATTCGGCCCTAAGGAGTTGTCTAAATCTTTCCCTTGTGTTTTAAAGTTAATTTCTGCAATCTAAGTGAATTCTAAGTCTCAATTTCACTACTTTGCTTACTAATGCTTGAAGAACGTTTGTTTTCCCTATCCTTTCTTTGTTAACCAATACCCCAAGCCCCGTTACAACCCTTAACTTCTATCTTGAGTGTTATGTGTTTCAATTTGTGGAGTTTGAATTTGGTATGAGAATATATTGTCACTGGTTCTCGCATCTAAGTAGTAGCATTCCATTCATGAGATCATATCTAAACATGCTTCTTAACTCTAGAAATTGCGTTCTTTGTGAAACATATATGTGAGCATTCGTTTTCATATCTACATCAATCTTCTCACATATGACTAGTGTAGGGTGTGGAGTTAGAAAATCTGAGTGAAAATAGAGTGTATATCTTGTAAGGAATTGAGGGAATTCTCTAAGGCATGTTACTACATTCAAAGCATTGTTTTAATTGATTACTTGTGAACTAGTAAGTGGTGACTTTAATTAAGTATGTGCTTGTGTAAAGATGACTCAAATCTATGGGGATAACAATTTTTAACATGTCATGTGCATTGGAAATCCCTAAGCCAATTGTTGGAAGGTCTAGAGTGTGTTTTGTTTCTTTTGTTTGTTTTGTTTTGCTCGAGGACTAGCAAAAGCTAAGTGTGGGGGAATTTGATAGGAGCATATTTATGTGCCTTAGTTAGCTAGTTCTTATGCATTTCCATGGTGTTTTCTTAGTTAAAGTAGTCTTTTAAGCTAGTTTTATGTGTTTTCAGGTTTTAAGGCCAAAGGATGCAAGAAGATGCATTTTGGAGCTTTTTGGAGCAAATTGGGCTTGGAATGATTATCACATAATTGGAGCCAAGGTTTGGACGAATTTGAAGACTTGAAGATGATGATTCCTACTTGAACAAGGTTTCCTAGTTGAAGTAGGAAAGTGCTTACATGAAGGAGGATTCCTAATCGACGAAGGATTCCTAATCGACGAAGGATTCCTAATCAACGAAGGATTCCTAATTGAAGATGGATTCCTAATCACATGAGGATTCCTAGAAGAACAAGGATTCCTACTCCAACAAGGATTCCTACTTGAAGTAGGAAAGTTAAGCCAAGGTTTCCTACTTTGGTTTGATTTTTCCTAATTGTCCCTAAAAGTTTCAGCAATTATGAAGACTTTCTAAGCATTCTAGGACACAAAACAAAAGCCTAGAACCCTTTTGAACCCTTGCCGCACCCCCCTTTGCATTTCCTCTTCCCTATTTCCTGTTTTTATGCTTTAAAACACCTTCCTTTTGTGTTTTAAACCCTAGCCGAATTTCCCTTGCCCTTTCCCTTAATTTTCTGATTTGTTTCCTTAATTCTAGAAGCTTTAAACTTAATTCCTGATTACCTAATTAGCCTAGGGTTTTTAATTTCCTAATCCCTTTAAATAAACATGTTTGTGCAGCCACAAAAGCCCATTCATCCAGAAACTCACCCATTCACGCCAGAAACTGAACACCACCTTCAACAGCCCCATTCCTTCACCATTCACCATATTTTCTGACCCAAAACCACCCTAGCCGCACCACCCATCAACCCTAAACACTTCCATACGTCTTCCATCCATTCTACATCATTCAATTACCCAAGAAACCACCAACATCCAATCTGCCGCAAGCAAGGAAAGGGGACAGATTCACTCAATTGTTTGGCTCTTCATTCTGAGTTGTTGAACAATTTTAGGTGTATTCTATCTTATATTTCAATGTCTAATTCATGTAATCTTTGTTTTGCTTTGAGTATGATTGGCTAAATTCGTTTTGGCTAAGGGTGTATTCAAAACCATGATTATATATGTGAAATAAGTTGATTACTTTCAGTTATCGTTGCATAAGTCGTGAATACAATTTGCTTAACCGTTTGATTTAGAACTTATTCTTGTATGTTGATTGAGAGTGCACGCTTAATTTGCATGCTTGAATTTGGTGCTAGGATATAAGTTTGTTTCACCTAATCGTTATGAATTTATATTCGCAAGTAGTGAAGGTCGCTAGTCACGATCGTGTTAAGTAGATTCCTGGCAAGAGTATCATGCTTTTCATAGTTACAAATGCCTTGTCGATGCTTATGATTTCCAAAGAACGTAATGATTCTAACTTGTATCTTTATCATGCTGTTCATATAGAGAACTTGTTAGGAATAATTTGTTTGCGATGCATATTCATCCAATTCAATGATTCTAGGGAAATCTGAAGGTTAATTTAAGCGGACCTAATTAACTTGGAGTGTCGAGGTTCACAACTTATTAAATTGATAACTGGAAATTGATTTACATTGCATATATTTCATGTGTGGAGAAGAACCCCTTAGCCATTCCATCATCCATTGATTCATCACAATTTTGTCTTACAATCTGTTTTCTTTTTCAATCTGCCCATTTAATTATTTTCGTCCAAAATCAATCCCACCTTATTCCTTTAAGTCATATTACTTAGAACTTGTCTTAGAATATGTTTTTAGGTGTTTTAGGTCATTAGGAAACCAAAATTCGTCCAAGTTGTGTTAGAGTCCCAAAACTGCCCAGAAAGTGGTTTTTAGGCAATTTTGAGTGTTTGTTTTCTGTTTTGAGTCTTTTGGTTTGTTTTAGTATTTTAGATTTTAGTTTTGCATTCTTTGAGTCTAGTTTAGTATTTTAAACTTTGTTTTACAGATTTGAGTCAGTTTAGAGTGTTTTAGCAATCCCTCCTAATCCCCGGTTTAAGAACGATCCCTACTTATCCATACTACATTTGTCAACAAGAGGGTTTAATTTGTGTGTTTAGTTATTTTACGCATCAACCCTCCAAGGTGTTGGCCTCTTTAGAGAGAAAATGGAGAGACAATTCTCACCAATTTTCCCCCAAAATAAACCCTTAATCACTTTATGAATATTTGGCTATATAATCATTTATATAGTCACTTCTTTAAGTGACCTAAACAACCAAAACCCTAATTCATTCACATATGGCCGGCCATTTAGGGGCTTTTGGGCTTTTGGGCTTTAATGAATCTTCATTCATTAAATTGTCATACAACTTAAGTTAATGGGCTTGACGTTCGAAGCCCATTGGGCCTTAAGGTCCAAAACTATCCCGAAGTCTTTAACGAACTTATTCGTTTGATTAATTAACATATTAATTAATCCTTGCCATAAATAAATGATTAAACCATTTAATCATTCTTACTCATTTCCGTTTAATCTCCAATCTCTACCTTTTACGGTGTGCGATCCATTAGGTTCCTTTTAGCGAGGTAGTGGGCGATTAAAACCATTTTACATCGATTGTGAATTGAAACTATTTTCAATTCTCCCTTTAGTGATTACACACGTTTAGGGCTTCCACAAACCATGAGTGACACCTAGCAGCATATCATGGTTACCCAAGCTAATCAGAAGAGGTGGAGAACCTATTCAGTTCGGGATTACAAATGCAATACGGTCCTTCTCTAATCTAATACTCTTGACCACATTGTTTGGTATGATAGTTTATTTACTCATGTCTACTATCCAATGTAAATCGTTTGCTTATATGATTTCCTTGAATTTGATTTGGAACGCATTCCTTAATCTCATTCATACTCTGGCCAGAGATTCCAAATCATATCATAGAGTATTCTCCCTCAACTGTTTGAAGGTTAGAGATCCCTTGTTGCGCATTCACTTGTCTCCATAGCTAAGTGGCTTAACCCCAACGATGCCGTGGACACCCCGAGGGGGTGACTTTGACATAATCAAAGATCAAGGACTTAACCACAAGACAACTGTGATGCCTCAGGTCAAAGGACTACTTTGCATTATCCCAACCATGAGTTCTTATGTGACATGGAATATGAGAACTCTTCGTTGATCACGTTCAGTGTACTCATTCTCTATTGAGCACCTACGTACTTGTCTTGATGTCACACACACCAATGACTCGAGACTAATCACTCTCCCTGAGAGAAGACATAGTACGTACCGATCTTTACGGACTGTCAATGCCCAATTGACAATCCTATGATCAGGAACATTTAGGATGTGTCTATGAAAGAATGGTCTCATGAATCTAACTTCATTAGATTACATTCTCCCAATCACATATTCCTTGGACTTTATCGTTTAAGCATATAACATTTATATGAGACGACTCAAACAATAATGTATGCCCTTTATATGTAAAACTAGATTAGTTTAACATGTGAAATGTCCGTAAAGTATCATCACATGATTGGCTTTAGAGCACATTTCCAACAATCTCCCACTTGCACTAGAGCCAATCAGCTTGGTCATCTTGATGATACCTCTTCTGTAGTCATTTCATAAATGGCTGAATAGTAGGCCTAGGCAGTGGATATCTATATGTGTTATCCACAGAAGCAACCTTGAGAATAACGACGTCACCATTATACATGATTCTCAATCATGTGGTTCAGTCTCTCATTTGTGTTCGGATCTTGATGAGACCTTGATTCCCAGGCTTGAGCTATCGCCACATTAGTGTCATACACTTTCTGGTTGGAATCGAATAGAGAGTTCATAAATGAACTTTCCCATCCAAACAACATTGTTGTAAACTTCTATATGGCAATATATCTTGCATTCATAATGGAACACACTAAAGTCATTACTTTAATGTTTCCATCCAAATATCTCTTTAGTCATAATAAAGAGATATTTGTTTATCTCTTCATTCATAATGAAGAAACATCCAATGATGGATTAGATTCATAATCTAATACATTTACGCTTCCATTACGTTACTCTAATTCTTCCTCATTCTTTGAGGAATCTATCCTTTAGTATTTCTTAAATACTTAAGGACTCACTTGACAGTTGCCACGGTTCTGATCCTGGGCTTGCACTGATATCGTCTTGTACCGTTCTAGGTACAACTCATATCAATGTTTTTCATACAATATGAAATACATAAATCACCTTTCTGCTTATGCATAAAGGATTCAATTTACGCATTATTTCTATGGGAGTCAAAGGGTACGTTCCCTTTGAGAAGGGCAACTTGCTAGTCTCACTAGAATCGTCCTTCTTATTGAAGTTTATCATCATATGAGAAACTTCCTAGCATCCATTGTCTATTATTAGGGATTGATATAATCCAATTATATCATGAAATATATCATTATAGATTTCCATCCCATGTATATAGACTATATCTCCCATATACATTCTATCTTCATATAATGTATTAAAGTCATAACTTTAACGAAGAAGTATTCTTTTCATTTCCAAAATTAATATATCATATATACTTAAATTTTAGGAACATGATTAACTCCCACTAATCTTTTGTAAAACTCGTAAACAAAAGATTCATTTACATCTTGATGAGAAATCAAACGATTTGATCCTTTTTTCCTCATAAAATGCAAATAGCTCCCACTAACTTGCTAAGATCCATGATGGATGGATCTCTACAACTTACATGTCTTGTGATTTATAGTTTTGGACATATATTATCAAGACTATCTTAATAATGGTTTCGGAAAACCATATTATGTCAAAACATTGAATCACCATTTTAGTTGTAGCTAGCAATCTTCGAATTAATTGAAACCAAGCCTATCTCAAAGATGGTTTCTTCAAAGTCAACCATTCTCTTTGATTGTAGTTACCTTAAGCTACCAATTAGCTATGAAGGTTTCATTATTTCGAGTCAAATGGTACTTTACCATTTCCTTGAGTATATATCGTATATGCACTCAATGTAGTCATAAGGATTTTCATTCTTATCGACTACCTTGGAGCTTGTGGTATAGGAACTAGGTTGTTATATTTGTTGATTACTATCTTGTCTCTCAAAGAACCCATTCTTTGAGTTCTATCTCTCGTTCATTTGCTTTTAGGCAAATCACATTGTAGAATTACAATGAACTACCCAACAAAACAACATTTGTTAGTTGGTTTATAGAAGCGATATCCAAAAGTTATTTTAAGGATATCCTACAAGATTGTTATCAAACAAATATTGCTTATTAGCACACAACCCCAAATCTTTAACATGCTTAAGATTTGTCTTTCTTTTCCAACTACATCTTATGGAGTCATGAAAATATTGGAAGATCTTCTCATTGACAATCATATTGTTTTAGAAGTATATATCCTATATATGGGTAATAGATAACATTTAACGAACTAAATCTTATTCGAGTTTGTTCTTCTCCTAATGGAGAAATACATTATCTTATGATGCTATTTTCCTTGATATCTTTCAAGGAAACTCATCTAAAGTGTTACCTTATCTTGGATCAAATCTAAGGAGGTAAATACTTTAGACGTCTTACTCATCAACTTACATTTCTTGAATTCTTTGAAACATTTTACAAAGTATTCGGACTTGTGTTTATTCAAAATAAACTATAGTTCAACCGAGAGTGATCTTCGGTGAATGTTATTCAACATGAGTAATATTATGTTTGTGGACAAGTGCCACTAACATTTAAGTGAATTGACCTCAACAACTTTGTGATTCTTTCTTCTTTCCAAAAGAATAAAGATTCGAACATTTCGCCTCTATACAATTTTAACAAGAAGGTATTGGATCCGGATCTAACAATCCAAAGCATCCATTTATTACCAACTCGTAATTTATGTTTGAGAGGTATCACAACTTTTGTTGGGATTAGTCACTACCTTGCAACCTTTTGGGTTTTAAGCATCATTATATTCTAAACAGTTAACACTACCATATCATCTCTACTATAGAGACAATCAATTAGATTACTATAATCCAATTTCTTTGGTAGTTCATATGAGGAAGTAAGTACTATCTGCTTTCGCAGATATCTATATCTTATTCACGTTCCGTATGTGAAGCACCTTTTCTTCTCTCATATATCTTCTACTTCTTATTAGTCACACTTTTACAACGATTTGTAAAATATAGTTACTAATACGGAATCATACATTCAAGTAGAAGAACCAACTGTTTTGAACTATTCAAGAACAATTTACAACACCTTCGAAAGGTGTGTTCTTGACACTTGCAAGACATTTCTTGCAAATACCCCTTCCAATGTCCATCCTTTCATAAAGAAAGTTTGTTCCCTTGGAGTTATTTATCTTCTTTATTTGACTTTCACCTTTGACTACATTAGTCATGGTCCCTAAACTCCCACTATCTCTCTTGAAACCTTTTTCAATTGTGTTATACACATCAAACAATTTTGGAGAGCATGTGGTTTATTGTTCACTACATAGTTTACAATAAACTTAGTGAACGATTAGGATAGGGAAACAAAGGTGAAGTCCTTGCCTAGTTTCCGTCTCGTTAAGTGGTTTATCACTTCAACATTCAATGATTCAAAATCATCATAAGTCCATGTTAATGGACTACTTTTGTCAACCAACCATTATGTTCTAAACATAATTACAAACCTTCAAGAGTTGTACAAGGCAACTCTCATTTCTTCATACAACAATTTGCAAGTGAAGAATTATGGCACATAAAGTGTCCATGCCTTTGTGCTTTCTTCTCAAGTTCTTTGTTCATTTAACAAAGAAACAAGCACTAAGGTTTGCATTGACTAAGGGTTGTTCAAAGCAACTCCTATTTCTTCATACAACAATTTGTAATTGAAGAATTATGACATTAAAAGTGTTGTCCTCTTTATGATAGACCTTTTCTAACATATTCTTCTAATGATACATTATCAATAGGAAGATTGTGAGGATGAGACTACTTAGGTACATATGCAATCCTTTTTAAGACATTCTTTGGGATTGTGGTACCAAGTCCGGAAACTAAAACATTCGGTTTTATTTGTCAAGTGTTGGATAGCGTATGCAAATATATTGGTAAACAAATACATAACGAATATAAATTGATTGATTTTAAGCCATTTGATTCGGGTCTTTAAATCAAATAGCATCACCCACTATTTTTGGCAAATTCCATATCCCTCATTGGAATTCGAGAGTTTTGGATGAAACTCTTAGTAGGTTATGGGAGGCTCACTATTACCAAGCCCACCTCAAAAGAACTCCATATTGGCTAGCAACAATAATAATGAGAGAGTACGCTTACTCATTTGCAACCTATGCAAGTACCCATCTCGTTTGGCCTCTAGAGAATGATGCCTCAGAAGAACTCCATATTGGCACCATTGCACTTAGTTAAGTCATTCCCACCATGCTAGTTCAAGTAGGGGTTCAAGAATGGCCTCAGAAGAACTCCATATTGGCCACACTCGTTGCCTACCTTTCACTTCATCATATGTTTATAGGCTTCTTCTGAATGTAAGCACATACTTTGCAACCCCAGAACTGGACGAATACATTGTACGAGTCACAAACGATTGAAGCCCACCACGGTGGAAGGCCACGAAAGAGTGTTCAAAGCACTCTCACGCTTATCAACTTAATATTGGTTTGGTTGAGGGTTTTAGGTCTCATCTCATATCAATATACATTTTAATCTCTATTAAAACAATTTTGGTCCTATTACAACTATTGGTCCATATGATTGTTTTAGTTGTACATAATACTCCCACTATGCTTTTAAAACGGTTTTTAAAGCAAGAGTATATGTTACTACTAACATAAGGTTTGCATTCATTTGATGGACTATATAGTTGCCTTAGGGCCTTAGGATGACTATGAACCTTTGTTTAGATTCAACACGAGCCTTGTGTTGAATCTCGGTCTAGGGATGGAGATTGATTTTAGTTACGCGTTTAATCACATTAAGGCGTGTTGTCATAGGGGCGTTGGACCCAATTACTTCATTTTCATGCATATCATATAAAGCAAGAAAGAAATACTTCAAAGTAAAGGATGAGCTTATGCTCATTACAACATTTGCATAAAACAAATTACCTTAAAGTAAAGAAGGACTTATGCCCTTTTACAACATTTGATCAAATCAAATTACAACCAAAATCTAATCTACACATTCCCATGGTTCAAACAAATTTGAAACGCCTTTCACATAGCTCAATTATATTAGGCTTAGGTTCATAATCATCCTTTAATTAATTAACGCTTTAACTAATTAATTGAATGCAACATTTTCATTTGGTTTTTGTATCCATAAAATTGATTTAAGTGGAGCTAAACAAAATGAAAATCCAATTCTCATTTAAAGAGACAAAACAATTTTGTTCTCATCCTATTTGGGCCATCATGCAATAACCACAACTTTTTGGGCCATATTGCGAAAACATAAACTTTTGGGGTCACTTTGTAAAAACACAAAAGTCACTACTTCATGTAAATACAACTAGAACCCAAAATTTAAATAAATTCAAAACTTCATTAAAGGAGCAAAACAATTTGTCCTTTAGCGTTTTTAGGCCTTAACGTCAAAACGTAAACTTTCGGGTCAAAGTACAAATACACAAAAGTATCAAAACTTTATGTAATTGCATAAAAGCCCCAAAAATACCCTATTTTATTAGGGTGGCCGGTTTTTAGGGATAAAAAGGAGTGGTGGGTGTTTTGATTTATTAGTTTTGTCAAAAACAATCAAGTAGTGCTTTCACCTTTCATAAAAATAATATATGTTTTGATGATTGATATTTCTTTCATCATTTATACAAATATTTAACACTTTAAATACTTTCATAAAAATAATATATGTTTTGATGATTGATGTTTCCATCATCATTTATACAAATATTTAACACTTTAAATACATGATAAATCATTTGAAAAACATATAACATAAACTTTATGAAATATTCAAAACTTTGAATCAAAACACAAAACCTTTTTGTTCTTGGCAAGAACATTGAAGAACATCCATGAAAACCCATAAGAGCTCCATGAATGTTTTCAAGCCATAAAACTCAAATTTTCACCATTCAAAATGGTGTTAACATCCTAGGGTACTTAGGGGTTCCAAAAGTCACCTTAAAACATTTTTAACAAGACAAACATGAACCCAAAAAATCACCCTTTGGATTTGGCCGAAAATCCCCAAAATCATGGCACCAAATTTTAGCTCCAATATTCATCCTCATATGAACTACATCTACAACATTTGAGATGGCAAATTTTCAAACAAAATTTTCATTCAAAGAAGCAAGAATAAAGCTTGTAACAATTACAACTTTTAAATCATAAACTTATGAACTACAAAACCCAAAAGGATTCACCAACTACTAGACCTAGGCTCTGATACCACTTGAAGGATTTATTTTGAAAAACATGTTCATTTGAGCAACATCATATGGCATGCAATTAACAATTAAAGGCGGAATCATGCTTGCATGTACTCAAAAAACAAAACATTACCATGAAATTCAAAGCCTAGTAGATTGGTGAACCAATTAATCAACTCAAAACAAAGTGAGTTGAAATTAATACCTTTGTAGATTCCTCTTTGCATAAGCAAAGGCTAATCACCCAAAGAGATAGGGCCTTCATTCCTTGCTTCTTAGATCCATGGATTTGGATGGAAGAATAGGTTCTCTAAGTTCCCAAAATTGAGAACCTCTAAGTCTCTTCACCAAGGTTAGATTGTAGAAGAAATGAGTGACCTTGGAGTAGTAGGATTGCTAGATGTACCCTCCAAGGTGTTGGCCTCTTTAGAGAGAAAATGGAGAGACAATTCTCACCGATTTTCCCCCAAAATAAACCCTTAATCACTTTATGAATATTTGGCTATAAAATCATTTATATAGTCACTTCTTTAAGTGACCTAAACAACCAAAACCCTAATTCATTCACATATGGCCGGCCATTTAGGGGATTTTGGGCTTTTGGGCTTTAATGAATCTTCATTCATTAAATTGTCATACAACTTAAGTTAATGGGCTTGACGTTCGAAGCCCATTGGGCCTTAAGGTCCAAAACTATCCCGAAGTCTTTAACGAACTTATTCGTTTGATTAATTAACATATTAATTAATCCTTGCCATAAATAAATGATTAAACCATTTAATCATTCTTACTCATTTCCGTTTAATCTCCAATCTCTACCTTTTACGGTGTGCGATCCATTAGGTTCCTTTTAGCGAGGTAGTGGGCGATTAAAACCATTTTACATCGATTGTGAATTGAAACTATTTTCAATTCTCCCTTTAGTGATTACACACGTTTAGGGCTTCCACAAACCATGAGTGACACCTAGCAGCATATCATGGTTACCCAAGCTAATCAGAAGAGGTGGAGAACCTATTCAGTTCGGGATTACAAATGCAATACGGTCCTTCTCTAATCTAATACTCTTGACCACATTGTTTGGTATGATAGTTTATTTACTCATGTCTACTATCCAATGTAAATCGTTTGCTTATATGATTTCCTTAAATGTGATTTGGAACGCATTCCTTAATCTCATTCATACTCTGGCCAGAGATTCCAAATCATATCATAGAGTATTCTCCCTCAACTGTTTGAAGGTTAGAGATCCCTTGTTGCGCATTCACTTGTCTCCATAGCTAAGTGGCTTAACCCCAACGATGCCGTGGACACCCCGAGGGGGTGACTTTGACATAATCAAAGATCAAAGACTTAACCACAAGACAACTGTGATGCCTCAGGTCAAAGGACTACTTTGCATTATCCCAACCATGAGTTCTTATGTGACATGGAATATGAGAACTCTTCGTTGATCACGTTCAGTGTACTCATTCTCTATTGAGCACCTACGTACTTGTCTTGATGTCACACACACCAATGACTCGAGACTAATCACTCTCCCTGAGAGAAGACATAGTACGTACCGATCTTTACGGACTGTCAATGCCCAATTGACAATCCTATGATCAGGAACATTTAGGATGTGTCTACGAAAGAATGGTCTCATGAATCTAACTTCATTAGATTACATTCTCCCAATCACATATTCCTTGGACTTTATCGTTTAAGCATATAACATTTATATGAGACGGCTCAAACAATAATGTATGCCCTTTATATGTAAAACTAGATTAGTTTAACATGTGAAATGTCCGTAAAGTATCATCACATGATTGGCTTTAGGGCACATTTCCAACAAGTCACACATCCAAACCAAAAGTATGCCACTTCAAAGAATCGTATCATGTGTCAAGTGTAAAAATATTACTCCATGACTCATGACTTCAAAGACACCCTACTCAAATGCCAAAGATAGAATTCGACTAGGGACACCTAAGTTGAATAGATCTAGTCCCCATAGATATCTGTTCATAAACCCTCAGGTGACAGAACTCAAATGCCAAAGACACCCCACTCAAATGCCAAAGATAGAATTCCCACATATGAAATATGAAATATGAAATAAAAGCACAATTATGAACTAATCTCACAAAATGAATCAAATACTAAGAATATGGATAATACACATACTTACCATCACCCATGAATCCTCAAAGATTAGCTAGGTCTTTCACATGGTTGTAATGTAAGGCTTAGGCTATGGGCTATGAAAGAAATGATAGGAAATACTAGAGCTTAGGACATACCAAAGTGTCTTTGTTATGAAATAAACAGGCTCTTCACTTGAATTGGTCTTTGTTATTTGTTCTTGGTGTCCAGGATCATGTGTGTGATAGTGAAGGATTTGGAAATTGCATCTTTTTTATTTATATTTTTTTTCTTTTCTTTTGTCTCTTTTTTTTTTTTGAAACTTTTTTTTTCTTGTTTTGCAATTCCAGCACATGTTACCTCGGTACACACCACATTCACCTAGAGCTCAATCGATTTGTGCCTTCATCACTTTAGTATTCCCCAAACTATAAGGTATGGCTGTAATGGGCTAAGATTGATAGAGTTTGGTATGGGTGATGAAAGAACTAGGTTAAAAGTGTTTGACTGCAACAAGGGTGAATGGAGCACACAAAGGGATGGGAATTAGGCCTTTTAGTGGTTTAAACATGAATAGCCTAACATCGTCTCAATGAGTTCATTCATAGGTAATAATAAACACATGGTATCTGCAATATAAGAGAAATAATGAGATCATTTAAAGTGAAATTGAAAGAAAAAAAAGTAGGAGCAAAAACACTTTAAACCCTCCCAAAGAAGCAAATAAGCTCAAAATAACTCAAAGAGAAATAACTTTCTTCATATCCACCGAAGTTCTTGGAGTTGAGCCAAATTTTGAATCTACACAAAGTAAGAGTGACAATCAGTAAACTGAAGTCATGGAGCAGCTTAACAAAAATTCAAGCAAGCTAAGAATGAAGCAGTTCACTTATCACTGATAAAGGTAGTCGAAACATGTAGCTCAGAAAAGGAGTCAGACTCCCACTCTCCACTAACCTCCAAGGTGTCTCTCGCTGATCACTTTTGCATGAAGCATCAAGCAGTTTATGGCGAGACCTCAGCTGCCCCACGGATTCCTTATGGTCGATTTTGAAGAAGTACCAAAACTTATTTATGGTTAAGTCAAGATCAAAGAACCTGCTCAAGTTCGAGAACCCCACCATCACACGAACTGCATTCGGGGAACACTGAGCAGGCATGTATTTCATGGAGCATATCACTTCCAGGAAAAGACGCAGCATGAGAAAAGTAAATCCCAACATGAAGTAATATACATGGAATTTGATAGCCCTCTTCCTAGTAGTGGCACCCTTGCTGCACGGCTCATGACCGCTATCATCTTTCACCCGCTTGACACGAACCCTTGACGGAATCGCATGCTTGTACGCCTCAAGAAAATCCCAAAATAGCTCGTTGGAATTAATCTTGACATGCGCAACCTTGAAGTAGCCCACCTTGTCGGAAAAACCATCTTCATGGTACAAAGGTGAATGATACTCATCACTTTTGTGATCAGAGTAAGACATCTTAAAATCTCTGCAAAAAGTACGAAGAAAAATATTTAAAAGGCAGCTTGCGAGAAGAGAAACAATATATATATATATATATATAAGACCGTGAGCCTAACGCCTCAGCACCATGCCTCAAGGCCCAGCCCTCTCACTCGCAGCATGGGCCAAAATCGCAAGAGCCCAGCAGCCAGCCAGGCCCTACGGTCTAGACCCGACTCTCTCTTTCGCACAACATGGCCCATAGGCCCTTGGATGCCCACACATGTGGCCCGTGCCACTTAGCCCAACACTAGATAAAGCCCGTGCCTCCCTCATTTCCCCTTTACAAGCCCAGCGTTCTAAGCAGGCCTCATGGCCTCTCGGTTCAGTCCAACAGTGAAGGGGGCGAGTGCCCCGTGCCTCTCTCCCTTTCTTCTACATTCCAGCAAGGCCCAAGGCCTCTCGGCCCGATCTGTCAGTAGGAAAGACCAAGACCATGCTGGTTTCTCTCTCTCTTCCACCTACCAAACAAACCCGAGTCTGCTTCTACATGCTTAGCCCGTGCTAAGCTCAACCCAAATGGGCTAGAACCTCACAGCTGAAGGAAAAATTTTGTCCTAGCTAAGAACAAGTATGAACATTTGAATACATATGCATACTATTAACTCATTAATATAGGCATGCATCCAAAAAAACAATTCAATAAAACCCATGACTTTCAAAGCCTAGTATATGGTGAACCAAAATGAACTCTTTAACAACATTAAAGAGAAAGAAGAATTTAGTGATTCTTTACCCTTGAAGCTCATCCTTGTTTACACAAGGGATTCACCCAAGTGGAGGGCCTTCAAGTCACCTCCAAGCTCCTTGAATCCTTCTTGTGTTTTCTTCCCTTTAGTGCTCCTTTGATGATTTGAGGAAAAAGGATTTGTTCTCCAAAACACCAAAAGCTTGATGTCTCTAAGTCTCTTCACCAAGGTTGTATCTTGTGAAGATGATATGGATGATTAAAAGAAGAAGAGATTGCTAGATATTTCTTCCTTTAATGGCCGGCCTCTTAGAAGAAATAGAGAGAAAATGTCTCATCAAATTTCAACTTACCAAACCCTAAAGCTATAAAGTTGAATTTATACTTCATTTCTTTGGTGAGTGGCAAACTTGCAATTAAGCAAACTTTGCCCATCCAACCCTAATGGCCGGCCTCCTTGGTGTTATTGGGCTATTTGCCCATTTTGTTTTAGTTGTCATACAACTTAAACATAATGGGCCTTTTGGACCAAAACGCTTTTGGGCCCCGAAACCCAAAACCAACATATAAGCCCAATACGAACCTTTCGTATAATTAATTAACTAATTAATTAATCTTGACCATTCTTCAATTAAACCATTTAATTGCTTATCCATTTCATTTGATTTCTTCACATACATCCTTACTCGGTGTACGATCCATTAGGTTCTAATTAGCGAGGCAGTGGGCGATGTTACTTTTAACTATCGATTATGAATTGAAACCACATTTCAATTCTCCCTTTCATTGATTAGTGTTTGCTAACCATTAGGGCTTCCACAAACCATGGTTGACGCCTAGCAGCATGTCATGGTTACCCAAGCTAAGTAGAATTGGTTGGAGAACCTATCCAGTTACAACTACAATGCAATACGGTCCTTCTCTAATACAATACTCTTAATCACATTGTTTAAGTGATAGTTTGTTTCATGTCTACTATCCAATGTGATTCTTTCTTATATGATTCCCTTGAATATGATTTGGAACAACCTTCCTCTAGTCATATTCATTTGCTTTGGCCAAAGACTTTAGAATCATATCTTAGAGTATTCTCCCTCCACCATGGAAGGTTAGAGATCCCTTGTTGTACATTCATATGCCTACATGACTAGATAGCTTGACCCCAACAATGCCGTGGACACTCCGAGGGAATGCCGTTGACAGGATCAAAGATCAAGGACCTAACCATTAGACATCTATGATGCCTCAGGTCAAAGGACTACTTTGCATATTGCAACCTTAGAGTTCTTACATGACATGTATGTTCAAACTCTGATTTGATCGTAGTTCAGTGTACTCGATTACTATTTCGAGCACCTATGTGTCTGTCTTAGTGTCCAACACCAAATCACTTGAGACTAGTCATACTCACACTTGAGTCAACATAACACATACTAACCTTAGCGGATTGTCAATGCCCAATTGGCAATCCTATGGCTAGGAACGTTTTAGGAATGAACATAAGAGAAAGGTCTCGATAATCTAACTCACTTAGATCACTTATCTCTTAGAACAAATACATTCCTTGGATTCACTTATTGCTTAAACACATGATACAATAAACAGTGATTAACAATAAGATTTGCCCTCCATTAAACATATAAAAGTTTAACATAATAAGTATTCCAAAAAGCTATTACATCAAATGAGTGGCTTTGTGGGCATACTTCCAACAATCTCCCACTTGCACTCAAAGCCACCTTCCCATGTATCTTATACCCATCTTTTCCATATGACGGTCAAGCTGGATTTGAGACATTGGCTTTGTCAGTGGATCTGCTACGTTATCGGCTGAAGCAACTTTGAGGATGTTTATTTTCCCCTCGGCAGCATATCTTCTAATGATATTAAAGCGTCTGTCAATATGTTTGTTCTTTTGATGTGCCCTGGGTTCCTTGGCTTGAGCTATCGCCCCATTATTATCACAGTACAAAGTTACTGGTGATGTAATGGTTGGAACCACTCCAAGTTCAGTAATGAACTTCATCATCCAGAACGCTTCTTTGCCGGCTTCAGCTGCAGCGACATATTCAGCCTCTGTCGTGGAATCAGCAATTACACTTTGCTTCTTGCTTTTCCAACTGACAGCCCCACCATTCAGAGTGAATACATATCCGGAGTTGGAACTTCTATCATCAACGTCAGATTGGAAATCTGTGTCTGTATAGCCTTCCACTCGCAACTCTGATGCTTCTCCATATACGAGGAACATGTCCTTTGTTCTTCTTAAGTACTTAAGGACCGTCTTGACAGCTATCCAGTGTTCTGATCCTGGGTTAGATTGATATCGACTAGTAATGCTCACAGCATATGCGATATCAGGCCTCGTGCATATCATGGCATACATGAGACTCCCTATGGCAGAAGCATAAGGAATATAACTCATTTGCCGTATCTCTTCAGGAGTTTTAGGTTCCATGGATTTAGAAAGGTGAATTCCATGTCCAACAGGAAGAAAACCTTTCTTAGATTGTTCCATTTGGAACCTACTTAGCACCTTATCAATGTACATAGATTGGGATAATCCAATTAATTTTCTGGATCTATCACGATAGAGCTTTATCCCAAGTACATAAGATGCATCTCCCAAATCTTTCATGTGGAAGGTTTTGGACAACCACACTTTTACAGAAGAAAGTACTGCAGTGTCATTCCCGAATAGTAATATGTCATCTACATATAACACTAGGAATACAACTGCATCCCCAACGACCTTTTGATAAACACAATTGTCGTCTTCGTTTTGAGTAAAACCAAACGTTTTGATCTCATTGTCGAAACGAATGTTCCAGCTCCTGGAGGCTTGCTTAAGTCCATAAATGGACCTTTGAAGCTTGCATACCTTAGTCTTTTCAGACTTGGACACGAAACCCTCGGGTTGAGTCATATAGAGCTCTTCCTCTAGGTAGCCGTTCAGAAAGGTCGTCTTCACGTCCATTTGCCATATCTCATAATCATGGTACGCAGCTATCGCAAGCAAAATCCGAATGGACTTAATCATGGCTACAGGAGAGAAAGTTTCTTCATAGTCAATCCCTTCTCTTTGCCTGTAACCCTTGGCTACTAGTCTAGCCTTATAAGTCTCCACGTTCCCATCAACGCCTATCTTCCTCTTGAAGACCCATTTGTTTCCAACAGGTACAATACCTTCTGGAGGGTCTACAAGAGTCCAGACCTGATTTTGATACATGGAATCCATCTCGGATTTCATGGCCTCTTGCCATCTCTTTGAATCAATGTCGGACATTGCTTCAGTGTAGTCTCTAGGGTCCTCCTTTGTTTCATTGTCACCTAGAAGGTACAATTCATCAAAGTCATTGTCTAAGCCATACCTCTTAGGTGGCTTACTAACCCGTTCAGATCTACGTTGAGCTTGGGGTTCAGGAACAGGGTTGTCAATATGTCTAGTGCTTGTTTGTGGTTCATTATTAATCTCATTAATTTCCATCTGTTTGCTTATAGTCCCTTTGAGAACGAATTCGTCCTCTAGAAACTTAGCAGTTCTGGCGACAAAGACTTTCTGGTCGTTAGGATGGTAGAACTCATATCCCATAGTTTCTTTAGGATATCCCACAAAATAGCATCTTACTGATCTCGCTTCAAGCTTAGTAGCTTCAAGCTTCTTGACATATGCTTCACAACCCCAAATCTTAATGTGTTTAAGACTTGGCTTTCTTCCATGCCATATCTCATAGGGCGTTTTTGGAACTGACTTGGAATGTACTCTATTAAGCAAGTAAGCTGCTGTATATAGAGCGTATCCCCAGAATGTTACTGGTAGATCAGCAGAACTCATCATAGAACGAACCATGTTCATCAAGGTTCGATTTCTCCTTTCAGAAACTCCATTGAGTTGTGGAGTTCCCGGTGGAGTCCACTGTGATATTATTCCACACTCTTTGAGATAATCTAGGAACTCATTACTCAGATATTCACCCCCTCGATCTGATCTTAGAATCTTTATCTGTTTCCCAGTTTGCTTCTCAACTTCATTCTTGAATTCTTTGAACTTTTCAAAGGATTCTGACTTGTACTTCATAAGATACACATAGCCAAACCGAGAGTGATCGTCGGTGAATGTGATATAGTAGGAGAAGCCTCCTCTCGACGTAGTAGACATAGGTCCACATACGTCAGTGTGGATTAACCCTAGAATTTCAGTGGTACGCTCTCCTTTTCCAGTAAATGGAGATTTGGTCATTTTCCCTTTCAAGCAACATTCACAAGTACCCATCTGGTCATTACCCAATGGGTGGATATATCCGTCTTTCGACATCTTGCGAATCTTATCAAGGTTCACATGTCCAAGTTTAAGATGCCACGTCTTTTCTTGGTTAACATCTTCTCTAGCCCTTTTGGGTTTTGAGGTATTCCCGCTTTCAATACAGTGCAACCCACTATTCGTCTCTAGGTGAAAAAGTCCCTCTATCATATTACCATGAGAGATAATACGACCGTTCAAGTATAAAGTGCAACTCATTTTGTCAAACAATACTGAGTGCCCATCTCGTAAAAGCTTAGAGATGGAAATCAAATTCTTTATACATGAAGGAAAATATAAACAATTTTTAAGTTCCAGGACTTCCCCAGAGGGTAGGTTAAGCATGTAGGTGCCTATTGCTTTTGCTGAGATTTTAGTGCCGTTCCCAACTCGCACAATCATCTCCCCATTGCTCAGTGACTTGCTTCCTACTAGTCCCTGCATCGTATTACAGATATGTTGACTAGCGCCTGAATCAAATATCCAGGAATTGGAGCTCACTGTAAAAGCACTCTCTATGACAGAAATAGTCTCTTCAAAAGTTCGTGTCATAAGGCTCGCAATGCGCATCCTGTATTTCTTCTTCCAACGTTCATCATTTCCACAATGAAAGCATGTTCCTTTGGATTTCTTTGCCTTCTTCTTATGCAACATTTTCCTTATGTTTGCATTCTCACTCCCACTGTCCATTTTGAAACCTTTTTCAAATCTACAGCACATGTCAATCATCTCTTTCAAAGAATGATCGAATCTATTCACTTTATAGTTTACAATAAACTTAGTGAAATCATCCGAGAGAGATGCAAGGAAAAAGTCTTGGGCCATTTTCCCATCGATGGAAATTCCTAAACTTTTAAGATCTTTAAATATCTTTTCCATCTTTTGTCCATGTTTATGAACCGATGCCCCCTTTGCCATCTTGGCATTCATTAGACTACAAACATTTGAGAATCGTACATTACTAGTCTCAATGTCATGCATCTTATGCAAACTCTCAACCATGGCACAAGAAGTGTCCATGTGCTTATGTAGCTTCATAAGCTCCTCACTAAGTGAAGTAAGGATTAAGCATTTGGCTTGTAAGTCATCCTCATAGTGTCTAACATAATTTTGACACTCCTCCTTTGAAGCTAGTTTCGTAAGAGGTACATGAGGAGGGGATTGCTTAAGCGCATACAATATGTCTTTCACCTTTGAGACATTCTCAATATGGCGATACCAAGCAAGGAAACGTTGGCCCTTAAGGCCACTTTTGTCAAGTATAATGGTGGGTATAATTTTAGGCATGTCGATCACTACATAACATAACAGAAATCGTATTAGATTGTTTGTTTAAAACTATTTGATTGGGTCTTTGAATCAAATAGTACCACCCACTATTTTTGGCAAATTCCACATCCCTCAATAGAATTCGAGAGTTATATTGAACTCTTAGCGGGTTATGGGAGACTAACCATTACCAAGCCCACCTCACGATGATACGATGTTTGGCTAGCAAAAATAATGATGAGAGAATAACGCATTATTCATTTACAACTTTTGTAATTACCCATCCGTTTGGCCTCTAGAGAATGTTGCCTCACGATGATACGATGTTGGCACCATTGCACTTAGTTTAAGTTATTCCCACCATGCTTAGTTTGTGAAGGGGTTCAAGAATAGCCTCACGATGATACGATGTTTGGCTACCCTCGTTGCCTACACTAACCTCATCATATGTTTATGGACTCCTCCTGGATGTAAGCACATACTTTGTACTCCCCCATGATAGGGTGAAGCCGGTGTATGAGTCACAAACGCTTGGAGCCCACCACGGTGGAAGGCCTACGAAGAGATATTCTAAACATCTCTCGCTTATCAACTTAAATCTTCATTTTGAGGGAGTAGTTTTGGGCTACATCAAAACATTTTAATCATATTAAAAGAACTTGGGCCTATCAAAACTATTGGTCCAAGTTAATATGAATTAGTAGCATATAATACTCCCACTATTTCGAAGAAATAAGTGAGACTATATGGAACTACTAACGAATGCATTGCATCCTCATATGGACTATATAGTCATATTAGGTCTTAGGATGATTATGAACCGTTCAATTTGATCCAACACGAGCCTTGTGTTGGACCTTGGGTCTAAGGTAGGTAGTTGTTGATTTTAGTTACGTGTTTAATCCAATTAAACCGTTATTTCCTATTGGGCTTTGGACCCAACTATTCCATTTTGCATACATATAAACAAAAGGAATACATGAAATAATAAGAAGGGCTTATGCCCTTTTACAACACAAATCAAATGATGGACTTATGTCCATTTACAACAACTTGAATTAATCAAATTACATTCAAATCTATACTACTAAAACCCAAACATTCATAATGTATATCGGCCAATCACATAGCTCAATTATTGAGGCCTATGGTTCATAATCACCCTTTTCTTAATCAATCACATTAACTAATAAAACAATTTTAAACAATTGGTTTTTGGATCCATAGAATTGATTTAAATGGAACTAAATGAAATGAAAATCCAATTCTCATTAAAGAGACAAAACAATTTTGTTCTCATTCTTTTGGGGTCACTTTGTAAAAACCTAAACTTTTGGGCCAAAATGCAAATACACAAAAGTATCTAAAACTTTATGTAATTGCACAAAAGGCCCCAAAAACATCCACACTTGGGGTGGCCGGCCATTTAATGATGTTTTGAAAAAAAATCTAAAAAATTTTGAAAGTTGTTTTTGGTGGGTGAGGAAAAGGGTGAAAGTGATGATTTGTTTGAAAAATAAAGTCTATGACTAATTATGACAAATATTAAAACCATTCCATCACATCTCACCAATAACCTCAATCATCAAAATTTAAACCAAAACTTTATGAAAAACATAAAACTTTTGAATCAAAAACTTCAAAACTTTATGTTCTTGGCAAGAACTTCAAGAACATTGAAGAACACTCATGAAAACTCATAATAGCTCCATGAATGTTTTCACTTACCAAAACTCATTTTTTCAACACTCAAAAGAGAGCTAACATCCTAGGGTACTTAGGGGTTCCAAAAGTCACTTTAAAACCATTTTAACAAGACAAACATGAACCCAAAAAATCACCCTTTGGATTTGGCCGAATTTCCCAAAACACATGGCACCAAATTTTAGTTCCAATATTCATGCTTAAATGAAATACATCTACAACATTTGAGATGCTAAATTTTCTAGCAAAATTTATAAATTCAAAAGCAAGAACAAAGCTTGTAACATTTACAACATTTAAATCACAAAATATGAAAGTCACAAAACCCAAAAGGATTCACCATAAACTAGGCCTAGGCTCTGATACCACTTGAAGGAAAAATTTTGTCCTAGCTAAGAACAAGTATGAACATTTGAATACATATGCATACTATTAACTCATTAATATAGGCATGCATCCAAAAAAACAATTCAATAAAACCCATGACTTTCAAAGCCTAGTATATGGTGAACCAAAATGAACTCTTTAACAACATTAAAGAGAAAGAAGAATTTAGTGATTCTTTACCCTTGAAGCTCATCCTTATTTACACAAGGGATTCACCCAAGTGGAGGGCCTTCAAGTCACCTCCAATCTCCTTGAATCCTTCTTGTGTTTTCTTCCCTTTAGTGCTCCTTTGATGATTTGAGGAAAAAGGATTTGTTCTCCAAAACACCAAAAGCTTGATGTCTCTAAGTCTCTTCACCAAGGTTGTATCTTGTGAAGATGATATGGATGATTAAAAGAAGAAGAGATTGCTAGATATTTCTTCCTTTAATGGCCGGCCTCTTAGAAGAAATAGAGAGAAAATGTCTCATCAAATTTCAACTTACCAAACCCTAAAGCTATAAAGTTGAATTTATACTTCATTTCTTTGGTGAGTGGCAAACTTGCAATTAAGCAAACTTTGCCCATCCAACCCTAATGGCCGGCCTCCTTGGTGTTATTGGGCTATTTGCCCATTTTGTTTTAGTTGTCATACAACTTAAACATAATGGGCCTTTTGGACCAAAACGCTTTTGGGCCCCGAAACCCAAAACCAACATATAAGCCCAATACGAACCTTTCGTATAATTAATTAACTAATTAATTAATCTTGACCATTCTTCAATTAAACCATTTAATTGCTTATCCATTTCATTTGATTTCTTCACATACATCCTTACTCGGTGTACGATCCATTAGGTTCTAATTAGCGAGGCAGTGGGCGATGTTACTTTTAACTATCGATTATGAATTGAAACCACATTTCAATTCTCCCTTTCATTGATTAGTGTTTGCTAACCATTAGGGCTTCCACAAACCATGGTTGACGCCTAGCAGCATGTCATGGTTACCCAAGCTAAGTAGAATTGGTTGGAGAACCTATCCAGTTACAACTACAATGCAATACGGTCCTTCTCTAATACAATACTCTTAATCACATTGTTTAAGTGATAGTTTGTTTCATGTCTACTATCCAATGTGATTCTTTCTTATATGATTCCCTTGAATATGATTTGGAACAACCTTCCTCTAGTCATATTCATTTGCTTTGGCCAAAGACTTTAGAATCATATCTTAGAGTATTCTCCCTCCACCATGGAAGGTTAGAGATCCCTTGTTGTACATTCATATGCCTACATGACTAGATAGCTTGACCCCAACAATGCCGTGGACACTCCGAGGGAATGCCGTTGACAGGATCAAAGATCAAGGACCTAACCATTAGACATCTATGATGCCTCAGGTCAAAGGACTACTTTGCATATTGCAACCTTAGAGTTCTTACATGACATGTATGTTCAAACTCTGATTTGATCGTAGTTCAGTGTACTCGATTACTATTTCGAGAACCTATGTGTCTGTCTTAGTGTCCAACACCAAATCACTTGAGACTAGTCATACTCACACTTGAGTCAACATAACACATACTAACCTTAGCGGATTGTCAATGCCCAATTGGCAATCCTATGGCTAGGAACGTTTTAGGAATGAACATAAGAGAAAGGTCTCGATAATCTAACTCACTTAGATCACTTATCTCTTAGAACAAATACATTCCTTGGATTCACTTATTGCTTAAACACATGATACAATAAACAGTGATTAACAATAAGATTTGCCCTCCATTAAACATATAAAAGTTTAACATAATAAGTATTCCAAAAAGCTATTACATCAAATGAGTGGCTTTGTGGGCATACTTCCAACAACAGCTTGCCCAGCTCAGCAACCCAACGCGCTAGCCACCTCAGTTCGAGTCGAGCCGACCCCTATTCCGCGCCACCAGCAACCTCGTGGCTCCTTTATCGTGTGTTACCCAACATCCTCGGCCCTCACCAAGCTAATTTTTTAAGTCCCAAAGACTCCCAAAAAAATTCAAGAAGAAGAAAATTCAAGCACGGAGAAGAAGAACAACAATGAGAAACGACTCCTTGCAAGGGCAAGAGAAAAAGAAAGCTAGGGGAAGGCAAAGAAAAATTTCCTCTGGCTTCTCTTCCTTGTTGGAATAATGATTGTTCTCCAAATTTATTTAAACCCCTGCTTAAGGCAGAATTAAATAGGTATTGGAGACAATTGGTTTTCCTTTTCCTTGAAGAAGTCTATCTCCAAATCAAGAAATGAGATCAAGTTCAAATTGGGAAACAACTCTACAAGCCTGTTAGAATAGTCTTTCTGGAAATATAATCAGTCATCACACTTTGTCTTGTACAATTGCGATTGAGTCAAATGGTCTAATTTCACTCATGTGGGAGAATGTAAGAACCTTGATGAAAGTGAGTTTCATCAGTCATATAAATGTAGTGCAATATTAATGGCAAAGTGTTGAGACAATTGGGTGAATTCTGATGCGTGTTTCTCGCCCGATTTTCTTTTATTTATAGTAGTATGAAAGATTAATTTCTTACCCCTAATAGGTGGTAGAATACCTTAGAATTTCCTAAAACAATATAGTATTTACACTATAACATTCATAAACTATTAGAACTGCAACAAATATAACACTTTTTACCGTTTAATTTTAGAGTGAAGCAGTTTGTTTGTTTGTTTTTTTTTTAAATGTAAATACCAAACGGGCCTCAGTCCCCTCTGTATGCCGTAACCATATTTTTAACGACAATAAAATTGGTGTCGTCCATGCCTACACTCCACCCATCTCTCCAGTAGCTACATTGGTTTTAGCAGAAACTGAGCAGCTCCATCTTCTTCCAAGAAATGGCGTCCAAAACCCTAATTCGAACCGGAGCTTCCCTCATAAACCGGTTCCTATCCAAGCCATTGCTCCACCCGAACCCGAGTCCGAATCGCCATATTGTCTCTCACGGCCTCGAAATCACTCCCAAGATGTTCCCGTCTCTCTCCCACTTCGACACCTCCCTCCGTTTGCCCCAAAACGACGCCGAATCGCTTAGACGGGTCTCCTCTGAAGGGTTCTTGTACCCCTGCGGCCTCCCTTATCTCCCGTTCTACTTACCTGACGGTACTCTCTCTCACTCTCCCATCATCGGTTTCTTCTAATTTGATCGTATGGAAAGTTTGTAATTTTATTCGGTATTTTGAATTTAATTTACTGTTTGGTTGCTGAGAAAATGTTGGAAAATATTAGAATCAGCAGTTTTGTGCTAAATTGCGCTTTTTAGGACTGCACGAAGTAGACAGATTTATTTGGCGTGTAATTATTTAATATTCTCAGTGAGCGGGCAGATGACATCAATTTGAGAAATTTAGTGTATTAGGAATGAGAATTTTGATTGGCTTTGTTCATAGATTTCGGTTTTTTGTTTCGGAAAGAAATAAGCATTTCAGTAGTATAATGCCATATTCCCTGAGTTGTATATTTGTATATAAACATTGTTTAGCTTCTAAGCATGTCCTTCATTGGCAGCTTTCATACCTCTAAGCGTGGCTGGATGCTTTGACTTGATAGATTTTGGGGTGTTGGGGATCTGAAACTTAGTTAATCTCATAAGCTGGGTTTGTAATCACTTTACAGATTTTGTTCTTGAAGCCTTAACTGTCATTTACGTTTTTAGGCACACAAGTATACTTCTTTGTCAATTTTTTTTTTCTAATAAATCATTGGTCTTGGATCATGACCATCACATAGACAGCGAATAGATGCTTAAAGTCGTTAGATTGGGTTCTAAAGTAAAATTTGATTTTTCATGTACAATAATTTTTCAACATGAACAACCATCAATCACATATTTTGGTAATGCTAATGCCGGGCAGAAGCAAGTTTCTTTTTGAGGTCTATATTGTTTTTTGGAGAACATTACAGAGAGAATATTATTCTTTTTTAGGTTAAGAAATATCTGTGTGAAATTGTATAGCTCAGAAGTTACTTGTATAAAAATCTCTGTCTCTCTCTCTCTCTCTTTTTAACACAAATTGTGTGGTTCTGTGTCCCGTTGTGTATTTCAAAAGAGATTAGTGTAAAAATCTTTTTTTTTTTTTGATAATTGTGTAGTTCTATGTGAAGTTGTGTAGTTTAGAAGAGATTCATGTAAAACTTTCGTTTTTATGTCCTTTAGTCTTCTTCCCCTGTAATTGTCATTTTAGGATGGGAAAACCCAACTTTTGATGTTTTAATAAGTACCAAAAGGAACAGAAAAGAAGAGTTGTCCAAAAGGCAATTCCTGCTAAGTATGCCGGCTGGATAAAAGTTAACTTGTAATTTCACAGCGACTCCATTTATGCTACTTTCAGTCATGCTTAATTTATATTTTATTATTTCTCAGGAGGTGATTCTTCATCAACAGAGCCAATGCTGTTATTTCCAAAGCGAACGTTCCAGCCCAGTACCATCCGGCGGAAGAGGAACCATGGATTTTTTGCTCGGTCTCTCTCTCTCTCTCTCTCTCTCTCTCTCTCTCTCTCACACACACACACACACACACACTCACTATAGAAAACCTTGGTTTCTTCTCGCAAGAGGTCTTGTTTTTAAGATATAGCATGTACAATTTTTTAGGATGCTTTTTAGATTTAGTTCTATGGTTTTAATAGTATGGCAAGTATATATAATGCAAATTTTAGGTTTATATGTTTATCAATGAAAAGGATTAAAGTAGTTATGGGCAAGTAGATATAATGCTAATTTTGATCTCAATCAACTTCTTTCTGATATGCAACATTACTTTTAGCATTTTACTTGATGCAATTTTAGTTACCTGGATAATGGATCATCAAAATTAGCCTTGTCCATAACTCTCACTAAACTTGTATACTTTTCAAAACGTGATGCTAGTTTATCTGTCAGATCAGCTTATGAGGGCGCTTACTTTTCTAAACAAGCTTTTGTGAGCCGTGTTGTCTCTTATTTTCAAGTTTCAACATCAACCAGTAATCTGTATATTTTGCATTTGTGATTAACATATTTATCACATGAACACAGCAAGGCAACCAAGGGTGGACGGAGAGTAATTGCTAGAAGAATAGCGAAAGGTCGAGCAAGAGTTACAGCTTAACATTTCTTTCGCTGGCCTAGTCTTACCTTGGGATCTAGTCGACAAGCTTACCTTTGGATCATGGTAATGTTTGGTTCTTTTTGTAGTTGTTTAGCCTTGGAGTGCTGTGGTTCTTTAGCAGAACCAGAATTAGTTTGATGACATTTTCTTCTAGCAACCTTGAAGGTGTTGACTACTAAATCACGTTCCAAGTATTTATGCTTGTCAGAAATTTCTTGTTACCTCAGAACTTCATAATGTTAGCCAGTTTAGTAGTTGATTTTCTTTTCTGTGTGATTCTGGTTCGGCATGCTGCTGTTTTACTAGGATTCAAACAACAGAGCCTGGAGCAAGTGACCCTTTGAGCCCTTGCATAACAGCGTGAGTTCGAACACTCTCAGTGATTAATCTAACAAAATCTATTTTTCAACCAAAAAAAAAAAAACAACAGGGCCTGGAAAAGCAAGGTCAAGCTTATAAACTGTGGCCTGTTTTGTTATTGAGTTACAACGGTATATGCATCATGTCGCATGCAAGTTTCTCTCACGATTACATTGTTTAAAATTATCATTTAGTGGAAGGTTTTCAACGATTTTCTCTTGTGATTTCATTGTTTGTTTAAATTATCAATTTATCAGACTCGGATGGATTATGAAACTTGAGCTTGTCACTCAACGCCAATATATTTTTCTATCAACAAATTAGAGGATTATTAATTTTGACCAACAAATAATTTAGAGGATTACTAATTTATTAGATTAATCTAGCAAATTTGGACTTAGTGAAGTTGGCTAGAGTAGTTGATAAGATCAACGAGAGAAGGAAAGAGGAAAATAAAGGGAAAAAAAAAAGGAATTAACTCGGTAATTTCGTTCATAATTCATCAAAAGAACGTCAATAATTCCTTAAGTTCTCTCACTAGGACTCAATTCTAATAGAGTATATCAGCAGTGATTCCTCCATTATGCGCTGAAGTTCAAATCTTTTTTGTAATTTGATTATAGTATATCAATTGTGATTCGTTTGTCCTTTATGCACTAAACTTCGAATCTTTCTTGTAATTTGATTTAATTTAGTAATAGATGACTCGTTACAATTTCCGAATGAACGTTAATATCACCACATATTTAAGACCCGGATTCATATCACAAATTTAAGACCTTGCCCAGGAACTCTTCTGTAGCAAATTCAAATTAAAAACGGGCCCATTTGAACCTGCTTAAAATACCACTTCTGCGACCTAGACTCGAGACCTGTCTCATGAATCTTTTGTTTGTAGGGAAATGTTAAACATTTTTTCTCTTTCATATACATCTCTGTTTAATTTTGTCCTTTTTTTTGTTTGTTTTATTCAATTTGATGATCGTAAATAAATAATAATTTGTGAGAGGCTAAAAATAATGTGTAGCCACTTAGTATTACGGTCTGGTGGTATTCCTTTTCGTTTGTGAGAGATTTAGATTTGATTATCGCCAAAGACAAATTTGAACCACATTATTACTACCCCGTTGTGAGGCTAAGCTCATCCCCTCTTCTTTAAGGGAAATTTAGAAATTAAAATAACCAAAATTTGAACTCCATATAGAATTATAGCCAACTTTTAAAATTTATGATAATTATAATCAAAAGTTGATATAAAATTACTAATATACCATTAATGACAACTTTTAACAAAACAAATCCAAAGACTCTCAAAACCCAAATGATTTTGCTGCTTTACGCTTCCCGATCTTCAATGTTTTCCTTCACACTTGATTGTTCTTGTTTTTCAGCACAAAATTTAGTCCAAAAAATAGAAGGAAGGAGTTGGACAAATGTGGGTTCTTGGGTGAAGCGAATGTAGTTCAATTGACTAAAGGTTTCCTCATTTGACTGAAACTCCTTATGCATATTTGAATCTTGGTTGCTGAGCTCGGAAGAAGCGTGGGATTTGAGTGATTATCTGGTCTACAAAAGGGAAAGAAGAATAGAGATTATATTCATATATCCCAAATTACTTCCCTCACATTCTTTTAATTTTTTAATATTTTTTTTATCAAGTGTTAGTGTTGTGTAAAATATCTAAAAAATATTTAAAAAAATAAAAGAACGTGGGGCAAATAATTTGGGTTGTGTGAATATAATCTCTCAAGAAGAAAAAGGAGTGAACTTTAGAGTGTGGAAAACAAATGAGTTGTCCCTCAGGAGCAAAACTCGCTTCTCCTCCATCGCCTTCGTAGCCCAGACCTTGGATTGGGGTGGAGAGGACAACATGCTTACCATTGTCAGAGCGACGGCAACGTGGAAAACAGGTCTTTGAGGAGGGAGGGAGGGAGAGAGGAGAGAGAGAGAGAGAGAGAGAGAGAGAGAGAGAGAGAGAGAGAGAGAGAGAGAGAGAGAGAGGACGATTCGAATGTCGAGCCACAGGAGGAGGCCAACGTATTTGTTGGAAATTTAGCTTTTGATGTTGATAATCATAAATTGAGAGGGCTGGAATTGTTAGGTTGTTGAGATGAGGCTTTGAATTTGTTTTGTAAAAAGTCTTAATCATTAAGGGTATATTAGTACTTTCATATCAACTTTTGGTTATACATTTCATAAATTTAAAAAGATGGCTATAATTCTATATAGTGTTCCAATTTTGGTTATTTTTTCAAATGTCCATTCTTTAACGTAGATAATATCGTTTGCTTAAAATTAAAAAAAAAAAAGTGTAAAAATCAACTTTCTAGTACTGCTGGATGGGTCAAGAATTTGTGGCCTAAATTATTTTCTAAGGTTTGACTTTAGGCTGTACTGTTTGTACTCTACCTGGTGTGCTGCACACTTCTAGCTAGTCTCGTTATAGTCTTCGTAATGAATTAATCAAAAAATGATTAACAATCAGAAATAAACGGTAAGTGTGCAGAAAGAGAAAAGCAACTCCATATGGTATTTTTCAAATAATAATGAAGAAGGTGCTAGAGTACAATATAAAAGATATTCAAATAGAGAGTACTTTGACCAGAGTATAATAAAGTGAGCAACATGTGAAAAGAGAGAGAAACATATGGTGTCTCAACAAACATCACTTCCTAGGGAGCGCGAACTAGCAACATTTAGGTTTTCTAGTAATGGGAATAGCGTCACCTTATGCAAATGTCAAGATACAAATATATGCAATTTTCATTCTATGAATATTGAATCCAACCATACAAAATACCTAATTCGCAAATTTAGATCATGTCTAATAGCTAGGATTCCAAGCAGCTTCAATGAGCGTTAAAGTTTGTGTCGAATTGGTTGCTTGATAATGGTAACAAGGATGGAGATGCCGATGAAGGCGATGACGATGATGAAGATGATGGCAACAATGATATGATGGCATCAATGCACTCTAATTGATTGGATGGAAATTGAAGATCTTGAGGGTGAGATCCATGACTAGATGTAAAGCATGATAATTTGGCAAGTGAATCAAGTTCTTCTAGATCAGATGGGTATAATATTGGCATTCTACAAACATTACCATCAATGATCTCACAAAATTTAGGCACGGTGGCTAAAATAAAAGGATTTTCATAAGTGACTGATGCTGACGATGCCATACTAATTGGAACCATGAGCTCATTACCAATATTATTATATTGAGCAGCTGCAGCTTCATTGATGCTGAAATTTTGAACTTGCTGAATATTTGGATCAAATTGGGGTTGGGGTTGATATCCTGCGGACCATGATGAGGACTCATATGAGGATGAATTATTTGATGGTAATTGGAAGGGAGGCAAAAAACAATCGACGAAATTGGAAGCGTAATTGGTCTGGTCTAACTTGAGAATGTTATTAAAATCACCATGATAATTGAGACCTAGTGATGGCATTGGTGATGGAACAATGGGGAGGTATAGCTGATCTTGTGGTTGAGAACCCAAATTAGGGTTTGTATTGAGAGTGAAGAAACCTTCCTCAGAGCCATGACCACTAGGGTTGTGAATATGATCATTAGAAAAGGTCGCAAATGCAGGAATAACTTCATGCGAAATGAGCTTCTTTTTTATGCTCGAGTTCCAAAAGTTCTTCACTTCATTATCTGTTCTTCCTGGCAGGTGCTTGGCTATCTGAGCCCATCTGCTTATAATTCACATATCAAGATCATTATAATCAAGAGAGAAAGAACATAGGGTGTATGTATTGGCACTTCAATCATGTCATCTTGCACTCCTTAAATTTTTGCTTATATTTTTATAAATTTGAAGTGCGTGATGACTTTCTTGGACTGTCAATAACAGCTATCAAAACATACACAATGGTGATATAAGCTAATATTAAACAATTCGAATATTTATACCTGTTGCCTAGAATGCTATGGAGTTCAATAATGAGTGCAGCTTCTTGGGGAGAGAAGCTCCCACGTTTTAAGTCAGGTCTCAGATAATTTATCCATCTCAGTCTACAACTCTTTCCACATCTCTGAAGGCCTGGCCTCATGGAAGAAAATTAAAAAAAAAAAAAACTAAAAATAAGAAAACTTAAGTGAAAAATTGTAATGGGTTAATTAGCAACCAATATCCCAAGCAATCCAAAACATAAATATACGTATATATGCAGAGCGATAACGAATATATATGTATATACACATGTTGAGCTAGAGAGAGAGAGAGAGAGAGAGAGAGTACCTGCAAGTTTAGGAACTGAGCTCCAGCAGCCATGGCTATGTGTTGTGATGTAGTTGATGAGTTTTTCATCTTCCTCTGGAGACCATAGCCCCCTCTTCACTTTCTGTTTGTTGCAGCATGAGTGATGTCCCATCTCTCTTTCTCTCTCTCTCTCTCTCTCTCTCAAAGTAGTATTGCAGCCAAGGCAGAAGAAGATAAAACGGAAAAAGAGATATCAATAGAGACAAAGGGAGCTAGCTCTTTAGCTCGACTTGTATGATTAAGCAGCAGAGAAAAAGGAAACAAAAAGAAACAGTGAACTGAAAATGTACAAGCTGGTAGCCACGGCTAGTGTCTGATCACTCAGAAAATATGAACAGATAAGAGAAAAATGGATGCATGACATGAGCGTGTAAGTACAGTGGTGGTGGTGGATTTAATGTTTGGGAGCAGTACATGGTAATATATATGGTGGCCCCTGTTAGGGTTTCTGGCAAAGGGCTTAAAAAATGCAGTATCTTTCTGTGGGACTTGTTGGCTTGTAGTGGATTAATCCTTAGCTCACTCGGAGATATGGGCTGGCACGTGCACGTGTCTCACATGCAGGGTGGTGGGTCCTGCCTGTGTATTTGTCGGGTCCTACTCTTGGGAGACTTATCTTTTGCTCAGAGAGGATCAATGTGCAGGTACACAGGGGAATGAAAATGTGACAATTGGTTTAATTCATGAAGATTGAAGTCTTAGCTGGATTTTAATGAAAAGTATTTTAAAATGGACTTTGAAATGTTTGATTTTTTTTTCTTTTTCCAATTCTTTTTCTTGCTTGCAAAGGAGTCAACCCAAGTACATAAATTAGAAATCGGATCCCCTCTGGAGCAATATATGGGGAGCCTGCTATCCAGACCATTGAAATTTGATCAAACGGCTGCAATTATTATAACTTTTAAAAGCCCTTCCGTTTATAGTCGTTGAATCAAATTTCAACGGCCCGATGGTCCTGCTCAGCAGGCTCCCCATATATTGCTTTAGAGGGGATCCGAGTCCCATAAATTATTTAGACGATGATGTGTGTTTATTTAAAGAGAATAGGAATTTGAATACTTTTGATTCTTGAGTTTTCCACGTTTTGTTAAATATGAAAATGAGAATCATTATGAAACACGAATACTTTAGGTTATGCCTCTCATATTCAATATTTAGTTGAATACGATACTTGTTGGATACTCATCAATATGTATCAACGGATATTGCTTTGACTTGATGAATACACAAGAAAATCAATAAAAGGCAAAGCTTTAATTTAAATATGATGAATGTGAAGAGTTTTCCTCTATTAAAACTATATGAATACGAGTCTCACACTTCTTTTTCTATATTTCAAGAGAATTAGATTCCATATTTTTTTCTCCAACAAATTAAATGAACTTGAATTTAGATGATGAATGTGAATTTTTGTGTTATTAAAATATGTATTTTTATTGTTGTGTACTATTATATTTTTAATTATTGTATCCATAACGTATCGCATCCTAATTTTGAAAACTTTTTTGTATCGTCGAGTCGTGTATTGTATCACCATATCCCTATTCGTGCTTCATAGGAGAATCATCTCACTTCTTAAAATCATCAAGTATCTAGGAAACATAATTCAGGCCATTGTTTACCAATACATATGGAGTCAGAAAAAGTGTGAGTTGATCTGGTTCTCTTTACTTGGTTGTCCTATTTTTGTGTCATCTGACTCTTTCCTTTTTTTCATTTATGTTAAGTAAATCCGAGTTCTCTTATCGCATATATGTTTAATAAGAAAATTCCATGAAGAATTGAATATGATCAAGGATCATACAAACAAGAAACTTACGTAATTCATGTGTTCAAATTATTCTCTTTTAACACAACCATGAACATCCATGTCAGGTTACTATTATTAATGTGATTCGTATAAGCTAGCTTGAACGGAGAAAGGCTCAAACACTTGAAAAGAAGTTATTTGGTTTTATATATTCCTTCTTACTTTTGATGCTTTGCATGTTTAGTCATCCTATGATTTGCAATGAATAAATGTAAGGAGGCAACCAATGCTTTGCTTGAAACTCCTATAAACTTATACTACTAGAATATGAAAATCTAATAAAACTTCTACAACTAAAAAATGGGGTATAAACCACTCAGTGCCGAGTTTAAATTTTCTCTACACTCAAAAGGGTTGTGGCCTCTCTAATTTTGTGACACATGTCCACTCACTTAGCCCAACTTAACAGTATAATTTCTCTATGTTATCTCCTAAACTTTCTTTCTTAAAAAAAGGCCAAGCGTCTCACATTTGTTATCACGGCGATTGACCAGCACCCACATTCAATCCTCAAATCATCCATAGTCACACACCGAACAGTCCTTTCCTTCCCCTCCATAGCTTTGTTGATTGGGCACATCATCACCAGTCCACCATTCTCAAATAAAACTTGAATTTTTTTTTTGTTTTTTTTTGTTTTTTTGTTTTTGTATTCCAAAGGAAGAGTTGTCCAGCAGCCAATAGCTAATCCGATTATTTCTTATCAGTCGCCACGGTTACTGTACATCTGAGGCCATTAAAGGGTTTAGAAACACACAAAAATTACGCCTCCATTTGGTAATGTTATGCTTTTATTTAATTTTAACATTTTATTAAAGATAAAGGTGGCATGGAAACAAAGTGAAAAAAAAGGATGACAGAGAAAAAAGGGAGAGGATAGACTGCAAGTGTATTAGTGTCGTAACTGTGGTTATAAGTTTTATATTATCTTTCACGAACAGGAATTAGATAGAGAAATTTATTGAAAGGGTTGAAGAATCTTGTTGTGCACCACTTTTTGTGTGCATCTGGGGCTCCATTTTGTTGACAAATTATGAAAAGCAATTGAGAATAAAAAGCAGGCTTTTACATTCTGTTTGAGGATTCCTTGTTAATATATAATTGACTTAATTGCTTTGTTTTTTATATAATATGAAACATGATGCCAAAGTTCAAAGTACAAATTACAAACGTGTCGATTGAGCTGTACAAATTAATCGATTCATCAGTCTAATCCACATAATTTAGAATACCGTTGGCAAATATACAGATCCTAGCAGGCACTATATATTGTTTATGAGTACAACTGTAAAACGATCCAATAATTAGAGGTGCTTGGTGGGACTGTTAGACTGGATCCATCGAAGTCCATTCTTTACGGTTTTTCTAGTTCGATTCTCTTTGATTCAGAATAAGTTGTAGCAACTCAACTTGAGTTTGTTACATACACGCGTCTCGCACAGTGAGAGCTTGTAGTTTAACTTTTCTTTTTGTTTATGGTGTTTGGTTCAACAATCATACTCCATGATCTCTAGAATTACGAACAAAAATTTCACTTGCATGTTAAAGAAAATTTAAAAGAAGCCGATCGACATGTTTGAATTTTAAGCGTGTTAGAAAATTTTAAGCGTATTAATTTACTTTTGTGTTTAAGAAGTCACTATATATATTGAAATTTGGGATATATGTCTATCAAATGGACACACAGAAATGCAGTTCCAGATAGATTAATGATCTTCAAGAAAAATCATGTTAGTGGTGAACCAGGGTGCAAATTAGGCTTCCTACCAAGCATGTGATATTAATTGGTTGCGTCTGATAGAAAAAGCAAAACTTTGGAATGCTTATGATGGAAGAAATAAGACCAACCGAGATTCTTGATTTATTGTTTCACATGCAACAATTAATTGCAACAAACTCTTTTGCTTAAAATGTTGAGCCATCAAAGGACACTAGCTGCAAGAGATTTTTGTTTTTTTCCCTACGTATTGGAGAATCAAATGAAAAAAAATGAAAGAATGACTAGGTCATCCATTGTCTTCTATCAACAGGTTATTGATCCTGGTATGGGTCATTTTCAATCAAAATATTGTTCGACAAATTTAATCAATTTTAGATTGTACACATTTTCCATGTTTGTGTTTTACTTTTCCTCTCATTGTTTTTGCTTTGCTTTACTTATGTGAGAATGATTATGTACAAATGCAACAAAATCAAGAAAGAAGTAACAACTTTAATTTGAGGATGATTATATACTCTTTTTTTTTTACGAACAATAGCGTTAGTGAATTAAACTGTTAGTTGTTAAGAGGGAGGAAATCAATGAAGATCAAACCAGCACTAAAGTGCTTATACATCATTGTTTTCTGTCACTGTGCCAAAGCACTATAAGCAAACCTTATTTTCTATTTTTATACCTTCTAAACACCATTTCTCTTGAATATGAGTAAAAAGTCAACAGTAATCAATTCTAAAATTACAGAAAACCTTTTTATCCTTAGTGTGTGTGTGTGTGTATATACACACATACATTCATTATATGTGGTTTAATTAATATCCCAGTAGATAAAGTGGTGAATTTTTATCTATGCTTCCTATGTTCCAAAACTCCTATTCTTCTAAATTATTATAATAGTTCGAACTGTTCTCCCTCTCTTTAATAAAAATATATTTTAAAACATATATATATATATATATACATTCTTTCTATGTTGCGGTTAGCTGCGTTTATAGATATAATATTGAGACAAACCTATAACATCGACCATATCAACGACCCCATATCGATTACATACCTTCATTTTTTTAAATGTGGTTAATCGCAACATGAACCCTAAACTCCAAACTCTAACCGCACCCTCTGAAAGACTGAAATGAAAGATATGAATCAAGTATATATGTCAGCGTATAGTTTGAAACACAATGCTTGGTTAAGTTGAAAGCTTCAATAACTATATATCATTTTCAATTTTTCATCCATGTTGGATTTATCCAATATAAATCAACCTTTATATGGTCTACTCCATGTAATAGGAATGTATAATTAGAGAATAATGTGGATTGTGATTTGATCTCTTAAAGATATCAATCATATAGAAAGTATCTTATAATGGAAGTAGGATTGATAGAATCCTTAATTGAATGTGATTATGATACTTTACCCTTGACGCTAAGAAAGTAGGTTTAGGTTTCCTTTATGGATGAAAACCCTAGCCCTTAACTTATTTAAATACAGCTCTCTATAAACCCTAGAACACACGACAAGTGTTCCCATAGAGCATTGTCATAAGGCTAGGAGTTTGTAGAAAACTTGGTGTTTCTTCTTCTCAGTTCAACGACTGCCATGACTGCTAGAGCTTCATCAAGTTAGGGTTTCAATATAGTTATATTTATTATCACATGCATTAGTGTTCTAACCATGCAATCTTAAAGGACAACAATCCACTCTAGGTTCTGTACGATAAAGTGCAACGCTACTAAAAGCAGAAGTTTTAAAGAAAATTTGGAACCACAAGTAATTGGCCTAAGGATCAGTGTCAAGGGGGGTTGGTAGGATGATTTTGAACCTGAAAATATATATCATCAAACTATATATGTTGCAAAATATTGGATTAAACATGGAAGTTGAGGTAACCCAACTTTCTTATAAATCCATACAACATATTCTTTTTCTTGATGTGAGATTAATACTCTCAACATGCCCCTTCAAAGTACGTGGACAACATAAATTTGGTGACATAGAGCATATGTGGTTCTTGGGCTTTACACGCGAAACAACCTACTTTGATACTGTGAAGAAGGTTGAGGTTCCACAAAACCAACTGGCAATATAGGTGAGTAGCTTAACTTACTTATAAGCACATGCAAAGTCTCTCATTTTTTTTATGTCAGATTCATACTCTCAATAACCAATGAGCTACTCTTTTTATGACATGCATAAAGGAGTTGAAAATTTGTAAATTATAGAATCTAAAGCAAATACATTATTAACTTTTTAATTGATTGCAACAAAAGGTCAAAATCCACAAAAGAAAGTGTTATCGAGTCCTTCTGTAATCAAACACGATGATGATATGAAATCACATTTTAAATCTACTCCATAAAGTGTAGGCTGTGTAGCAATATTGAAACAAAGTAACAATTAAGTACTGCAGAAAAAATGACACAGAAAATTAAAGCTGCATGCAAGAAAAAAAACAGATTGTAGTACGTGACCCACCACACTGAGTTGCTTTTCTTCATGTGAAAGAAAGTTTACGTGTTTACTCACAGTTGAAGAAATGTCGCCATTCTTTTTTCTTTCCAGTTTTACTTGCAGAGATCCCCATCAAATGACATGAACAAAATTTCATAGCTTTTGGTGGAATCCTGATTTCTTTCCTCTGTTAGCACGTACCTCCCACGTGAGCAGCTTGTGGACCAATCACAGTGCACCATCTTGGGAGAGAATTGCTTGCATGTAGAGACAAGTCAACCTTTAACGGATTGGAGAGATACTGTCTAAAATTTCTGAAAACATGTGCCCTAGCTTGTGAAATTGACCTACGAACCATTTCATCCTAGTGTGGTCTAGTTGAAAACGGGGAAATTCAGCCATAGGAATATATATGAATTCCAACATTGTGTGAATCGTCAGATCAACATTATTTTACTGATCAAACGGTGTGTGTTTACTTACTGATCAAACGGTGTGTGTTAACAAGGACGGAGCCATCCTTTGGTGCTATTTTCCTTTGAAGTTCATCCACTTAGTGAACAATAGGCCACCCCACTGAACGAACAATTGGTCTAATCTACCTTAACAACTTCTAAGACGAAGGAAGTTACTCTAAACACTGGTACAAAAATCAATTTGCGCGACGGAGCAAATTTCGTCTCACAAAGTATGTTTGCGTGACGCTAAACACAAAACGTCGCGCAAATGGCTTTTGCGCAACGGAACTTTGTGCGACGCTCCTGTGCGTCGCACAAGATTTTGGCGCCAAACGAAGGATCTTTACTACTTTTTTCCCAACTTTGCACGACGAAGCCTGACGTCGCACAAAGCAGTTTTGCCCGATGAAGGCCCACCCGCGTCGCACAAAGTGAACCCAAAAATTATTGTCCTTTTGTCATTTATTCTAACACAAGTCAAAAGCCAAAATAGAATAGGAAAAAATACAGACATCCCAACTCTCTCCCTCACCTGCAGACCCTCCATAGCCGCCCTAATCACACTCATCACTCCAATTCCAACACTTCACTCAAAACTGAGAAAACCCAATTGCTAGAAGAACCATTTAAACGTACCAAAGGTGAGAGCTTTCTTTCCCCCACAATTTTGCTACTTTTCAAATTTTCATTTATTTTTTATGACTTCTTTTTCTTTTGATTTAGTGTATCTGTTTGTTTTTTTAGACAAGACTCGAGGAACTTGTAGAAATTGAAAGCTTTGAATTTTATTTTCCGTTGTAAAAATGAATCTTTCCTTGTTGATGGCTTTTAGAATGAAATGGAATTGTAAACTATGTGACAGAGATAGGCTTTCTAATTTAAATACCTTGATGATACAGGGAGGTGGAAGTGGGCATGAACCTACACATGCTTGGGTTGTGACTAATATATTTTTCTTATCATCATAGGATTTTTGAACTCCTTCAGGTTGTCTTCTTATTGTCAAGGTATAATTTCTACTTTGTCTTGAAGTTTCTTTGTTGGGTTATCCTCTGTATGGTCGGGATGCTAAATGATAGCTGTGGCACAAGTTTTGGAGCATTCTGAAAGACCATTGCTGGTAAAAAGGAAAATTCCACCTTAATTCATATTAAATTATGAAATTGCTTTTAGCTGTAATAGAGACATGAGTGTTGCAACACACTTACCACTGCTATTGCTGACTTCAACATCAATCTGTGCAAGTCAGGCGGTGAATTCAATTAAGATTTTTGTGGATTTAAAGGAGTTATTATGTTATAACTATTAATTAATTAATTAAAATAAAAAAATAAAATAATAAACATAAACCTTTGCAATTTTAACATAAGGTAAAGCTTGCATGCAAATGTGAAAAACAATTAGAGAAATCTGATCAGACCTAAGAAAATAACTAGTCCAAAAAAACACAAATGCCATTAATTTAAAGGAGTTCAAACCCTATGATAATAAGAAAAATATGAGAAAATAAGTAAAGTGACACACAACATTTTATAAGTTAATTATAAGAACAATAGATCACAAAAGTAAAATAAAAACACAAACACTAAATTAAATTAAATACGAAAACTAATAAGATAAAAAAACTTGTTATTGTGTACCTTTGCATGCGTGCTATGCCCTATTTTGGACATGGTGGAGTATTTTAGGATTGAATTTTTAATTATTCTTTATTAATTTTATCTATTTTATTTAGTTTTAGTAATTATTGTGATTTAGTTTATTTGTATGCACATATTTTTGTAACCTTTTTTTCAAGAAAAGCTTAGTTTCTCGTTTGAGAATTAGTTGGATTTCATGCATGGATGCAAAAGCATGACTGCGGTCCAATTAATTCTTGAATTGTCCCATTTTTTATACAATTTAGGAATGCATAGTTATGTGTTGTAGTTTGCGGTTCACGGATTAGATTTCGCTAGTGGAAATTTTGGTAACATTTCCTGATGTTCTTCGAGTACAACGTGGATATTATGTATATACATCGTGCACTTGAAGAACAGTAAGGAGATGCTGCCGAAATTAGCCCACATCGAAATTTAATCCATTGAAATCGTAAATTACTGCACATAACTGTGCGTTCTTGAATGGGATAGGGCCCTTACCAGAGGAATAAGGTGACAAGACAATAGTTGAAGATGTTGTAATTCTTGTACTTTTATTGGGATTGCAGACAATTTTTCTAATTCTCACAACCAGGTAGTTTTTTCTAATTCTCACTACGTTGTATTTTTTTTTCATTTTAAAACTATTACTTTTATGATTGTGAAAAAGTGTTGCGGGTTGTGACTCACTGTTTTAAGGTACTTTTATGATCAAGGGAGGTTTTGCCGAATTTTCTGTACAAATTTAAGCTTAGGGTTTTTACCATTTAAGTTCTTTTGGGCAGCTAAAAAAAACACCAAGGGGCCCAATCGAATGCTGAATGAGGCACAAGCTGTACGTATGTCCGCCTCCTTGATCAAGATTGCGTATGACTCGCGACATCGTGGAGCGGCTACCTCACAGCAGCATAGCAGCATCATTAATAGCTATGGTTTTATTATTTGGAATTGTTGTCCTATACAGTGGGAGTGTTAGGCACAAATTCCCGAGGAGACGAAGGAACTGGTGCAAGACAAGTTGACGGTTAGTATATTAATTTTTAGCCTTTATCATTTTTTTTTTAATTTTGTTCACAAATATTATAAACCAAAGTATATTATCTTAATATTATTAAATTTCTTAATATTATTTTATTGTTTTTCATATTTGTAGGTCAATTTTGATCTTTAGGACATATCCCCTGATGTAAGTGCCTACTTAGAGGAGACCTTAGCAAACCAGTACAAAGATTGGAAGAGCACTTTTCACAAGCATTTTTAGCTATGGGATGATCCGAGATTGCTCACCTAGAGGGTTGCCCAACCAAGTTGAAGGACCAGCCAGAGGATTGGGAGTGGCTCTGCAAACATTTTATGGACCCAAAATTTGTGGTATGTACATAATACTTTAATAATAATTTCTTTCAAATAGTCGCACTAACATGTGTATTGTATGATTAACAGAAGAAATAAGTTGCTGGCAAGAAAGCTCGGGACTCAAAGACACTTCTCCACCATATTAGTTCAAAGCCCTTTTGGTATAGACTTGAGGCACAACGTCAGGTAAAAGTATATTAATTTTAAAATTTTATACAATTTATTTTTTATTATTGATTAATAAAATTTTCTTAATGTTTTTTTTCTTCAAGAGGGTTCTAATTTCCCACAAATTGACCTGTTCAAGGATGTTTACGTTCGACCCGGCAAAGAGATCGCTGAGCAGCTTGATGTAAGTAATTGTTATTATTCTTATTTTTATGAATTGTTGAAATATTATTTATATTTTGTTATTAAACATTATATGTTTTTTGTTTATTATTACAGCGCGATATGGTGGAAAAGAGCACTGCTGTTCTCTAAGAAACAACATTGCAGCTTCACCCGGAGACCCCGATCGAGGACGTCATTGTACTTGAGGATGCAGATCTTCAGATCGTGACTGAGGTCCTGGATCAAAAGTTGGGTCGTCATTATGGCGGTGTACGGGGAAGGCGAGGGTTCGTGAGGCGGGTGCCTCCTCTTCCAGATCGTCCACAGGAGAGGTCAATTCCTTGAAGGAGGAAGTGACAACCCTAAGAGGTCAGCTTGTGGCCTAGGGCGAGCACATTAGGGCCCATGACTAGATGATGAATATGATTGTTCAAGCCTTAGCGATGTCCGGCCTCCAAATCCCGATGCCAGCACCTAATCTTGCTCCACCTTTGACTTCCCAGCCACTTCGCCCAGCCGATACCCAGTAGCATGATGTATTAAACCTAGAAGACTTGTAGTTTTTTCTTTTTTGTTCGAACATCTTGTATGTACATTTTCATATATTCTATAATTAAATACTTTTTCTTGGTTCATTAATTATTGTTTAGAATTTAATTACAATAATGGTTTTGCACGGCGCAGCTCACTTCTTCGTCGCTCAAACCCTTCCTTCACTGCCTTGGCGCTACGGTAGGTGCACGACGAAGGTTCGTTGGGCTAATTTTTGTGCGACGAAGGTCCTGCGTCACGCAAAGCCTTTTTTGTACTAGTGAAATTACGGAAATACAAAAGAACAAATTTCTTTCTAAGACGAAGGAAGTTACTCTAAATGACGGAAATACAAAAGAACAAATTTCTAACTCCACCCTCGTATGTCAGTATGACAAACAATCTCTTACTTTCATGTCACTCAAGTTTTTTTATTTATTAATCGTCTATGCTATAGGGATGTTTTCATGATGCTATTTGAAAAATAGAATAAATTGAATTGTTCCACAGGCCCTCACAAAATTTTTTCTCCTGTTTTTTTCAAGGTTCTAAAAAACGCTAGGCGCTAGTCGGGCGGCGGGGTAGCACCTAGCGCCTAGGCAGCTAGGCGGGGTCTAGGCAGGCGCCTAGGCGGCCTAGGCGGATTTAGGTAAATTTATTGTATATCTTGTAAATAAGTGCATATTGACACTTACAAAAATGTATACTTGTATGAAATTCATGGATAAAATAATAAAAGAATGATAAAATGCAAAAAGAGTATCCAACAATGTCTCTCCAATAAATAAGATTTTTTTTTAATGAATTAGATGGTATAAGATGAAAGTTCATATGATGATAAGTATGTATTACTTAAAAAATATTTTTTAAAGATTATTTGTTATATAGTGAATGAACTTAAAAAAAAGTAAAGGGGTAAACCGTGGTTTGTAGTCCGTAAAAAGGAAGGTGGGGGGACAGTTACTGCACCAAAAAGAGGTGTGGAGCACACCAAACAATATTGAATGTATTATTTGACAATTGATTGGAAGTTGATTACTTTAAAAAATATAAATCAACGTGGGGGAGGTGGGAAGAGAGAGAAACTCATTTATATCATCTTCTTCCCTTCGACTTCTTCTTCTTCCTTTCGTCTTCTGGAAACACAGAAGACAGAACCAGAACAAGAACCCGGCTCTCTGCAACGACAAAACGTCTAAAACGCCCAGACCGCCTAGGTCATCAAATCGCCCGCCTAGGCTGCCCAAGCTGCCTCCGCGCCCGCCTAATCCTCTTGCCGATTTTTAGAACACTGGTTTTTTTCACCTTGAAGATCATGGTGTACAGCTTCACGATACTTGTAGGCAAGGAAGGTTGATAGTAATACATGTTATCCTTGTAACTAGATATGAATGTATGAAGGGACCATATGATGTTTTCCATTTGGTTAATTACTAATAGTGGTGATATGATATCCCTTTTTTATCTTTTTAAACTCCAATCTGGATAACCCACAAGTGCATAATTCATCCTCTTATAACTTGTTCAGAATCTAATTCTGGCCCTTAATGGTGATGCCCACATATTCTCTGAGTGGAGTTAAAGTGATTAATCTTTTCTAAACATGATTAAAAGGGTAATCATAGCTAAGGTTGAACTTTAAAAGTCAAGGTTTTTTAAAGAAAAGCTAAGAAAAGAAAAGGGAAAGTGAAACAGAAAAAATAAAAGGCAGATAAAAGTCCTTTTGGAGTTCACAAAATAGTGAAAGTCAAAGTCTGATAGGTTTAGAACACCGCCATCTTGACGTCCCCATTTCATATAATTATCTCTCCATGTAGTTCTATTATTCTATGTACAACTTGTGTGTTTTGCAAGCGTAATGCCGGTAACAGTTAATTTGAGCAATTTTAGGCCACAAACAATTTTCTTTGGAAAGTGGCTTTTTTTTTTTTTAGTACAACAATATATATTACACTAACAGGAGGGGGAAGTTCGTCTAAGCCACATAATAAGTAACATAATTCGGTATCGAATTTACCATCTATGAGATTTGAATCTAAGACCTCTCACTTATAAGTGAAAAGAAATATCAATAGACCATAATACTGAGTGGCCAGGCCACAAACAATTTAACTCTGCAGGAAACAATCACACTTTACCTGAAATTACAAGATTACAGATAGCAAACCAAGTCCTGTGAAAAATGGAAGTTGCACATTCATTTATCCATATAATCACTCACTCAAAAAACGTTACTTCCCACTATACTCACAACCAATTGTCCAGAAACTTGTCTTAGTTCTCTATCGGTAATCCTTTGAAGCAAATCTCTTTGTAATTTGAACAAAAAGGAAGTTAAAAAAAGGGCAACAAGCTTTTGAAAGCATGGAAAAAAATTCATTTAATGCAAGAGGGCAATTTTCAGTAGACCTTGATCTCACTGATATCTTACTCGTTCAGCTTTGCAAGTGACTACTGGAGAATACAGATCAGAATTGTCATTGCTCCTTGTATCGTCATTGAAAAATCCCATTAACTTGTTATGATAATGATACTCCTCTATGGGATGCCTTTGGATATTAGAACAATTGGAAGTTCTCTGCTTGCCTAAGCTTCCTCTACATTTTCTACCTTTAGGTAGTTTCCAAACACTAAAGTTGAAAACGTAGAAGAATTTGATCCGGAGGTATCATCCTGTACAGAATCAGAACTCGGAGCAGAAAACGAGCGAGTAATTGGATTTGTTGTACGAGGCCTAGCAGAAACCCTAGTTGTAACATTGTTCCTTCTCACTTTCACCTAGTTCTATTAAGAAGAAAATGGATAAAAGCCCACATTTCCATCAGTTCTATGAGAATAAGGAGGAGTCACTTCTGATGGCACACTTTGAATCACTTCCATTAGCCTACTTTCCCAAGGCTTGGCTGCCATCCACTTTTCCAACCAACTCCATCCCGAATTGTTTTCGTCTACCTTCTTATGTCTAACATCCTTTGGTGTCATGTTTCCTCTACTATTTAGAGTGGCACTTGATCGTGGTCTCTGAAAAAGATACATATCAAAAACTCCATTCAACTAAGCTATGATGTTTAACTCTTTTACCGAAAAGAACAAAAAAGACTTCATTACCTGTTGAGAGGAGTATGCAATCGCTCTCTCCCTCTTTATGTTTCCTCTTTGCCTCATTTGAAGCTTTGCTCTCACTTCAGTCACCGTTCCAGGATTATCACACCATCCTTGCTGAAATTTGTTGTAAACAAAATGTTGATAAAGCGGAAAAATTTCTAGATGAAGTGTGCAAACATCCTCAGAATGTAAAATGCAAAAAAAATTCGACAAGTACCTCAGCCTGTTTGACGGGATCAAACAAGGATTGTTCATCCAATGTGTTCATCCAAGGATTGTTCGACAAGTACCTCAGCTTGGTAGAATTGTTCATCCAATGTGTTCTTCAAAGATTTCCCTTCTTCAGAGTTTCTTTGTGTTCGCACTCAAGCTTGAACGCGAACAAGTGCCTGCATGCACCTCAATGTAACTGCTGCTTGTTTCCTAGCCTGTCGACCGCGAAATATAGCTCGAAACCTTACCACTGCTCTTAAGGTCCTCAAAGCCTGCCTTGCCTGCAGTTATTAGTTGTCACATTAACTATCATTAGGAAAGCTATGATTCAACATCTCGAGCCAATGACATCAATAAACTCCGATTAATTCCAGCATTTGGAATTATCTATGTTTCATTTCTTTTAATCTACTTAATCTGCTTCAAATTTATTTTGTTATAGTTTCTATTTGACATCGAACCAGCTTAAATCAGCGTAAACAACCTAAAATTCGTTCTCACACATGGTAATTCGGATGCAAATTAGACAATTATTCATAGGAGCAAAATTCAATATTTAATTTATATAAGATACATGAAATGAAACTAGAAAAGGAACGCATGATTTTTCCTCTCAACCATCAATCAATTCATAATTTTTTTTTTTGAAATTCAAGTACGATATTCATTCAAAATAGGAACAACCGTACAAATAGCAAAAAGGGTGCTAACAATGGGCCTCGATAAAAACCTTCTTGGAGAATAAACCGAATGAAGGGAAAAAGAGTGTCTCGCACCAACAAAATAACAATTAAGACTAACCACCCAACTAAACAAACATTAACAATGAAAACCATCCTCCAAAAGAAGGTCCACAATTAAATCAGGTGGTTCCTCAAACCACGAAACTAGGTGCTCCAATGTGAGGCTGAATCTAGCTAGCCGATGAGCCACTGTATTAGCATCTCTTCGCACAAAGCTTGCTCTCCACGTTTTGAATGATTGCAAAATCCTTCGAGTATCCTTTAATAAATGCCCAAATGGCCCGTGGTTAACCACCGCATTGTTTTGAATTGCCACGATCACCAACAAGGTATCTCCCTCTAATATAATATGCTCAGTCCTCCATTGATGCACAAATACGGCTGCTTCACGAGCAGTTGAAATCTCAGCCTGCATAGGAGACGCAATGCCAGACAACTTCATAGCCAAAGCCGCTATAAAATCCCCAGTTGCATTCCTAATAATGACGCCCACACCTCCCACTGCCGCATGTTCATCCCACACACCATCAAAATTACACTTGAACCAACCTTCCTCTAGCTTCCTCTATGTCTGTGCATTGACAGGTTTGTTATACTTTTGGACCATATTCCACTTTTTGAACTCCAATAGCCAAGTATGGGCTTGTAACTGGATTTCATATGGTGGTAAAACTGATCCCTTCCAAAGCATTGCATTATGAGTGTTCCATATCTTCCAAATCAACACCAGCGCCAAATCAAAACTCTCCCTAGAGAGAGACTGAGCCAACCGAGCCAACCATTCTTGAAACCCAACCTCTTTGTGCCGCAACGTTTGCAGTCTTAAGGGACAATAGAACCAAATCGTTGCTGCACGAGAACAATGCAAAAGACCATGTTCAATTGTTTCTGGTACGTTAGCACAAAAAGGACAATAATCATCTAGAAGGACCCTCATCTTCTTCAAATTGACTCTGGTTGGTAGAGCATTCAAACAACTCCTCCATATACAAATTTTCACTTTACATGGTACCTTAGCATACCACAAAGCCTTCCAAAGAAACCATATCTCTTCCATCATCTCTGAACCATTAGGTACATCACCACAAATTTCACTACACGATCGAGAGATGAAGTATGCACCTTTAGTCATAAAATTTCCTTTTGGTTCCTTAATCTAAATCAACTCATCAGGTGGACTAAACAAACTCAAAGGAATACTCATAATGATATTGGCCCTTTCTTCAAAGAACATCTTGAATGACACACCCCGACCGGAGTCGAAGCATGTTGGTCGTCACCCGAAGGTAATGTAACAAAAAAAAAAGAAGAAAAGGAAGTGAAGCATAAAAATATGGATACATTTAAACTAAAAATAACATTTATTTATTTAATCTAATATAGCGAGTATGTAGTAGTGGGAAGAACCCATAAAACATCAATGTTCAGAGCATAGATGATCTAAAAGTGTGTAGTCGAAACTAGATAAAGTACTTAATACGCAACTGGAAAAGTCTTGTTGTGTTCCTTTCAAGTGCAAATATAAGGATATTGTAATGACACAAGTAAGGGTGTCGAACCATAGGGACTGATTAGACTTCTACAAATTACTAGCTTTATGTGAACCCTAACTAAGCAATGAAAATGAAAACTAAATTTAGATTTTTGTTTTGAAAGCTAAAGTAACTTAAAATGCAAAACAAGATAAAGATGAATGATAGATTGATTCAGAACAATGGGAACGGAACTAGGGATACCGATTTCACCATTACAAGAAAATTCCATGAAAATTAAGTCAAAACGCATTCAACTCTCCAATCTGCAACTAGGGTTCGTTTTACTCATTTATGATCATCCATTTGATGTGTAGGTGTGATCAAGTACTCCTAATCTGCAACCTAATTATGATGTTCAACTTAGACTACCAAATAAGAATCCATTAAGAACAAGAAAACTTCAAGGAACCAAAGAAATCACATGGTAGGATATATGCATAGCAGTTTCTTCATTCATTCACATGTCTACCAAGATTAAGCATAATGTGTACTATAACCTTGATCAAATAATCTGTAAGAAACCCTAATGGTGATCAAACATTAAGATAAACAAACAAATTGAACTATGAAATCAGTGAATGAAACAAGAACACAGATTGGTAATTTGAATACTTTAACTTAATAACAAAGACTAGTTTTGCAAGGCGACATCGAAATCCCCACTTATGAACTTAATTATACAACATGATTACATAATATATAAATATCAAGAACAACATGAGTGAAACTAAAGTTCATAGAAGAAACCGCCTTGAAGCAATTATGATGTTGAACTTTTCCAAGAACAGTGCAGCTGCGTGGCTTTTTCAGTGGCAGCGGATGGTGAATGGAGAAAGGATTTTGTTTCTAGAAGAAAGGCTAAAGAAAGAGAAGAGAGAGAGCTTTGGGCGACCCCCAAGGGGGCTTGTGTAAAAGTGGCTAAAACTCTTAGTTTTATAAGGTTAAAAAGGCTGTTACATATTGCCAATACGTCTCAGTAATTGGGCATTTAATGCCCAGTTTTTTTTGCTGTTATTGGTCTTATAAAAAGCCATATTCATCACCATATTCAGTTTCCACTTTTAATTCTTTATCTACATCAGCATCCTTATTCAATTCTCCACTTTTAGCACCATTTTGCCTTATATGTCCTTAACTGAGCTCCAAAATATGATTAGCTGCACACTAACACAAAAGAGGGTAAAATGCAACTAGTTTAACTAAAAAAATATCACAAAAGGACTAGGAATGAATGGTATAAATGTATGAAATATATAAGTTATCAGTCCCCTACATTTATTTATGGATATGTTAGAACTGCCGGATATTCCTCGTACGCCACAAAGTAATTCAACTAACTAGGACCTGAAGGGGTAAAGAACAGAAGGGTGAGTGGGCAAAAACAAAGGTTTATAAAACACATTTATTTTCTGAACATACTAACCCCTCACCGTAAAAACATGTATAGTTTCCAGAAAAATCATATTACGTATAAGTATGCAATCTAATGCAAATTAACAATAAGTCCAGAAATACGCCAATCATAATATCTCAAAAGTAGTATATGTAAAATCGGGTGTCATCAATCTATGCTGACACACAAGCTTATGCAGAGGATTTATGACATGAACAAGACTGGGTGTAATCATAATTTACGCTTTAGTACTATAATCACGTGAAGACTAGTGCTATTCGCAGTTACATACGAGTCGGAGTTGCCTATTGCAACTTGTACAACATGATTGGTACCTACTTGGATCCAAGGCGAGCGTGCGGTGCGGATGTGAACATACACGTGAAAGACTAGCCCTGGCCCTGGGCGAGCACTAACACCGGGTGCAATAATGTATGATGAGCATGTAAAATGTATATGAACATGCCATGACAATATATAAATCTCAACCACGTAATAACATTTCTAAAATTAAATAAAACCTGGCATGACAGGCATAAATCAATACAAAAGCACATGTGGAAACTATAAAACTTTATATATCTATGAAAACAAATGCCCACTCACTGATACGTCGATGGATCGTAGCCTCCTAGCCTTGTTTGTCATTGCACGTCCTCGGGGTAATTCTCGCCTATTATGCGAAATAATTAAAACTAATTAATTAAATAGGATATATACTAAAAGGCTAGGAAAATTCCCCATAATTTGCTTAAACGGAGGGTTTAAATATATGAAAACGTTCTACACGAAGTCACAGACCCATACACATCGGCCAGAAGCTGGACGTGCCCTCACACGTCACCTAACCCATGGCCACACACGCGTCCATGGGCAGGTCAGAAGCTGACAGACCTAGGGAATATTCCATTAGACTTGACGAAATACTCCGCTGAACAGTAACGACATTAGTTAACGGCGTTACCTAACGGTGTCAGAATATTCCGTCAACTTTGACAGAATATTCGGTCTTCTTCTCCAGTGGTCCTCCGCCGTTTGGTGCTGCCATCTAGTTCATTGGTTTTTGGAAAAAAAATTTTAAATCTCATATCTTCTTAATTTCTCAACCATTTTTGACGTACTTTATAAGGAAATGAAACTTATGAAGAGTAGAACAAGATTGTACCTTTCAAAAGTCCAAAAAGTGGATGGAAAATATTTGGAAATTGCTTGAAGTTCTCAGGTCAAATTCCAACTCTTTGAAACCGTGTGTTTTGACGTCGACTTGGCTTCAAGCTTGTACTAGGGGCCTAAGGGAGTTGTGTGGGAGTTATTAAGCTCCCAAAACCTTGTAACCCGATCAAACATTCATCGGGTGAAAACTCACCGAGTAGGAGCTTCCGAGTGGGACGTTCAAAACTTAACCATCTTTGAATCGGCTCGTATGGATGAGTTCGTGAGGATGAGAGGAATGTGATGGTGGTGGTTTGAAGTTTGATCTGCGAGCTTTGGTGTGTGTTCTTGGTGGTCGCAGAGAAGAGAGAGTTTCAGTGAGAGGGAGAGAGAAAGAGGAGAAGAGAGAGAAAAAAAGGAGACAATTTTTGATTGGGTGAGATAGGTGATGAGAGTGACTAATTGGTTGAGGGAAAAGAGGGAAAGTGAGTGATTGGTGGTGAGGGAGACATGGGACAGATTTAAAGAGAGAAATATGATAAGATTTCAGATTTTTGTACAATATAAAATGTACATAAAATCTGGCTCACCTTATCAAAAACAGTATTTCTAGCACTGAAAAATTCACACGCACGTGTACAATTCTACCCGTTGTTAACGCACTTTAAATAAGTGTAACTTTTTTGTTACAAAACCGTTTCAGGTCTAACTCATGGTCACGCGATCGTAATAACGAGTACTATTTAATTATGACAACCAGAAAAATGACTTAAAACCGAATAACTACGTCCACATCACTTTGCCAACAAGGTCATAAACATCAATTTACACACTCGGGAAGAAAATTACATAAAAAATTAGGGACGATTCGTCGCATTAAAAATCAACTGCATATTCCATTGAACATGATTCAAATCCACCAACAGAGATCTCATGGTAAGGTTAGGATGAACTCCTACCGGTATATGATTGAACACTTTTGCATAATTGTCTCTTGAGAGCCAGTTATCACCCCATATTTTTATATTCAAACCATCACCCACCGGCCAACATGTTCCACGTTGAATCAAAACTCTAGCTGCCGCCACACTTTTCCAACTCTAGCTTGGAGAAAATCTGTATCAGGGAAATAATGAGCTTTAAAGCTTTCAGCAACAAGAGAGTGTGGGTTGTGAATAATACGCCAACCTTGCTTTGCCACAAAGGCTAGGTTAAAAGCATACAAATCTTTAAAGCCCAACCCTTTTTCACTTTTAGGCTTACACATCCTCTGCCAACTTACCCAATGTATACTTTGTTTACCCGCTTCTTCCCCCCACCAAAATCGTGCCACCATTTGATTTAACTCTTCACAGAACGTCTTCGGAAGCAACAAAGTCTGCATGGTATAAGGGGAACTGCTTGGGCCACAGATTTAATGAGAATCTTTTTACCCGCACTACTTAAGAGACTCCCACGCCAGCCATTAAGTTTTTTTCCACAACCAATCTTTAATATATGCAAACGTTGTCTTCTTAGATTTACCAGTAAGAACTGGCAATCGAAGATAACGGTCATGGTATTCCACCCAGTTCATACCAAGGCAATCGGCAAGTAATTGAGCATCCATTTAATTAACATTCGCACTCAACGCTATACAGCTTTTTGTAAGATTAACTGCTTGTCCCGAAGCCAACTCATAACATTTCAACAATTCCTTCAAATCAAAACACTCCTGCAAAGAGCTTCTGGCAAAAATAAAACTATCATCTGCGAAGAGTAGATGAAGAATACTTGGCACACCATTACAAACCTTTGATTCATTGTATCCGTCCTTGAGCTTCCTAAACATCCAACAAGGCCCAAAGACATTCTGCACAAATCACAAACAAGAACGGTGATAACGGATCCTCTTGCCGAATACCTCTTTTAGGCTGTACAAAGCCCACTGGTTCCCCATTAAGCTTGAAAGAGTAAGAAACTAAAGTGACACAACATGATCCAATTAATCCATTCCTCAGCAAACCCCAAATGTCACATCATTTGCTCGAGAAAGGACCATGCGATGTGATCATATGCTTTACTGATGTCCAATTTTAGTGCCATCACACCATTCCAGCCACTATTCTTTTTTTTTCATAGCATGAGCAATTTCCGACGCCACCAAAAAACTTATCTAAGATTAAATGTCCAAAGATAAATGCACTTTGTGATGGCAAAATAATGTTGGGCAAAATTAACTTCAACCTATTTGTGAGAACTTTAGAACAAATTTTGTATATCACATTACACAAATTGATTGGCCGAAGTTGAGTCACGGAGGCAAGGTCCGTTTTCTTAGGAATAAGAGTTACATGCATAAAATTTATTTTGCGCATGATACTCCTTAAGGAAAGGAGAAAATGAACACCTTTACAAATATCTTGACCAACAATAGCCCAATGTTTTTGATAAAACCGGGGAGTCATTCCATCAGGTCCAGGGGGTTTTGTAGGATGCATTTGAAACAAAGCAGTCTTGATTTCATCCTCAGAAAACGGCACCAAAAGGCTTTTATTAATTTCATCCTTTACTTTTGGTGAAACCGCACTGAGAACTACTCTTGCATTTACATCTCCTGTTGAATCAAACAATTTCTAGAAATAACCCACAATTACCAAAGCCATCCCATCTTTACTTTCCTGCCACTGCCCTGATTCATTGAACACCCATATATCCCATTCCGTCATTGTCGACGAAAAGTTTTTTGATGGAAATACTTGGTATTTTGATCACCAAGACGCAACCAATTCTCTTTGGATCATTAATGCCAGAACGCCTCTTATTATGCCAATAGTGAATGTAAACGAGTATTGATGTGAAAAATAAGTTAACACACAAAATTAAACCCTCTTTTTATCAATTGTAGTAAAGTATGTAAGTAGGGATCGTTCTAGGCCGGGGATTAGGAGGGATTGCTAAATCACTTGGAAACTGACTTGAAAACGTAAAAACAAAGTTTAAAACACTAACTAGACTCAAAGAATGCAAAACTATACTTTAAAACACTAAAACAAACCAAAAGACTCAAAACAGCCCCTAAACACTCAAAACTACCTTAAACACACAATCTGGGCAGTTTTGGGACTCTAACACAAACTTGGACGAATTTTGGTTTTCTAATGAACTAAAACACTTAAAAACATAATCTAAGACAAGTTCTAATTAATATGACTCAAAGAAATAAGATGGGGTTGATTTTGGACGAAAATAATTAAATTAAGACAAGAACAAAGTAAACAAATTCTTAGACAAATTTAAGTGAATCAAAACAGATTGTAAAATGAATTTGAATGAAACTTATGGATGGAAGGCTAGCTAGGAGGTTCTTCTCCACACATGTCACACTTGCATACAAAACGATTTCCAGTTGCTTTTCGATAAGCTATGAATACTCAACGCCCCAAATTAACCGTGAATTGCACTAATTAACCCTCAGTTTTTCCACAAGTTATTGGATTGGATGATTGCATACGACAACCCAAAACATTCCCTACAAGTTCCCTACATGAATTGCATAATAGAGATACAAGCAAGAATCATTAAGTTCTATGAAAAACATAAGCATTGACGAGGCACTCGTTACTATGATTTGCATGAAACTTATGCCAAGAATTTACTTAACGTGATTGTGACTAGCAACCTTCACTACTTGTGAATATAAGTTCATAACGATTAGGTGAAACTCCCTTATATTCTAGCGTTAAATTCATGCATGAAAATTAAGCGTGCAATCTCAACCAACATACACAAATCATTTTTTATACGATCGGATAAGTAAATTGAATTCACAACTTATGAATCACAACTGGATGTAATCAAATCATATTGCAAGTATGAACATGGTTTCGAATCACCCCCTAACTAAGAGGGGTTTAGTTCCTCATACTCACAAAGCAAAGATACATAAAATTAGACATTAAAATCAAAGGAAAGAAAACACCTAAAATGCTCCAACTTGGGTAGCAAGTGCATCCAAGAATTCTCCTTTGCTTGCTTGCGGCAGATTGCTTTGTGGACGGATTTTTGGGTAGTTTTATGATGTAGAATGGATGGGGAATGGTATGGAAAGGTTTAGGGTAAGTGTGGAGGAGTGTTTGAGGGTTGGAGGGTGGTGGAGAGCTAGGCAAAGAGGGTGGAAGAAGGTGGAGTGGCTGTTATGTTTTCTAGGCACTAGAATGGTGTTTTTGGGGTGTTTTGCTACCTAGAGGTTGTATGGACGAATTTTCTGTGATGAATGATGAATATGAGAGTGTGAACCCTTTGCCAAGGGGTGTAAACATGTATTTATAGGCCCCAAAAAGCTTAGAAAATCAGGTTAGGTTAAGGATGAAATGCATGGCAATTTGTGTGTGTGGTGTGCAATGGTCCAAGGGTGAAAATGAAGTAATGATGCAAAGTGTGAAGGGTAAAATGGAGTGGTGTTGTAGCTAGGAAGCATGAATGATTGTGTACATTGCATAGAGATGGAAAGGGAGGTGAAATGTGTCAACAAATGGGTCAAAGGTGCAACAACATGTGTTGCACATGGCATTGGATTCCAAATGTGAATGATGGAGCATCAACTGGTGCATGTAATGGATGTAAATGTTGTCTAAAATCTAATGAGTGAAGGGAACAAGAGGTATCAAGCAATTGAGTGTAATAATTAAATGAATTGAAGCATGAAATTAGAAATTATGTAGGGGACAAGAGTGATCAAGCATGGCATGGAATCCAAAGGGAATTCTATGTGGTTTGCATGGCAAGGAATGCAAGTTGGGGTGACAGATTTTTGGGCTGTTTTCTTCATCTTTTGGACCATAATTCTTCATATTCTTGGCCTCTTTAGTTCTCAAATTCGTCCATCCACTTGGCCCATGCATTTGCTATCCATTCCAAGCCCGAAACATGCTCCAAAGGCCTCCAAAATGCATCTTCTTGCCTACTTTGTCCATAAAATCTGAAAACACACGAAAATGACTTTAAACATTAAAATAACTAAGGAAACACGACATAAATGCACAAGAACAAGCCAACTAAGTCGCATAAATATGCTCCTATCAAATTCCCCCACACTTAGCTTTTGCTAGTCCTCGAGCAAACAAAGAAATAAAACGAAACAAAACAAAACAAATAAAATACAACCTAAACCTTCCAACATTTGCCTCAGGGATTCCAATGCATATGACATGTTAAAAATCATTATCCCCACAGATTTGAATCATCTTCACACTTAAACATGTACTTAATCATAGTCACTACTTACTTGTTCACAATTAATCGATTAAAACAATGTTTTTGATGTAGTAACATGCCTTAGAGAAATCACTCAATTCCTTACAAGATATGAACTCAATTTTCACTCAGATTTTCTAACTACACACCCTATACTAGTTATATGTGAGAAGATTGATGTAGATATGAAAACGAACGCTCACATATATGTATCACAAAGAAAGCAATTTCTGGAGTTAATAAGCATGTTTAGATATGATCTCATGAATGGAATGCTACTACTTAGATGCGAGAACCAGTGACACCATATGCTCATATCAATTTCAAACTCCACATATTGAAACGCATGACACTCAAGATGAAGTTAAGGGTTGTAACGGGGCTTGGGGTGATGGCTAACAAATGAAGGATAAGGATAACAATCGTTCTTAAAGCAATAGCAAGTAAAGTAATGAAATTGAAACTTAGAATTCACTTAGATTGCAGAAATCAGCTTTTAGAAACGAAGGGAAAATTCAAACAATATTTAGGGCCGAATTCTATGTTTTGGACCCTTTCTTCAACAAGCAGCACTTTAAAACTCTTTTTCGCATTTTTTTTTTCAACTCTTCTTTTCTTTTGAACAAGCATAATAACTCACACTTCCCCCACACTTGTTTTCTGCCATACATTAATCAAAAGAAATTCAATTTGAATCATGCTTTACTATGCTTCAAGAACAAGGGTATGGATGGTCCTAAACTAGGCTAGGTAAGGATAATGTGGTTTAACAAAGAATGTAGGCTATCAAGGCTCAATGGGGTTAACTTAAACATATAACGATATGGGATACATGGCAGTTTGGCTTTGGTGGTGGTAACTACACAACTTCATCTTGAATATGTGTTATGCAAATCAATATCATGCTTTGAATGAAATGGGCATGAGTTCTAGCATTTGGAACTAAATGATGAAACGCCTTCTAAGTAGTAACCAAGCAAAGAAAAATGAGATCATGCAACGACTTTAGAAAACAATAATGCACAGATTATCAACTCTCCAAATAACGTTTAGGCTCAAGTCTCACAAGGTTGTAGCGTTAGTTTGAGTTCTTTCCTTCAAGCATGTTACAAAAACTAATTTTTTCTTTTATGATTACATGCATAAGTTATAACCACAACCACGCATAAATAAAGAGTAAATCAAACTTTCATCCATGTTTATAACTCTCTTTAACAGTCATGCAATTACAAACCGAATCCTCATCATTATGTTGGAAGGTACCCTAAGACATAAATAAGCACACAAAAACAACTCTTTTTGGGATTTTCAAAAACAATTTTTCAAATTTTTATGAATTTTCGGATTTTTATGTCAAAACACACTGAAACACTCCAAAACAGCTAAAAAAAATACTTAAAACAACAAGGAACAACACTAGAAGTAATGGGTGATAAATTTCTACGAATTTCATGCAAAACAATGGTTACCCCCCACACTTAAATCAATCATTGTCCTCAATGTTTCAAGCATATACTCACACTAAAAACAAGAAAATAACAAACGACAAATAAACATGACAAATATGGCAAAGTAAAAACCAGACAGAGTAGAGTTTAAGAACGCAAATCTGGTTTTGGAGATAGTTGATCTTGTTGACTTTCCACAGCTTTGATCTTGAACTGGTTTGGAATTCTGAGCGGGGAATATCAGAGTGCAGTCTGCATTCTTCTCTGCTTGTTTCTTCTGCACGGTGGGCAGGCACGAGGTAAAGGTGTTGGTCTGTTTCTTTCTTCAATCTTTCCAAGTGCCCACCTCTTGCTCTCTTTCTCCTTGTTTTTAGTTGAGGATGAATCAGCACGTTGTCTCCACATGCTTCGAGGTATCATCTTCACTTCCCTTATAAGTGAGAGACGAAGCGAAAGCATAAGATGATGAGTACTCGAGAGCAAGAGCTGGCTGGAGAAAGGACAGGGAGAAAGCATGATATGAGATACTCTTGCTCTCAACCCTTATGATATGAAATACTTGTGCTCTGGATGGGTTGTTTGCAGGGGTATCCCAGGGGATGAAAAATACAGAGTGACTCGAGAGTGTTTGTTGGAAAGCCATTTCAGAGAGGATGAAGGGTTAAGTGAGGCTGAAAGTTGGGTGAGACTGCTTCACTTTGAAGTTCAACATTTATAGAATTTTCTTAATGGCTGGGAAGGCATTGTTCCATTACTCGTGTCGGCAAGCCTGGGATAATTTAACAGTAGTTTCCACGTGCATTCCGCTTCTCCAAAAAATTTCGACAGATTACGCGTGATTTACGCAACGCAGATGTGCAAATTGACAGATGCTAACATGTCTCAATAAAGCAGAGGCCTCTTTAATATCCGGAATTTACGCTTCGAGTTCTGAGATTCGTTGATGGCAGAGATTGCATGTGACAAGTGCTGACGAGGCTGAGAGAGACAGATGGTTGGAATCGGTGCTTCGACAGACTGCCCGTGATTTTCGTAAAGCTGAGTTGCGTGTGATGGGTGCTGACGAGGCTGAGATAGTTGACACTCTTCGGTATCTGGAATTGGTGGTTTGTGAGCAAGCCCAACTTTTGAGAAAGCTGGCGCCTCTTCGATCTCCGAATGGCTTCTTCGATTTCTGAGCTCACCTCTTCGATCTCTGAAATCCCATCGCGTGCTGATTTTTATAGAGGTATGCAGGACGTTCAAAGCACTCTTGAATTTCTGCCTGTAAAAACTCTCGTTTTGCACTTCTACGATCTTGACTTGTCCGATCTCCTCTTTCTTTAACACCTCTGAAAAATGTCTGGCCCTTTCGACCGTCGTTTTGACTTGAACCTTAGTGAAGGAGCAACCCCTCATTCTCCAGACAACATATGGCGCCCGTCCCTCATATCCCCTACTGGTCCTCTTACCGTTAGGGATTTGGTGATGAAAAATGACATGACCGCTGCGGTGGTGTCCCGGAACCTTGTCACCCCCAGAGATAACAGACTGCTCGCTAGACGGTCTGATGAATTGGCGGTTAAGGAGTCTCTGGCTCTTAGCGTGCAGTGTGCGGGTTCTGTGTCCAACATGGCCCAACCCCTATTTGCTCGAACCCGTCACGTTGAATCGTTGGCGGCTGAAATACAGAGTCTCAAAGAGGAGATTAGAGGACTCAAGCATGAAAATAAACAATTACACAAGCTTGCACACAATTATGCCACAAACATGAAGAGGAAAATTGACCAGCTGCAGGAAACTGATGGTCAGATTTTACTTGATCACCGGAGGTTTGTGGGTTTGTTCCAACCGCATCTGCCTTCGTCTTCTGGGGCGGCACCGCGTAGTGAAGCTCCAACTGATCAACCTCCGATACCTCCTCCTTCCGTGGCCCCACCGACTGCTGAGACTCCGCCGACTACTGCAACTCCACCGACTACTGTGACCTCTCCCAAGCAGCCTTTGTGAAGGCTTTCTCTTGTATTATGCTATGTTTCTTTACTTCCCAGTTTGCTGTTCATTTCCACGAAGTTTAATGTTAAAATCCTTTGCATATTTGTTAATGTTTCAAAATAGAAAATCACAACCAAAAATAATTAAACAAGTAATAAAATTGACAATCAAGCAGAATAAATGGGTTGCCTTCCTTAAAGCGCTTGCTTTAACGTCTTCCAGCCGGACGATGAACACAATTACTCCCCACTGGAGCCCACGACATGCAAGGGAATGTCCTCCACAACATGCTCAACAAAGTTCTCATAGATTACATCCTTGAACGGAAATGGATAGTGATGTTCGTTGATGGGTGCGTTGTGTTGCCTAAGGTTCATGTTCATACGCCCACCATCGAGGATTTGCTTGGGTACCTGCACCAAAGAAGGGAACTACCTATCAACTTTAATAGAAATTGGATTTGGATTAGGTGGCTTACCTATGTGTTGTGATGAAGTGGCAGCAATGTGAACATTTTTCCCCATGGTGCGTTCGGCCAATTTGAGCATTTTGAGAGCAGTGGCCGTATGGTCCTTGTGCGCCACTCCAATTCCCTCGTCTTGCATGGTTCTTGATGCATCCTTTGTGCCTAGTGCTGAATGGTCCGGTACTATATTTTCTATTTTATCAATGGCACAACAAGAATGAACAACATTAGGAGTCTCAATGGATTCAGAAATTTTAAAACTAATCATGTCACCACCAAATGCCATAGTTACTAATCCTTTGGCCACATCAATCTTCGTTTGAGCCGTTTTCATGAATGGCCTTCCAAGGAGGATGGGCAATGAAGGGGCATGGTCTGATTCATCCATTTCGAGAACATAGAAATCCGCTGGGAAGATTAAATGATCAACCTGCACTAAAACATCTTCCAAAACTCCCTTTGGATAAGCGTTAGATCTATCGGCCAATTGTATGATTACACCATCATTTTTCAATGCTCCTAAGTTCATAGATGCATAAATGGAATATGGCATAACATTTATAGAAGCACCTAAATCAAGCATGGCAGATTTAAAACGGGTATTACCAATGACACACGGAATTGTAAAACTTCCCGGATCTTTGCATTTGGGGGGTAGTTTATGTTGCAAGATGGCAGAGACATTCTCACTTACATGTACCACCTCTTTCTCCCGGACACGTTTCTTTGTTGTACAAAGCTTCTTTAAACACTTGGCATACTTCGGGATTTGCTTTATGGCATCAAGGAGGGGAATGTTGACTTGCACCTTTCTAAACGTCTCTAGAACATCTTTTTCCTCCTCTTCGTTCTTTGATTGCAAAAATCTGCTAGGAAAGGGGACATTCAAAGGAAAAACATTAGTAGGAATTGAATTTAACACATTCTTACCCTTATTGGACAGATTTGAAGGTTTAGGGGCCATGGACACTTACGGCATAGGCGTGTCCACCTTTGCCGTGGGTGGGCATGCTTCCTCCTCCTCAAATTGAAGTTTTTCATCCTCTTTGTGACCTGTTTTTGATGAAGAACCTGCCCCAATCTCTTTTCCACTTCTCAAGAGTATGGCCTTTGCATTTTCAAAGCCTCCCTTCGGGTTTGGAATGGTAGAACTAGGAAGCCTTCCTTGGTCTCTAATCTGCCCAACAACGTCGGCAATCTGCCCCATTTGTTTCTCTAGTTGGTCCACTATTTTGTTTTGATTTTCCTGCCCATTAGTCAAAGTGGTTAGTAACTTAACAAGTGTATCATTATCCAAAGCATTACCTGAATTATTTGGGGCCGATTGTGGTTGGACTTGAGGGGGTGCGTATGGGTTGTTGTAGAAGCCCGGGGGTTGTTGCCTAAAGCCTCCTTGTGGTTGCGCTTGTTGTGTTGGAAATGTGCTCTAAAGCCAATCATATGATGATACTTTACGGACATTTCACATGTTAAACTAATCTAGTTTACATATAAAGGGCAAAGATTATTGTTTGAGCCGTCTCATATAAATGTTATATACTTAAACGATAAAGTCCAAGGAATATGTGATTGGGAGAATGCAATCTAATGAAGTTAGATTAATGAGACCATTCTTTCGTAGACACATCCTAAATGTTCCTGATCATAGGATTGCCAATTGGGCATTGACAGTCCGTTAAGATCAGTACGTACTGTGTCTTCTCTCAGGGAGAGTGACTAGTCTCGAGTCATTGGTGTGTGTGACATCAAGACAAGTACGTAGGTGCTCAATAGCGAATGAGTTCACTGAACGTGATCAACGAAGAGTTCTTATATTCCATGTCACATGAGAACTCATGGTTGGGATAATGCAAAGTAGTCCTTTGACCTGAGGCATCACAGTTGTCTTGTGGTTAAGTCCTTAATCTTTGATTATGTCTAATTCACCCCCTCGGGGTGTCACGGCATCGTTGGGGTTAAGCCACTTAGTCATGGAGACAAGTGAATGCGCAACAAGGGATCTCTAACCTTCAAACAGTTGAGGGAGAATACTCTATGATATGATTTGGAATCTCTGGCCAGAGTATGAATGAGATTGTGGAATGTGTTCCAAATCACATTCAAGGAAATCATATAAGCAAACGATTCACATTGGATAGTAGACATGAACAAATAAACTATCATACCAAACAATGTGGTCAAGAGTATTAGATTAGAGAAAGACCGTATTGCATTTGTAATCCCAAACTGAATAGGTTCTCTATCCTCTTCTGATTAGCTTGGGTAACCATGACATGCTGCTAGGCGTCAACCATGGTTTGTGGAAGCCCTATACGTGTATAACCACTAAAGGGAGAATTGAAAATTGTTTCAATTCACAATCGATGTAAAATGGTTTTAATCGCCCACTGCCTCGCTAAAAGGAACCTAATGGATCGCACACCATAAAAGGTGGAGATTGAAGATTAAACGGAAATGAGTAAGAATGATTAAATGGTTTAATCATTTATTTATGGCAAGGATTAATTAATATGTTAATTAATCAAACGAATAAGTTCGTTAAAGACTTCGGGATAGTTTTGGACCTTAAGGCCCAATGGGCTTCGAACGTCAAGCCCATTAACTTAAGTTGTATGACAATTTAATGAATGAAGATTCATTAAAGCCCAAAAGCCCAAAATCCCCTAAATGGCCGGCCATAGTGTGATGAATTAGGGTTTTGGTTATTTAGGTCACTTAAAGAAGTGACTATATAAATGACTTTATAACTAAATATTCATTAATGTGATTAAGGGTTTATTTTGGGGGAAAATTGGTGAGAATTGTCTCTCCACTTTCTCTCTAAAGAGGCCAACACCTTGGAGGGTACATCTAGCAATCCTACTACTCCAAGGTCACTCATTTCTTCTACAATCTAACCTTGGTGAAGAGACTTAGAGGTTCTCAATTTTGGGAACTTAGAGAACCTATTCTTCCATCCAAATCCATGGATCTAAGAAGCAAGGAATGAAGGCCCTATCTCTTTGGGTGATTAGCCTTTGCTTATGCAAAGAGGAATCTACAAAGGTATTAATTTCAACTCACTTTGTTTTGAGTTGATTAATTGGTTCACCAATCTACTAGGCTTTGAATTTCATGGTCATGTTTTGTTTTTGAGTGCATACAAGCATGATTCCGCCTTTAATTGTTAATTGCATGCTATATGATGTTGCTCAAATGAACATGTTTTTCAAAATAAATCCTTCATGTTGTGGCTCTCTCCATTGGAAGTTTGGATGGTCCCTCCACCCCGGATTATATGTGTTGGAGTATGGATCATGTCTTGGCTGATTTTGGCTTTGAAACCCAATGGCATTAGCACTCTCCCATCCACCATTCTCGATGAGTTGAGGACACTTTTCGGAAGCATGTCCTTGGATAGAACATACGCCACACACCATGGGTCCTTGAATCTTCATTCCCTCGGCCATCTGTGAAATAATAGAAGTAACATTAGTTAACTGAGATTGAATATTGGATGCGGAACTTACCTCATGCACTTGTTGCCGTGGGGGTCCTCTTTGGCCTACACCTTCGTATTGTTGAGCGTTCAATGCTCTATTAGCAATCAAGATTTTTGCAGCCATGGGCGTTTTGTCTACCAATGCTCCACCCGCCGAGGCATCGAGCATTTGACGTTCTAGTGGTAGGAGCCCTTCGTAGAAGTATTGCAAAAGCAATTCCTCCTTCATCTGATGCTGTGGACAAGAAGCAACAAGTGATTTAAATCGTTCATAATATGTAGGAAAAGACTCACCTTCATCTTGTTGAATTCCACTTATTTTTTTACGAAGAAGAATGATGCGAGAAGTTGGGAAAAACTTCTCCAGAAACGCCCTCTTCATACTCTCCCAAGATGTAACTGTACCGGGAGCCAACTCGTATAACCAATCCTTGGCTTTGTCCATTAAAGAGAATGGAAAAGCCTTCATCTTCAAAATACTTCCGTCGACGTTAACCGGAGTCATGCTTGAACACACCACTTCAAATTCTTTTAAATGCTTGTTCGGATCCTCCATAGACAGACCATGATATTTTGGAATGTGGTGGAGCAAACTTGACTTCAACTCGAATTCCTCGGTCTTTCCTTGGGCAGCCGCGGGATATTGGATACACAAAGGTGCGGCATTATCTAATCCCGAAGCGGCGAGCTCCTTGAGCGTACGGTTGTCCATGGCTATACCTTGCTCTTCTCCACCCACTTGTGCCGTGGGCTTCTCTTCAACCTCAACTTCTTGCTCTTCTAATTCAGGCTCGGGACTAGGAGGATTAGACTCTTGCAATTTCTTTTTCCTTCTCAAAGTCCTCTCAAAATCACCGTCAAAGTCGGAGATATGCTCACGAACAGGTTGTGAGCTACGGGTCATAAACTAGTACCTAAAAACAAAGAAAACAAAACAAATCAGCAACTTAAACAGAAACTTAAACAAAATACAATAATTCGAAAGAAAACAATCCAAGAGATTAGCAAAGTTGCTAATCCCCGGCAACGGCGCCAAAATTTGATGTGAAAAATAAGTTAACACACAAAATTAAACCCTCTTTTTATCAATTGTAGTAAAGTATGTAAGTATGGATCGTTCTAGGCCGGGGATTAGGAGGGATTGCTAAATCACTTGGAAACTGACTTGAAAACGTAAAAACAAAGTTTAAAACACTAACTAGACTCAAAGAATGCAAAACTATACTTTAAAACACTAAAACAAACCAAAAGACTCAAAACAGCCCCTAAACACTCAAAACTACCTTAAACACACAATCTGGGCAGTTTTGGGACTCTAACACAAACTTGGACGAATTTTGGTTTTCTAATGAACTAAAACACTTAAAAACATAATCTAAGACAAGTTCTAATTAATATGACTCAAAGAAATAAGATGGGGTTGATTTTGGACGAAAATAATTAAATTAAGACAAGAACAAAGTAAACAAATTCTTAGACAAATTTAAGTGAATCAAAACAGATTGTAAAATGAATTTGAATGAAACTTATGGATGGAAGGCTAGCTAGGAGGTTCTTCTCCACACATGTCACACTTGCATACAAAACGATTTCCAGTTGCTTTTCGATAAGCTATGAATACTCAACGCCCCAAATTAACCGTGAATTGCACTAATTAACCCTCAGTTTTTCCACAAGTTATTGGATTGGATGATTGCATACAACAACCCAAAACATTCCCTACAAGTTCCCTACATGAATTGCATAATAGAGATACAAGCAAGAATCATTAAGTTCTATGAAAAACATAAGCATTGACGATGCACTCGTTACTATGATTTGCATGAAACTTATGCCAAGAATTTACTTAACGTGATTGTGACTAGCAACCTTCACTACTTGTGAATATAAGTTCATAACGATTAGGTGAAACTCCCTTATATTCTAGCGTTAAATTCATGCATGAAAATTAAGCGTGCAATCTCAACCAACATACACAAATCATTTTTTATACGATCGGATAAGTAAATTGAATTCACAACTTATGAATCACAACTGGATGTAATCAAATCATATTGCAAGTATAAACATGGTTTCGAATCACCCCCTAACTAAGAGGGGTTTAGTTCCTCATACTCACAAAGCAAAGATACATAAAATTAGACATTAAAATCAAAGGAAAGAAAACACCTAAAATGCTCCAACTTGGGTAGCAAGTGCATCCAAGAATTCTCCTTTGCTTGCTTGTGGCAGATTACTTTGTGGACGGATTTTTGGGTAGTTTTATGATGTAGAATGGATGGGGAATGGTATGGAAAGGTTTAGGGTAAGTGTGGAGGAGTGTTTGAGGGTTGGAGGGTGGTGGAGAGCTAGGCAAAGAGGGTGGAAGAAGGTGGAGTGGCTGTTATGTTTTCTAGGCACTAGAATGGTGTTTTTGGGGTGTTTTGCTACCTAGAGGTTGTATGGACGAATTTTCTGTGATGAATGATGAATATGAGAGTGTGAACCCTTTGCCAAGGGGTGTAAACATGTATTTATAGGCCCCAAAAAGCTTAGAAAATCAGGTTAGGTTAAGGATGAAATGCATGGCAATTTGTGTGTGTGGTGTGCAATGGTCCAAGGGTGAAAATGAAGTAATGATGCAAAGTGTGAAGGGTAAAATGGAGTGGTGTTGTAGCTAGGGAGCATGAATGATTGTGTACATTGCATAGAGATGGAAAGGGAGGTGAAATGTGTCAACAAATGGGTCAAAGGTGCAACAACATGTGTTGCACATGGCATTGGATTCCAAATGTGAATGATGGAGCATCAACTGGTGCATGTAATGGATGTAAATGTTGTCTAAAATCTAATGAGTGAAGGGAACAAGAGGTATCAAGCAATTGAGTGTAATAATTAAATGAATTGAAGCATGAAATTAGAAATTATGTAGGGGACAAGAGTGATCAAGCATGGCATGGAATCCAAAGGGAATTCTATGTGGTTTGCATGGCAAGGAATGCAAGTTGGGGTGACAGATTTTTGGGCTGTTTTCTTCATCTTTTGGACCATAATTCTTCATATTCTTGGCCTCTTTAGTTCTCAAATTCGTCCATCCACTTGGCCCATGCATTTGCTATCCATTCCAAGCCCGAAACATGCTCCAAAGGCCTCCAAAATGCATCTTCTTGCCTACTTTGTCCATAAAATCTGAAAACACACGAAAATGACTTTAAACATTAAAATAACTAAGGAAACACGACATAAATGCACAAGAACAAGCCAACTAAGTCGCATAAATATGCTCCTATCAAGTATACAAATTGTGCCTTTGGGTAATAGTAGTTTCAGTAAAAGGCTTGCCAAAGAGAGCATGTAGTTTATCTTCCATCGCAACAATTTCCCAAGGAATGGATTGTTTTGTGGTCTTAACCCACTTTAGCAATTGTACCCGTGTTGCCTTAATCTTTTCCACAACTAGATACATAGGGGACCCCTCATAGTTTTTAGACCATTATTCTTGCACAACAGTCTCACAACCGTCCCTCACTGACCAACCATCTTCGTACTGAAAACTCTTTTTGAACTTGGCTTGTTTCCTTATCTCCTACTCCAATAAGATCGGGATGTGATTGAGGACATAGGCTTCAAATGAACAACTCTAAACCTTGGGAATAAGTCTAACCACTCATGTGTAGCAAGCGCTTGATCTAACCGAACCTTGATACCACCACTCCTCGTCGTTACCCAAGTGAACTTATTGCCAACAAAGCCCATATCTTTCAATTCACAGTCCCTCAACGCATTCCAGAATCCCTCAATTTTCCTTTCACTACGTACATCACCACCCTCCTGTTCAATGGCTTCGAGAACTTCATTAAAATCCTCTAAACAACACCATGGTAATGATGAATTCTCCTTGAGACGACGAAGCAAATCCCAAGACTTGTAACGATTAGCTTCAACTGGGAATTCGTAAAAGAACGTAAGCCTCAAGTGAAGGGCATCCCCTACTCTCCCACTTCAAGATCAATGTGATTTGAAGAGTAAGAGCAAAGAGAAAGTTGCGCTTTCTCCTTCCACATTACACACAGACCACTAAACCAACCTTAAATTGGTACCGTAAACACACATTAAAATTGTAACTGTGATTTTAACCTCTCCATATGTTCTCTGCTTGCACAGAAAAATCATAGCGGGATCTTTGAAAAGAGCCAGTCTCTTTAGTGCTTGAATTGCACGGAGGTTCCTAAGCCTCCGACAATTCCAACTAATACGATTCATTGCTCTTGGCGAGGCTGAACCTCGTCAGCCTTCAGTGTTGCATAAATAATTGAGTGCGAATAAGCACGTTTCTTGGTAGCATGGGATCATACAACATAATTCTCAAGTCACTCGTTTCCCCAGTTTAGGGAGCACAACCTTACCATGGTGTATCTTTCTTTTTCCTTTGATACGGCCTGAACGATGTTGGATCTCTCCCTTATCAAAATTCCCAGTTCCAAAAATGAATGGATCAGAACCTAGCGAAAATCTAGTTTCACTATGATTATCATAGCTTGTCTTTCCAAGAACCTTACCCTCCTCATTTGGTGGCCATGCACTCGACTTCATTATCTCAGTACCAAACAACATCAACGGTTGGCTTGGGCTCACTGCATTCTTACTACTTGGTGCCATGTATGGCAATATTACCATACCATTCGTCTCCTCTATAAGATTAGCATTCAAATCAGAGATATCCTGATATATCTGCCTCTCCTCTACCATAGTTTGCTAGCATAATTCCAAGCCACCTTCCTTCGTAGTCCCATTCCACAGAGCTTGTATTCCAAAAATTGCACCAACTTGATTCCTTCCTCTCAGCGCATCTTCAGGTCCCTTATCATCCCTCATAATCTCATCCATGTCCTCCACAATTGGTACTGACATAAACCAACCCCCCTTAGACCCCAAACCAAACTGTTTACCCACATGCTTTCTGTAATCCTTCCCTAAAACATTATCTTGAAACCATCTCCCATATGGCTTAGCATAGTCATCATCCTGCCGTCCACAATATTTGTCACACTAATCCTCCACGTGGTTCATTATTCCACATAAAAAACAAGTGGCAATTTTTTGTATCAAATGTCAACATTCAACGTTCGACCTTCTAACTGCAATGCCACATACCGTCTCAAGGGTTTTCGAATATTCAACCTAACCCTAATTATGAGAATGCTTCCAAACTGTTCTTCCTTTCGACTCTAGTTAGTGAGTACATACTCCCCCAAGTGGTTGCCCAAGAACTTCCCCATCTGGCGTGTCATATAATAGAACGGCAAGCCCTTGACTTGAATCCAAAATTCCTGATGAAGCAACGAAACCCTCGATGGATAAGTCATATTAACTGCTTCCGCTAAAACCAACAAAATTTGTTTATTAAACAACCAGGGACCCCCTCTTAGAATTGTGGTACGCTTAGAAAGAGAATTGAAACCAAAAGCGAAACGATCATGTTCAAGATAAAAAATCAGCATCTGCGTCTTAGGGCGCCATAAATTCCGCATCTGTCTCTTAAAACTTTCCTTGTTAATTGGTTTCGAGGCCAGCACCTTACCCACCAGAAACACTTTGGATGATTTCAGGGCTCCCCACTCTTATTTGTCAACCACAAGTACTTCTTGTTCCTCTTCGGTAATAGCAAACTACCCCGAAAACTTTGAAACAATTTCTTCCATCGTCGTCAGTCATGTTGTAATAAGAGACCAACCCCATGTACACACTGTAAAGCACCGTATAGAGAATTGTATGATGCTCATCCACACCATTAGATAACTGGGCCACACCCAGCCTTCACGCTTGCCTCCTTGTTTGAAATAGCAGCTCGAAAGAACACTGGGAATCAAGGTTTCCTGATAGTAGCAGACGACACTCTCCTAGGGTTTACACAGAAAACCTAGAGAGCCTTTTTTTAAAAAAAAATTCTAGTTTTTTTAAAAAAAAAAAAAGAAAATTAACAACATAAGACATAAACCTTGTGCAGATTATGATGTTTTTGATAAAAAATGTACTCGATTCTACACACTATAGACTTACCAAGAATCCGCAAAACACAGCTTGGATACGAATAACAGCCCATTCTTGCTTTCGGACTTTGAAATCTTTATGCTGAGTCCGTACCAGTGCAGCCAATGCATTATCAACCGAATTCAATGACGGCTTTAAAGCCGCCACTTGGCTCCTCTTCATCCCACCTTGGGTACTTGGTGATCCAAACCCTTCCAATGAACTCCTCTATAGCTTCCACTTCATCCTCCCCTTCTCCCCCACCTTCTCCTAAAACAACAAAAACATATTAAAAATAGAGGAACTATAGGAAAATTGGAAAAGGTAGAAAAACAGAGGATTGTGAATTTTTATGGTTACTTGGTCATTTGTGGTGGGCTTTTTGGGATTAAGTGATTTTAGCCATTTTCCTGGATTACCAATTTGAGAAAACAAGCTGTAAAAGCTGAATCAACCTTGAACTGCTATATGCTGTTGTGGAAAACGCTTTTTTCTAGAAGTGTTTCTAGGAAATAGAAATATAAACTAGTGTTGGAAATGTTCCCTAAAGCCAATCATATGATGATACTTTACGGACATTTCACATGTTAAACTAATCTAGTTTCATATAAAGGGCAAAGATTATTGTTTAAAGTTATAAATGTTATATGCTTAAATGATAAGTCCAATGAATATGGAATTGGGAGAATGTGATCTAAAGATGTTAGATTCATGAGAACATTCTTTTTCGTATACATATTCTAAACGTTCTTGATCATAGGATTGCTAATTGGGCATTGCCAGTCAGTTAAGATCAGTACGTGCTATGTTTTCTCTTAGAGAGAGTGACTGGTCTCGAGTCACTGATGTGATTGACATCAAGACAAGCATGTAGGTGCTCAATAGAGAATGAGTCCACTGAACACGATCAACAAGGAGTTCTCATACTCATGTCACATGAAAACTCATGGTTGGGATAATGCAAAGTAGCCATTTGACCTAAATCATCATATCTTATAGTTAGGTCCTTGATCTTTGACTATGTCAAAGTCACTCCATCAAAGGGTGTCCATGGCATAGTTGGGGTTAAGCAACTTAGCCATGGAGCCAAGTGAATGCACAACAAGAGATCTCTAACATTCAAACCGTTTGAGGGAGAATACTCTATGATATGATTTAGAATCTCTGGCCACAATATGAATGAGATTTAGGAAGTCATTCCAAATCACGTTCAAGGTAATTATATAAGTAAAAGAATTACATTGGATAGTAGACATGAATAAATTATCAAACCAAACAATGTGGTCAAGAGTATTGTATTAGAGAAGGACCGTATTGCATTGTAATCCCAAACTAAATAGGTTCTCCACCTCTTCTGATTAGCTTGGGTAGCCATGATATGGTGTTAGGTGTCACTCATGGTTTGTGAAAGCCCTAAAGGTGTATAATCACTAAAGGGAGAATTGAAAGTAAGTTTCAATTTATAATCGATTTGAAGAGTTCTAATAGCCCACTGCCTCGCTAAAAGAAACCTAATGGATCGTACACCGTGTAAGGTAGAGATTGAAGAAACAACAGAGATGAGTAAGGATAATTAAATGGTTTAATTATTTATGGCTAAGATTAATTAATATGTTAATTAATCAAATGAATAAGTTCGTTTTAGCTTTTGAGTAATTATTGGACCTCAAGGCCCATTGGGCTAACTTAAGTTGTATGACAACTTAATGACTAAAGATTCAAAAAGGCCCAAACAGCCCAAAGCCGAAGGCCAGCCATATCATGAATGAATGTTTTTTTTGGTTCTTTTTGTCACTTAAGTGAAGTGACTATATAAAGGACTTCATAGCCAAAATTCATTAGGGTTCTCTCTTGAGGAAATTGGAGAGAATAAAAGCACATTTTTCTCTCTAGGAGGCCGGCCCTTAGAGGGGATTTACTAGTATCAATCCTCCTCCAAGGTCACTCGTCTCTTCTTCAAGTCCCTCCTCGGTGTGGAAACCTAGAGGTTCCCTTTATTGGGAACTTGGAGAATCCATTCAACCATCCTTCTCCAAGAAATCCATGGAGCTAAGAAGTAAGGAATGAAGGCCCTCTCTTTTGGGTGATTAGCCTTTGCTTATGCAAAAAGGTGCTTCAAAGGTATAAAAGTTTCTCAACACTTTTCTTTAAGATTTGAGTTTAGTCTTGGTTCACTACAACTACTAGGCCTTGAATTTCATGGGTAAAATTTTGTTTTTAAGTGCATACAAGTATGATTCCGCCTTTAATTGTTAATTGCATGCATAGAGGTTGCACAAATGAACTTGTTTTCACAAATTATTCCTTCAACTAGAATTTGGAATTTAGAATAGTTTTAGACAAGCGGGATTTGTGTATTAAATTATATATCAAGGTGCCTTGCTTCAAGGAAAAAAAATAGATTTTATTACCAAATTTGAATTTCGAATTCGGAAAAATGTCAATTAAAGCATAACGTTAAGCTTGGTAATTTCTAACAGGACCCGTTAACCCGAAATGAAACAATACAATATTAATAGGTTATTGGGTCGACATGATAACAAATTTGGTCATTATCAGGTAACCCGATTAGCACCTGTTAAGATAACGGGTTGATCCAGGTATACACGTAGGTAACATGAGACAAGAAAAGAAAAATATTAATTTAATAATTTTATACCCATAAGAATACTATTTTATATATATATATATATATATATTAAACCAAATTTAGAAAATTTGGAAAATGAGGTAGTATCTTTTAATATGGGATAGTGCTATTGTTTTATTTCTTTTCATAATTATTTTGGTAAACTTCTCATAATTTGAATGGTTTATAATGTTTGGTTTTTCTATACTTAGTTTATGCAGAAGAGAGTTCTGATGTGGAAAACCTTATTGAAAACATCATCAACATAACTTTTGAAGGCAATAGATCAAGCCAAAGTTCCAATACAATTTCCCCATGATGATTGATGAAAATTGAAGGATTTTGTAAAAAAAATAACATGCAAGCTTTGAGTTTCATTAACAAGGTTTTAACTTCTGAGAAAAGCTTCACAACCTTGAAAAGAAAAACTCCTTTATTTTGCATATCATTGCACATTTGAGATTTTATAGTAAACTATTAGGCCATGTTTGTTTGGCCTCGTTAGACAGGATTAGCTAGGATTGGCTTAGGTACTGTCCTAGGCCCTTATTTGGTGCGAGTAATGGACTATGTTTAATGGGACTAGACGGGACTTTTGCATTCGCTAAGGGCTTCACTACTAATACCGTGCAAAAGCTTGAGATTAGCAGTCCCGTTTCATCATCCCATTGTTTTCACCCATTTCAGTGAGAACCCTCTCTATTATGAACATCCACTCCAAGCGCTATAGGATCTTAAGCACCTCGTCGTCTTCATCGTTTTTTAGTTTCGGCTGCAGAAGCGATTTCAGGGCATCAATGGCTTCTAAAATCAAACTCAGGAAGTCGGAAAAGGGCGATGAGGATTGGTTTTATTCGTCATCTGTGACTTGGGCTGTTGTGGTAGTTAACTGGGGGAAGGGTGCAGTGGTGGTGGGGGGAGGATGAGGTTGTGGTTTTGAGGGATTCGAGGGAATCGATATGGGTTTCAAACGGGATCCAATTTTTGCTTTTGTCTTTATCTTCTGCATTTTTTCTTCCAGATTGATTCAGTCTGGAATTCAAACAGGAAGGGAGGGATTTGTTTGTCTTGCGTTATGAAGCTCTCCAGCTTCTAGAGTTGGACGGAGAAAAGGGAGAGGGGAGGGAGAGATGAAGAAGACTTTAGAAACCAAAAATAAAAAAACAAAACTAATAATTCAGTATTAAAAAGATATAAATTAAATAATATAGTTTTTTAGAGTTTATTAATTATCCTGTTTTCTAGTCCTACACTGCACCAAACGCTTTGCTAAGTTAGTCCAGTTTAGTCTAGTCTAAGCTAGTCCAACTTAGTCTCTAAAGCTTGTCCAGTCCGAGATAGTCCGGTGCAACAAACGCACCCTTAGTGTATTGGTGCTTTTTTTATTAGGGTCTTATTTTAGAGTGTAGATGTAGTACTTAACCATAAATGTGTTTTTATGTAATATTTATGTGGTAACGTGGTGTGTAAATTTAAGAAAAAAATATTTTTCTTAATGGGTCAGATCATTTTACATGTTGGGTAAAGTAACCCGACATATTAAAGATCCGTTAAGATAACGGGTGTGACGTGTCATGATCTATTATGATAACAAGTATTACACGAAAACGACACGAAACAAGACAATTAAGACCTGTTTGGCAGGCCTACATAACGGATACAAAATTGCCATTGAGGGTTTTCCGCAGCTGCGATCTTTCCTAAAACGACAACGTTACATCCAAAACTCTGTTGATGTGGTGGGGGCCCAGTAGAAAGTTCGTTAAAGAGTCAGTAGATCAGTTACGGGCCTTGATTTGGGCCTCACTTTTGGAGCCGTCTTAGTTAATATCATCGGTTAGTGTTTTAATAAGACAACTTTTCTGAAAAAAGTTTTTGACCATGTAAGTAGATGACTTATGTCTATTAAGCATCAAATATGTTTTATAGAATAAGTTAACAGTAATTGGATTCGTTTTGCTTCGGAGTTGAGACAATTGAACAACTTAATTCAGTCTGCTATTTTGGTTGAAAATTGAACCGAATCGAAGTATGTCCACCCCTACTTGTAATCCAACTTTAATTTAACTACAATGAATGAATCCAATAAAAAAAAAAAAAAAAAAAAAAAACCTAAAGTGAATGAATATGTTGAATAAAATCATTAAATTTTTGCCTGAAAAGCTAAAATAAATGAATATGTTCGATCGAAGAAGAAGAAAAACAATGATTAAGTATCTAACCCCTCAACCCTTTAGTGTTATTTCATATTGATCTCAACCTTTTTAAACATTCCAAACAATTGAAAATATCGCATACGGTAGCCCTAGTTAAGAATCTGTTAAATTAACTAGGCTTAATAGAGGGGCATGGAAACATAGCTTCCACCAACTAACGATTACCACCACCTCCATCATGCCATCAGCTCCAAACCCAATGCAAAACCACCAACTCTACCTTACAACTCAAGCCATGAACATGTAGAAGAAGGTTGTGGAGGCTGTTGAAATGGTATGGACTGCCATAATGCAGCCACCACCATCTCCACTACTCACAAAGAATAACTGGAAACTTTACGAGTCGAGAATTGACAATGAGGAAATCACATGAGCAGAAACAAACTCCTTGAAACCCTATTTGAACTCTTAACCCTCTTCTTTATTAAGAGATTGCCCACCTGATGTAATTTCAATTTTGGTCAATTTTCGATTTAGTTCAATACTTGTTTGATCATTGGGCTCCATATTATATATAATCTAGGGTGAAATGCCGATTTAGTCATTGAATTATTACCTCAGTGAAAATTAGGTCCTTAAATTATTTTTTCGGTAAAATAAGTTCCTAAATTCATTAAATATTACTAATTTCATCCCTACTATAATATTCAAAGCTATTTTATCCAATTTTTCGTCAACTTAAGTCACTTGACACACTTTAGAGTGTAATACCGTTATTTTCTCACCTATAAACCCTTAATATTTCACATAGGTTGCAAATCTAACGTCTAATTTACCCTCTAAATTTTTATTTATTTTTTGATTGAATTACCCTCTAAAGTTAACTCCATACATTACTTATTTATGTAAAATTATTGATCAACCTTCCAATGTGTACCACATGCAAATAACATGACTTAAATTGACGGAAAATTGAATATAGTAGCTTCGAATATAATATTAGAGATGTAATTGGTAGATTTTATAATTCAAGGACTAATTTTTCTGAAAAATAATTTAAAAACCTAATTTTCATTCAGGTGATAATTCATGGATTAAATGGCATTTCACCCTATAATCTATGTTTGAAGTTTAGATAATCTATGTTCGAAATTTAAATTTTGTGGCACCTGATATTAACATTGTCCATGATATTGGTGGATTTTGAATATAATCTACGTTTGAAAAGTTAACTGAGACTTATGAGAAGTGACATTTTTAATAGGTTGGGTACTTGTTTGAAATGTTTAAAAAGGTTAAGACCGATTTGAAATTGCACTAAAAAGTTTGGGAGTTTTAAGTACTTCATCCTAAATACAATGACGAAATTACAAGAAAAAAAATGAGCAAATCCCCAATTCTCAATTAATTCAACAAATGCTAAGTAAACCTTTTATATTAACCAAGTGATGATTTAGCAGTCAAAAGTATGCAATCTTGCGCTAGGAAGTCCCACGTATGCAAGCCTAGGTGACAGGAGGATTTTTGGACTCGGTCTTGGTGAAGGGATTGGAGCATTGCTGGCACCATTAGTGGAAGTGGAACCTTCAGTTTCAGTAGACTTAGAGTTGATATATTTTTTCATAGATTTCGAAGGTGGAACATCATCATCTATGGGAATTCTACAGGAAACAATTTTATGGAATTGTAGGTATTGAGATAGAGAATCATAATAAAAATGTTATATTTTTTAGAATCATACATATGAACCAACTTTAGGCAAATTATGGAAGCAAATTTGAAGACTAGAATAATTTACCTTCACATTTGTCAAGTCCACCTTATGCTCCTCTAGGAAGCTATTGAATTCCAAAAAATTCTCTTCAATTGGGTAGTAATGACCGCTGTAGCACCACACAGCCTGAACAATATGAAGATCAAAGGCTAAAAATTACAGGAATAACTTGCATCTCAAAAAATACAATGTTCGTATTAGAATGTATTTGTTTGGATCAAAACTTAAACTTTGGGCTCGGGGGAAGTTGGCCCAAAGAGCAGCCGAAAAGGAAGAAGCCCAGTCAAGGCCAGTCGAAACCCAGCCGAAGTCCAGAAGACAGGAAAAGCCCGTTTCTGACTAGGTGTAGGCCATGCAGACTACTTGCTCACCTACCCAATGGCCAAGTGGTATAGACCAGCCAGCTAATCAGCCCAAAAAGTACTTTTAAATGGCAGTACAAGTAAATAGCTGATGAGTCATTATCCTTCAAACTACATTCGGGCAAGATTATTGCTACAGGAGGCCAAGCCAAGGTGTCTATAAAAGGAGAAAGAGAAGTCAGAATCAAGGACACTCAAACAAACAAACAAAAGCACAAACTCTGCTCAAAGCCAGATTTGCCTTCAAAACGAAGCTATAGTCAGCCCAAGCCTTCATCCCTTTCGGGATAAACCCTTTGTAATAGCTCTGCTACCCTGTTCAACACCCGCTGTAGTATCGATTTTCTTTCTGCAAACTCATTTCCCAACCCCTTTTCTAAGCCTTCAAACCTTCTGTTAACCCACAAAAATAGGAAGTTGCAAGACGATCAACCTTGCCCGACAAGGTTAAACCTTGCCCGACCTTCTTTGTTTTTGTCTTTTTCATTCATTCGATTAGCAATATGTTGTATACTTCAAGTTGTATCCAAGTTATTTCTAGTAATATGGCTATTAAAAGACTCTCTGAGCACTTGAATCCGATTTGAATATGTCTTCATAGTTCAAGCCAGATCTAAGTTCTAAGCCCTCGGGCATATAAGATTTGATCACCCTAAAAGTCCTTGGCCTCAAGGCATGAAAAAGAACCTGATGTGGACTTAACCCATCCACTACAAGCTTTGATAACAAGAAGTCTGAAGTTACTTGGGGCGCAAGTAATCGACCTGTCACTTGGTTTTATTTTTATTATATTATGATGACCATATAACGTTCGAGTACGGGATGAATTCTGATGGGAAGCCTCAAGGCCTATTCAAGGCCCCACAAAGGCACCTATTTGGATTCATCCTATTTCTCGGGTAAGAACATTGAGTATAGAAGGGGTTCTGATGGGAAGCCTCAAGGCCTATTCAAGGCCTCACAAAGGCACCTATTTGGATCCATTCTGCTCTTTGAGCTCAGGTAATCAGAAGTATAATGGTTATAAGACCCATATAACTCATAAAAGGAACCTTATGTGTTTGAGTACTAAGTTAGTTATTTATGGAAAGCTTCAAGGCTTACACCTAAGGCCCCACAAAGGCACCTGTCAATAACTAACATAGTCTCTCGAATATATATAATTAAAACTCAAACATCCGTTCTACATCTACCATGCTGAATATGGTAGTGGCACGCCTGAGCAATTCAAAGTTAATCTTGATCGTGAGCCTCAAGGCCTACATTCAAGGCCCCACAAAGGCACATTTCAAAGTTAACTCTGTCCTTCTCTTTCAGCCTTGCCCGACGAGCCTTGCCCGACAGGCTTTGCCCGACAAGCCCGCCAGTAAAGCAGAAGCCTGACAGAAAGCATCAACCGGCGCCAACCTCTTGGGGAGATGTGTGCTCGTCGGGCAGGAAGCATTCCCCACGGAAATTCCCGCCACGAACAGTATTAATATAAGAAACAAACCTCAAGAACCCCATTGCAAGCAACCAATCTTCCGGTTGCAATGGTGGCACCTTCTGCTAGAAAACTGGAGTGCTGGAAAAGGCCTTTCTTCTTCTTCCCAACGTAGATGCTCCTTGATGCGTTGAGGACAAAGATCCGTTTAGAACCCTCAACACTATTCACAAGGCTCCTACTTTGTACACGAGCTTCCCGCCGTATGCAATCACTTCATAAGCTTCCCTCTCTTTCTGCAACAGCAATTTACAACAGTTACCATACATTAAAACTTCAAAACCCTACATTTCATTCCCTAAGTATCAAAATTCGACTTTTTTTTGTTTAGAAAATTAAATATCGACCAAGGCTCCATCCGTAACCTACGTGGAAAAACAATTAGAGATTTTAATACTTACTGGTCCAAGACATTTGATGCATTAACGCTGCAAATCAGTTCTCAGACACTTCTCAAGATTTTCATCTTTTCCATCTCCAACATCCAACCTTCATTAATTTCAAATGCAACATCAATATATTAGAAAATCCATGTACATTTCTAAACCACGAAAAACATGGTTTATGTATAAATTCTACCAATAGAAGAATAGTTGGTCCAAGGCGCTCGAAGCAGGTAATGATGCGTAAGGGTGGGTTCAATACGGTTACCGTACCAATTACCATACCAAACTTTCAGTTCGACAAAATCCATTACTATTACCGTACCAAACTTTCGGCATACCAAATTTTGGTATGCCAAATAGTTCAATTGGCATGGTATGAAAATGGTAATTGCCACTTTGTTGTCTGCCACTTTTTTGGCCAAAATTTGATTTTTTTTTTCAACCCAATTCAAGGGCAAGAATTTTTTTTGTACCTTTATCTCTTATATTGTAGCCCAAATTCATCTATCATTCATCATTCCAGTTCACACACATAATAAATCAAATGATGCATCAAGATTCATGATGGAAATTAAGGTTACATTCCAAATAGAAGTTACAAACCAAACATAATAGAAGTTTGCAACCCAAATGGAAATTAAAGTTACAAACCAATTGAAAGTGGATCTAAACTTTTAAAAATAAAAATATATTGTATATTACTTCTTAAAACATAAATTATGAGTTTTGTAAAATCAAATCAGCAGCCAATATTTTATTAAAGTGTGATCAAATCTTAGAACAGTCTACCAAATTCCAAAGGCCAATCACATCTTCAAATGCAAGCTAAGGGTGATAAAGTAATATATAGATATATCATATTATATAAATATATATTATATTTTTTCGGTACGATATGGTAATACCATGGTAATAGTATCGAATACCAATATTGTACCATATAATTTCGGTTCGGTACAATACTGTGTCATTACCGATTGGCACAAAATTGGTTTGACACTATTGGCAATTCGGTTGACATAATAATTTGGCAAAATAATCCACCTTATGCACATGAAAATAGGAGTAAGATTGCAAAGGCCAATTTTGTAGCAGATCAATATCTTTTTCAGTAAAGGTGATTGGGAATTTTAGACCCTAGTCCAAGTACTAGGAATGGATCCTAGTACAAAGACGACTAGGGTTAGAAGATTTGGGAAGAGGCCCTGTTACGTTGTGGCTAGCCTCCCACAAGACTTTACGGTCGTTCAATAAAGGGTTACGACCGTTGAGAAAAGCCTTATCCTCCTCCTTATTACAAACCTTAACCATGGGAGGATGAAAATAAACATTTAGATTAGAGTGAGGAGCGGGAATGACAAATGAAATGGCGGCCATATTCTCTGAAAGTTTGAAGCAATTTTGTAAGGGAAAAGATTTTCAAGGTAGCAAAGAAGGAGGAATTTGAATTGAAGAATGAAAAGATAGTTGATGAGTTTTTGGGTAGATGTCAAAAGAGGCGATTTGGTAAAGAAAAGAATACGAGGTTCAAGGGATATTTAAGAAGACATGTCAAATCATCTAGCCATTGAAGACGGACCGAATTATTAGAGGTAATTTCTTGTTTTTCGTGCACACACAACGAAGGTAGATTTCATCATTGCTACCTTTACGACATGGCACTCGAGACTCCATGTCTAAATTCAGAACGTGTTCACTACTTTACAAGGAATTAGATCACCAAATAAAGATAGAAGACCAAACATGATGTATTCCAGCTTACTCTGAAAGGCATGATCTTTGGATAACTATCTATCCTCAAGGGAAAAAAATGTCTTTCAAATACATAGTTAGGGGCAATTGTGAGATCATGATTTTCTATAGCCGAAGTAAGGCTGATCGAGATACTGCTACCTAAGAAGTCTAGTCATGGACTCAATAGCTCCAAGTGGAGTTAGATTAATGGAGCAGTGGTGCCACCATCATCTAGTTCCGAGGCAATAGGCAAAATCTGAGTGACTTCCAAGGATGACCACACTTTTTTTGCAAGACATACGATCTGATTTGATATGGAATCAACCAGATTTCGATATGTCTTGGAGTTTCTACAATCTAGGAATTAACGTGAGCCGTAAGTTATTACACTCCTAAAGATGATGGAATATCTACTTCTAGATATTCTCTAGGATCCTCCTGACTTTTAACAAGCATTCTATCCCAAAAAGTTCTCTTTCCCGACTGGTATAAGTAATAGGGTCTCACACATCATGAAATTGTTTGTTTGTTTGTTTGTTTGTTTTATACTCTAACCATAATTTTTCATGACCTAAGTAAGGCAGATCAGAAATACGAATACCTCAATGTTGGAACCAAATTCACGTACTATTGCATCTGGTGAAGATGCACAAATCCGGGTAACTTGTAAAAGAGCAAACAACCGTGAGTGTGGAGTCAAAAATAATCAAGAGACGAGACATGGATTTTTGGGCAGAAAAGAAAAAATTATCCTTGAGGAGCACCGGAATTCCGACTCGCGAGCAGTGGACAATCATCCTATATTCAAGTCAAAAGTGCCCAAAATAGGTATTTATTCAAAACCTATTTCATCCATCTTCTCCATAAGGTAACCTCCAAAACATTCCTTTTAAATTATGTTAATTAGCTAATTAATAGATTTATTACCTAATTAATCTATTATGGCTAATTAAATAACCAATTAACTACAAAATGCACTCAAAAACACCATAAAGGGTCGGGCCACCTTCTCCCCCAAAGAGGCCCGCCATGCCCTATATATAATACCCCATTTTCTCTAAAAACCTAGGTCAACACTCTTGCTAAATACTCAAAATTCTCCAAACACCTTTCCCTCAAAATTCTAACTTTGGCATATGAGGTTCTTCTGCCAAAGCACCCCCATTCATCATGGGCGCGTGATGCTATTGGCCTTGACCTAAGGTGCTATTTGTTTTTTAGTTGCAATTTTGTCCAAAAACAAGGAGGAAGAAACTTGCACCAACAAATTGGTGCTTTCATTGAGAGTTGAGTCCCACACTCGTATAATACTCTCGCATCCAAGAGATGGGACCGCGGATATCCATAAAGCTAAATGTGACAATAAGTGGAGCGGCACCACCACCACGAGTTTCCCCCACGGGAACCACCGCGGTGGCTACCCGCGGCGAGGTCCATGGTGTCACCACCATGGCCTGAGCCGTACCATCCAAGGCCTACGACACCTAGGTCATGACCCAAGCCAAGTCACTTCACGCCCAACGTGAGCCTAACGCATTGCCAAGCCGAGCCCAAGCCTTGCACCCGCATGTGCCACAAGCTGAGCAACCCACTCCCGTGGCCCAGCCTGTTCTCGTGGCCCAGCCTGTTCTCGCGGCCCAGCTTGCTCCCACGGCCCAGCTTGCTCTTGTGGCCTAGCCTGTTCCCGTCGAGCAGCCGACTCTCGTGGCCCAACCTGCTTCCTGATAACTCGTATATTTCATACATTTATACCATCTATTCCTAGTCCCTTTGTGATATTTTTGAGTTAAACTAGTTGCATTTTACCCTCTTTTGTGTTAGTGTGCAGCTAATTGTATTTTGGAGCTCATTTGAGGACAAATAAGGCAAAATGGTGCTAAAAGTGGAGAATTGAATAAAGATGCTGATGTAGACAAAGAATTAAAAGTGGAAACTGAATATGGTGATGAATATGGCTCTTTATAAGACATAAGACTAATAACAGCAAAAAAAAAATGTGGGAATTAAATGCCCAATTATTGGGATGTATTGGCAATCTGTAACAACCTCTTAAACATTATAAAACCTAGCCTTTCAGCCACTTTTACAGACACCTTTCATTCTGAGCGAATTTCTCAACTCCAGTCACTAATTTTCTCTCTTTTCATCCACGCTCAAAATTCCACCCATTCTATATAGTCCAACATCACCGAAGACTCATCCCGACAGGCTGTTCTTTGAGAAGTTCAACATCAGAATTGCTTCAAGGGTTTACTCTCTCTTTGATTTATTTTCACTCATGTTGTGTATTTTCCAATTTCATCTATGTGAACATGATGTATGACTAAATTCATAGCTAGGGATTTTGATGTAACCCTGCACAATTGACCCATGTTTTTGTGTTAAAATATTCAATTCATCAATCTGTCTATTGTTTCATTCATTGAATCTTTTGTTAAATTTGTTTGTTAATTTTAATGATTGATCACCATTAGGATTTCTTATAGATCATTTGATCAAGATTATAGTAAACATCATGCTTAATCTTGGTAGACATGTGAATGAATGAAGAGAATACTATGCAAACATCCTGCCATGTATTTTCTGTGGTTCTTTAATGTTTTCTTGCATGCTAAAGACTCTTAATTTGGAACCGAAGTTAAACATCCCAATTAGGTTGTAGATTAGGAGAATTTGATCAAAACCACACATCATATGGCTGATCATATGTATGTAAAACGAACTTTGGAAAAAGGTTGGTAATTGAATACGGTTTAACTTTATAAACATGGAATCGGTTTTGAAATGGTGAACTCGAAATCCCTGGACCCATCCTCGTAGTTTCTCAATCAACATATCATTTGTTGTTACATTTTTCTTGCATTTTTAGTTATTCTCATTAACAACACAAAACCTACATTCACTTTGTTATTTTTATGGTTTAGTTAGGGTTCTTTCAAGGCTAGTAATTTATAAAGGTCTAATCAGTCTCTATGGTTCGACACCCTTACTTGTGCCATTATACTAACCATATATTGTACTTGGAAGGAACACAACAAAATTATGGCGCCGATGCCAGAGACTGATTTCAGCCCCTTATAATTGCTTGTTCTTTAAACCCTATCTATTTTCATTTTCAGTTTAGATTTCTAAATTTCATTTGTTTTCTTTCTATTTCTTAGGTAGTATATGTCCGATAAACTTGCTAAGATAGGCCAAAGACTTGAACGTATAAAGAGAGACACTTTTGAGAACTTTCTATCAACAGGTGTAGGTGCTTATTCTGAGCACTCCAATTCTGAGCAAGAAGAAGAGATGCAGACAATGATGATGACAATCGAGCTTTGCAGGATTATGCTCAGCCGGTTATACAAAATTCACCTTCATGCATCTTGTTGCCTGTTGAAGCTAGAAACTATGATCTCAAATCTTCACATTTTCATATGCTTCCTTCTTTTTATGGTTTATCTAATGAAGATCCATTAGCTCATATTAAAGAATTCTATAATGTTGTGAGTGGTTTACCTTTGCAGGGAGTGAGTGAAACAAATCTAAGAATGAGAGTTTTTCCCTACACATTGAAAGATAAAGCTAAGGGTTGGTAAATGACTTTAGCACTTGGTTCGCTCACTAATTGGAATGCCTTAGCAAAGAAATTTTTCTCTACTCAAAAGACAGCTACTTTGAGAGGGCAAATCTTCAACTTTGCAAAACATGATGGAGAACCTTTCAATGAATGTTGGGAGTATTTTAAAGGGCTTTAGCTACAATGTCCACATCATGGGTTACCTCTTTACTTACAAATGCAATTTTTTTACGATGGATTAACCTAAACATGTCAATCTACTGTTGACAATGCAGCAAGTGGAGCTTTGAAGAAAAAGAATGCTCAAGAATCATATAACATCTATGAGATGTTGGGATCTAATGATCAAAACAAAGATACAAGAGGTAAATGAGCTGGAGTGTATGAAATGAGCTTTAATAATGATCTTGCATTGCAAGTGGGTAGTTTGGAAAAGAAGCTTGATTTTGTGCTCAATATAGTGCCCAAGATAGCTGAGGTGCGTGTCATTTGCAACATACCAAGTCATCCTACTTATCAATGTTCAGGTAGTGAGGCTTATCCTGAATTCGTCCAAGAGCAAGTGAATCTTATGAACTCTTACAATCAGAGGCCACGAAATGACCCATTCTCTAATACATATAACCTTGGTTAGAGAGATCATCCCAATCTCTCATGGAAAAATAACAATCAGTTTCAAAATTTCCAACCAAAGCATGCTGCTACACTTGAAGATAAGGTCAAATTGCTAGCCCAAAACACCGTTCAATTCCAGCAAACTACCAATAGTACTCTCCAACTACATTCGACTGCTCTATCCAAAATGGAGACTCAATTTGGTCAAATTGCCGATGCTTTGAGTCAAAGAGAGCCTGGGAAGTTTCCGAGCCAATCGGTGATACTTCAAAGAACCAAAAGCAACCCAAAGCAATCACTATTGAAAACAAGTTAGTTGACAAGGCTATGCTTGATTTGGGTGCTAGCATCAATCTAATGCCCTATTCAGTGTACCTTCAACTAGGTTTGGGGGATTTGAAGGCAACAACCATTTCATTGCAACTTGCTGATCGATCAGTGAAATATCCAAGAGGTATAGTTGAAGATATCTTATTTCAAGTTGACAAACTAATTTTGCCTGCTGATTTTGTAGTTTTGGACATGGAATAGGCTCCTATACATGATCGTGAGTTACCAATTTTGCTTAGGAAACCTTTTATGGCCATTGCAAAGACTATCATAGACGTGCAAAATGGTTTTCTTACCATGACCATGCTAGGAGAAATTGTACAATTCAAAGTGTTTGAATCTCTTTCTCACCCTTCTAGTTCATTTGATTGTTGTTTGATTGATGTGTTTGATTCACCTGTTTTCTCTAAGTTTTTGTAGACACAATCTAATGATCCGTTACAATTTGTTTTGAGTCAATCTCAAGATGATTTTCATGAAGAATCTGCACTCATGGAAGTGATGGCTGCCTTGGAAGCATTAAAACCATATCCCTCCATTATTTCACCTCTTATAGAGTCATTATAACCATTTGCCACACATCTGATCCCTTCTATTGTTAAACCTCCAAAACTTGAACTTAAACCACTTCCACCACATCTAAAATATGCTTACCTCGTTGAATTTGAAACTCTTGCAGTTATCATAGCATCTGACCTCAATCCATTGGAAGAAGATAAGTTAATTAGGGTATTAAAAGAGTTCAAATCAACCATTGGTTGTTCTATTGTAGATATTAAGGGACTAAGCCCTACCATGTGCATGTATCGGATTTTATTGGAAGACAGAGAAAACCAACCCGTGAACCACAACGAAGGCTCAATCCACACCTGAAAGAAGTAGTGAGAACTGAAGTGTTGAAGTTGCTAGATGTGGGTATCATATACCCAATTTCAGATAGCAAATGGGTAAGCGCTGTTGGAAGTATGCCCACAAAGCCACTCATTGGATGTAATAGCTTTTTGGAATACTTATTGTATTAAACTTTTATATGTTTAATGGAGGGCAAAGCTTATTGTTAATCATTATTTATTGTATCATGTGTTTAAGCAATAAGGGAATCCAAGGAATGTATTTGTTCTAAGAGAGAAGTGATCTAATGAGTTAGATTATCGAGACCTCTCTCTTATGTTCATTCCTAAAACGTTCCTAGCCATAGGATTGCCAATTGGGCATTGACAATCCGCTAAGGTTAGTATGTGTTATGTTGACTCAAACGTGAGTATGAACTAGTCTCAAGTCATTTGGTGTTGGACACTGAGACAAACACATAGGTGCTCGAAAGAGTAATCGAGTACACTGAACGTCGATCAAAAGAGAGTTCGAACATACATGTCATGTATGAACTCTAAAGTTGCAATATGCAAAGTAGTCCTTTGACCTGAGGCATCATAGATGTCTAATGGTTAGGTCCTTGATCTTTGATCATGTCAATGGCATTCCTTCGGATTGTCCACGGCATTGTTGGGGTCAAGCTATCTAGTCATGTAGGCATATGAATGTACAACAAGGGATCTCTAACCTTCCATGGTGGAAGGAGAATACTCTAAGATATGATTCTAAAGTCTTTGGCCAAAGCATATGAATATGACTTAGGAAGTTTGTTCCAAATCATATTCAAAGGAGTCATATAGGAAAGTATCACATTGGATAGTAGACATGAAACAAACTATCACTTAAACAATGTGATTAAGAGTATTGTATTAGAGAAGGACCGTATTGCATTGTAGTTGTAACTGGATAGGTTCTCCAACCAATTCTACTTAGCTTGGGTAACCATGATATGCTGCTAGGTGTCACTCATGGTTTGTGGAAGCCCTGAAGATTAGCAAGCACTAATCTTAAGGGAGAATTGAAATGTGGTTTCAATTCACAATCGATCGTTAAGAGTAACATCGCCCACTGCCTCGCTAATTGGAACCTAATGGATCGCACACCACATAAGGATGTTAGTGAAGAAATTATATGAAATGGATAAGCAATTAAATGGTTTAATTGAAGAATGGTCAAGATTAATTAATTAGTTAATTAATTATACGAAAAGTTCGTATTGGGCTTATAAGTTGGTTTTGGGTTTCGGGGCCCAAAAGTGTTTTGGTCCACAAGGCCCATTATGTTTAAGTTGTATGACAACTAAAACAAAATGGGCAAATTAGCCCAATAACAAGGAGAGGCCGGCCATTAGGGTGAATGGGCAAGCTTGCTTAATTACAAGTTTGCCACTCACCAAAGAAAATGTTATAAAAGGAACTTTATAGCAATTTTCTCTTTTAGGGTTTTCTAATAGAAATTGGGTGAAACATTTTCTCTCTTTTTCTACATAGAGGCCGGCCACTTAGAGGATTTTTACTAGCATCTAAAATCTCTCTAAGTCATCCATATCATCTTCACAATATACAACCTTGGTGAAGAGACTTAGAGACATCAAGCTTTTGATGTTTTTGGAGAACAAATCCTTTTTCCTCTAATCATCAAAGGAGCACTAAAGGGAGGAAAACACAAGGAGGATTCAAGGAGCTTGGAGGTGACTTGAAGGCCCTCCACTTGGGTGAATCCCTTGTGTAAACAAGGATGAGCTTCAAGGGTAAAGAATCACTAAATCTTTACTTCTCTTTAATTTTGTTAAAGAGTTTATTTTGGTTCACCATATACTAGGCTTTGAAAGTCATGGGTTTTATGAATTGTTTTTGGATGCATGCCTACTTTAAAGTGTTGATAGCTTGCATGTGTATTCAAATGTTCATACTTGTTCTTAGCTAGGACAAAATTTTTCCTTCAAGCGCTGTTCAAGTAGTGCCTAAAAAGATTGGAATCATGGTGGTAAAAAATGAGAACAAAGAGCTTGTACGCAGCTAGTTGGCGTGTTTGCACCGATTATAGGAAGTTGAATTTGGACACTAGAAAAGATTATTTTCCTATGCCTTTTATTGATCAAATGCTTGAGCGATTAGCTGGTTACTCACATTATTGTTTTCTTGATGGATATTCAGGTTATAATCAAATTGCAATAGCTCTGGAAGATCAAGAGAAGACTACATTCACTTGCCCATTTGGCACTTTTGCATATCGGATGATGCCTTTTAGCCTTTGCAATGCCCTATCAACTTTCCAAAGATGTATGTTAGTAATCTTTTCGGATATGGTTGAGAGATTTATTGAGGTATTTATGGATGATTTTTCATTTTTTGGTTCTTGTTTTGATGATTGCCTTAACCATCTATCTCTAGTGCTTCAAAGATGTCAGGAAACAAATTTGATTCTTAATTGGGAAAAGTGTCAATTTGTGGTGAAACAAGGTGTTGTCTTGGGCCATGTAATATCTAGCAAGGGAATTGAAATTGACAAAGCAAAAATTAACATCATCTCAAATATGGCAGCCCCTACTTCAATAAAGGGAGTAATAAGCTTTCTAGGACATGCTGGTTTTTATTGTCGTTTCATTAGAGATATTTCCAAGATCACTAGTCCATTGTGCAATCTTTTGGCTAAAGATGTTGTATTTGACTTTGATAAAGTTTGTATGAATGCATTTAATACCTTGAAGCATGAACTAACATCTGCTTCTATTATTATGGCACCAGATTGGTCTTTACCTTTTGAATTAATGTGTGATGCCTTTGACTACGCTATTGGTGCTGTTTTAGGTCAAAGAGTGAATAAACCCCCACATGTGATCTACTATGCAAGCCAGACATTAAATGATGCTCAACTCAATTACTATACAACCGAAAAAGAGTTGCTTGCTGTTGTTTTTGCTTTAGAGAAATTTCATTCATATCTTGTTGGCTCTAAAGTGATTGTTTACTCTGATCCTGCCAAACCACGCTTGATTAGATGGATACTCTTGTTACAAGAGTTTGACCTGGAAATTCGAGACAAGAATGGGAGTGAAAATGTTGTTGCTGATCACTGGTCACGCCTTATTGATGAAAACCATGGAAATGGACAAATTTTGCCTCTCAAAGAATCATTACCAGATGAACAGCTCTTTGTCATTCAAGAAAAAGAGCCATGGTATGCTGATTTTGTTAATTATCTTGCTTGTGGTGTAATTAGAGATGATTTCACTTTTTAGGAGAAAAAGAAGTTCCTTTCAATGGTGAAACACTATGTTTGGGATGAGCCATATTTGTTCAAGTATTGCCCTGACCAAATCATCTGAAGATGTGTTCCGGAGACTAAGCAACAAAGCATACTAAGATTCAGTCATGAGTTAGCATATGGAGGTCATTTCGGTGCCAAATAGACAGCTTTAAAGGTTTTACAATCTGGTTTCTTTTGGCCTACATTGTTTAAAGATGCTTTTAATTTTTGCTCTAAGTGTGATAGGTGTCAGAAAATGAGAAATATCAGCTGCAAGAATGAAATTCCATTGAACAACATTTTAGTGATGGAGTTATTTGACGTGTGGGGAATTGACTTCATGGGCCCCTTTTCATCTTCTTTTGGATACCTATACATACTAATGGAGGTAGATTATGTATCAAAATGGGTTGAAGCAGCAGCTACACGAACTAATGATCACAAGGTTGTTTTGAATTTTCTCAAGGATGTGATTTTCACTAAGTTTGGAATTCTGAGAGTTATCATTAGCGATGGTGGCGACCACTTCTGCAACAAGCCTTTCGTGGCACTGCTAAAGAAGTACAACATCACACATAAAGTGGCAACTCCATACCATCCTCAAACCTCTAACCAAGTGGAAATTAGCAATAGGGAAATAAAGAACATTTGATGAAGACCGTCAACCCTACAAGGAAGGATTGGTTACTTAGGTTGAATGATGCACTTTGGGCTTATCGAATAGCGTACAAAACCCCAATTGGAAAAAGCCCTTATCGACTTGTGTTTGGAAAAGCATGTCATTTGCCTATAGAGCTCGAGCATTGTGCATATTGGGCCATAAAGAAGTTCAATTTTGATCTCAAAGAAGCTGGTACAGTGAGGAAGCTCCAACTTAATGAGTTGGATGAGCTCAGAAATGAATCATATAAGAATGCTAAGGTCTATAAAGAACGAACCAAGCTCTAAGGAAAGAGTTTCAACCAGGTATGACTCACGTTTGCAACTTTTTCCAGGTAATTGAAGTCTAGATGGGTTGGACCTTTCAAAGTGATTAAAGTATTTCTTCATGGAGTTGTGGAGAGAGAAACCATTAAGAATGACACTCGTTTTAAGGTCAATGGGCAGCATTTGAAGGCTTATTTAGAGAATGTGGCACAAGCGCAGGTCTATCCAATTGTGGATTTTCTCGAGTTTACAACTTAAATATGTTGTCATGCCTTGCCTAGACATTAAATAAAGCGCTTGCTAGGAGGCAACCTAGCTGGGTTTGTGTTCTTTCCTTTTATTTGTGTTTCTTTGTTTTTGTTTTATTTTCATTCCATGTGCCCTCTACCTATTCGCATTGCATGCATTCCATTCATTTTTAAGCATCGAGGACAATGCTTAGTTTAGGTTTGGGGGTGTTGGAAATTGAAAATTTTCTTTTGATTTCAGTTTTGGTTAAAGTTTGCTTTTGCTTACTAATGTGAATGTATATTATGGCTGTGTATACAATCTAACTATGGTGCTGTCATGAAAAGTTCCATATCATAATTTTTGTAGTTAACAAAGTTATTACTCTTAAATTATGGTGATTAAAGTGTCATGCTCAAATTATGGAAGAAGAATAGTGGAGACTACCCTAGTGAGCTATTTTGAGCCTATTTGCATCTTTGAGAGGGTTTAAAGTGTTTCTATTCCTATCTTCTTCTTTCAAATTCACTTTAAATAATCTCATTATTTCTTGTTGATTGAATGCTAAGAATAATTCTTTGTTGTAGGTACCATGTGCTTGTTATCACTTATGAATGAACCCATTGAGACGATGTTAGGCTATGCATGTTTTAACCACCAAATGGCTTTATTCCCAACCCTTTGTGTGTTCCATTCATCTTTTTTATAGCCAAACACTTTTAACCTGATTCTTTCATCACCTACACCAAACTCTACCCATCTTAGCCCATTACAGCCATACCTTATAGTTTGGAGAATACCAAAGTGATGAAGACAAAGATAGATTGAGCCATAGATTAAGAATGTGGTGTGTATCAAGGTAACATGTGCTGGAATTGAAAAACAAGAAAAAAAATGTTTAAACAAAATGAATAAAAAAGATGCAATTTCCAAATCATTCACTATCGTACATGTGTCCTGGAGCCAAGAACAAACAACGAAGATCAATTCAAGAGGAAAGCTTGCTGGTTTCACAACAAAGACACTTTAGTATGTCTCAAGCTCTAGTATTTCTTATCCATTCTTTCGTAGCCCTTAGCCTAAGCCTTACATTACAACCTTGTGAAAGACCTAGCTGATCTTTGGGGATATATTTAGAAATTGTGCTTTTATTTCATATTTCATATGTGAGGATTTTGATTCCCTTTTACATAACTTCACTCTTCACTCACATATGTTTGATGAGAGAAAAAACCTTAGGATCTAAGTGAAAATTTGAGTGATAATCTGTGAGAATTAGAGTTGAGGTGAATTCTATCTTCAATCTTTGAGTATGGTGTTTTTGAAGTCATGAGTCATAGAGCAATACTTTTACACTATACACATGATATGATTATTTGAAATGGTAGTGTTTTGTTTGATGGTATGACTAAGCATTCATTGGTTCTTATTAGTTTGTTTCAAGTGAGTTTTAACCAATTTATTTGTCAAGTCTATAGATGTTTATGGGCATCAACGCTATAAACCCTCAGGAGACACAACTTCTCCTACTAGGGACACCTAGAGGTTTAAAGGCTTGTTACAAATGGTCAGTGCAATCGTTTAACCAAAGAAAGAGGTCTAGTTAGATTTTTCTTTGTTTTGTTTGTTTTCAGTTTTAGTTTTGCTCGAGGACTGATGTGAAAATTAAGTTGACACACAAATTAAACCCTATTGATGACAATTGTAGTATTAAGCAAGTAGGGATCGTTCTAGACCAGGGATTAACTAGGGATGCTAATCAACACAAATAAGACTCAAAAACACTAAACTCTATAGACTCAAAACTGACTTAAAACACTTAAAACAGCAACAAACAATGAAAAAGACTCAATTCTAGACCAAACAAGTGATTTGGACGAAAATAAGACTTAACTTGACTCAAAAGACTAAAAGAAAATAGGTTTTGACTCAACTAACAAGACTTAATGAATGGGGGATTGTTTTTGACGAATTTTAAAACTTAAAAACAGAAACTTAAGAAACAAACTTAAGAAGACACAAAATTGATGAAATAGAATGGTGAAAGGCTAGTTAGAGGTCCTTCTCCACACATGACATATGCATACGAATCGATTTCCAATTATTCTTTGGACAAACCATGAATGACAATGCCCCGAATTAATTGTATTGAACTAATTAATTCTTAGATTTCCCTAGATTCATTGAATTGAATGGATAACGCATCACAACCAAATTATTCTTTATCAAGTTCCCTAACTATGGAATACGCATGATAGAAACACGTAACAATGGAATGGGTTAAAACCAATCAGAAACCAAAGGGAAGAAGATAACAAGGGGTGCGGCAGGTATTACGCTTCTAGAAAGGATGTTCCAGCACCTATTTCTGAACCTAAATGGACAAGGATACACGGCATGGTTTTAGAGAAGGATTACAAGTCCTAATTCACCAAGGTAAGGGCATATATGCGGCACTTGAGGGATAAGGGTTCTAGAATTTGAAATATATATTTTAAATGCATAATTATCCCTTATAAATAGCTGGAATTAAGGCACAAACTGATTTGGATAAGATAAGATAGGATAAGGCTAGATTAGGCAAGGATAAGATAAGATAAGGTTGGATAAGGTTTTGGATAATGTTCCTTCTTTTGAGTTGATTCCTTATCTTCTTGGTCTTAGATTTATTTCTTCACTCGTTTCAGCACATTCCTAGCCTCTAGAACTTCAAATTCGTCCATCAATCTTGCTTCATTCATAAGCTATCCATTTGATGCCCGAAATTGCCTCAAAATGCTTCAAATTGCACTTTTTGCCAACTTTGTCATATAGACCTACAAACACACGAAAATAGCTTAAAACACTATAATAAGTAGAAACTAACTACGAAAATGCAAGAAAACAAGCTAACTAAGTCGCATAAATATGCTTCTATCAAGGACCAGCAAAACCAGGTTTGGGGGTATTTGATAACTCATATATTTCATACATTTATACCATCCATTCCTAGTCCATTTGTGATATTTTTGAGTTAAACTAGTAGCATTTTACCCTCTTTTGTGTTAGTGTGCAGCTAATCGTTTGGAGCTCAGTTAAGGACAAATAAGGCAAAATGGTGCTAAAAGTGGAGAATTGAATAAAGATGCTGCTGTAGACAAAGAATTAAAAGTGGAAACTGAATATGGTGATGAAAATGGCTCTTTATAAGACCAATAACAGCAAAAAAATGTGTGCCCAATTACTGGATGTATTGGCAATCTGTAACAACCTCTTTAACATCATAAAACCTAGCATTTCAGCCACTTTTACAGACACCTTTCATTTTGAACAAATTTCGCAACTCCAGTCACTATTTTTCTCTCTTTTCATCCACACTCAAAACTCCACCCATTCTATACACTCCAACATCACCGAAGACTCATCCCGACAGGCTGTTCTTGGAGAAGTTCAACATCAGAATTGCTTCGAGGGTTTTCTCTCTCTTTGATTTGTTTTCACTCATGTTGTGTATTTTCCAATTTCATCTCTGTGAACATGATGTGTAACTAAATTCATAGCTAGGGATTTCGATGTAACCTTGCACAATTGACCCATGTTTTTATGTTAAAATATTCAATTCATCAATCTGTCTCTTGTTTCATTCACTGAATCTTTTGTTAAATTTGTTTGTTAATTTTAATGATTGATCACCATTAGGATTTCTTACAAATCATTTGATCAAGATTATAGTAAACATCATGCTTAATCTTGGTAGACATGTGAATGAACGAAGAGAATACTATGCAAACATCCTGCCATGTATTTTCTTTGGTTCTTTAACGTTTTCTTGCATGCTAAAGACTTTTAATTTGGAACCGAAGTTAAACATCCCAATTAGGTTGTAGATTAGGAGAATTTGATCAAAATCACACATCATATGGCTGCTCATGTATATGTAAAACGAACTCTGGAAACAGGTTGGTAATTGAATACGGTTTAACTTTATAAACATGGAATTGGTTTTGTAATGGCGAACTCGAAATCCCTGGACCCATCCTCATCGTTTCTCAATCAACATATCATTTGTTGTTACATTTTTCTTGCATTTTTAGTTATTCTCATTAGCTGCACAAAACCTACATTCAATTTGTTATTTTTATTGTTTAGTTAGGGTTCTTCTAAGGCTAGTAATTTATAGAAGTCTAATCAGTCCTTGTGGTTCGACACCCTTACTTGTGCCATTATGCTAACCATATATTGTACTCAGAAGGAACACAACACTCCCGCCGAATAGTCTACTACCGTGGCCTTCCAAGCAGCCCAAATCGGTCCAAGATTAGTTCAACTGTCCCGACTCTAAATTTTCGGATTGACGATCGAACCGGGAGCAGTTTCACCATATTTTTCTACAGATTTGGCATTTCCCAACTCAAATCTCACGCCTGGAGTCTACCACACTTCCATTACTCAATAACATACATTCCTTCCAAGCTCTTCCAACCTAAATGAAGACCACTTATCTCAACAAGTTATAGAGTTGACAAGCGCCCTCGCATAACAAACAACCTTGGTGAATTAGCTCTTACAGCGCAGCGAAATGCAATGTGCCCCTGACGAGGTGTCCCGAAGTAGGACAAAGGCAGATGAAGAATCTCTTCAGCAGCATCCCAGCAAGTAGCCACTTGAACAGTCACGAACCAAGCGGTCTAATGGAGTACACTCCCGACTAGGCCCCTGAGATAGCGTATACTCCCGTCTTAGTGCATGGAGGAGTGTCCAATCTTAGTTAGGCCCACAAACAAACATACATTCACGGTTAGGGCCACAGGTTGCATCATCCACCTCACATCAAAGTAGGTAGCACAGCGGACGGAGAGAAGCATTCACTCAATCCGGCTCAAGTTCAATCAGCAACCTGCGAGTTACCTAATCCCCTGCTAGGAACATACCACATGCACCATAGCTGCACCATAGACGAGCCGAACACATGGATGAGCAGCCTAGACCAGCAGGTCACAACCAGGGGCAGCCTAGAGCTTCGCCACCCCCAACAAAGGTAAATTCAGGAAGAAGTATAAAAGCTTCTGATCAAGCGATTGCACGATTTCCCGCGTAATGAAGCTATTAGCAAGGCGCTTCGATGAAACATGACCAACATAAGTGAGTCATCTTTCAATGACAAGATCGAGCAGACAGGACTACCCCATATAGACTGTTGGATACAAAGACTACCTCTGTTCCGACAAATGCAGCAGCCTAGCCTAATAGCGTGCTAAGGGTAGATGAGTACCAGAAGGACATACCAGCCCAACTACCAAAAATCGGGGGCATGCCTTGTTCTCAACACTCTAAACGATTCAATACTGAAGCAGTACATCATCAGTAGTCGAGCATCACAGATCTAGTGGTCCAATTCCTCCTGCTGCGCACAACTTAGCCCAAACCCTGCTTTCACAACCGTGCCTACCTGCTCCACGGCTCCCAGCAGCCATTGACCTATCACCATGTCTCATAACAGTGCCAATCTTGCACCACAACTCTCAACTGTGCCAATTTTTCCATGTTGCTTGCATTAACCAAGCCTTAAAAGGGAATATGACGAAACACCTAATGGTGGCGCAATAATTCTGGTAGCAGCTCACTACGCTTACACCCTTACGTGGGTTCCACAAGCAATTTGAAATCTCAAGCAATTCACTAAACAAGACCTCACAGGCTGAGGATTATTTCAATTGTCTAGCAATCTAACTCTCCTCAACTATTATCCACATCAACTGCTCAAAACCCTTTCTGGGTCTACTATCTAGTGCGAGAGGATAAACAAAACTAATTGTTTTCCAGTGCGAGAGGGTAAACTAATTCCCTGACACCCATATAGGTTTGTTCTCCAGTGCGAAAGGATAAACTAATTGCTCTCTAGTGCGAAAGGGTAAACCAATTCCCCAACACCCATATGAGTCTACTCTCCAGTGTGAGAGGATAAACTAATTGCTCTCTCGTGCGAGAAGGTAAACCAATTCCCCGACACCTATATGGGTTTGCTCTCTATTGCGAAAGGATAAATTAATTGCTCTCCAGTGCGAGAGGGTAAACCAATTCCCCGACACCCATATGGGTCTGCTCTCCAGTGCGAGAGGATAAACTAATTGCTCTCCAGTGCGAAAAGGTAAACTAATTCCCAGACACCCATATAGGTTTACTCTCCAGTGCGAGAAGATAAACTAATTGCTCTTTAGTGCGAGAGGGTAAGCCAATTCCCCGACACCCATATGGGTTTACTCTCCAATGCGAGAGGATAAACTAATTGCTCTCCAATGCGAGAGGGTAAACTAATTGCTCTCTAGTGTGAGAGGGTAAACTAATTCCCTGACACCCATCTAGGTAAGCTCTCCAGTACAAGAAGGCCACATAGCTCAAAAGATCAAATGTTTGAATATTAACTAGGCAACAAATGGTCAGGGGCAGCAACCACTTTTGCACTTAACAGTTTGCTCATCTGACACTTTATCTTCAGCAACTATAATCTTGGCAGCTCCATCCTTGACTGCTCTATCTACGGCAGCTAAGAAATCAAATTCAAGTAGTTTCCTCATATTGGCAAGCAGCCCAGACGTGGCAGCCCAAACCGTTGCCCAGCCACACCACTTCCTCGGCCCATACTGAGCCAATCCTTGGCTTCAATCAAACCAAGCAGCACATGCAATGGCCCCTACCACACCACCTCCTTGGCCCATGCCAAGCCGACTCCTGGCCCTTGCCAGTCGACATGTCGCACCACCCCGACGGTTGCCCTGTGGCAGCACCTCCAAAGAAGAAGACAAGGAGAATTAATTTTTTCTTACATCGGTGTGGCGTGAAAAAGACATAGAAATCAACGGAAGACGATTCTTTGCACGGGCAAGCAAAGAAGAGTGCTAGGGGAGGGGGAACAAATATCCTCTAGCTTTCTCTCTTTCTTGTAAGGATAAATAATTGCCCGCCAAAGTTGATTTAATCCCCTACTTAAGGTATGCTTAAATAGGCTTTGGAGGCGATTTATTTCTCTTTCCTATAAGAATCTAATTCCAAGTCCAAGAGAGAATCTACATCAAAGTTGGAGATCTCTATACCTACTGCCCTTTCCTGCGAACAGCCTAGCAGTTGTGGGGGCATTTGTGGAGCCAAAAATAATTAAGACACAACACGTGGATTGTTTTGCATAAAGGACAAAATTACCCTTGAGGAGCATCGGAATTCCCACACATAAGCAGTGGACAATCATCCCACAATCAAGTTAAAAGTGCCCAAAATAGGTATTTATTCAAAACCTATTTCATTCATCTTCTCCATAAGGTAACCCCCAAAACATTCCTTTTAAATTATGTTAATTAGCTAATTAATAGATTTATTACCTAATTAATCTATTAATGGCAAATTAAATTACCAATTAACTACAAAATACACTAAAAAACACCACAAATGGCAGGCCACCTTCTCCCCCAAGGAGGCCCGCCATGCCCTATATATACTACACCATTTTCTCTAAAAACCTAGGTCAACACTCTTGCTAAATACTCAAAATTCTCCATACACTTTTCCCTCAAAATTCTAACTTTGGCATCGGAAGTTCTTTGGCCAAAGCCTCCCCCCCCCCCACATTCATCGTGGGCGCGTGAGGCTATTGGCCTTGACTTAAGCTGTTATTTGTTTTGTAGGTGCAATTTTGTCCAAAAATAAGAAGGAAGAAATTTGCATCCACAGTGAGCAAGCCTAAGACTGGAAGATGTGCCAGCCAAGGGCTTTTCGACGGTTGTATTGTACTGTGGGAAAATAAACTTAAAAATAATGATTATGTGAGAGACACATGACCAACTTTCTTATGGTACTCGAATTAGCGCTCCAACCCACGAGTTCTTATCACATTAATCAGCTTCTTTTGAGATTTTTGAAGGGCTTTGGCTTGAATTGACAAAAATATGGAGTTAAACAAGGTGATTGGTGTGGCAAGAGTTCGTGGGTAAAAGTACACAAGCGTGCCCTTAAGAAGTTAGTCACCTCGCATGTGATTCATTTTGATGAAAAATGACAGAATTAAGGTTAGGGATGGCATTGATGTGAGTCTAAGAGGATGTGAATATAATTAAACAAATAGGGACAAAAATGATGATGTGCGTCTAAGAGGATATAAATATAATTAAACAAATGAAGCTTTAATGAAAAGGGCTTCGGTTAAGTTTAATTTAATAAAAAACTACCATACACTATTACTTAAGCAAAAGTGTTTCACATATAATTATAAGGACAAAACTAATTTATATTAAACTCCGCAAACATTTAACACACATGAGCTGAACTAAAAGCCCAAAACGAAACAAATTATTTTTCCACCCTTGCCCCTAACAGAAATCCCATTCTATCAACCACTTCTATTAGAAATAAACTTTCCTTTTTTTTTTCTTCCAATTATGCCATTCTGTCATCCAATTCCTTCTCTCTTCTGTTTTTTATTTTTTTTATTTTTTATTTTGTTTTCTTCTTGTCGTCCCCCTTCCTCCTGAAAGGGAAGTAAAACCCAACGTGGGTGAAGAAAAAAGGGAAGTAAAATCAAACTGATTTCATTTTTTGGATTGTTCAAATATGGAATAATGTTTCTCCTTTATTATTTTAGGATGTCTTTGCTGTTTTTTCCCTTTGCTGGAAAAAGTCTTTACTGTTTGTTGGCTTTGATGTTAGTGTCAAAACTAATTTTAATGGCGAGGCTGCTTGGGGTTTCCTAATTAGAAATTTAATTGGTCACACTATTATAGCTAAGGTGATTATTCTTTTGTCATGCAGTTGGATACGTATGCATTTTTCAATTTTAATATCGAAGGAAATTACAAGACATTAATCTGGCCATAAAGAAACATGTTTAGATTCTTTAGAGATTTGCTTCAGTCATACAAGACATTTGGCATCTTCTTCACCAAATTCCTCAAGAAGCGAATATGGTTGCAGAGGTTTCGCCGTTGTTGGTCATTTTTATGATCACTCTTAGACAGGGCTGGCCCTGAGAATTTGAGAGCCCTAAGCGAGTCTTCAAAGTTGGGCCCTAAAGTTCTTAGACCTCCGACTCTTTGTATACTGGTATGTAGTAAAAGAAATTCGTTAATTACATAAGTATATTTCTTCATCAAATATCATTAAAAATTAATATCAAAAGAAAAAAGATATACTAAATATTACATGTCACATGTCTTTAGATGCAAATGCACTAAGATTGAGAGTGAAGAGCAATAAAACTTGATGATCAAGAGAGTAAAAAACAATAAAACTAGATTGACGAATATAATAATTCAACAACGCTAATTGGTTCTCTTGTGTTCTTTGTAAAATCAACACACACTAGCGAATCAAATTTTAGAATAACCTAGTTTAACAATAAATTATTGAAAAATAAAATTTAAATTCAAAGTTACCTCAAATTACAATCTTCAAGACCAAGTGATAGTTGCTTAAACATTCAAAAGCAAAAGAAAAAAAAATGCATTTGGACAGATTGAGGACATTAATTTCACTAGTTTCTTGTCACACGTGCAGGCGCGTGACAATTGGCCTTTATATGTTTTTTATTTAAGAAACTCAAGTTTTTTCTATTTATATAATTTTTATTTAAAATATTTTTGAAAAAACAAAAGAATTTAAACATAAACCACCCACTGAGGTTTTGTTATTTTTTTCTAAAGTTGAAAATTTTAAATTCATTCAAAATTAATATTTTGTTGAATTATTTTAACTCCTTTTGATTCTTGTAATTTTAAAATTTTTAAAGAGCAATTTATCTTTAATTTTATAGATTTGAAAAAAAACAAAAACTATAGCCTACAAGGTGTTTCGAACTGCCCACCCCAATGAAAATGGAGTGGAACCGTTTCCACTGCACCAACGAAATAATTATGATGTTTCTTACATTTTCTTTATTTATATTTTATATACAGGATGTATAAAAAAATTGGGGGGCCCCCCGAACTTGGGGGCCCTATGCGACCACCTACCTCAGCTACGCTCAGGGCCGGCCCTGCTTTTAGACCTAGTTAAATAACTTTCTCAATTCAAAGTTTGTTTTGGAATTGATTGTATCATATAAAATTTAAAAAAAATGTGAGTTATTTTGGTTTAGTTTCATAAATAGTGTGGGTTGTTATGCTATAGTTCCAAAAATAGTGTGTGTTATTTTGGTTCAGTTTCGCAGATAGTGGGGGGGGCTTAATTTGTAATAGTTCTAGAAATAGTGTGAGTTATTTTGGTCCAGTTTCATAAATAGTGTGGGTTATTTTGTTATAGTTTCATAAATAGTGTGAGTTATTTTGGTTCAATTTCATAAATAGTATAGGTTATTTTGCTATAGTTTCATAAATATGTGGGTTATTTTGGTTCAGTTTCATAAATAGTGTGGGTCATTTTGTTATAGTTCTAGAAATAGTATGGGTTATTTTGGTTCAATTTCATAAATAGTATGGGTTATTTTGTTATAGTTCCAAAAATAGTGCGGGTGTGGATTCTTTTGGTTCAGTTTCATAAATAGTGGCTTATCTTGTTATAGTTCCTGAAATAATGTAGGTTATTTTAGTTTAGTTTCATAAGTAGTGTGAGTTATTTTGCTATAGTTCTAAAAATAATGTGGGTTATTTTGGTTCAGTTTCATAAATAGTGTGGGGTATTTTGGTTCAGTTTCATAAATAGTGTAGTTTATTTTGTTGTAATTAATTACAATCAAATTAACTTAATTTTTTTTGTAAACCCCAATTTGATAGTAATTAACACATGAAAACCCCAAAATTAACATAATTATGTACAATCAAAATTAACATAATTAATTACAATCAAATCAACCTGAAATGTTATTTAGATTGTATTAAGATCAATATTGAGTAAATTATAGGGACCAATGCCAATAGTGGGCAAATCAAATTTTACAAAAAAAGAAAATTAGTACTTATTAAGGACAAATTATGGAAAAAAGCTGAAAGCATGTTATCAAGAAAAGCTAAGCTTAAAAAGGTGTTTGGTAAACACTTAAAATAGCTTATTTTCACAATTTTGGGTGAAAAAAAGTTGAAAACGTGAAGCAACAAAAATGAGCTTATTCTCACAGCACAACAGAAGCAGTTTTTTTTTTTTCAAAGTACAACAATACCAAACCAGCCCTTAGTGTGGCTGGCAAAGAGATTCTCATTAAGGTAGTTGGACAATCGCTACCTATTTATACTATGAACTGCTTTCTCCTACCTCAAACTTTCTATGAAGATATAATATGAACTGCTTGCTCCTACCTCAAACTTTCTGTGAAGATCTACATCACATCCTTGCTCGATTTTGGTAGGAGGATACTGAGGAGTCCCATTGCATCCATTGGCTCTCATAGGAAAATCTATGCTGCCAGAAATCTGATGATGGGTTAGGGTTTCGCTCATTGTATGAATTTAATCTTGCTTTTCTCGCAAAGCAAGGATGGAGACTTTTGCACAATCCTGATTGACTGGCTTCGAAGTTACTTTAGGCAAAGTAATTCCCTCATAACACCTTTAAGGAGGCCTTGTTAGGTCAGGCCCTTCATCATGTTGGCGCGACATTCCGGAGGCTCGTACAATCCTAGAAATGAGCTCTCGGTGGCAAGTTGGTAATGGCTCTTCGATTCAGATTTGGCATGACAGATAGCTGGCCCGCCCCTTCTTGTTTAGGCCATTTTTTCCACCGCCTACCAACTGTGACATTAAATATGTCTCCTCCCCAATTAATCTCTCCACGGTCTCCTGGAACCAAAACTTAATTGCATCTTTATTAAGGTTTCGGTGATTTTTTCTACCCCTTTAGAGCAACTCCAGCGGGAGTAACTGCTCGATGGATTGGCTGTGGAACAGGGCCTGATTGCCCGATGGGGGAAGTCCAGTGTTGGCTAGCGAGCGAGCCTGAGCAGGCCCAAGCTCCAGGCCCATGGGTTCGTGCCGGCCCAAGAGCCCGAAGGCTGTCTGACGTGGGCTGACGTCAGACACCTACCGAGTAAATCGAAGGGCCACCAGACAACTGTACGACCTCCTGAACATCGTCGTCGTTGTCTTCTTCTTAGTCATCATCGTCCTCATCTGCGTCATCATCGTCCTCATCGGCGTCCTCCTCCTATTCGTTTACACTGTCGTCGGATTCGGACTCGAACTCGAACTGCAACTCGTACAGCTCCAATTGCTCGATGGTCAAAGGCTTAACTTCGTTTTCCTCCACAACTTCTTCCATAGCCTTTATCCTCTCAAAGCTCACACAAATATGCAGAGAAAATCTCAGCTTTGTATTCTTGAGAAAACGAATTGGGATTGGATTTGGGAGAGTGAATGAGATAGAGGGAGGGAGGGATGAGAGATGAGCTGCCAATTGGGATTGGATACAAATAAAATTATTTTATATTATTTTATAAATAAATAAAATAATAATATTTTATTGTCAATTGCCAAGGCTATTCAAGTGCAACGGTGGAGATGCAAAAGACGATTACTGTTCATTAAGGGCAGTTGCTGTTCACTAGGTGGATTAAATAGTGAATAGCCTGGGGGGAGGGCTCCCATGCTGGAAGTGCTCTTAAGTAATCAACGACCTCCAGACCAATTAATTTGGCACTACAATTCGAGAGGGCAGTTCTTAGTGAAGAGTGCATACAAAGTAGCTCGATCATTGTGGGATCACCTTTTGTCCTCGGGCGCAAACTCATCGAATTCCTCTTCTTGGAATATGATTTGGAAGTTGAATGTCCCGAACAAGGTAAAATTGTGTGCTTGGCGAGCTGCCCAGGATATACCTTCTCCTCGAGCTAACTTATTAAAGAAGGGTGTTGCGGTGGATAACGTTTGCCTTTTTTGTAGTTCGTTTCTAGTGTCAGCGCTACATGTTTTCAATGGTTGTCCATTTGCAAAAGATACTTTTTTTGCCTCAAATATCAAGCACGGGCTTAGCAACGCAGCTTGTTCGTCTGTCCTTAAGTGGCTTTGTCATCAAGCTACTGTCCTGCCTCCTGGTAAGTTCAACTTTCTACTTGTGTTATTGCACTCCATTTAGTAAGCCCGAAATGCACTATTATAGGAGAACATTAGGGAAAGTCCTATCAAACTCAGCCAACTTGCATGACTCTTTCTCTTGGATTTCCTCTATACCCAACTCATTTCTCAGGCTCGGCCACTAGAGTCACCCTCACGGTGGTCCTCTCCGGCGTCTCAATGGCTCAAAATTAATGTGGAGTTAAAGTGTAGGGGTATCAGTGTGGTTTCCGTAACTAAGTCGGTGGCTATGCTGAAGGTTTCACTTGTGGAATTCCTCATATGGTCAACCCCTTTACTGCTGCTCAAAGGAACTGCCAACAAGTGATTTTGGAGTGTGATGCTTTGCAGGTGGTGCAAGAAATTGGAAGCCTCAATAGCGATCCCTTTGATCATGGCTTACTGATTGAAGACATCAAGACCAGGCTATGGGACTTTGCTTCCTCCAGAGTCACTCATGTCCGTAGATCCGCCAATGTTGTGGCGCATAAATTGGCCAAGTTGGCCCTTAGTCCCAATTTTACTAGTTTTTGGTTTGAGGTGCCCCCAAAGTGTGTACAGGACACTCTCATTCATGATTGTATGCGTTCTTAAGTTATAAATAAAACTACTATCGCCTCTTCTCAAAAAAACAAAAACAAAAATAGTACTTATCAAAGCATTGGTTGTTTCTCAATAAATCAGACTCTTCCAGTTCCCTTTAAAAATCTACGTTCCGATAATGACTGCAATAATATCCATCTACAAATATAGTTTTCTTTTTTTTTCTTCAACAAAGAAATGTTTAAAAGCATAAAAGCACTTCCACTCAGAGCTCAACCAGATAACAAGCACCTAAAACTCAAATTTCTTCATCCTTGTAACTATGACTTTCTAATAATAGATCCACAAACATTTTGGAAACATAAAAGCATTTATGTTATCGAAACAATTAAACTGCCTTTCAACCGCTCTTCTTGGTAGCCTTCGCATCCTTTGCCAAACGTGTTCTTGTATAGTAAAGGAAATATACAAAAAGAAAAGATGAAGCACCAACAACACCACCTGATGCCAAGTTCCCCACCAGCCACTTTTAGTAGCCATCTTTATCCTTCTTGAAGTTATTTTACTCTACCTAACACACAAAATGTCACGCCCCGATCCCGACATACGTACAAGTTCGATACGTGACATCACCAAGTATCTGTATATCTAACATACCCTGCCTCCAAGATACGAACAAGGCATAACTCAAGCTTCGAAATACATAGTGATTTTTTGTTTACTTTATGGTTGTATCTAACCTCTTTGTTTGACTACCTCCGTACCCTCCGATGGGATCAAGCCATTCGTAGTTCACCATTTGTTAAACTTTAAACTTTTTGTAAAACAGGTCCTAGCAGAAAATATAGAGTACCACACTACACATTAACCATAAGCCAAACAAAAGTTGTCATTTTGCCATTCACACACACAAATGCTTTCCAACACCATTCCACAATCACATCAATTAATAACTCATACAATACACCAAAATGTAGGGATAGAGCGAAACAGTTCAGCCGAAGCCTACATCTCTGAAGCTTTCTCAATTAGACTGAATCCAACAAATCAAAGAATGTGATTTCGGACCACTCAACGAAATCCAACAATATTGGGTTCCAGACTACTCAACAGAACCAAAATACAAAGAAGGATTCCGGACCACTCAACAGAATCGTGGAGAAGAAGGGATTCCGGACCTCTCAATGGAACCCGAGTAGATATGATTCACTCAACGCAATTGTGGAGTACAATGGATATCGGACCACTTAACGAAATCCAAAGCGAGATAGATTCCAGAACACTCAACGAAAATCGCAGAGCATAAGGGATTCCAAACCACTCAATAGAATCCAGACGGAGCAGGGAACTGAACCACTCAACGGAACCCCAGCAAAACCCAGTTTTGGACCACTCAACGAAACCGAGCGGAAGTCTAAGAAACATAACAACGGTTGAAAGAAACAAGACGCGAATCAAGTACTCAATTTAGAAAGGCTTAATGAAATCAAACAAAGCACAAGTACTAAATTTAGAACAACGAAGCAAGAAATGAAACGATATCGAAGAAAACAAATCCTCATGATAATGGGTTAACGGTCCACTACTAGCCATCGCATTTCACAAACAATTCAACATGTATTTCAAATCACATTTCACAAATATTTCCAATCCACAAGTCAAATCACGTTTAATAATAATAGATCGTTAGCTAAATATTAAAAATCACATTTTACTAGAAATCACATTTATAAAACCAAGTCATATCCACAAAGGATATTAAATACGAAATTAGGGTAATACCATATGTAGGCCCACTAGACTTCACTTAGTCTCTAATGGTACTAATTTTAGTATTTAAGAACAATTTGAAACATGTTGACCAAAAGTCCACTCTCTGTCAATGACGGGGTCCACAACCCTACATAATTTGATTTGGAATATCCTGAAGGATGATTTTGTGAAAACATGTTCATTTGAATAACATCTATAGCATGCATTTAACAATTAAAAGGCGGAATCATGCTTGCCTGCATTCAAAAACAAAACATTACCCATGAAATTCAAAGCCTAGTAGATTGGTGAACCAAGACTCAACTCAAATCAAAGTGAGTTGAAAAATATATACTTTTGTAGATTCCTGTTTGCATAAGCAAAGGCTAATCACCCAAAGAGAGGGTCTTCATTCCTTGCATCTAAAATCTATGGATTTGGATGGAAGAATAGGTTTCTCCAAGTTCCCAAAATTGAGAACCTCTAAGTCTCCACACCAAGGAGAGATTGGAGAAGAAAATGAGTGACCTTGGAGTAGTAGTATGGCTAGATACACCCTCCAAGGGGCCGGCCTCTTTAGAGAGAAATGGAGAGACATGTTCTCTCCAATTTTCTCCAAAACAAACCCCTTAATGAATTTTAACTATAAAGTCATATTTATACCTTAATTCATTGGAGTGGCAAACTTGTAAATAAGTCCAAGTTCACTACCCTTCTCTAAATGGCCGGCCCTAGGGTTTTGTTTGGGCTTTTGGGCCTTTGTGAATTAAGTTGTCATACAACTTAAGTCAATGGGCTTGACGTTCGAAGCCCATTGGGCCTTAAGGTCCAAAACTATCCCCAAGGTCTTTAACGAACTTATTCGTTTGATTAATTAACATATTAATTAATCCTTGCCATAAATAATTAAACCATTTAATTATTCTTACTCATCTCCATTGTTTCTTCAATCTTCACCTTACACGGTGTACGATCCATTAGGTTCCTTTTAGCGAGGCAGTGGGCGATTAAAACCATTTTACATCGATTGTGAATTGAAACTTACTTTCAATTCTCCCTTTAGTGATTACACACGTTTAGGGCTTCCACAAACCATGAGTGACACCTAGCAGCATATCATGGTTACCCAAGCTAATCAGAAGAGGTGGAGAACCTATTCAGTTTAGGATTACAAATGCAATACGGTCTTTCTCTAATCTAATACTCTTGACCACATTGTTTGGTTTGATAGTTTATTTATTCATGTCTACTATCCAATGTGATTCGTGTGCTTATATGATTACCTTGAATGTGATTTGGAACGCTTTCCTAAATCTCATTCATACTCTGATCAGAGGTTCTAAATCATATCATAGAGTATTCTCCCTCAAACGGTTTGAAGGTTAGAGATCCCTTGTTGCGCATTCACTTGCCTCCATGACTAAGTGGCTTAACCCCAACAATGTCGTGGACACCCCGATGGGGTGACTTTGACATAATCAAAGATCAAGGACTTAACCACAAGACAATTGTGATGCCTCAGGTCAAAGGACTACTTTGCATTATCCCAACCATGAGTTCTCATGTGACATGAATATGAGAACTCTTCGTTGATCGTGTTCAGTGAACTCATTCTCTATTGAGCACCTACGTACTTGTCTTGATGTCACACACACCAATGACTCGAGACTAGTCACTCTCCCTGAGAGAAGACACAGCACGTACTGATCTTAACGGACTGTCAATGCCCAATTGGCAATCCTATGATCAGGAACGTTTAGGATATGTCTACGAAAGAATGGTCTCATGAATCTAACTTCTTTAGATTGCATTCTCCCAATCACATATTCCTTGGACTTTATCGTTTAAGCATATAACATTTATATGAGACGGCTCAAACAATAATCTTTGCCCTTTATAGTTAAACTAGATTAGTTTAACATGTGAAATGTCCGTAAAGTATCATCATATGATTGGTTTTAGGGCACATTTCCAACATATCCACCCATGGATTTCCAATCCGTAACTTTCCAAGAGTCTCATTAATCTTTTAGAACAATATCCTAAAATTTAGGAACGATCCAACGGTCAGATCTCCGCCAATCGCCAAAATTAAGAGGCAGTCAACATTTGATTTTACAAACTTAGAAATTCAATTTGGGAAGATCCGTACATTAGATTCTCAATCTGTAAGTTCCTAAGGTCCTCAAATATTATGTATAATAACATATTAAAGTTTGGTAACGATTTAACGGTCAAATTGTCATTTGTTATAATGATCAAGTGGCGGCCTCTAACAAAAATATGTTCAAACGACGAGATTTCATCAATTGGATGTCACATATGGAATCAAGGAACCAAATTTAGTCTAGAAGGATCAAGTAGTTCCTCGACCATGTGTCGCCGTAAACGGCGGTCGGCCGCCCTGACTCGCCGGAAAATCCATCTAACTCCAAAAATTATCAAATTTTACAAGATTGTAGAACACAACAAGAGGAACAACTTTCACAACTAAGCTAAAGTCCAATTTGACTGAGAAACACTTGAAATCCACCTCGATATGTCGAAACCCTATAAATGGGTGTTCTTCGATTCGTCGAATCCACAGGTCCCCCGCCCCTAAACTTGTTTAGGCTTTGTTCCTGGGCTCAATAGGAGGCTAATGGTGGTGATGATCGAAGGAAAATATTTCACAAATGATGGATCACCGCCGAGAATCACTCGGACCCATCGGTAGGTTCCTCGCAAAACCAAGGCCAAAACTCGTTGGGTTTGGTTAAAGATTGAAGGGAAAGTGGCAGGGGAATGATTTGATAGTGGTGGAGAGCCCTAATTTGCTAGAAAAACGCCATGAAGACGTCGGAAAATCACGTCGTGCGTCTAGGTTAGAACCGGGTCACAGGTTGGAAAACGGGTCAAAGGGATAAAGAGGTTCCCTCATTTTTCCCCTCTCTCATTTCTCTCATTTCCCTCTTTCTGATTAGGCCGCCCCTCTAATCTCTCATTTTCCTCCTTTCTCTCTTCATCTCTCCATCCTAGCCACACATGTGGCACCATATCAATGCTTCATCCAATCTGGAGCCTTCCAGATTAATAATCAAACAACCATTTTGCCCCTGTCTTTGTTTGTTTATATCTCCTTCGTTAAAACTCTGTTTCGTGATTGATTTTCGCCCACACGCTCGTATGATCGAGCTTTGTCCAACTGTACCTAATGTGACCTCGTAAGGTCTACGGATTTTTAACGATTACTGACCAAAATTCAAACTTTGTAATTAATTTAATCAAAATCTAAATTTAATAAAACTCATATAAATTCCCGAAAATAATATAAAATCTCACTAATACGTAATTTACAATAGTAAAATGCAAGAGTGGGATTTCACACAAAAACAGTACGTACCTGTGTCCAAACAACAAATGCTAATACGAAACTAAAAACCATAAATCATCATTGCAATAAAACAACATTTATTTTAACATTCTAAGTCATGAAATTCTCTAAGCCAAACAATTGCAGGGAACTCCAGGTCCTCCATAAGTCGGGGATATTTATCCACATTTTCTACATAGGCTTTACCATGAAGTACCTAAAATGCTCCATTGAGCTGTCAATCATTAATCTTGTTTAAGTTTTTTCTCTAGTTTGCTTTGGCGTTTTTGTTTCCAAGCACTAAGCTCGTATTCAACGGAGCAATAACAAAAAATATGCAATTTCCACAGAGCAGTATAAATAATTTTTTTTTTTAAATTATGCATACAAACACAACGGGGTACACCTACATATATACATGTCTAATAACTAATATATTTGGTAGATCATGCCAGATGGCTGGAGAAATTTCAAAATATATAGATAACAAGTAAAAAATGTCTTCTTTTTTATTTGCAGCATGGAACTTACATATTAATCTGTTCTTTTTTATTTGCAGCTTGGAACTTACTTATTAACAATTGTATTAGGAATGTTAAAGGTCGAAAAAAGATTGATTAGTGAAGAAATTAAGGGAAACTATAAGTAATATTGGAGAAATTTGTTAAGAAATGTCATGAAGAAGTGCTTGTACCTAGCAGTACCACCAATGTTGAGAATGCTCATGCTGCGGATGACCCGAATCCAATAGCCTCAAATTCCTTCATCCTCAAAGACTCCTAATACGGTGATTCGAAAAATGGTGAATTCGAATAGAATTGGAAATGAAAACAGAGATTAGGTAGAACGATCAAGAGAGAGGTAGAGAAATCAATTCAATTACAAAAGTGGAGGATTTGTTTTTGTGCAAAAGAGAGATCGAGATTAGGCAGAGAGATTGAGAACTGGAGATCGAGAAGTAGAGATTAGGTGGAGTCTGGAGAGATCAAGAAAGGGAGATATGAATAAACGGGAACAGATTTGCCATTAGGCATAAAACTGGAAACTCATTCATTGGGCTAGTTTGATGTTGGGCTTTCTCCTAACCATTAAATAAACTTAGTACCAGGTTTTTTTGTTAAGATTCAAAGTTTTGAAACTCTTTTCATTAGTTTTCCTTTAAACGAATAGTACCAACAACAATCACCAAAAAAAATTAGTTCCCATTTTCCATAAGGTTCGTTTCGGGGTCTCTGAGCAATTGTTATACGATCCATAAAATATTGAATAAATGCATAGAATTCATTGAAATTAAATACTTAGCAATTAGTTTGGTGCAATGAATTGGGATTTGTTTGGAGATTATTCCAATTTCAAGATTTTCCCTTTTCTTAGGAACCAAACAGTTTGCAAGCATATACGCGCTCTATTTGTTTTTCAATGTCGCATCAAGTTTCGATTTTCTTTCTTTTGCTACGTTTGTGGGTTTTGGTTGTGTTCCTTTTAAGTGCAAATATAAGCACAGTACAATGGTACAAGTAAGAGTGTCGAACCATAGGGATTGATTAGACCTCAACAAATTACTAGTTTTATGTGAATCCAAACTAAATAATGAAAATACAAACTGAATTTGGATTTTTGTTTTGAAAACTAAAGTAACTTGAAAATGAAAGACAAGATAAAGATGACTAATTGGTTAATGATGGGATGGGACTAGGGACACTAATTTCACCACTACAAGTCAATTCCATGAAAATTAAGTCAAAACGTTTTCAACTTTCTAATCTGCAACTAGGGTTCCGTTTCCTTATTTCTGATCATCCATTTGATGTGTGGTTGTGATCAAGTACTTCTAATCTGCAACCTAATTGTGATGTTCAACTTAGATTACCAATTAAGAATCCATTAAGAACAAGAAAACTTAAAAGAACCAAAGAAATCGCATGGCAGGATCTTTGCATAGCAATTTCTTTATTCATTCACATGTCCACCAAGATTAAGCATGATGTGTACCATAACCTTGATCTAATAATTTGTAGGAAATCCTAATGGTGACCAAAAATTTAGATAAACAAATAGATTAAGCTATAAAATTAGTGAATGAAACAAGAAAACAGATTGGTAATTTGAACACTTTAACTTAATAACATAGAATAGTTTTACAAAGCTACATCGAAATCCCCAGCTATGAACTTAATTACACAACATAATCACATAATAAATAGATATGAAGAACAATATAAGTGAAATTAAATCCATAGAAGAAACCCCCTGAAGCAATTCTGATGTGGAAGTCCTTCAAGAACAGTGCAGCTGTATGGCTTCGTTGGTGGCAGCAGATGGTGAACGGAAAAAAGGATTTTGTTTCTGGAAGAAAGGCCAAAGAGACAGAAAAGTAAAAGCTCTAGACGTCCCCAAGGGGGCTTGTGTAAAAGTGGTTGAAAAGATAGGCTTTATAAGGTAAAAGAGGATGTACAAAATGCCAACACATCCTAGTGTCACGGGATGACTTTTTAAGCCTTCCGCCCGTGCGGCACTTAGACTTGAATACCTCGATGAACAAGCTAAGTAAGCCTTCGAAGCCTCGCTTCCCCGGATCGAATCACAAAGAAAGCTAAGATAGCTTGGAGAATGCTAAGATCACTTAGAAGATGGGAGAAAGGAAGCTTTGTATTGAAACTTAAGAGAACTTTACAATTGCTTACAACTCTTGGATGGTTTGGCCAAATGGCCTTACCTCCTATTTATAGGCCTAAGTCACCTCCTCAATGGAGGGTTCTAGAATCCCCTACTTACATCCAAAAATATCTAGCATAGTTCTAGATACAACTTGCCTAATCTAGATTATTCTAGGTGAGGCTTAAATATGTACACTTGTGTGGAATGTTCCGAAATGCCCTAGATTATCTTGAATGCTCCGCCACGTTCTTGATTTCTCCGGGACGTTCCAGAAGCTTCCATGAAGACATGGCTTCATGGGCTTAGATATATGATGTCTTGGGCATTTTCTTTGTTTTTAACACATGGCCCGTGACATCCTCCCCCACTTAAGCCGTCGACGTCCTCGTCGACTCTTGCCTCTCGAATGTCTGAATCAAGTCCTTATATTGCCATAAGGACGTCTCCTTCTCCCATGTTGCTTCGGAGTATGGTAGCCCCTTCCATTTGACAAAGTACTCCACATGTTTTGGTTGTCTTGGTCGCACCACGACACGCTTGGCTTCAATGCTCTCCACTTCTTTGTCAAATGACTCCGTCATCAAAGGGGGTGCCCGATGAGACTCACCTCGGCTTGGTTCCTCATTGTCTGCATGATAAGGCTTCAAGTTGCTCACATGGAACACCGGGTGAAACTTGAGGCGGGGTGGGAGTTCCACAACATACGCGGCTTTGCCAACCTTCTTGATGATAGGGAATGGTCCCTCATATTTCCGCAACAAGCTTTTGTGCAAGCCACGAGTACTCTTGTGCTGAGACGCATTGAGCTTCACAAAGACTTGGTCGCCAGTTTGGAACTCCACATTCCTTCGCTTGCGATCTGCCCATTTCTTCATCTTCTTTGAAGCCTTCTCCAAATGAGCTCGAGCAAGTTCGTGGGCTAATTGCCACTCCTTAGCGGTTTTGAAAGCGGCTGGACTATTCCCCGTGTAGCCAGTCACGACTGTGTTCGGGGTCAAGGGTTGTTGCCCTATAGCCAACTCGAACGGACTTTTCCCCGTCGACTCCGAACGTTGCAAGTTATAAGAGAATTGGGCAACATCAAGTAACTTCGCCCAATCTCGTTGATTGGCACTAACATAGTGCCGCAAATAAGTCTCCAACAATGCATTAACCCACTCCGTTTGTCCATCAGTTTGGGGATGAAAAGCTGTGGAGAAGTCTAACTTTGAGCCAAGTAGCTTGAAGAGCTCCTTCCAAAATCTACCCGTGAAGCGAGCATCTCGATCGCTGACTATGCTCCTCGGAACACCCCAATACTTCACCACGTGCTTTAGAAACAAGCGTGCAGCCACTTCGGCTGTGCACTCCACGGGTGCGGGTATGAAAGTGGCATACTTGGTGAATCTATCGACCACGACGAAGATAGATCCACATCCATCAGACTTGGGCAAATGTGTGATGAAATCCATGGTCAAACACTCCCAAGGTCTTGATGAGGTGGGAAGTGGTTCCAACAGTCCTCCCGGTTGCCTTTGTTCCACTTTGTCTTGTTGGCACACAAGGCAAGTCTTCACGTATGAATCTACATCATCCCGCATTTGTGGCCAATAATAAGCATCACTCACCAAAGCCAACATGCGGTGAGTGCCAGGATGTCCTGCCCACATTGAGTCATGGCACTCCTTAAGGATTTCTTTCCTTAAGCTTCCCCACTTTGGGACGTAGATCCGCTTGCCCTTGGTGTATAGCAAGCCGTCCTCAAGCCAAAACCTTCTTGTCTTCCCTTCCTTGACAAACTCCACAATGTTCTTGGCTTGGACGTCATGTGATAAACCTTCTCGGACACGGCCCAAGAGATGGCTTTGCGGCTTGAGTACCGTAGCCATTAACTCTACTCGTCTACTTAGAGCATCGGCCACCACATTCTCCTTTCCTTGCTTGTACTCTAGCTTGTAATCAAACTCCGTTAAGAACTCTTGCCACCTTGCTTGCTTAGGTGTGAGCTTTGTTGGGTTTGAAAATAGCTAGTGGCAACGTTGTCCGTCTTGATGATGAATGGGGTACCAAGCAAGTAATGCCTCCAAACTTCAAGGCAATGGACGATGGCGGTCATCTCCTTTTCATGGGTCGTGTACCTCTTCTCTGCATTGTTTAGCTTGTGACTTTCATAGGCTATCGGATGTCCCTCTTGCATCAACACTCATCCTATGGCAAAGTCGGAAGCATCAGTGTGCAACTCGAATGGCTTACTAAGGTCGGGCAACCTTAGTACAGGCTCCTCCATTAGGGCCTTCTTCAACCTCTCAAAGGCATCTTGACACCGGTCCGTCCATTCCCATGCCTTGTTCTTCTTAAGAAGGTCTGTTAAGGGTGCTGCTATGGCTGAATACCCTTTTATGAATCTCCGATAGTAGTTGGCTAGCCCCAGAAAAGATCGTAGTGTTGGTACCTTGGTCGGCGGTTCCCACTCTTGAATGGCCTTGATCTTGCCCTTTTCCATCATAAGTTTCCCCTCCTTTATCTTGTGGCCAAGAAATTCTACTTCTTTTGTGGCAAAGGAGCATTTCTCCTTCTTGACATAGAGTTCATGCTCCCGAAGGGTCTTGAACACTATGCGCAAGTGCTTGACGTGCTCCTCCAATGTCTTGCTATAGACAACGATATCATCAATGTAAACCACAACAAACTTGTCAAGATAAGGGTGGAATACCTTGTTCATCAATGTGCAGAATGTTGCGGGGGCATTGGTCAGACCAAATGGCATGACTTTATACTCGAACGATCCATATCTGGTCACCATCGCCGTCTTCGATTCGTCTTCAAGGGCTATCCTCACTTGGTAGTATCCCGATCGAAGATCTAACTTTGTGAAGTACCTTGCTTCACCAAGTTGATCGAATAAGTCGGCGATTAACGGAAGTGGGTACTTGTTCTTGATGGTAATCTTGTTCAATGCTCTATAGTCGATGCACAACCTTAGGCTACCTTCTTTCTTGCGTTGGAACAAGACGGGTGCACCATATGGGGACTTGGAGGGTTGGATGTAGCCAGCATCAAGTAGCTCGTTGAGTTGCTTCCTCAATTCCTCCAACTCGGGTGGCGACATCCTATAAGGTGATTTGGAGGGAGGCTTAGCACCAGGCTCCAACTCAATCGCATGGTCGACCTCTCTCCTTGGTGGTAACTTCTTTGGCAATTCCTTAGGCATCACGTCCGCAAACTCCACAAGGACGTCTTCCACTTGTTTCGGCAAAGGCCCGTACTTCTCCTCCCCTTCATTCAACATTAGGGTTGCAAGAAATGTGGCCTCGCCTTTCTTCCAAGACTTGGCAAATTGAATTGCCGACAAGTGCTGGGTACACTTCTTGGCTTGCCTTTCCAATGGCACCAGGCAAGGTTGTCTTCCGTCGGCCAGGATACAGAAAATATTGTAGAAGGGAATGGGAAAGGCTCGTACCTTGTCCATGAACTCTAACCCAATGACTACGCCATAGTCGTCCATCTTGACTACGGTGAAGTCGATATTTCCCTTCCATGTGCCAATGTCTACTTGTACATTGCGCGCAACTCCAACAATGGGGGTGGCAGCGGAATTTACAGTCTTCACGCTACCGGGCTCCTTTGTGACTCGGAGGCCAAGCCTTGTGGCTTCCTCTGACGTCATGAAGTTGTGTGTTGCTCCCGTGTCCACCAACACACTCGTCGTCTTGTCACCAGTCTTGACGTCGACGAACAATGATCCTCCCCCAACTTGAGCCTTAGGTTGTGGGAGGGTTGTCTGGATGGCATTCAGTAGACGGATGCATCCCATCGTTGCATCGTTACTTTCTTCGGCCTTGTCCTCCTTGAAAGCCATGGCCTTAAGGGCCTTCTTTTGTGGGCAATTTCGCATCATGTGAGGGCCGTCGCATAGGTAACAAGTGGGTTGCCAAGACTTACCTTTGCCTTTGTCATGCTTATCGGCTTTCTTTTCCTTCGGTTTGCTTGTCTCGGCCTTGTCCTTCGGCTTATGTTCTCCCCCACTTCTCTCATGGTTACCCTTCTTCCCCGTGGACTTGGAATCACCTTGGTGGCTTGATTTAAACTCAATCAAGGATTCGACAGCGGCAATGGCATCAGACAATGTTTGCACGTGTCTCCTTTGTAGTTCGAGCTTTGCCCAATTTTGTAGTCCACTCATGAAGTACATGAGCTTGTCTTCCTCTAACATGTTGGGCACCTCGAATAACAAGCTCACGAAGGCGTTGACATAGTCTTTGACGCTCCCCGTTTGCTTGAGCCACCTTAGTTTCTCCTTGGCTTCGTACTTGGCATTTTGGGGATAGAAGTGCAACATAAGATCTTTCTTAAATTCATCCCAAGTGGTGAGAGAGAACGTACCTTGCTCAATCTCCATGCTCCGACGACGCCACCACATAAGGGCATTGTCAGCTAAGAACATGGTTGCCGTTGAGATTTTGGACTCGTCATCTTCAAGCTTCAGGTACTTGAAGTATCGGTCCACGTTCCACACGAATGTGTCGAGTTCCTTTGCTTCCCTCTTCCCATTATAGGATTTGGGTTTAAAGGAGTCGATTACCTTGGAGTCCAACGCCTTGATTTCCCTCGACCCTTGCACGAATTGCTTCACGACTGCTTCTTTACAAAACGCCACATCTCCCTTAAGTTCCCTTGTGTCCTTTATCTCTTCTTGAAGTGCCATAAACCTTGCCTCTATGTTGTCAAGGTGAACCTGGACTTCCCTCCGCATCTTGTCTGCCATGGTGTTGAGAGCGCCAAGGAGCTCATCTCGTAGCCCTTCCACCAAGCCACGCAGTTCATCCTTACCATTGTCCACCATGGTTTGGATTTCCTCCTTGTCGACAACGTCCTCATCAAGTCGAGTATCGAACTCGAGTATGGTTCGTTCCACCTTCTCGAGTCGCTCTTCCATGGTCTCCATCGATGCTTGCAAGTCCTTTAACTTTGGCTTGCTCTTGGCAACGTCTTGGACCTCTGCAGTACGCTCCCTTAGGTCGGAGACTCCGGACACCATCTCTCCACTTGCCATATCCTACTTTCTTTCAAGTGATTCACGAGCTTGGCTCTGATACCAGCTGTCACGGGATGACTCTTTAAGCCTTCCGCCCGTGCGGCACTTAGACTTGAATACCTCGATGAACAAGCTAAGTAAGCCTTCGAAGCCTCGCTTCCCCGGATCGAATCACAAAGAAAGCTAAGATAGCTTGGAGAATGCTAAGATCACTTAGAAGATGGGAGAAATGAAGCTTTGTATTGAAACTTAAGAGAACTTTACAATTGCTTACAACTCTTGGATGGTTTGGCCAAATGGCCTTACCTTCTATTTATAGGCCTAAGTCACCTCCTCATTGGAGGGTTCTAGAATCCCCTACTTACATCAAAAAATATCTAGCATAGTTCTAGATACAACTTGCCTAATCTAGATTATTCTAGGTGAGGCTTAAATATGTACACTTGTGTGGAATGTTCCGGAATGCCCTAGATTATCTTGAATGCTCCGCCACTTTCTTGATTTCTCCGGGACGTTCCAGAAGCTTCCATGAAGACATGGCTTCATGGGCTTAGATATATGATGTCTTGGGCATTTTCTTTGTTTTTAACACATGGCCCGTGACACTAGTAATTAAGCATTTATTTCAAACGTTTTTTTTTTCATTTCTTTTTTGTTATTGGTCTCATAAAGGGCCATATTTATCACCATCTTCAATTTTCCACTTTTGATTCTCTCTCTACATCATAATCCTTATTTAATTCTCCACTTTCAGCATTATTTTGCCTCATTTTCCCTCAAATGGACTCTAAATACAATTAATTGCACATTAACCCAAAAAAGGGTAAAATGCAACCAGCTTAACTTAAAAATATTATAAAGAGATTACAAATGGATGGTACAAATGTATAGAATATGTGAGTTATCAAATACCCCCAAACACGGTTTTTGTTAGCCGTCCAGCAAAACTAAAACTAAAAGTAAACAAAACAAAGAAAAAATTACTAGGCCACTTTTGCTAGCTAAATGATTGCAGTGAGCATGTGAAACAAGCCTTTAAACTTCCAGGTGTCCTTAGTAGGAGGAGTTGTATCTCTTGAGGGTTTACAGTGATAACGCTCATAAACATCTACAGACTCTACAAACAAATTGGTTAAAGCATACTTACAACAAACTAACTAGAACCAATGAAAGCTTAGTCATAACGTTCGTTTTCATGTTTACATCAATCTTCTCACATATAACTAGTATAGGGTGTGTAGTTAGAAAATCTGAGTGAAAATTGAGTGAATATCTTGTAAGGACTTGAGCAAATTCTCTAAGGCATGTTACTACATTCAAAATCATATTTTAATTGGTTAAATGTGAACTAGTACGTGGTGACTATGATTAAGTATATGCTTAAGTGTGAAGATGACTCAAATCTGTGGGGATAATGATTTTTAACATGTCATGTGCATTGGAAATCCCTGAGGCAATTGTTGGAAGGTTTAGGTTGTGTTTTATTTGTCTTGTTTCATTTTATTTCTTTGTTTGCTCGAGGACTAGCAAAAGCTAAGTGTGGGGGAATTTGATAGGAGCATTTTTATGCGACTTAATTGGCTTGTTCTCGTACGTTTACGTTGTGTTTCTTTAGTTATTTTAGTGTTTAAAGTCACTTTTATGTGTTTTCAGGTTTTAAGGACAAAGTATGCATACATGTGCATTTTGGAGTCGTTTGGAGCAGTTTTTGTGCATCAAATGGATTGCATATGCTAGGAAGTAAGAAGATTGACGAAATCGAAGATCAAATGAGCATAGGATTGAATGATGATGTGAAGAATTGGATTCAAGACAAATAAAGAACGAAGTGTTCAAAAATAAGCAACCAGCCGTGTGCTCCACCCTTGCCATTACTCTTCCTTGCCGTGCAAGGAAGAGTCATTCTTTCCTAAATCTTGCATTTAAACACTTTCCTAATCTACTTTAAAGCCTTACCACACCTTTTAGCTTATTTCCTTTAAATTTCTGATTTGTTTCCCTAAATTGTAGAAGCTTTAGACTTAATTTCTGTTTACCTAGTTAACCTAGGGTTTTATTTCCTTTATCCCTTTAAATAAACTCCTTGTTGCAGCAAACACATGGCAAAGAAAAGAATGTTGCAGAACACACATGGGAGCACACGGCATGGGCAGAAATTGTGGGTGTTTGGTGGTTGAAATGATGCAAAAAAAAACATGTGTGTGTGCATGTGTAATGGCAAAGCAAAGAACATGGCAGCAAACACATGGCAAAGAAAGCATACACATGGAGCACATGGCATGGGCAGAAAATGTGGGTGTTTGGTGATTGAAATGATGAAGCATGTGTGTGTAAATGTAAAGGGGAAACATGACAACTCACACCCACACAAGCTGCACATGCAAAGGAAATGGAGTGGTCCTCTCTCAAGCCTATAAATACCACCTCCCATATTCATCAACCATAACAGATTTTATCCTTGCTCCTTGCCATGAGTTTTCCACCACCATTCTCTCCAAATTCAGCCAAAAATCACCCCTAGCCACACCACCCATCAACCCTAAACATTTCCATACCATTCCCCATCCATTCTACACCATAAAAAACACCCAAAACCTGTCCAAAACCTCTAGTGCCGCAGCTTGCAAGGAAGGAGAAAGAAGAATAAACCTGGTGCCGTGCCTAAGCCCAAACCTTGGGAATGTTGGAGCGTTTCTAGGTGTTTTCTATCTTTGTTTTTAATGTCTAAATTTATGCATCTTTGCTTTGTGAGTATGAGGAACTAAACCCCTCTTAGTTAGGGGGTGATTCGAAACTATGTTCATGCTTGCAATATGATTTGATTACATCCAGTTGTGATTCATAAGTTGTGAATTCAATTTACTTATCCGTTCGTATAAAAACTTATTTGTGTATGTTGGTTGAGAGTGCACGCTTAAGTTTTGCATTCTTCGAGTCTAGTTTAGTGTTTTAAACTTTGTTTTTAAGTTTTGAGTCAGTTTTCAAGTGATTTGGCAATCCCTCCTAATCCCCGGCCTAGAACGATCCCTACTTACATACTTGCTACAATTGATAAAAAAAGGGTTTAATTTGTGTGCTTATATATTTCGCATCAAAATTCAAGATACTTGACGACCTTCATAGCAAAAGGTGGCTTATGTCGAGTGATCTTGAATAATATTATGCGTTGAATTTCCACAAGGCTTGATTGTGATGGTGTTAACGACTCTCCTTGTGAATAAAATGTGACACCATATCCTTGAACTAAGTTAAAGAGATAGGAGTGTAAGGCTCTTCATCTTCGTAAAACTTAGGAATCTCACTATGAAAATATGCACAACAAACTTCCTTTGGTTGTTCCTCTTTCTCTTCTTAATCATCACCACCGGATTGTTGTTCATTTAAAACTTGGACATTTTGACCCACTTGAATTTCCAACTTAGTTAGTGTTATGGAGTGGCTTTGAATAATGTTACTCGTTGATTGTTGAAATTGCAAATTGTTTTGAGAGAGTAGCTTCAAAGTGTCCTTCAAAGTGTCAAATGAGTTATGCTGTGGTGAAGGTGCAAATTCTTGATTCGGAGCTTGTATGTTGTTCCACGAGTCATGATAAGGGTTTCTCCAAATACGGCGATATGTGTTTGACAATGGTTGTAATGACCCTTCATTAGAGAACTCATGAGGTGTCAGTGCTCTTGGACAAATGTAGGAAACTCATCTCTCCCTGGGCAGAATTGAAGAGGATGAATGGTCTTGGCACATAATGTACATACACCATACATCGTTTTATACCACCTAAAATCAAAACAACCTAAAAGGTAAGAAATAAAAATAAATAAAAATTAGGCTATGAAAATAAAAACAAATAGGGTTTATAAAGCGAGCAAGCAGAGGAGACTAAAATCAGTCCCCAACAACAGCGTCAAAATTTTGTTGTGTTCCTTTCAAGTGCAAATATAAAGATAGTATAATGGCACAAGTAAGGGTGTCAAACCACATGGAGTGATTAGACCTCTACAAATTACTAGCTTTATGTGAACCCTAACTAACAATGAAAATACAAATTGAATTTGGATTTTTGTTTGAAAACTAAAGTAACTTGAAAATGCAAGACAAGATAAAATGACTAATTGGTTAACGATGGGATGGGACTAGGGACACCGATTTAATCACTACAAGCCCATTCCATGAAAATTAAGTCAAAGTGTATTCAACTCTCCAATCTGCAACTAGGGTTCATTTTACTTATTTATAATCATCCATTTGATGTGTGGTTGTGATCAAGTACTCCTAATCTGCAACCTAGTTATGATGTTCAACTTAGATTACCAATTAAGAATCAATTAAGAACAAGAAAACTTCACAGAACCAAAGAAATCACATGGAAAGATGTTTGCATAGTAGTTTTTTCATTCATTCACATGTCCACCAAAATTAAGCATGATGTGTACTATAACCTTGATCAAATAATCTATAGGAAATCCTAATGGTGACCAAACATTATGATAAACAAACAACTTAAATTATAAAATCAATGAATGAAACAAGAAAACAGATTGGTAATTTGAACACTTTAACTTAATAACATAGAATAGTTTTGCAAGGCTACATCAAAATCCCCAACTATGAACTTAATTGATGCAGGGTGTAGCGAATAAAAATGAATAAAATAAAATGAAAGTAGAAAATTAGGAAAAACAGGATGGATAGGGAAGATAGATAGATAGAGTCCACTATCTCCTAGTGCAAGGAGAGACCTGAAAACCCTAAGAACTTTGGTTCTAGTACCAACCCACAACGTAGACACTAAAAAGAACAAAGATGCAAACTCTTAAACAAGAGAAAGGCACATAAAAATGAGTTTACAACTCAAATATCAACATGATAATTCAAACCTCCCCTTCTTCTTTACAATACAAGTATTTATAAGCTTACAACTTAAAGTGAAAAATATGAAAAGACATAAAAAATAAAGGCTTACAATATAACTTCTAAAAAATTAAATGATTTCATAAAATGTCATTAACCTAGGAATTCTATAAGCCACAAATTTAAAGCTAGATACATGCATTATAACCCCAAAAATACATGTATTATATTATAAAACTTAAATCTCAACTGCCAGTAATTTTATGTAATAACACATTTAGTCATTGGCTTTCATCATTCTCGCTGGGTTAGAGAGAATTCATCTCGAATTCGGATCATCTCTTATTTGGAGCGATAAAATTGAACTCTGCCAGTCCAAACAAACAGATATTTGGAGCATTTAATATTGACTATTGAAGTGTGAATAGCACCCTTAGTAGCATACCTCGCATTATTGACATTCTATTTCTTCATTTGATTTATAATATCAACCAAAACTTTGGAAATTCTAAAGTAGAAAACATCAACCCCAATTAAATCAACATATCCAGAAGTTTCCAATGACCTCATTAATTCATGAAACTCCAACTTCAAAAATTCCTTGTAATCAGCATTTTTAATAATTAGACAAGATTCCATATCAACATTTCGTTGAACCACACAAGAACTTTGATAGCAAACGTGATAAGTACCATATGGAGAACAGTCAAACTTGGGAGGAAGATCAAGATTTAAGAGACAATCACCTAAAGAATTTTCACAACATATTGGACATGGACTATCCAAGCAACAATAAAATATTGGAGGAAGGTCTAGATTTAGATCTTCATCTAAGGGCATCTGCGACATGTTGAATATAACGTCACCCTTGGATCAAGCTGACGTTCTGATACCAACTAATGCAAGGTGCAACGAATAAAATGAAGTGAGAACAAAAAATTAGGATAAAATGGATGAATATGTAGGATAGATAAAGAGGGTCCACTATCTCCTAGTGCAAGGAGAGACTTGAAAACCCTAAGAACTTTGGTTCTAGTACTAGCCTACAACGAAGACACTAGAAAGAACAAAGATGCAAACTCTTATACAAGAGAAAGGCACATAAAAATGAGTTTACAACTCAAATATCAACATGATAATTCAAACAACTTCTCCCCTTCTTCTTAACAAATACAAGTATTTATAAGCTTACAACTTAAAGTGAAAACTATGAAAAGATATAAAAAAATAAAGGCTTACAATATGACTCCTAAAAAACTAAATGATTTCATAAAATGTCATTAACATAGGAATTCCATAAGCCACAAATTTAAAGTTAGATACATGCATCATAACTCCAAAAATGCAAGTATTATATTATAAAACTTAAATCTCAACTACCAATAATTTTATGTAATAATGTCTTTAGTTCTTAGTTTGCATCATTAATTACACAACATGATCACATAATATATAGGTATGAAGAACAACATGAGTGACATTAAATTCATAGAAAAAACCACCTGAAGCAATTTTGATGTGGAACTCCTTCAAGAACAGCGCGGTTGTATGATTTCTTTGGTAGCGGCAGATGGTGAACGGAAGAATGATTTTGTTTTTGGAAGAAAGGCCAAAGAGAGAGAAGAGAAAAAACTTTGGGCGTCTCCAATGGGGCTTGTGTAAAAGTGGCTAAAAAGCTAGGTTTTATAAGGTAAAAGAGGTTGTTACAGAATGCCAACACATCCCGCTAGCTGAGCATTTATTTCAAACATTTTTTTTTCCTCTTAAAGGGCCATATTCACTTTTGAATCTCTCTCTACATCAAAATCCTTGTTCAATTCTCCACTTTCAGCATCATTTTGCCTCATTTTCCTCAAATGCTCTAAAATACAATTAATTGCACATTAACACTAGTAAAGAGGGTAAAACGCAACCAATTTAACTCAAAAATATCACAAAGAGACTAGGATTGGATGGTTTAGATGTATGAAATATATGAGTTATTAGTTTCCTAGTTTTAGATATTTATGTATATTTTACAGAAAATGGTGTGTGAAATGATGAAATCCAAAAAAGTTTGCAATAATTTACCGAATATGAAAAATTTGGTGATTTGTTATTTTATTTTATTTAGAATTAGCTAGGCAAGTGTTGTGAATAATGTGGTTAATTTCTTATCCAAAATGGATTAATGTGAGTTGATTAAGATCCGAGGACTCAATGATGTTGTAACATGATAAGAATTACCTAAAGATGCATTAACACTTCCAAATACTTTTTGGTGGTGAGCATCACTACCACATTGATTACTGTAGATGAGTTTAAATTCTAAGATTTGTAAAGTAAGATTAAATTCCTCTCAACTAATAATAGCAATCAATGTGGTTGTGGGTGGTAAATAAAAATGCAACTTATTCTTAGTCAAGGTTTGCAGGCACTGCTCCTCAAGCTAACTAGTTATCTAGGTTGATGAATTAAAACTTGATGTGATGTGAATAGAACTTTTGATGGATTGTTCATTGACCCATAAGGATGAAACTATACAATTAGACTAATCTTAATGTCGGACGTATGTGGTGTTAGAAATGTGCCCTAAAAGCCAATCATATGATGATACTTTACGGACATTTCACATATTAAACTAATCTGGTTTAATATAAAGGGTAAAGATTATTATTTAAAGTCATCTCATATAAATGTTATATGCTTAAACGATAAGTCTAAGGAATATGTAATTGGAAGAATGTGATATAAAGAAGTTAGATTCATGAGACCATTCTCTTTTGTATACATATCCTAAACGTTCCTGATCATAGGATTGCCAATTGGGCATTGATAGTCCATTAAGATCAGTACGTGCTATGTCTTCTCTTAGAAAGAGTGACTGGTCTCGAGTCATTGGTGTGACTGACACCAAGACAAGCATGTAGGTGCTCAATAGAGTAACTGGTCTCAAGTCATTGGTGTGACTGACACCAAGACAAGCATGTAGGTGCTCAATAGAGAATGAGTCTACTGAATGCGATCAACAAGGAGTTCTCATACTCATGTCACATGAGAACTCATGGTTGGGATAATGCAAAGTAGTCATTTGACCTGAGGCATCATAGTTGTCTTATGGTTAGGTCCTTGATCTTTGACTATGTCAAAGTCACTCTGTCAAAGGGTGTCCAAGGCATAGTTGGGGTTAAGTCATTTAGCCATGAAGTCAAGTGAATGCACAACAAGGGATCTCTAACCTTTAAATCGTTTGAGGGCGAATTCTCTATGTTATGATTAAAAATCTCTAGCCAAAATATGAATGAGATTTAGGAAGTTGTTCCAAATCACGTTCAAGGTAATCATATAAGTAAGAGAATCACATTGGATAGTAGACATGAATAAACTATCAAACCAAACAATGTGGTCAAGAGTATTATATTAGAGAAAAACTGTATTGCATTGTAATCCTAAACTAAATAGGTTCTCCACCTCTTCTGATTAGCTTGGGTAGCCATAACATACTGCTAGGTGTAACTCATGGTTTGTGGAAGCCCTAAAGGTGTATAATCACTAATGGGAGAATTGAAAGTAAGTTTCAATTCACAATCAATTTGAAGAGTTCTAATCGCCCACTGCCTCGCTAAAAGAAACCTAATGGATCGTACATCGTGTAAGGTAGAGATTGAAGAAACAATGGAGATGAGTAAGGATAATTAAATGGTTTAATTATTTATGGTTAGGATTAATTAATATGTTAATTAATCAAACGAATAAGTTTGTTTTAGCTTTTGAGTAATTATTGGACGTCAAGGCCCATTGGGCTTAGAACCATCAAGCCCATTAAGTTAAGTTGTATGACAACTTACTGACTAAAGACTTAAAAGGGGACCAAACAGCCCAAAGCCTTTAGAAAGCTGGCCATATCATGAATGAAAGGTTTTTTGGTTCTTTTTGTCACTTAAGTGAAGTGACTATATAAAGGACTTTATAACCAAAATTCATTAGGGTTCTCTCTTAAGGAAATTGGAGAGAACAAAAGCTCTCTTTTTCTCTCTAAGAGGCCGGGCCCCTTGGAGGGGATTTACTAGTATCAATCCTCCTCCAAGGTCACTTATCTTTTCTTCAAGTCCCTCCTTGGTGTGGAAACTTAGAGGTTCCCTTTCTTGGGAACTTGGAGAATCCATTCCTTCATCCATATCCAAGAAGTCATGGAGCCAAGAAGCAAAGTTCCTCCATCCACATCCATGAAGCCAAGGAGCAAAGAGACTAAGGAAAGAAGGCCCTCACATAGGTGAATATCCTTTGCTAAGGAAAGAGGTGCTTCAAAGGTATAAAAGTTTCTCAACTCTTTTCTTTAAGATTTGAGTTGATTCTTGGTTCACCACAACTACTAGGCCTTGAATTTCATGGGTAAAGTTTTGTTTTTGAGTGCATACAAGCATGATTCCGCCTTTAATTGTTAATTGCATGCATAGATGTTGCTCAAATGAACTTGTTTTCACAAAGTTTTCCTTCATATGGATGTACTTTTCAGTTGACACATTATAATTTAATGTAGGATTTATACCCTTCTATAAAGAATATTCTTCTTCTTGACTCTGAAGGAAAGCGTGTGGCAGTTAAGTACTTCTTGGATGATTGGCCAACAAATGGTGCAAAGTTTGCATTGGAAAAATCTTGTGTTCACTAAGACTCTTAAGACAAATCCTTGGGTAGAATGTATACTGCTAAATATGACTGAAGTAAACATGGAGAGTCCAATGAAAAAAAAAAAATTCTTCGTAATTATGCTATATTAAAAGGTCAATGTTATATCACCATAAATCAGTGTTCACATTTTGCTATTTTTTCATCTGCAGCGGAGATAATGATGTTTAAGAGCAACGTTATTATATATAAGTTCGTGCAAGACCTCCACATTTTTGTGACTGGAGGTGACGATAAAAATGAATTGATTTTAGCCACAGTTCTCCAAGGGTTCTTTGATGTAGTTACCCATCTCTTGAGGTAGTCTTGGTCACAAATTTTTCCATTAAATCTCTTCCTTTCTGATGATTATTTGTCCATACGTTTGATGTATAGTCTTCCAATATTTTCTTGTAAGAACAACATTGACAAACGGGAGGCACTAGAGAATCTGGATCTTATACTTTTATGTTTTGATAAGATTGCTGATGGAGGGTATATGCTATATGCTTCTTAAATTCTCACACTCTACATTTATGCTTATGTGTATCTGCAGAGTTCGTTAGTCTTTTAATCATGAGTATGGCAGAGTGACAATAGATCAGCTGTGCACAGTTGTATGCACCATATGTTATTATACGAAAAGATGGATACTTGAAGGAAAAAAATTCTCACACTCTACAAACTTAGCTACAGTCTTTTAACAGTGGTACACTTCATCCTAACAATAACAAACAATAGTCATCCATAGATTGTAGCTAATATTCCCCCTCTATGGAGCATTTTATCCAGAAACATCCCAATATGTTCAAAATGGGTATTGCTTGGTTCATCCTCAATCGTATTGGAATCAAATTAATTAACTTTCACTCATGCCATTGCTTAAAGGATAAGATGTGTTGATAGCTTCCTATCTAATATCATCAAATCTTGAAATTTACAACCAAATTTTAGTACGAAACATCACCAATCCTTTTACTAAAATGCAGACCATAACACAAGCATGGGTTATAGCAAGTGAGCATCTAACCAGAACCCTTCTTAAATGATTTAGTCTTGTACACAAAGAATCAACTGGCATTATTTTTATTTATTCTTAGTTCTTTTTTCATCATAAGGATTCAACGTAAGATAGGAGTGTCGGTTATCGACTACCTAACACTTTCCCTTTCTTCCTTTATCCGAGTTTGGACCAGCAATGTAAGATAAACTTACACAAGCGGAGTTAGTGGAATAAGGCTTTGTTGTTGTTGTTGAATTCTTTTTCTACTAAGGAAATTTGTTTCGTATTTTGACAAGGTCTTATTCAATTCCTTCATAATGTAATGTAAGTTGGATTTGACTTCTTAATGGCTTCTTTACCGTTAAATCGATTCATTGTATGCGCCCCAAATTCAGATCAAATCCTCTTTGATCACCTTGTTCTTGGAAAAAATAAGAATTGCAATTTAATAGGTGAAGACAGTTTAACTGGCACAATTTCCATCGTGCTCCTCTTTATACTCTTTTGGGGTGAGACATGAGAATGAGTAAACCCTACAACTGAAAAAAGGCAAAAACAAAAGAATGTTATATATAGGCAAAAGTTAGAGAGAACTTTTGCTAGAGACATGAGTGAAGCAGGTGCAATGTATCACACTGTTTATTTTCATAACTATAAAACAAAAGGATTACAAGTAAAGAGAGGAAGAAATGGGTATTGATATTATTGCTTTCACTCTTTTCTTTTCTGTGTGTTGTGATTATACACAAAATGCTCCTTATATAGAGCTATATCCATTACGAATCATAAAAATGAAATGAGTGCATTTTGAAAAACATTATACAACAACAACAATGCTACTATTCTTAAGTTTTCCTCACTTTTCATCTTTGGCTAAAACATGTGGACATTCATTCCCACAAATTTTACAACACTCCCTCTTGGATGCCCACGTATCAAAATCAGTTGCCTCATTAAAACCTGGCTAAGAAAGACCCAATGGGAAAAATCTTAGTCGAAGGAAAAAGAGTACAACATACATGTATCATGGATGCTCCTCTTGATATGTATCTCCCCCTGATCCCGCATTCTTCAAATTTAACTGATTGGTAAGTCGACGTAATCTGATATCATGCACTAGCTTCTAAAACGTACACTTTGGTAAAGATTTGGTGAATAGGTCTGCCAGATTTTCATTGGAACTGATCTGTCTGACGTCAATAATTTTAGCCTTCTAAAGCTTATGTGCACTGAAAAACTTTGGAGATATGTGTTTAGCCTTATTGCCCTTGATAAATCCTTCCTTTATTTGGGCAACACACGCTACATTATCTTCATGAATGATAGTTGGAGTGCCTATCTCAGAAGGTAGATCACATGAATTTCGGATGTGGTGGATCATTGATCTTAACCAAGAACATTCACAACTGGCTTCGTGTAGAGCAAGTATTTCTGAGTGATTGGAAGATGTAGCAACTAATGTTTGCTTTGTTAAGCACCATGAAATTGTTGTATTTCCATATTTGAACACATATCCAGTTTGTGAGTGGGCTTTATGCGAATCAGAGAGAAAACCAACATCTACATATCCAACAAGGTTCTGGTCATTTGTGGATTTCTCAAAGTAGAAAAAACCCATGCCTGTTGTCCCATGAAGGTATCGTAAAACATCTTTGACTCCCTTCCAATGGTAAATTGTTAAAGCAGAGTTATACCTTGCTAACAAGTTGGATGAAAAAGCTATATCTGGTCTAGTTAATTGTGCTAAATACAATAAAGCACATATTGCACACAGATATGGTACTTCTCGACCAAGGACTATTTCATCATCTTCTTCTAGAAGAAATGGATCTTTCTTAATGTCCAAAGGACAAACGACCATTGGCGTGCTTAGTGGATAAGCCTTGTCCATGCTAAATCGCTTTAGGATTTTTTCAATGTAAGCTAATTGATTGACCAAAATTTCATTAGCACAATGCTTGATCTGCAGGCTGAGACAATTTTTTTTTTCCCTAAGGTCTTTCATTTCAAATTCACTTTTCAGATATTCAGCAATTTTATTGAGCTCTTGAGGGGTTTTAACTAAGTTCATATCATCGACATATATTGTCACTATAGCAAATCTAGAATTTGATTTTTTAATGAACACATAAGGGCAAATGACATTATTGGTATATCCTTCTTTGATCAAATACTCACTAAGACGATTATACCACATTCGTCTAGATTGTTTCAACCCATATAATGATCGCCTTAATTTCATTGAAAGCATACCTTATGGTTTGTTAGTCATTTTAGGCAACTTAAGTCTTTCTGGGACATTCATATACATGTCAGTATTTAATTCTCCATATAGATATGCGGTGATGACATCCATAAGTTGCATTTCAGGTTTTTCTAAAACCACCAAACTTATTATGTAACGGAACGTAATTGCGTCCATTACAAGATAGTATATCTCCTCATAATCAATTTCAGGTATTTGTGAAAAACCTTGTGCAACTAGTTTTGTTTTATATCTTGCAATCTCGTTTTTCTCATTGCGCTTTCTTGTGAGTACACATTTGTAACCCATGAGGTTTACTCCAGGTGGGGTTTGAACTACTGGTCCAACAACACTTCGCATTTCCAATGAATTTAATTCTACCTAGATTGCATCTTTCCAATTAGGCCAATCTTGTCTATGTTTGCATTCATCAACAGAGCGAGGCTCAATCTCATCGCTTAATATGATTTAAGTGGCTACTGTGAATGCAAACATGTCGTCGATCATTTCGACCCCACAAACCATTATTATATGCATAATTTAAGGAGATTTCTTTGCTTTCATGTATTTCTATCTCTTTATGGACATGTGTCTCATCAAGGACATTTTCTTTTTTTGGAAGTACAGAATCATGAATTGTGGGTTCGTCATTCATTTTCTTTTCCTAAATGATTTCATTTGGATTTAGTTATGCCCTTATTTTCCTCGTTTGAGGGGCTGAATCTTTTGAACCTAGGGGTCTACCACGCTCAGGCGTGTAACAGAACAATCATTCGCTACCATTTTATTTTGTCCAACAAGGACATCAAATCTTGCAAGCGTATTTTTAGCTGGTATATGTGATTTTGTCACTTTCGTACCATTAGTAAGTGTATCTGGCATTTGATTAGCAATACTTTGAAGATGAACAATCTTTTTTACTTCTTTTCGCATTAAGTGCTTCATGGATCAAAATGAGATAAGATGGGTACAACCCATGTCAATTCTTGTTGCTCTTCTGGACCAATATGTTCTTCCCTTAACAGCGGGAAAACTGTCTCATCAAAGTGACAATCTATAAAACGAGCTGTAAAAATATCACATGTCAAGGGTTCCAAATATTTAATGACAAATGGTGAATGAAAACCCACATAAATTCCCAGTCTGCACTGAGGTCCCATTTTAGTGTGTTGTGACGGTGTAATAGGCACATAAACAACACAACCAAAAACTCGTAAATGTAAAATGTTTGGCTAATCCCCAAACACGAGTCATAATGAGGAGTATTAATGGTTGGCTATAGGTCTCAATTGAACCAATGATGTAGCATGTAAGATGGCATGTCTTTATGCAGAAACTGGCAATTTTGTTTTCATGAGCAGAGCGCGAGCTATTAACTGAAGCTGCTTGATAAATGCTTCTGCTAAACCATTTAGAGTATGGACAGGAGGCAAACATGTGACCATCGAGTAGATGCATCAACCAAAACCATAAAATATCGAAATGGTCCACAAGGTGGTTGAATAGGCCTATAAATATCCCCTTGAATTCTTTGCAAAAATGATGGGGATTCAGCACCAATCTTTAATTGTGATGGTCTAATTACCAACTTCCCTTGAGAATAAGCCTTGCAAGGGTTATCATTTGATATAACAATGTGTTTGCTCAATAATGGATTTCCATTAGAGTTGGTAATAATTCTACACATCATGGTGGATCCGGGATGACCCAGACGGTCATGCCAAAGCATGTAAATTTTTGGATCAATGAACTTCTGGTTCATGACAGTATGTGCTTCATTTATCTTTATGTATGTATAATACAATCCACTCGATAAACCACCCAACTTCTCCAATGTACACTTTTGAGTATCATTAAAGATAATGCATAAATATTCCACTTTTTCTGCACTTTTCGATTCAATGTTGTATCCATTTAAACATATGTCTTTAAAACTCAACAAATTTCGAGTAGATCGAGTAACGTACAATGCATTTTGTATGGACAATATTGTTCCATTTGGTAACATGATATGGGCTTTTTCTGAGCCTTTAATTATATCTGATTAGCCTGATATTTTTGTTACATTTACTTTTGTAAGCATCAAGCTTGAGAAATATTTTCAATCTTGAAGTATTGTATGCGTGGTTGCACTGTCTACAAGACAAATATCTTCGACATTGCTCTTGTTTTGAGAATAACCATAGTTTTTATCCATGCTTTCTGAGTAAGCGAATCATAATTAAAATCAATTTATTCATAAAAAAAGGAAATTGAAATGCCACTTTTATTGAATTAAAATACGAGCTTTAAGCTACAAGTTCAGATAATATAACAAGAGTACATTAAACATAAAAATGATTCAATCAGACTGATATGCTTCATTCCTTCTTTCCACAATAAAGTTTGAAACATCCAGGTATGTTGTGTTCAATTGGCCTGATAAATTGAACACTGGATTAGGTATATCCATTGGTTTAGCCTTGTTGATGAAATTGGTTTCGACATTCTTCTCCTTGAGGAAGGCTTGATACAAGTCCATTAAATGTTTTGGGGTACGGCAGGTACATGCCCAGTGCCTATTACAACCACACCTGTGGCAGACTCCTTCGGGATTACTATGAGTGTTATTCATATGAGCTTTACCCTTGTGATGATTTACATTTTTGAAGCTTGGGTCTAGATTATGCATTGGACCCTGGTTGTAAAACCGAACACCATGATTCTTGCCTTTTCCATTCCACTAGCCTCGCTTATGGGCACATCCTTGTTTGTAATTATTTCCACGAGAGGATGTAGTGTTCACTTTGAGGGAATAAAAATTCACTTCTAGGAATGGTGCAAATCCAATAGGTCGGGACTGATGATTTTTCATAAGGAGCTCATTGTTATGTTCAACCACAAGGAGCACTGATATCAACTAGTTGCACTCAGTAAAGCCTTGTTCTCCATACTGCTGCTGAAAGAGCACATTGGAGGCATGAAAAGTACTGAAAGTCTTTTCCATCATATCTTCCTTAACGATAGTCTCCCCACAAAGTTTCATTTGGGACCTAATTCTGAATATTGCAGAGTTATACTCACCAACCATCTTGAAATCCTGGATTTTTTAAGTGTGTCCACTCATAACGAGTTCTTGTTAGAATCACCGTTTTCTGGTGATTGTATCTATTCCTCAATGCTTTCCAGATGGCTAATGGATCTTCAACCATTAGGTATTCCCTCTTCAATCCTTCATCAAGCTGGCAACGGATAAAGATCATAGCCTTCACCTGATCTTGAGAGGATGTATTGCTTCCCTCCTTGATGGTGTCTCCAAGGTTTCCTGCCTCCAAATGGATCTTAGCATCCACTACCCAAGTAAGGTAGTTTTTTCCAGTAATATCAAGGGAAACAAAATCAGGCTCTGCCAAGTTTGCCATTTTCTTTTTCTGAAAGAAAAATAAGATGTGTAAGAATTTTGCAATAATATGTATTTTGGAGAAATGTAGTGTTAGAACTTATAGTTCTTACTAATTTTTCATTTTGATCTTCAAGCCAAAACGATAAGCACTCGAAACTTCAAGCTCGAGATTTACATAATTTAGGCATTAATTAAAAAATTATTAGGTAGTTAGTAATACTCCATACACAAGCACTGCTATCAGTATTAGTACTACTACCACGAAGAAAGAAAACTAATGAGGAAGGTGATTGTGCACTTTCATTGAAATAATATAGCGTAGGATAGGCGATTATACCACACCACTCAAGTAGCAGGAAAATTCAAATATGCAGAGCAAGATGGGCGGTTATACCACACCACCTAAAATTGCAGTAAAATTAAATTTGTAGCTCAAGATGGGTGATTGTATTGCACCATCAAAAATTGCAATAAAATTAACATAAATAAACACTAGGTTAGTACTCAGGAGCTACACCAAACAAGAAATAAAAAAAAATATAAGTAATTGTTATATTGAGAACTAGGAGAAGGCATGGTGCTAGTAGTTCTTGGCGATGGTACATCAAGCATGTGAGGTAGATGAGGGAAAAACACAGTAAGATCCTTGGAGGAAGCATTTTTCGGCAAAGAGAAATGAGAACTGGTTAGGGTTAGAGAGTCATATTGATAACGTGTTATAAATTGGCAAAAGTGAGAGAGATAACCTTTGATAGAGATAGGAGCGAAGCGGGTGCAATGTATCACACTATTTATTTTCGTAACTATAAGACAAAAGTATTGCAGGTAAAGAGAGGAAGAAATGAATATTAGTATTATTGCTTTCACTCTTTTCTTTTCTATGTGTTGTGATCATACACGAAATGCTCCTTATATAGAGTCATATCCGTGAAGAATCATAAAAATGAAATGAGTGCATTTTGAAAAACATCATACAACAACAATAATGTTACTATTGTTAAGTGTTCCTCACTTTTCATTTTTGGCTAAACCATATGGGCATTCATTCCCACAACTTTTACACAAATATCATATAGTGCATCTATTTGGTGTTTTGTTTGTTATTTGATTTGGAGGGTACTTTGGTCTTTTGATGTGAATATTTGCTATTTTTATTAAAAACTGACAATTATAAATTTAAAAGTCAAATCTTGCTATAAACGATAAATTCGCAAAATATAACCCTAATTTTATAAATGTCAAATCTTGGCTATACTCGAGTAGACTTGAATATACCAAGACTACACTGCCCTTTACCAAGTTGGGGGAATCACTACCCTTTTCTTAGTTCTTAGCGTCCTCCATGAAGGAGGCCGTGAGTATTGTTTGTATTTCGGACATTTTCATGGTATTGAAATTTTATCTCTGAAGATTGAACAAATCAACGATGAGAGTGCTGTTTAAGCATCTACGTATATATGTTCCACCTTTTACTTGACCTATGATATATGGGTGGTTATCACATGTAGCACAGTGAGTTATATTAGTTGGCAAACTCATGTCAAAAGTCATGGTTACATTAAAAGGTAGAATGATTTGAATAATAGTTTGACTAGTATTTTAGTCTTGTCGTGCTAAAATCGGCACTCATTAAAATTAAAATAGGTCTCTTCTTAACATTGTGAATGCATAAAATAACAATGTTTGAGTTGCCTTTGTTTACAACATATTCATTCTAACTATCATTGTTTTATGAGATTTGAGCTTGTCACTTATTCTTATAAAGTGAAGATTTAATGTCATTAGGACTTTATAATATACGACACGAAGAGGTACAAAAATTTAGTTTTTGGGTTAAGTCTTATCGAGTTCGGTTGCAGTAGGTCAACTTATTAACTAACTAGTTGGTTTAATGTCATCAATGGATACTCGTTAAGGTAAACAAATAATCTCACATATCTCCCTCTATCAATTTGTGTCAAACTCATTTCGACGACCCTCGGAAGTAACTAATGACACAAAACAACTCCTGTAACCTGTTAATCTAACGAGTTAGAATTTAACACAAAGCCACAGCAAACAAGAGTGACATAGCCGTTATTAGTGTATTATTGTTGCACAGAAATAAATGCAATGATCCAAATGTACTTGTGCTCAACTAGACGGTCAACTTTAAAGGGCGTCAAGAATTCCACATAATCAATGTCCATGATGGTTCCATCAGCTTACACGTTTGCGTGTCGGTCTATGTGTTATTAATTTGCGTCGGAATATAAATATATGAGTTGGTGGGGATACTTCCAAACATACAATTATTCAGCGACTGAACAAAGAAAAGAAAAGGTTTCTTTATATATAACTTCATGAAATATTTATTTTCTTGACAAAAACCTATCTCGTTTTAAACATTTAAATAAAATTCAAATTTGAAATAAACTGCCATGTAAACAAATAGATACCTATTATTTTTAAAATATTTACAATTATGCCACAACACCCTAATTATGTTGATGAATTTAATTATCCACCATAATTATGGCAAATAAGTGCTTTATTATTACAAAAGTATCTATTTTATACTTATTTTGCATGTATATATTAGGTACATTCTGTTATTATTATATCTGTGTGAAATAAATTACTTATATTGTTTAGTAGAATATTGGTAATTAATTAACTTTGAATCAATTGGCTGAAAACATCTTTTTATTTTGTAGGTAAATAATTTTGCATGTATTATTACATATATTAGGCACATTTGTTATTATTACGTGTTGTTTGCAATCAATCAACATTCATTTATTCTGTAGGTAAATTACAAAAGTATCTACTTTATACTTGTCTTACCATCATCTGTACCATTTCATATATTTGTTTGACAATCATTGTAGGTAAATTATTTTGCATGTATTGTCACAGCCCGTTCCCGATTTTACGAAAATGCACTAGAGGTGAAGGGTTTTTGACTTTCGTTGACCAACGTATAGTGAGAAGTACGAATTATTTCAGCGTATTCCTGAAGTACTCGTCAATACGAGCAGAAGAGGATTTGGAGTTACGGTTAAAGTTTTACAGAACTCTAACCTAAGAAGTACTTTTACTTTGGTTAATATATATATATGTATATATATATTATATATAAGTATTATTATTTTATTAGTTGTTATTAGAATTAGAAATGGGAAAAGAAAGAGGAAGGCATCGGGAGGAAAGGAAACAGAGGAAAAAGAGAAAAAGAGAAATTGGCCAAAGCTGCCCAATCAGAGAAGAAGAAGAAGAAGAGGTCGAATGGGGAGAGGAAAGAGAGGGGCTAGACCAATCAGAAAGCAAGAAAGGAGGGAAAGGAGAAGGGAGAGAAGCGGGGGGAAAAAAAAGAAGAAACGGGTTTTCCCCAACCCGTGTACCTGCGCACCCATATCTATTTTTCCGACGATTTTCACCGGATTTCTCACAAATTGGATCAAGGTACCACTCCCAATCAACACCTATACCTTCCCTCTTCATGTTTCACCCCAAAAATCTTGAAATTTGGTGGTGGTTTGGTGAAAAACGCACCTGTGGGTGCCGCGAGTTTGTGTTCGAAATCCTCCAGTTTTTGAAGCAATTTCTTCCAATCATACCACCCCTAGCTTCCTTCTAAGGCCTAAAACAACGCCCAAGCATTGGTTGGGACGGCGGAGTTGATTTGAGGACGAATTGAAACTCACCCAATTCTAGGGTTTCGCACGGATTTGAGCAAATTGGAGCCTTTCCAGGCCAAATTGGCCTTGGCCTCAGGGATAAAGTTTACTCCACTCATTGAGATCTTCATTTCTGTCAGCGGCGCGTGCGGCGGCACGTGGCCAGTGGGCCCCCAATTTTATTTTTAAGCTATATTTGATGTCCTGAGTTCAGTTTTGATAGTGGCTTAACGTTGGTTGATCATTTGGACTTAATTTCGATACGATTCATGGTTAGGCCAAAAGGTAAATTGACGATCCAACCGTCGGATCGTCACCACACTTTGATATGTAGTAGTACGTAATATTTGAAGAATGTAGGAACTTATGGATCGGGAATGTGATGAACGGATCTTCCCGAATTGGATTTGTAAGTTCATAAAATAAAATGTTAACCGCCACTTAGTTTTGGAAATTGGCGGAGATCCAACCGTCGGATTGTAACGAAATTTTAGTATATTGTTCTAGAAGCTTAATGTGTATCTTGGGAAGTGACGGATCAGAAATCTGAGTTGTGAATCTTCCAGATTGAGTTATTTGGGGTTATGACCCTACCGTCTAACTTAGTCGATGGTTGACCTTTGATCAATGGGTCTCGCATTATTCTTGAATGCCCTTGAGGATATGTGTTATGTGAATTACATATTCTATGAATAAGAGTTTTGAGATGTGGTTTGATAATTGTTTTAGGCACCGAGCGTTCGGGACGCCTTGGTTCTGATGTTAAGGAGTCGTAGCGCGGACCCCAGGTGAGTGGGCAGTTATTTTCTGTATATACCTATATACTATTGATTTTTCCCAGAAATTGAATTTAAATGAAGTATGTTTTAAAATTCCATGCATGCATAATATATGAAATATATGAATTAGTATTTGATGCATATATATGAAATGGTGTTGTGGACGCACAGGTGAGTATCAAGTGGGTTTTATGTTGTTCATGTGATTTATTGATGATGTAAATTGTGTTGAGAGCTCATAACCTACACCCCTGGTGTTAGTGCTTATATTATTCACCCCGCACCACACGCTCACCTTGGATCCAAATAAGTGCATGTCATACAGACCATTAGAAGTGGTTCCGACATGTCGTACAGACCATTAGAGGTGGTTCCGACTTGTAGGTGACTTTAGATTATTATATAGCTGTTGATGAGAGAAGCACTAGAGCGTATTCTTACACCATTCTTGTCGTATAGACTACTTCAGGTAGTTCCGATTTATGTGCATAGTAGCGCCGTACAAGTCACAGTTGGTGACTCCAGTTGGATTTGATATTGAGCTATAGAATTAACCGTACAGGACAACTGCAGGGTCTCCGGTTGATTCCTTATTTCATCTGTTATATTGATGCATCCTTATTATGTTTTGAAGCATAGCATGGCATATTTTCCTGAAAAGTGTTAAAGACTTATGATTTAAGTTATTTGCTGTTATATATGGATATATATATATACTATTTTCTAGGAAAGTATACAGGTTTTACAGCGAGGGGTTAGAAGTGTTATTAATCGAAACATTTTCGAAAAGCTTTGTTTTACTGACCCACTCAATCTTGTTTTGCGCCCCTCCAGGTTCTAGTTAGCAGTGTTGGTGGCTCACGAGGATTCTCACGGCGTTCTGACAGACCACTTAAATGTAGGACTCACCTTCGGGTGTTGTAATTTAGTAATGGTCCTACTTGATTGCACTTAGTACTTATGCTCTGAATATGTGTGTTTCACACTTAAACTCACTCTAGCATGTTAGTTAGATATTATTGCTAGTAGTTGGTTTTTTATTCCTTCGTATTTCTTTTATCTTTTGCTTCCGCATCGCACTTTTGGTTACGTCACGCCCACGTGACGGCTAGCACGCCTTGATTCTAGGATCGGGGTGTGTCATGTATACATTAGGCACTTTTTGTTATATATTATTATGTGTTGTTTGCAATCAATCAACATTTTTATTTATTCTGTAGGTAAATTATTTTGCATGTATTATTACATATGTTAGGCACATTTTATTATTATTATTATTATTATTATTATTATTATATGTGTGTGTGTATGCAAATAACTTAACTTTTGAATGAAACAGTATTTATTTATTTATTTTGTAGGTAAATTATTTTGTATGTATTATTTTACCTGGAACTTATATTGTTATTTTATATATGTAAAATATTGGTAATTTTGAATAAAACAACATTTGTATATTTTTGAAAAATACTAATTTACCTGTTACAATTGTTTGAAAAAGATCATGTAATTTTTGTTATTGATATGCATTGAAATCATGACACTAAAATTTTTCTTTTCCAAATCTGCATAAACATTTCAAAAGGTTTAATTGAATAAAATAATATAAAATAAATGTTGATAACAAGTAATAGACCCAAGGTCAATGATATTAAGGGTAATTTAGACATCCAAAAATACCAATTTTGCCAAGTCATACTTAATTATGGATATTGCTTAGTTGGAGCCTAGTCATTGGGTTTTTATTAGAAAATTTTACAATTGTAGATTTTAGTTAATGAAAATTGAATTCCAAGAGCTATTCTCATATTTTCAGAAAGAAAAATAAACAAACTATTGCTTCTAGATCGTAGCCCAGGAAGACTTGTTTCTTGTTTCTTTTTCCAGCATTTTTTTTTTCTTTTTCATTTTCATTTGACCATACGACACCGTCTGTTTTAAGTACTTAAACTCTTCTTTTTTTATAGAGATATGATCAATGTGAGATATACACGCCTCTTCATGTGGAATTCAATTAGGTCTAACGTGGGAGATCCACATATCGATAACCACGTGGAGCCAAAGGGATTCGCTACATGCGGGGGCCAAGGGACAAACCATCATCGCACGGAGCCAAGGGAACCCACCCATCACGTGGCAGTACTAGCCCGCTCCAAAGTTCTAATACCATGTCGAATTATCAAAGAGAAGGCCAAAGGCCCACTTTCAACAACATCAATATTGTCCCCAACTTGATAATTATCATTTGCACAATCAATCAAATGTGGAGTTTTATCATAAAAAACCTCGGTATTAGTTGGAGCGGGGTTACGATATTTAAACTTTTATTTTTTCAGAAATACGGTCAATGTGGGATATTTCAAGAAATTTTTGGCACTAATCTCTCCAATTCATTAATCTAAGGATTGAAAATTGAGAGATACATGTGAGAAGTAAAAATAGATGTGTAGATAGCATTACTTTTTTTTTTTCCTAATATTTTGTGTTGCTATTCGAGTTCACAAACATGAAGAAATATCTAGGGTACAGTCGGAAATAATGCTGATTATGTTGTTCTCATCACCAACCGTTAATCATTACGTAGGATGATCAATCATGAGATCGAATAACACAACATGTTTAATTATAAATATTGACAATTTGATAATAACATTAATTTCATGATATCATATTGCAATAGAAGTAGTATATATTTTCTGGAAGCCGCCCCCCGCCCGTGGAAACATTGAAAATTCCACAACGCGACAGTTGGCAATAAGAGACTCTTTAGAATTTAAAATTAAGACTTTAATTAGTCTTAAAATTAAGACACAAGTGTAAAGGAATTTGCGTCCATCAAAGTCGAAACTTATATATAGATATAAAAAAAAACTGGGGAAAAATTAAGTCCATCAAATGACAAAAAACTAAATGAGTTTGAGACCAACATACTAAAGGCATGATTAATTAATAGAAATGGAAAAAAATAAAATAAATGAATTAGAAAGCTTAAAAATAGGAGCCAAATTTAAACCAAAATTGATGCGAACTCAAATTATATCGTGCCAAGTGTAGGGTAAGCTCAAAATTCATAAGGCTGGTATTAATTAATATCCACGGGGGCAAGGGGTGGACCGAGTGGGGACCCTAACCGTGGGTCCCAACTATACAATTCTTGAATTGAAAACTTGTTTAACATCCATTGGATGATATGGATCTTAGTACATATCCCAAAAAATCAAAAGTGAGTGAGTGAATCATTTATGTTAAAATGGTATTATGATGTTACTTAGTCTTATGGTTTAGTGTCATTCTCTTTTACTTGTAACTGAAAGGTTTTAAGTTCGAATCTTACCAAATGCGAATTTAAATCATATTTGAGGCCAAGCCCGCCCTCATCCTCTCTTAATATAGATAATATCGTTTGTTTAAAAAATGTGTTTTTTTTTTCTTGAGTCGAGCAATAACATTAGTAAGTTAAATGTTAGATTAATCACTGACGGGGTTTGAATCCATGCCGTCATGGACGGGCACAACATATTTCCACTACTATGATAAATGGCCAATTGCCTAAAAAAATATTGTTTATTATTTCAAGTCATTCATTTGGGAGTTGGGAGTAGCCAAATAAAGAAAAAAATATTGGCGCCTAAATACTCACTTTTTACTATCCTTAATATGTAAACAGTCATTACTTATTTCAGATAGTCACTGTTTGACGTTGTGTGTGTTTGCTTAAAACCCCTTACAATTCTAAATTTCACAAAAATAAGCATAACAAATTGTACCTGCTGTTTGCCAAAAAAATTTTGTACCTGCTACAAAAACAACATATAAATAGTGCACTCAGATTTGTTAAGGCAGAAATTATAACAATATCAAGCCTTTGCGACAAGGGGCAAGTGGCCCTCTACTATATTTGATAATTTCTTATCCAATCCGTTAACACAACACAAAAAGGACACAAAAGTAATGGATTTTGGGTTAACACGATAACTAGTTGAGTCGTTATTGGGTCACCTGTAAGAACTTGTTCTTATCAGGTTCTTAAAGGGTTTACATGTGGGTAACCCATTTCGACACGTTATGAACAAAATTATTTGATGATTTTAAAGTTAAACAACTAAAAAAACTTGCTATAAAACGCAATAGCCATAGTGTATATATTGTAAATTAGATATGTGTTATTGTATTATTATTCTAAATAAGTCAAAAAATTTAAGTTTTATGTATTTAATTATTTTATTATGAGAGTTTCTTATTATCATTATTAGGATAAATTTTACTTTGTCTAAAATTTAAACCAACTTGTATATAGTATTAGTATAGTATAGGCAAAAAGTTAGACTTTCAATTTTAGAATCAACAACCTTATTCAAACCAACTAGGATAGTATTAGCATTTTTCACACTTCTACATTAGCCAAAAAATATTAAAAAATAAAAAATAAAAAATAAACCTTATTTAAACAATAGCCATAGGATTAATCTCACTTAGGCTCTTATGTTGGGGAATGTAATACTTGAAGGACAAATGTATTTTTATGTTTTGAAATAATATTTATGTGACAGTGTGGTATGTATATACTAGGGTTAATCTCTGTTTACTACCATGAAATTTTGTGGTTTTCAACATTTGGTACATGAAGTTTTTTTCATCCCAGAGTCATACCTCAAGTCTTAATTTTGGGACAGTCTCATATATCCGTTAGTCATCCGTTAACTAATGACGTGGCACCCACGTGACAATGATTGGGCGCCACATGTCAATAAAGGTCCCACGTGGATATTAAAAAAGAAAAAAAAATTGTTCTTCCTCAACCCGGCTCTCACACACCTACATTCAATCTCACCCCCATAAAATCTAAAACCCTGATGCCCCGATTGAGAGGCTAGCTGATCACGCAAGTCAAATTCCGATTTAAAATCCCAACAACCCAAACTTACTATCTTCAATTGCATGCCTTACAAAATTCTGACCAGAAAAAGAGAGAAAAAAAAAACTCACAGAGGGTTTGCTGGGGATGATGCACTGCCACACCATCAAATTGACGGAGTCACCCGAAGCAGTCTCCGGCTTCGCCACAAAACCCTAATTTAATTAATCAACCACAAGCTCAAACCAAATCCTGCAAATCTCTACCCTTTCACTCCCCTCACCCTGCTAGAAAGGGCAGTTGTCGCCTATAGCGACTGCTCCTCCGTCGTCTATACCACCACCACCTACACGTGGTCCCAAACCCACCACCGATGTCTCCAGCTGGCCTCTTCCCTCTCATCCCACCTCGGCATCAAACCCTTTCGCCCAGCTAGTCTTCACCCCTCGCCGCACCCGACGCACCCCAAACACCCAGCAATCTGCTCAATCCACCCACCTAACTTCCACCGCCACCTCCTCATTCGAACATCTTCTTATTCTCCCTCCCTTCTCTAACCCTTTACTCTCTCCTTCTCTACACACCCTCGCTCTCTTCCTCGCCACACCTCATGCTCATAAATCATAAATACCTGCTAACCCATTTCAATTTCAACATCACATTAGAAATCCCAACTCGGGAAATTTTTTTTTTTTTTTTTTTTGCCAAATAAAGATAAATTGCAGAAGAAAACCCAAAAAAAAGCTTCCAACTTTCTGAGGAAGCAAACAGAAAATGATAAAAAGTTGGAACCTTGGTATAACCGTGGAGCATCGAAATCTGGCGACATTGAGCATACATACAACTCTTGGAGTAGTAAAGGGAAGCCCATGAGCCCACAAGAACGCTGATAGCTCCACCTCTTGCCGCTCCCCATGCACCCAGCTCTTTGTTTATGAGCATATCTTTTAGGATTCTGATGGTTGATCTCAACTTCTCTTCCATGGTCAACCCAGATCTAGGAATTAAGGGTGGGTGTGCAGAGGAGATATGGGAGGGAGAGGGTCGAGGGTTGAGGTAGGGTGCCCAGAAACCTTTTTTTTTTTAATTGATTGGGTTGGGAGTTAATGGTGGGGGTTGAGGGAGGGAGAGGGTTGGATTTGCAAGTATGGGTGGAGGCCGAGAAGGGGGGGAAAAGGGAGGGACGGTTGGGTTTGAGGAAGGACAATTTTTTTTATTTTTAAATATCCACGTGGGATCCTTATTGACAAGTGGCGCCCAATCATTGTTCACGTGGGCGCCACGTCATTAGTTAACGAATGACTTAACATAAAACTTAACGGATGTATGAGATTGTCCCAAAATTAAGACTTGAGGTATGACTCTGGGATGAAAAAAACTTCATGTACCAAATGTTGAAAACCACGAAACTTCAGGATAGTAAACAGAGATTAACCATATTTACTAACTTAGTATTATGTTTTTCTTTTTATTATTAATTGGTTTAGAATATATTTTCTTTAACTGGTAACAAATTGGTCATATTATCCATTAATATTAAGGGAACTTTAACGAAAAGCACCCGGTACTGTTCACTTTAACGAAAAACCACATTTTTACACTAAAAAGTCAATCCTGGTACTATTCACTTTACCCTTTATTTTGTCCTTATCATTAAAACTCAAAGTTTTCAAGCCGTTTTCATTAGTTTTCCTTAATATTAACGGGCTGAGTTCGGGGTCGAGTCATATTACCCATTCATTTTAATAGATGTTACACAACATGACTTGTTAAGATATTGGATATGACACGAAAACGACATGAACACGGAAAACATGACACGAATGATAGGTTTACCCTCTACCACAGTGGTGGAGATGAGTGTTGCCCTTGCACCGCAGTGGGGGTCCGAATCCCATTGGTCCCTAATCTAACTAATCTATCGTTTAACAAAAAATAAAAGCATTTGCAACAAGGGAGAACGACTTAATGAATTAGGATCTACTAGATTAAAGATCTGGTTCAATATCATGTGACAAATAAAACACCAAAAGAAAAATTGACCCATCACTGGCACTTCGACCTAGAAAATTTTTCTCTTTTGTTTCTAAGTGAAAAATTACAAATTCGATAGTGAGTTTCGATACCTAATTAGAGCTCCACCCGTTTTGTGATCTATGACAAATTCTAACCCTCTAGCATGGTATTAACGCAGGGTCATTTTTGACCCTCAACTAGTAAAGGTTGGGAAAAAGGCGGAGAAAAGCTCAAGAAAGATCAAAGTTCAAAGAGAAAAAGGAAGTCGAAGGGCCCAATGGAATAGGAAAGAGGGCATTTCCGAGTGCTGTAGCCGACTAATCAGCATTCTGTTTTAATAGAGCAACATAAAGTACTTTATGACTAACAAGGACACATTGGTAGACTAACAACTTTATGGAACAAGGCTTTAGGAACAGGCCTACTCAGACACCAACCCAGGCAATGTCTCAGTCACCAATCAAAGGCAGAAGTTTTGAAGGTAGTCACAAGTCGTTCGGTACGCATTGGTTTAGAAGAACTATTTCGCAACATTGCTAAAAAAATACAGGCTTATTTTTTGTTGTACCCCTTGGAACTCCATTTTAATCTCACCTTGCCCCCTGTAACTTAAAAGTCATCACTTTACTCCTTGAAACTCAAAATTTGTTCCACTTTGACTTGTGGACTTTCCCTTTTCCCTTAAACTTATAGGTTGTCTCCTGAAACATATACGGGACCCAACACCCAATAAGATTATGCAACATGTGCAGTAATTTTGATTATAAAATTATCCATTATGCGTCAACATTCAACAATCAGAGAATATTAAATTTAAAAGAAATTGAAGAGAGGGAAATAAAATAAAAAAATAAAATAATTAGCATGGCTCACCCAATTTAAACTCATATAAGAAATTAATGAATCTAAGGCAATGTGGAGCAAATTTTGAGTTTTATAGAGACGACTTTCAAGTTTTAGGGGGCAAACTAAAATCAAAATCGAGTTCCAGAAGGCAAAGTGAAGCGAATTTTGATTTTCAAGGAGTAAAGTGACGACTTTTGAGTTACAAAGAGTAAAGTGTGATTCAAATCAAGTTCAAAGGAGTGTAGCTAAAAATAAGCCAAAAACATACTTTGAAAACTTTAGTCATTATTTTAAATTTTATCATTTAAATTAAATAATTATCTTATTCCTTTGAAAATTTAACATGTAGCTTATGGACGTGGTAACTGCGTATCTGATGAGGATCTTGGTACGAAAATCTACATGAAAGTTCCAAAAGGATTTCCATTAATGGATCAAATAGTTCTAGACCACAGAACACCCTCTCGATTAGATTGAGATGTTCACTGTACTTGGATTGAAGTAATATGGGCAAATGTGGTATGATCGTATGAGTGAGTATTTGACTAGTTAGGTATCTGTGAACAACGAACTATGCCTTTGCGTGTTCATTATGAAGTCACATTCCGGATTTGTGATTATCGTAGTTTATGTCTATAAAATCAGGCCTCCAAGAGAACTCGAGAGAACCAATGCGCACCTGAAGTCAAAATTTGAGATAAAAGATATAGAGAAAACTTGATATTGTCTTGGCTTAGAGATCGGGCATTGTCTGAATGGTAGTCTTGTTCACCAGTTGAACTACACTATAAGGTGTTATGTCATTTTAATGAGGATAAAGTGAAGCCTTCGAGTACTCTTATGGTCGTCCGAATGCTAGATGGAAAGTGAGATCATTTTTTGTCCTAAGGACGATGAGGAAGAGGTTTTGGAACTAGAAGTTCCTCAACTTAGTGCAATTAGCGCATTATTGTACTTAGCTCAGTGCACTAAACATGATATCTCCTTCGCTGTTAATATTTTAGCGAATACAGTAACAAACCTACATGCAGACACTGGACAGGTGTTAAAGACATATTCTGCTACCTCAAAGGTACAAAGGATTTAAGTTTGTTCTATCACTATGAATCCTCGACTAGAGCCATAGCCCCTTCGATTCTCAAGTTGATTCTCACTTTGTTGGTTATGTTGACGCAAGGTACTTGTCTAACCTGCACAAGGCACGTTTTCAAATAGATTACGTCTTTATTGTATGAGACACCACAATATCTTGAAGGTCAATTAAGCATAACTTAGTTGAGACTTTTTCGAATTATGCTGAAATACTCACCCTACATGAAACCACTCCGAAGTGATTTTGGTTGAAAGCAATTATGGAACATCTATGAAGCACTTGTGGACTTTCTTCCTTTGTTGACATCCATACAACAATTTGTAAAGATAACGCAACATGTATCGAACTAATTAAGAAGGGATATATCAAGAAGGGATATATCAAAACAGACAACACCAAGCATATTGCACCAAAGTTATTTTCTCTCATCAGCAACATAAACATCAAAACATTGAAGTCAAGCAAATTCGTTCCCATGACAACTTAGTCAATCTCTTCACCAAGTTAGTGCCAAAGTTTACTTTCCAGAAACTTGTTCAAGGAATTGGTATGCGTAAACTTTCTAAGTTATAACATTGTTAGTTCTCTTTGAAATCATGTCAAACTCAAGGAGAATATCCTGAAGTATACTCACCTAGTCTTAATGTACTCTTTTTCCCTACGATTAGGAGTAGTTTTTTTCCTTTAGGTTTTTGTTACCTGACTAGGTTTTAACGAGGCACTAATCCTGCCCTAGTCATACCCTTGTGTACATCATGTAGGCATTTAATTGGCTTTTCATCCAACTCACTGTCTTCCTTATACTATGGGTTTTTGTCTCATATTGGATTTTGCCATAGTCTGGTTTTGTGAAACTTATTTCCAAATGCAAGTTCTATGTGAGACAAAAACGTTCCCATATCAGTGCCGACGAGTTGACTTCTTCAACTTTGCTGATCCTAATGTTACATCTACTTGAGTATTTGCACACTCAAGGGCAAGTGTTACACATATTATCTAATTGTGATGGTATAAATCCTAGACAGATTTGGTTTCTAAATTATCCATTATTTTAGTAGTTCTTTCCCTATAGGATTGTACTTACTTGGAGGACAAATTAATTTTCTCCCCTTGGTTTACTATAAATAAAGGCCCTGACATTGGGAGAATCACACATCCCTAAGCATTCTACAATTTCTCCTTATGTCTTTGTTGCCGCACCCTCTCTCTCCCTTAGATAAAATAAGCCATAACAATACATTTATACATTAATAATATTAGCCCGAGATTGTTAAATAATGAATTTAGGCTAAATTATTATTTTTTCGGTAGCTTTTTTCAAAATAAAATTGGTGGGATTTTCACAATTTATATTTACAATCATTTTAACCTAAAAATGTTTATATTTCGAGAAAAGTTGAAAATTCACTAAATCAACCCCATGAAACATGTATTTTATAGAGTTTTTGGGTGAAATTTTTTATTTAAATATCTTTTTTAATTGTTGTAGTTATAGGATTTAATTTTGGGCTGTTCGAACTTTTTTTTATTGTTAAATTTGATCATATTTGATTTTAACAATTGGATTTAATGTATTAAAAAAAATTTAAGTTGCCCATATTTTAGATTTTAACCCACAACCTACTTTACACCCAACCATTAGAGAAAGATTGACTTGGTTTAAAACCTAAATTTTGGATTAAATTTGCCCAATTTTTAGACTTTAACGCAAAACTTATTTTAGATCTAACCCATTTAAAATTAGGAAAACTAATATAAAAAACTTGAAAACTTTGAGTTTCAACAATAAATAAGGATAAAATAAAGGGTAAAGTGAATAATACCAGTATTGACTTTTTAGTGTAAAAATATGATTTTTCGTTAAAATGAACAGTACCGAAAGCTTTTCGTTAAAGTTGCATTTAAAATTTTAGGTTTAGGTTTTATTTAAGCGTAGTACCATTATGTAGTTTATATATATATATATATATTTTTTTTTTTAACAAACAATATTATTTGCATTAAGGGAGAGGAGTTTGAGTTTAACATTATAATGAGTTAGCAATAATGTGATTCAAATTCAATTTTTACGAGAATCAAATTTAATATCTCTCACTTTCACTTACTACGTGGCATACTGTGTTTTTTCTTTTTTTTTAAAGAAAACACAGCAACCATCTTGAGCAATGACGATGACACTAGTACCGGGGCAGAAGCAGTGAGTTGCAGACATGCCACGTAGGACAACGTGGGTCCCAATGTGTTGCACAGTGGGAAGGGAGCTTTTATACAACCTTAAAACAGGAGGAGCGAAAGGCCGGCCGGTTCTCATTTGGTGGCTGCTCAAACAAAGACCAACGAAATATAATTGTCCCGGTCATTCCAAACCTGCTCTCAAAACAAAATCAAATCAATAACAGAAATAATTTCTAAAAAAGTAAATAGATAAAACAATTTTATTATTATTATTATTTTAAAGAAAATATATTATTTACACCTAACAGAGAAGGGCTCCTATTCGCATTTAACAAAAATTCAATCTAAAACATTTCACTTACAATTTAACAAAAATTTCACTACTATGTAATACTAAATAATAAGTCAAAACAATTTATTATTTTTATATAAAAAAAGGAAACTCCCAAAAAGAAGAAACCTCCAAGAAGTTGTGTAAAATGGAAATTATATATAAATATATATAATAATTAAATAAATATAGGGAAAGGAGGGCCCGGAAATTCCTGGCATTGGTTTGTACTTCACGACAGGCAGAGAGAGAAAGGGGAAGCTTGGTTCTTTCTTTTCTTTCTTCCCTTTCTGTTCCCTCCCATCTCTCTCTCTAGACTTTGTCTTCCTCCTTGATCTGCAGCTCAAAGTTGGTTCTTTCCCTTTTCTGCAAAATGGGTTCTTCGTAATTTTCCTTGAAGATGAGCCAAGGCCTCTGATAGCAGGTACCCGTTCTGTTTTTGTGCGTGTTTTGTTTGAATTTGTGTGCTTTTTGGGAAAAAGATTTGTTTTTCTCCTGGGTCGATTTGTTTTTCTCTTTTGTTTTTTTTTTTTTCCGAATGCGCTGCCTTGTTTGAAGGATTTTTAAGGTTTTTTTTAATGATTGTTTCAACGTTTGAGCTGGACATTGTCTGATTCTCAGCTTGGATTTTGATTTTTTTTGGATTATTTTTGTTGTTGAATTTCTTGAGTTGTTTGGTTTTTTGAGTTGAATGTGTCGTTGGGTTTGTTGTGGTTTCTTTTATCTTTTTGTTTTACCAATTTTTATGTAAATTTTCACGTTTAGAAAGGAACAGAAAATGCTTAGGATTAATCTTTACTGTGAATTCCTCAAATCTGAAAGGTTGGGAAATCTAGAAATCTTAGCATGCACGGCATTTGATTGCGGTTTTGAATTGGAGCTCTAATAAGAAAGGAATTTAGTTTTTTCCGAATCATTAATGCGTGATGTTTGATTAATTGCATCATGGTGTATGAAATATGTTGAGGATGTTCTGTTCTGGATATTGTGAATTTTTAGTTGCTGACAGTTAATTTTCGCCTCGGTTTGTGTATGGTAGGCATTTTTAAGGAGAAATTGGAGGCAAGGGTGCCGTGTTAATCGTAGAGCGAGGACAGAGATTCGAGTCCTTTTTTTTTAATGGATATGTGCCAATTATAGTTGGCGTTGGCTGGGATTGATAGAAATGGCAGGAGGAAAAATAAGGGCGAAGCTTCGCCAGAGTAACCTTTACACATTCTGCCATAAGCCAAAAGCCAATGAGACCGAGGCGCCTCACCCAATCCAAGGCGCCGGCTTCTCAAGAACTGTATATTGTAACCAACCTCTTCTCCATCAAAAGAAGCCTTATAAATACCGTTCAAATTTTATATCAACCACCAAGTATAACCCAATCACCTTCTTGCCCAAAGCACTTTTTGAGCAGTTCAGACGGGTTGCCAATGTGTATTTCCTTTTGGCTGCCATTCTTTCCCTCACACCCGTTTCACCATTCTCTCCAGTGAGTATGATTGCTCCACTGGTATTTGTTGTTGGTCTCAGTATGGCAAAGGAAGCGATGGAAGATTGGAATAGGTTCTTGCAGGATATGAAAGTTAATCGTCGTAAAGTAATTGTTCATAAAGGGGATGGTGATTTTGGTTTTAATCCATGGCATAAGATTTGTGTTGGAGATGTTGTGAAAGTGGAAAAGGATCAATTCTTTCCTGCAGATTTGCTTCTTTTGTCGTCAAGTTATGAGGATGGGATTTGCTATGTTGAGACCATGAACTTAGATGGTGAAACGAATTTGAAGTTAAAGAGATGTTTGGAAGTAACCTCGCCAATGGAGGATGATGGCGCTTTCAAGGATTTGACGGCAACAATTCATTGTGAAGATCCAAACCCAAATCTTTACTCCTTCATAGGTAATCTTGAGTATGATCGGCAGGTGTATCCTATTGAACCCAATCAGATACTCTTGAGAGATTCGAAGCTCAGGAATACAGCTTATGTGTATGGGGTGGTGATATTCACGGGTCACGATAGCAAAGTCATGCAGAATTCAACGAAGTCCCCTTCAAAAAGGAGCGGAATAGAAAGGAAAATGGATAACATTATTTATATTCTTTTCACCCTCCTTGTAGGGATTTCAGTGATCAGCTCAATAGGCTTTGCCGTGAAGACAAAATTCAGCATGCCAGACGCGTGGTACTTACGACCTGATAATACAACGGATATGTATAGCCCAAAAAAGCCTGCCTTGTCCGGCCTTATCCATTTGATCACTGCTCTCATCCTTTATGGATATCTAATACCCATCTCTCTCTATGTTTCAATTGAGGTTGTGAAGGTTTTGCAAGCAAGCTTCATTAACCAAGACTTACTCATGTATGATGAAGAGACTGGGAATCCTGCTCAAGCACGGACATCAAATTTGAATGAAGAGTTAGGCCAGGTAGACACGATCCTTTCTGATAAAACTGGCACGTTAACCTGCAACCAGATGGACTTTCTGAAGTGTTCCATTGCTGGTACTGCATATGGTGTCCGTTCCAGTGAAGTTGAACTTGCAGCAGCAAAACAGATGGCTAGTGACCTTGAAGACCATGATGATGAGCTTGCCAATTTTCCCATGCGAAAACGTAACACACGTTTTTCATGGGAGAAAGGAATAGGATCAGAAATTGAGCTAGAGACAGTTGTTACGTCCAATGAAGAAAATGATCTGAAACCTGCCATAAAGGGGTTTAGCTTTGAGGACAGCCGCCTCATGGTGGGAAATTGGTTGAATGAGTCCAGCCCTGATGTGGTTTCATTGTTTTTACGGATATTAGCAGTTTGCCACACTGCAATTCCCGAGCTAAATGAAGAAACTGGCAGTTATACATATGAAGCAGAGTCACCTGATGAAGCAGCTTTTCTTGTTGCAGCAAGAGAGTTAGGATTTGAGTTTTGTAAAAGAAATCAGTCAGGTGTAATTGTCCGCGAAAGGTATCATCATTCCGGAAAACCAGTGGAAAGGTGAGTGTATGAATGATTTATATTACTATGGCATTGCATTAAGTTTCTACTTCTGTCATGACATTTTGTTGTTTCTTGGGAAACTACAGGGAGTACAAAATCTTAAATCTATTGGAATTCACTAGCAAAAGGAAGCGTATGTCTGTAATTGTGCGAGATGAAGATGGACAACTTTTACTTATGTGCAAAGGTGCTGACAGGTTAGGCTACAAATTATCTTTAATTCTTTTGGGAAATTGACAGCATAGTGTAGTGCGGCTGCTGTCTTCAGTCAGCATTCCTATGCTTTCCAAGTGGAGTATTATGCAGTGTCTTCTGTTAGCTTTCATTTGTTGTTTAGTGTTAAATGCTTAATTGGGGATTCGTTCAGGCCAAATATATTTAATTAAGTGAACAGTTAGATGCTTTAAGCAGTTGTTTGATTCTTACTTTGATCTCATCTCTCCTCCTCTCTCTCATCATACCCTTACTTGGCTTATGCAGCATAATTTTTGATCGACTTTCAAAGAATGGAAGAATGTATGAGGAAGCTACTACTAAGCATTTGAATGAATATGGAGAAGCTGGGTTGCGTACATTGGCACTTGCTTATAGAAAGCTTGAGGAGTCTGAGTACTCTGCTTGGAGCAGTGAGTTTCAGAAAGCAAAAACATCTATTGGGGCTGATAGGGATGGAATGCTTGAGCGAGTAGCAGATAAGATGGAAAGAGACTTGATCCTTGTTGGTGCTACAGCTGTTGAGGACAAATTGCAAAAAGGGGTATATAAAGCATTGGTTCTTGCCGTACTTTGATATTCACTTACTGATCTGCTGCAACTTAGTTTCTTTTTTCATTTTCTTTTCTTTAGGTGCCCCAGTGCATAGACAATCTCGCACAAGCTGGTCTTAAGATCTGGGTTTTGACGGGAGACAAGATGGAAACTGCAATCAACATAGGGTTTGTCTCTAACTAATCAAGCCAAAAACACTTCTTTGCATAATCTTAGGAGCAATCATTGTTCCTTGTAACTGTTGTGATGCTCCTCTAGATAAATGTAATGATTTTAGTTCTTTCTTTGGGGTTTTTGCTGTGCAGATTTGCATGTAGTTTGCTCCGACAGGGCATGAAGCAGATCTGTATATCAACAGCAAATTTAGACACGTTGGGACAAGATAGCAAAGAGGTATATATTTCATTGAGAAAAAGAGTGAATTTCTTTTCAGGAGATTAATTTATATAATGTTAGACTGTCTTTTCACTAATGAGCAGGCTGTGAAAGATAACATTTTGAACCAAATTACCAATGCCTCACAAATGATCAAGTTGGAAAAAGATCCGCATGCAGCATTTGCATTAATCATCGATGGAAAAACTTTAAGCTACGCTTTGGAGGATGATATGAAACATCTATTCTTAGGATTAGGTGTTGACTGTGCATCAGTCATATGCTGCCGTGTCTCTCCCAAGCAGAAGGCATTGGTAAGATTTATACCTTTTTTGCTATTACTCCATTTCCAGAAAAGTTCTTTTTTTTTTTTGTTTCAATTGTCAATGGAGTGATATCCTTATGAATGTGGGTATAGCCACACTGTTTCTTCATTCGTTTAGTTTTTTCTTGCACCAGGTAACAAGGTTAGTCAAACAAGGCACTGGAAAAACCACATTAGCCATTGGTGACGGTGCAAATGACGTTGGAATGATTCAAGAAGCTGACATTGGTGTTGGAATCAGTGGGGTCGAAGGTATGCAGGTTGGTATCTTTTCTGACTGACTCTTTGTTATAATGTCTTTTTTTGGTACTACATTTCTGTCCTTGTTGGTACTGAGTCTACTGATATTGGTGTTGCATATAGATATTGTGATGTGATTGTGTATCATATGATCAATCTCATAATATTGGTAATTTCTTAGTGAAATGTAGAAGCATGGGATCTCACAATACATGGTAATTGCCTGCAGGCTGTGATGGCTAGTGACTTTGCTATTTCCCAGTTTCGGTTTTTGGAGAGACTTTTGGTAGTACACGGGCATTGGTGCTATAAGAGGATTGCTCAGATGGTAATATCAGTAAATGCATGTAGTTGTTGTTAGTCTTCCACCTATTAATGGGGATGTATTGCTTTCAGGTTTGCTATTTCTTCTACAAAAACATTGCATTTGGTCTTACCCTCTTCTACTTCGAGGCATTCACTGGTTTTTCTGGGCAATCAATATATGACGACTGGTACATGTTATCATTCAATGTCATTCTAACCTCATTGCCTGTAATTTCGCTTGGAGTTTTTGAACAAGATGTTTCGTCTGAGGTCTGCTTACAGGTTAGTCCTTCTAGCAATGCCCTTTTAATTATCTATGTTTTGTGATAGCCTTGCAGTGACATTTGAAAACATCGTGTGTTTTGCAGTTCCCTGCATTGTACCAACAAGGACCTAGAAATTTGTTCTTTGACTGGTACAGGATACTGGGGTGGATGGGCAATGGTGTCTATTGCTCTCTCATAGTCTTCTTTCTCAACATCATCATCTTCTACGACCAAGCCTTCCGTGCCAATGGCCAGACAGCTGATATGGCTGCTATGGGTACCACTATGTTCAGTTGCATCGTTTGGGCTGTTAACTGCCAGATTGCTCTCATAACGAGCCACTTTACGTGGATTCAGCATCTCCTTGTGTGGGGAAGTATTGCAATGTGGTACCTATTTCTCTTGCTTTACGGAATGCTGCCTCCAACTCGCTCCAAGAATGCTTACCAAATTCTAGTCGAAGCTCTTGGTCCTGCCCCATTATTTTGGTCAGCCACTCTCTTAGTAACAATCGCATGTAATCTCCCATACATTGTCCACTTAGCATTCCAAAGAAGTTTCAATCCAATGGATCATCATATCATCCAAGAAATCAAGTACTACAAGAAGGATGTTGAGGATCAGCGCATGTGGAAGAGGGAGGCGTCGAAAGCAAGACAAGAAACCAAGATAGGGTTCACGGCGAGAGTGGATGCCAAGATCAGACATTTGAGAGGGAAGCTACAAAAGAAGCATCATACCCCTGTAAGTACGCAAGGAGGGATGTCACCGTCGTGACCGTGTCCATGATTTTTACAGTTTTGAAATCTGTAATTTTTTAGGGTTTTGGGGTTGGGGGCGCGGGGGGGGGGGGGGACTGAGGGGAAGGGTATTGCAGTTTTACAGTTTTTTAGTTGGTGGGCGTTTGTAATTCTTTGTGTTGGTGTTGTTTTGATTCCACTAACATGGGGTTGGTTAGAGTCCCCTTGGTTGTAGAAAAAGAGGTTGGAGCTGTTATAATGTACAATATCTAGTAATTCTTGGAGTCAATCTTTAAAAAGCAATGGACCAAGTAAATAGTTGGTTATCCAAACAATCGAAAGAAAATCAACCACAACAAGTGACCTAGAGATAAAGGCACGGACTACGACTCCTTAATAAACAAAAAATGAGGGAGGTTCTGGTTCGATACTTTGAGCTGGTGAGGCTGTTTGATCTTGGCTAAGGATAAGGTGAAATTCCTTATAGCCTCTCTCGAAGGAGTAAATAACAGTGTTTTGCTATCAGTTATCTCATTTTTTTTTTTTTTAAAAAAAAAAATTCAAAAGAAGATCTCAACATATGGTGATTCTCACTCATGTTTTCTCCTGCACTTGTACAATTGTTTATGTACAGTAATTTTTCTCTGATATAGTCAATCCAACCACTACAAATAAGAAGAGGAGAAACAAAAAAGCGGAAATCACTTCCGAAACTGAAATATCCAATAATGCATTGTTGGACAAATTCCTTTCAAGTCTAATAATTTGATGCATCTACTGATTCTAAACCACCAGTCTAGCCTCTACAGCTTATATGGTGTTGGTCATTCATCAATTTTCCACATTTGTTTTAAAATCTATTACAAGAGTGACTTTTTCCCACCCTACAAGATTATCTAATACATACTCAATTCCAACTCTCTCTCTCTCTCTCTCTCTCTCTCTCTCTCTCTCTCTCTCTCCATATATATATATATATGTATGTGTGTATATATATATATGTATGTATGTATACAGGGAACTATACAATATAAACTTTAATAACAAAAACTCTATGATGCTTGGAACTATAGAATATTTAGAAATTTTTAACTGTTAAATCTTAATTTTTGTATTTCTTTTATACAAAAATCTAACAGTGAATACACATAAGATACTCGTGGGCATCGTAGTAAATTCCCTTTATAAGAAAAAGTTCCGTTGTGGTTTTTTTTTTTTACCTCCGCTTCATGTTGAAACTTTTGAATACTGGGTATAGCACGGATCGTTTTCTGTTTTCGCAAGATGGAGGAGGGAGAGGGAGGGGGAGAGAGAGAGAGAGAGAGAGAGAGAGAGGTGTTGCAAGTTTAGAGAGCGAGAGGTGTTTTGATACTGTTGGGCTCGAAGTCTCCCTAGCATGTTGAATTTGAAAATATTCTTGTTTGGAGTATTTTAAAAATGACTGAAAACATTTTTGGATTCCAAAAGCATTTTAAGTGTTTTATGCAAGAAACATTAGTTATGTGCTTCTTGTAGGAGAACTTCAAATGTTTTTTCATAATTCACTTGCATTTTTACGAATGATTGATTGAAAAAGCACTGTCATCAAAAGATCTTCCAGTAATTTTAGACAAACCGCTCTTAAAGCAGCTTTTATAAAAGAACTTTCATTAAAAGCTGGTAAAAAATTTAGTAAAATTCCGAGTGACTTTTGAAAAATAAATAAATGATAAGAACTATTGTGTCACAACAAAGTTATATCATTACAACGGGACTAGTCACAATTAAAAATCAAATCTATATCATCATGCACTCCATTCAAGTCAAATCCAAAAGAATGAGACCTCAACCTGAACCGACTAGGCAAGATGCTAGTTTGAGATCTCAACTTTGTAGGTTTGTTTGAATATCCATTTTTCTCATGGTTCATTTGAAACACCCAAACTCTTTTCGATATTGGAAGAGTTCTCGTCCCAACTTCGAGTCCTCCTCTCATTTAAAATAATAAAAACTACCTGAAACTCAATATATGTGAACAAACTATATACAAAGCAATATTAAGAACATGAAATTATCAAATTATCAAATGCAGATAATCATTTGATTCATGCATTGTTTTTTGTTGCCATATTTGATTTATGCACCCGTTCAATTTCTTTCTACACAAATAAATTATAGAGTAAATTACAAAAAATTACCTCAACTATTGGGGTCACGACAATATCATATCTCATATTTTAAAATTGACAATGTCATACCGTATCTTTAGAATTTGGTCCAATGTTATACCTCCGTTAGCTTGTCCATGAATTTCCTAGTTAAATGCTGACCTAGCTTGATCCAAGGCCCAATTCCTCGCCCAGATGGATTCCACATGGCCACACCTAATGTTTTCCCGCCAAATGACATCCACGTTAGAAAATATATTTGATTTTTTTTTTGTAATTTGAATTTCAAATTTTCCCGCCCAAAATTTAGACAGATGATCTACCATTTTAAGCACTGATTATCATCCTTGACCTCAAATTAGAAAAATCTCACCCAAAAAATAATGATATAACCACAACAAAATAAGTGTATTCAAGCACAGACTACTCATCATTTCCAAGAAAAACATGAAATAGACCAAATTAAGCATAAAACTTGCTTAATTATCTAGAAATTCATAAAGTTATTCAAAAAACTAACAAAATTCATCTAGCAACTCCAACCAACATTACAAAACCTACCGAATTCATAAAAACCTGCTACATCATCCATTCAATTCACAAAATACGTACTAGATGCATAAAACCTGTTCTAACTTTACAATTCCTTTACAAAAAACAATTATTTGTGCAAAAAACGTGGCTGGATTGCTTGGTATTTTTGTGCTTGGTGCCTTTGGATGATTCAGTTATGGGTTTGCTTGGTCTTTCTCTGCTTGGTGTTTCTAGGTGATTCTAGGTGATTCAACTACTAATTGTGATGCCTAAATCCAAAGTTCATTTAGAGACCAAGCAAGCTTTTTAACTAAATCCAAATGTTTTACAACTAAGGAAAATAGTGAGTTCCTCCTTTTCGGCTGGGCTTAGTCGTGAGCCAATATTGGCCGTCTTTTCCGGCTGCTGGGGATCAAGAATGATGTTTTCAGCATCCTCTTCAGGTTTCCATCCTATCTCGTCTGCTTGGGCGCCATATTCTCGATCCTCCTGCTGTAATTGCTATTTGGTAGTTGATGCGAAAATTAACTTAACACACAAATTTAACCCTCTTTTGACAACTGTAGTATAAGTATAAGTAGGGATCGTTCTAGACCGGGGATTAGGAGGGCCTGCTAATAACCTCTAAACTGACTCAAAAACATAAAACTAAACTTAAAAACACTTAACAAGACTCACAAGACTCAAAGCAAACTTAAAATACTCAAAACAGCTTAAAACAACTAAATAAACTTAAATTAGACACTAAGAATGACTTTGGATGAAAATTGACTTTTACTTGAATCAAAACATTTAAAAACACAAATTAAAACAGATTCTAACTAATTAGACACACTAAAGTAAAGGGGGATTGAGTTTTGGACGAAGTTGAAACAAACAAACAAGTATGAAAAACTAGACAGATTGTAAAACAAATTTGAGAAATAAGATGATGGATGGGATAGCTAGAGGCTTTTTTCTCCACACATGATATGTATGCAAACAACTCGATTTCCAGTTACTACTTCATTGAATTATGAACGACAATGCTCCAAATTAACCATGACATCACTAGTTAACTCTCAGATTTTCCTTGTTTTATTGGATTGGATGACATCATTCGACAACCCAAAACATTCTTCTAAAGTTCCCTACATGACATCATAATAGAAATACAATCAAAGATCATTACGTTTAATGAAAATCATAAGCATTGACAAAGCACTTGCAACTATGACATCATGTCACTCATGCTAGGAATTGAACTTAACGCGATCGTTTATAAGCGACCTTCACTACATGTGAATATAAGTTTGTAACGATTATGTGAAACTTCCTTATATTCTAGCAACGGATTTATGCATGCCAATTAAATGTCGACCCTTAATTAACAAATACAAATAAGTTATCAAGCAAATAGTTAAGCCAATTGCATTCACGATTCAAGAGTTCATAACTGGAATTTATCAAATTATATTGCACACATAATCATGGCTTTGAAATCACCCCTAGCCAAGAGGGGTTTAGCCACTCATATTTACAACAAAACGAAAGGAAATGAATTTAAACATTAGAAACAAAAGAAAGAAAACACCTAAATGCTCCAATGATCCAAGTTGGACAGCAAGCACGTCCAAGCACTTTCCTTCCCCTCCTTTGCTACGGCACAAGGTGTTGGTGAGTGTTTGAAGGTTTGTTTGTATGGAGGAATGGATATGAAGATGAATGGATGTGTTTGGATGAAGGTTGTGTTGAAATGGGAGCAAATCATCTAACTAAGTACAAACTAAATTTATGTTACACACACTTTCTTTTATAGAGGAAGTGCATGGCAATGGAGGGGAACATGGAGTGGTGTAGCAATTGAGTGCAATGATGCATGAAATATGAAATGATAGTGGGAACAAGGAATGGTGTAGCAATTGAGTGCAATGATTCAATGTAATGATGCATAAAATCTGAAATGATAGAGGGAACAAGGAATGGTGTAGCAATTGAGTGCAATGATTCAATATAATGATGCATGAATCTGAAATGATGGAGGGAACAGGGAATGGTGTAGCAATTGAGTGCAATGATTCAATGTAATGATGCATGAAATCTGAAATGATAGAGGGAACAAGGAATGGTGTAGCAATTGAGTGCAATGATTCAATGTAATGATGCATGAAATTTGAAATGATTGAGGGAACAAGGAATGGTGTAGCAATTGAGTGCAATGCGTGGTGTTTGAAATGATTCAAAGGTGAAAGTGAAGTGATGATGCACAGCATGGGGGTAAAATTGAGTGGTGTTGCAGCTAAGGAACATGAGTGATTGTGCACATGGTAGAGAAAGGAAATAAAGGTGGAATGATGCAACAAATGAGTCAATGGAGGGAACATGGATGATGATGCACGATATAGGAATCCAAAGGGAGTGCAATGGTGGTGCACGGCAATGATGGAAAAGTGAATGGTGGAGTGACACCCCTTTGTGGCTGAGCTCTTTGTCCTTTTTACATTAATTCTTCTTTCTCTTTAACACATTCTTAGCCTCTTTAGTCTTCAATTTCGTCTATCCACCTTGCTCCATGCATGTGTTATTCATTCCAAACCCAAAACTGCTCCAAAATGCACCAAAATGCATCTTATTGCTTCATAAGGCCTAAGGACCTACAAACACACAAAAATAACTTAAAATACATAATTAACTAAGAAATAACAACATAAATGCATGAGAACAAGCTAACTCAGTTGCATAAATATGCTCCTATCAGTAAGCCCTGCATCAAAGAAGTTAGTACTTGAATTTTATCATTATCCATTAACGAACCTGAATTTGGTTGGGCAGATGGTGGGTGAGGCTGTAGTGGTGCAAATGGCCTTTGATAGAGCCCAGGAGGTGGCTATCTATATCTTCTTTGTTGTTAAGTGTGAGGTTCCCTCCACTTCATATTTGGATGATCTCTCCAGCCCGGAATGTAGGTTTCCGGATTGTAGGTGTTGGAGAATGGGTCAGTTCTTGGTTGATTTTGGCCTTGATAACCTATGACATTGGCACTTTCTCATCCCCCCATTCTCTATCAATTAAGGACATTGATCAATTGGGTGTCCTTGCATAGAGCACACGCCACAAGCATTTGTTACTTGCACCTTGGATCCTTCAACAACATGTTATAAAACAATAGAGAGATTCGCCATTTGGGATTGAAGTTCTGAAATAGCACTTACCTCATTAACTTGATTGTGCCATGGGGGTTTTCTTTGTCCAACTCCTTTGTATTGTTGTACATTCAAGGCTCGATTTGCTATTAAGATCTTTACATAGACTGATGTTTTGTCAACCAAAGCACCTCTTACTGAGGTATCAAGCATTTGTCCCTCAATTGGAAGTAGTCCTTCATAGAAATATTGAATTAAGAGCTTTTCCTTCATTTGATGTTGTGGACAGGATGCAACTTAAGTCTTGAAACGCTCGTAATACGCTGGAAAGGATTCTCTTTAGCCTTGTTGAATTCCATTAATTATCTTCCTCAAAAGAATGACTCTTAACGTTGGGAAGCATTTCTTTAAGAATGTTTTCTTCATGCTTTCCCAAGAAGTGACGGTTCCAGGTGCTAATTCAAAGAGCCAATCTTTAGCCTTTTCCAAATGAGAGAATGGAAAGGCTTTCATCTTCAGAATGTTCCTATCTACATTGATTGGTGTCATGCTTGAGCACACCACTTCAAATTCCTTAAAATGCTTGTTCGGATCTTCCATGGACAGCCCATGGTATTTGGGAATGTGATGCAGCAAACTAGACTTCAATTCAAACTCATCGGTCTTACCTTGAGCTGCTCTAGGGTATTGAATGCAAAGAGGGACAACATTGTCCAATCCCGAGGCTGAAAGTTCCTTAATTGTTCGATTGTCTACAGCCATGTCCTATTCCTGTTCCTATTCCTCTTCTTCATATTTGGATTCAGAACTATAACTAGGTGGATTGGGTTCTGGCAGCTTCCTCTTCCTTCTCAAAGTTCGTTCAAAATCATTGTCAAACTCCAATATATGCCCACGAGCTGGTTGAGAACTTCTAGTCATAAACTAATACCTAAAACAAAGAGAGAAGAAACTAAACTAAATTAGAAACACAAGAAAAACAAAAACAGAAATATAGGGAAGAATAACAATTTTGCTAATCCCTGGCAACGGCGCCAAAATTTGATGTGGTATAAACTAACACACAAATTAAACCCTATAATTTGTACGATTGTAGTATGAGTAAGTAGGGATCGTTCTAGGCCAGAGATTAGGAGGGATGCTAATCAACAACAATTAAACTTAAAAACGGAAAACTAAGCTAGACTAAAACAAAATAAGAATTGAGGGGGTTTTTGACGAATTTTAAGAAACAAAAATAAATAGCAGCAATCAAATTGAGTTGTAAAGAGAATATGGGTGAAAAGCTAGCTAGAGGATTCTTCTTTACGCATGAAACATATGCATACAAATCGATTTCTAGTTATTCTTTCTATAAACCATGAATGACAGTGCCCCAAATTAATCGTGAACAACCCTAATTAACTCTCAAATTTTCCTAAGTTCATTGAATTGGACTCAGCGACGCAACCAAATTATCCTTCTCAAGTTCCCTAACTATGAAAAGCATGATAGAGACACATATTAAAGGTCATTAAGTCCTGTGAAAATCATAAACATTGACAAAGCATTCGTAACTATGAAAAGCATGATACTCATGCCAAGAATTTACTTAACTCAATCATGACTAGTGACTTTTACTACTTATAAATATAAGTTCATAACGATTAGGTGAAATTCCCTTATATCCTAGCATCAAATCCCTGCATGCAAACTAAGTTTGCATCCTTAACATACAAGAATAAGTTCTCTATAGAACAGATAAGTAAATCGCATTCATGTTTTAAAACAATAACTGGATGTAATCAATTTATATAAAACATATGATCATGGCTTCGAATTCACCTCTAGCTAAAAAGAAATTTAGTTACACATGTTCATCATAATTGAAAAGCAATATAAAATAAACATTGAAACTAAACAAGGATAGAAAGAACTCTGAAAATCTCCAATGGTTGAATGCAATGTGCGGAACACTCATTCTTCTCTGATCCTTGCAGGTTGCGGCACAAGCTTTGAATAAGGCATGCGGCACAAGTCTTCTCTCTCAATTGTTGCGGCAGAAATACATATATATAGGGTAGGGTTCGATAGAAACCAAGGAGAAAAAGGATTAGGGTGTTTGAATGGATTAAGACTCCTAGAATCAAATGGGAAGTATTTAGAATAGAATAATGACTCCTTTTGTAGCTGGAGATAATATGAGATAATGTTGTATAAAATGGGATAATGTTTGGATAAGGTAAGATAAGATAAGGTAAATTGGATAAGATAAGATAAGGTAAACTGGATAAGATAAGATAAGTCTGGATAAGATAAGATAAGATTGGATAAGGTTAGATAAGATTATATCTTTCCTTGTCTTCCAAGCTTCCAAATTTAATTCCTCCAGATTTTAGCACATATTTAGCACATGTTAAACACCAAAAACGTCTAGCCCCACTGCTCCACACGCATGCCATCCAATCCAAGTCCAAAACTGCTCTAAATTGCTCCATTAGCCATTTATCGTCATCTTTACCAATTGGACCTGCAATAATACAAAAATAACTTAAATTACGATAATAAATGGAAATTAACTAAGCAAATGCAAAGAAATAAGATAACAAAGTCGCATAAATATGCTCATATCACTTTGTTTTCCTTGTCCTATTTTTAGGTGCAGTTTGAGCTGAATATGTTGATGGTGATTGTCCTTGAGCAAATGTGGATGCCTACAAAGCAATTTAAAGAATTAAGAGTCTGATATGATGTTAAAGGATTTAAAAAACCACATAAAGTAGAAAATGTTACTTGTTTGTCCCTTGGAGGAAGATGTCCATGATGGGTTCTTGCATTATGACCTTCCTTTTTACATATAGTACATTTCAAAGTGCCTTGCCCTTTCCTTCCTAGCTTAAGTGGTTGAGGATGACCTTGAAGATTATTGGTTGGGTTTGTGGGAGTTTGTTCACCCTCATTGTCCCTCTCAGCAGCTTCTTTGTTTCTCCTCCTCTTCGGCTTTCCAGGTTGCCTTGTATATGTAGGAGGCAATATTGGTTGGTTATCAGTTTCCTCCCACAAAGACATCCCATTCATCGGCATTACTAAATGAGAATACACCTCCAAGTATCATGCCTTCGAATAATAAGCATCTACATAGTCCTTCGGTTTTTCTCTCTTGAAATTTATGGTCGCTATTGCATGGTTGCATGGGATTCCTGTCTGGCCAAAATTTCTGCAAGAACATGTCATCTCAACCAAGTCAACCACATATTGCTCCCCCCTCCAGCATCAACTTGAAATTTAGCGCCCCTTGACCATTGTGCAATGCACCTGCCACTTTGAATTTTGGCTTCCTCCAACTTCTTCTTGATTTTAGGATAGAGATCTCTAACTTTGTTCACCATTATATCCCTTATGATATGAATTCTCTTCATCAAAAGTGTGTGAATAAGGAGTAGCATGGTGGCAATAGATTTTTGTCTTAGCATAAGTCAACATTGAAAATTTCACAGAAATTGTTTAACAACATGTCACACTTGGGATATCCACTATTGGAAATGCTTCTAGAAAAGGTCATCCAGATACTTCAGCTGCTTCTCATCGGTTTCATCAACATCCCAATGAACCTATATTAATGCCAATAACAATAAATTAGTAATTTAAAAAATACTACTTTTTAACAAAAATAATTATACCTTATTTAATACAAACTTACTGATAACTCCCCAACCATGACTTCTTCAACTCCTCAAGCACCTTTTTCCAAGACTCAAACTCGGCAGAACATTGCCTCCGCACCAAACCCCCAATATCAAACCTAAGTTCGGCGTACGCATTAGCCCTACTTTCGTCTTCAAAGTAGGGCGCTTGCTTACGCCAGTACCTCTCTATTTACAATACACATTTCCTTTTGCAATAGCCTTCTCCCCGAATCGGGCATTGCCTTTGAAACAAAAACTTTGAAAATTAGGGTTCTTAAATTGTGTTTATATAGCACTCGGAACACTTTGCGCGACAAACAACTTTGTCGCGCAAATTGCCTTGTTCGTCGCACAAAACGCGTTATAAATGCGTAATAAATGGGAGCGTTTAAAGGGCATCTGACCGTTTCAGTGAAACATTGCACGACGAATATGTGGAAATTTTCATCGCGCAAAAATTTGGCAGCAAAAAAAAAATTTCCTACGTTTTCTTGCACAAGAACCAAAATTATTTGTCACGCAAAGGATTCTTACGTGACGAACACTTTCGTTGCATAAATATATATTTTTTTCCCTTTCTTGCCATTTTTGCATAACGAATTTTTTTTTTCGTCGCACAAATGCCTTTTAGGTGACAAAATCTCTTTCGTCGCACAAATTATTTTTTCTACTAGTGCATCCTCTTAGGAATTATGATTACTTGCGGTCCATACCAATTCCTAGATTGTAAGAACTCCAAGACTTATATGTTCTGATTGTGTCCATATTCGGATTAAAGCATGTGTCTTGCGGAACAAGCATGGTTATTCAGCGGAGTTGCCAGGACTCTGCCTAGTGCCCGGGAGTAGAGTGATGGTGGTACCGTTACTTCGTCTGATACAGCTCTGCTCAAAGCTGACAGGACTTCTTAGGTAACTTCTGTATTTGGATCAGTCTTACTCCGACCCTAAAAATCATGGTCCCATAATTGCTCCTGATTTGTACATGATTTTGCCATTGTTGTTTTCTTCTTTACAGAGCGAGTTTCAATGGCCATGAACCTCGTAGTTATCTTAGCAATGGTCCCTCTGGGATTGCCAAAATGTTGACCTTAAAAATTGCAATGCCTACATGGCGCGCCGACCGAGTAACTATGAGCTAACTATGTTTTTCTTATGAATGCAAGAGGAATAAATGTTGTGGTGGTGGTGTTGAATGCACTGCCAACTTCTGCACGTGAGCGATTACAATCGAGGATGGAACACGTCTTGGTCTCTAGGTTCAAAAATCTGAAGACAAGGTTGTTAGATCACTACGAAGTTTAAGGACTAGTTCAGTTTTTAATGTGCCGAACACAAAATAAAAAGGTAGCACATCAGTTTGGCGATAAGTTAATACGTTGACCTCTTTAGGTGAAATAATCAGAAACTCTTGGCATGTCGAAACTTAGGTAGATAACCAACTGACCAGAAGCAGTGTTGTTTACTTATCTAAACTAAATGTGTTGCTGAATCGTCTGGCTCTATGGCTTCATTGATGCTTAAGTATCCAAGCTGAAGATGTCATCGGTTGTCAACATAGTGATGCTTACTATCTAAGCTAAAGATGTGTTGATAGAAGGGTTAGGATAGTGTTTTTCTCAGTGTGAGAACGGTTTCGTGTAGAGCGAGGTTTTCTCGTAGAGTGTTTGAGTTATTTGTTAAGTTGAAGGGGCTTTTAATGCTGCAGGACTTCTTCTATTTATAAGGACGAACGGTTTCCATGATAAATAAGCTTGCAGAGGCAAAGTCTTAATTGGACTTTGTTTGCTCGACATTTACCTGAATATTCTCTGTTTATCTCTTTAATTTCCTTCTTAGCCTATTAAGATTCTGAACTTGATCCCATTATGTGATTAATTCATTCTTATTTGATCCAGAATGAATTATGATTATTAGAATAATTCATATTTAATCAAGGCTTGCTCTGATCCTTAGCAATTTCAATTTTCCAGGACTTGAGTGAGCCACATCTGAACTTAATCCTCACATAATCCTACTTCCATTAGGATTTGGTCGAATTAACCCTTTATTGAGCTAAAAGCCTACTAGCCTAAGATATCTTTACTAAGGCGAGGATTGTGAATTTTCAACTCGGGTTAGCCCATGTCGGCCCAAACAGTGTACCACGTCAAAACTATAATAGAAAATTAACAAAATTGGATTACAAATATTACTTTAATGAGTTAGGTCAATTTTAAACATGAAATTAAGAAACTTAACTAATAAGAACATCTCCAATAAGAAGCATTATATGGAGCTAGAAAAGTGGTGGATATAGCCCATTTTAGAGCCTCGAGGAATCTTTAGGCTCTAAAAAAGAATCTCCCTTAGTGAGGAGCTATACCTTTTGGGCTCTGTATGAGGCTCTATATTTATATTTGTGTTAACTTGATTACGCGGTTTTTTTTTTTTTTTTGTGAACTTTTCATAAGTTGAATTTTGGACGTGTTATCTTATATATATATTTATTAACTTTTCAACCTAAAAAAAATCAAATTCTGATAAAATTAGATTTCATCACTTGTGAACCATTGGTTTGCTTCTTTGAAATCAGACAAGATAAGATTTCATCTCATAACAACCATTGGATTGGATTATCTTATCTCAATCTCATCTGATGGTTTATTTCTTCGATTGGCACATTCTCTAATGGTTTATTTCTCTGATTGGATTATCTAATCAGCTTTATTTCCAAAGTGACTTGGTACTACTAAAATTGTTTTTTTTTTTTTTCATAAAACAGCAGCATGCCTGTTTTAGATTTACATTTTCCTATACTTTCCGAACTTGAAAATCCATGAAATTTTAACACAAGTTAGTTTTATATGTCTACTTTGGATCTGCAAATTTTCATACTTTTTGGTTAGACGAGTTATGTTTAGTGAATTTTACGGTACAGATCGGTTCTGCAATTTGTATTACAGCAAGAAGTCTTAAACTTTGTTTCTTAAAATTAACTTTGTAGTTTGGTTTTATGTATTTGTTGAGTTTAAATTTTCATTGACATAATCTTCAGCTAATATTTGTTTTACGTCCATAAACAACCACGTTGTTCTATTTATTTCTCTTAATCTCACAACTCGAGTTTTGGGGTGTGACAATTTTGGTATCAGAGCCTAGGGAGTAGAATAGGGTTGAGTCTAGAAGTTTTAGCTGAATGGGTCTTTTCTTAGGGAGTCTAGCGAAGTTTGTTATGGTCGAATAAATGTTTCTACATCTTCTCAGGATTGAAGGATGTCCGCTGTATCCAACGTTATTGGTCATGATGGGGATGAACAAATGAATATTGATCATCAAATGAATGATCTGGGAGTTAATGTGGTGAATTGAAGACTGGCATATTTGAAAGATTTTCAAAAGCTAAATCCTCGTAACTTTGGTGGAACCGCTGAACCTTTAGAGGCAGAGTCTTAGCTTAAACAAGTGAAAAAGAAATTAGATGTTTTGAGAATTCCAGAGGATTTTAGGGTGAAGTTTGCTACCTATTTGTTTATCGGTGAAGCAGATCATTGGTGGGACTACATCAAGAGAACTGACATTGTTGCAACCATGACTTAGGCTAATTTCGAGAAGACCTTCTATGGCCAATACTTCCCTCAAACCATAAAGAATGCAAAGTTGAAAGAATTTGTTGAGCTAACTCAAGGTGAGCGATCTCACGGTGACTCAATATGCAGCTAAATTTACACAACTCTCTCATTATGCACCACTACTAGTTACTAATAAGGAGGATAAAACTAACAGATTCGTTGACGGTCTCATACGCCCTATATGGAAGATGGTTGTCGCATTGAGGCTGACAACCTATGATAGGGATTTTACTACTCATGTGAACGGGCTAAAAACTCCTATTATACTTCCAAGAATCACAAGGTTGTTGTAGTATAAACGAATTTCGCAAGGTCGTTCTCCACATGGATTATTAAATAATTCAAAGCAAATCAAATTTCAATTAATTATTGTAAAGTAGAAATTGAGGTGATTTAAAAAAACAAATTTAATTAATAAAAATAAGACAATCTGCAATATTAGAACTGGGGAAAAAGAAAACAGTTTTGGAAGAAATCAAATTAAGAAAGCGCTAGGGTTCCACCATCACCTAGCAATCCTATGAACTTTTACCAATTACTTATGATCTACACATGCCATTTTGAATGTTAGATTTTCATAATTCATATTCTACTTGGAACCTCCAACATAGAACATATATCTAACATGCAACCCGTCCAGACGTTCGGATCAAATCTGAACATGAAAGACTCATTATGCTTTATGAAAACCCTTTGAAAAACCATGCAACCCTTAAGACGTGGTATTCATCCTAAGTGAAATTACAATTATTAATCACAAGAAGCCATCGTCAATTTCAGGGAACCTTCCAACCAAAATTGCATCAAATTACTTTTCTAAAGATCCTAAAGGTGATCAGGCATTAAAACAATTAGAGAGTTTTTGTTGCGGTGATTAACAATTCAAAGTATGCATGCAATCAATCATAAGCAATTAAATAAAAATCACATGTTTATGCTAAGGCTCAAGGCTTCGCCCTAGCAAAAGAAATTAGTTACGCATAATCATAATTGAAATCATAGAAAATATTATTAAGAAAATGATTGAAAACACCTTCAAGTAGAAAATCTCCAAAACCCTAGCAATTCTCTCTGTTTCCAAAATTGCATAAAATAAAGCATACGTAAACCTATAGACGGCCAAGCAATATATCTGCCAAGCCCCCACACAAACCCTAAAAGCAGGTCCTTTATTCCCCCTAGGAAACTAAAATTAATAATCAAATAAAATAGGAAACAAAATCCTAAATTAAATGGGGACCCATAAGCTACTCCAAAACTGGCCCAATATAGCTGGATCTAATGTTTGGAATATTCTGAATACTTCTCCAGAAGGCTACGAACCCATCCGAGGTCATCTTGGGCTCCAAAAAAAGCAATTTAAGTCCAAAAACGTCATTTTCCAGCACTGCGCATCGCTCCTTTATTTTATCGCCAGAAAATAACCGCTTGGTGGAAAAATCCAAAATTTTGATACGATCAAGCAAAGTGACTCACAAACGTTTTTCAACTAGAATTACTCCAAAATTCGTCCATTTGGTCCTATTTTTCTCCAGAGGAAGTCGAAAGTCCTATATTGGAAATACAATTCAAAGTATCAAAATTCTTCCAAAATATTGACCAAAATATACTAAGATTAGGGTAAAACATATAATATAAATCTACTCATCAAAATATCCCCAAACTTAGCTTTTTGCTTGTCCTCAAGCAAAACAAGACTCAAACAAAAATAAAAACTTAACAAACTAGACAACTAGCTAAAATTAACTGACAAAAATTTTCACCTTCAAAGTTGCAATCCATAGCAAATGTTAAAAACTAGAACATCTTTTCAAAAGTTCCAACCAATCCCACCACAGAGTCTAAACCATTTAGAATCAATTAGAAAAGAATTCACAAACTTCCTTTGGTGTAAAGTGAACCAACATAGTTAAGGAGACTCGACTAAAACTCTTACCTCTCGTCCTTTTTTATTTCACACATACTAACTTTGAATATAACTATTTTTCTTTTTCTTTTTCAAACTTTTTTTCTTTTTTTTATCTCATTTATAACTTTTTTTTTTCAGTAACAGTAGTGGTCGTGCAATGTCGGTTCACTTAAGCTTTCGATCCAACCCATGTAGCGAGCTTTAGGTCAATGACTCCCAAACCACTAGGGTTTTAGGGCACTAAGTGTAGAACACCCCTAAGGACTTATTAACCCGAGCTGAAAAGGCTACGAAACCAACTAACCACCCTGCCCCATGCCAAAATTCTACCGTTTGACGTGAGAATCACTGCTGATTAGGCAGGACTGGCCGGTTACTAAGCAAAACCTCGGGTGAGACAATTATTACTTTATTCACAATAATAACTGACTTTACTTAAAACAAAAATAAAAAATAAACTTAGACTAAAAGTAAGTGTTTCAATCTCACTTCCCACAAACCATGTTGGTGTGATGTGCAAAGAGCAAAGTATAATTCATGAATTAGTGTCTAAGCAACGATAAATAGAAAAGACTCTACTGTGGGATTAATCTTTACCATGTTCATTTGTTCTAACGTTTAAAATAATCTATGGATATTAACTTACAAAGAATAAAAATTCTTAACTGACAAATCTTAAAAAAAAAAACTGAAATTTTATATTTTCCCACCCCCAAACTTATTTCACACTTTGTCCTCAATGTGTGGAAAATAAATAGAAACTAAAAAAAATAAAACAAAACTGGAAAAAATAAAACAAAAGCCTAGACTAAATAAACTAAAAGAAAAAGGGAAATAGAGAAGAAACAAAGAAATTAAAATAAACAAATAATAGAACAAACAGAAAAGAAGGAAAAGGAGAAAGAGCACCTGGATTCGAACTGAAGACCTGGCGCCAATGAAAAGAAATACGGACCAACATGGACAATGCCACACTTGTGTCAACTTGCGCAACAACTGATATAGAAACAGGTGTAGCAACTGCATTTGTCATTTGAAAAAAAACCTAGCTATTATTGAACACGTAAAGGATTCCCTTCCACTAGCCTCGAGCTTTGCGCCAAAAGACTCTCTTCTGTCCGTTCCCATTCCCTTTTCAGACAAAGAAGTATAATAGTGTTATTTGTGAACCCCGAAGCCTCTTGTTCTCTCTAGAAAAATGGGACACATCTCTCATGGCTTTCATTTCAAACCCATCCATCTATGCTCTCTCTCTTCTGCATGACTCTAAAAAACGCAAGAGCTTTCTGTCTCTTTAGAAATTCAGCCCTCCCTCTCTATTTCACTCAGACCCCATCTCTTTAAAATGAAAAATAGCCATCCTTCCCCCACATTTTTCCCTCATTTCCACAGCTGCTCCTTCATCCTCAGAAATCGAGCACCCCCAAACAGTAATATCAACAGCCGCAAAGATGACACCGCAGATCACATCCCTATCTGATTCCAACACATTCATGGGTAATTTTTATCCACATCTCCCTTTGATTTTTTTTAATTTTTTTATATGCTTAGATTTGGGGAAAAAATGGATGAAAATTATCTAATGCATGTGTGCTTCTGCGGCAGAAGCTGCAGAATGCTGATTCGACATAGAAAAGAACGGTAAATGTCTGGAGCTTATCTAAAAAGGAAAGGTATAGAACATAGATGCCTAACTCTTATTTGTGCATCATGCATGATAATGTTCTCCACATGCTCATAAATCTCTATCTGTGTGCTTGCCTATACCCACTGATGTATATTTGAGCCCAAAAGTGTGGATAATAGAAACTGTATCATGCCTTGATGAATCGTGTCCTTTTTGCTACTTAGATCCCTTAACTTTGTTTCTGCTCTCCGCACTGCCTAATCTCATGAATGTAGAGGAATTGATGATGAATGTGCTGGGGGAATAAATGTTGATTGCACCCCCTTAGTTGGGATTAGGCCGAATCAGTTCCGAATGCAACATGCAATAAAAAACCTAATTAGATAAGTAAAGAAAAATAACAAGAATTAAAAATTGCAATTTTTTTTCTTTCTGATTTTTGTAATTAGGAATAAAAACAGGAAAATAAATTAAACGAAATAAAAAGAAAAGAGTTAGAAAAATTGAGTTGCCTCCCAAAAAGCGCTTTAGTTAAAGTCTATAGCTAGACGTAACGGAAAGAATTGTTCATCACGTCACTTGTTCTTTCAAAGTTAACCACTCTTTAATGACGTCATAGTGCATTGTGCTTCCAAATTTAATGGTTGAATTCTTCTTATACGCCTTTCTTTTTGAATGAATATTTGTAAAGATATAGGTTCCTTTCCAGCTATGTTTATTTCTCCATCGAGCTGACTTAAATCGTGTATTTAACACCCATAGTTTTCGCACTGGTAGAAATTTACTTCAAGGAACTTGGCTGTCAATAAGCTTCCTCTTTTCCATATAGATTTTTGCCTGTTTTCAAGATTCATCTGGCATTTCTTTGAATTTGATGGGCTGTGTAGGTGCACTGTCCGTTACCGCCGCTAAAATTTTCTGATCAGTAAGCAGCTGTTCTATAATTAGATTTGTCAGAGTATTCATGCATTCTTGCTGCTTAATGGGTTGCCTTGGAGTCTCAGGAAAATGCATGAGTGGCACACAAACTTTTGTAGGAGTAGATTCTATGGAAGTTTCAAGGTCATCAGGGGCTGTTTCCTCCTTTGGGCGTGAATAACAGGCAAACGGCTCCTCGGTTCCTGCACCAACCTCTTGATCATCATAACTTCTCCCACGGTTTACTGCTTGAATTTGAAATCCTTGATTGGTTATTTCTACGCACAATTCAATTGATTCCAACAATTTAGATAGTTTGTCCGCCACCAAAAGCTCTTGTGGCACATTAAGCCGCTCAAAATACTGCCCAAGATGCTCTTTCAAACTTTGAGTGTAGAACTTTGAATGGGGATTGTTCCAGTTCCATTTTGAATCGTTTCTCATATTTATATACTCCTGGACATAATCTAGAAAATATTCTCTCTCATGACATTGCAAAATATCATGAGTATTTGAATTACAAAGAGCACAAATCGTAGGCTTAAATCCATAATAACCTGTTTTTGTTAATGAAACCCAAAGAGGTGGTCCACCAGGTGTTAGATTGAATTCAGGAGGAACTGCAAATTCCATTGTTGCACTGCTAAAAAAGAAACAAATTGTAACGAAAATTAATTTTTTTTTCTTATATGTATAAACAGCAATAACTAATTGAAATTCTGATTAGTAGGAATTATTTTAATAATCCCCGGCAACGGCGCCATTTTCTTGATAGGGATTTTACTACTCATATGAACGGGCTAAAAACTCCTATTATACTTGCAAGAATCACAAGGTTGTTGTAGTATAAACGAATCTCTCAAGGTCGTTCCCCACATAGATTATTAAATAATTCAAAGCAATCAAATTTCAATTAATTATTGTAAAGTAGAAATTGATGTGATTGATTTTATAACCTACTTAAAATTAAAAAACAAATTTAATTAATAAAAATAAGACAATCTGCAATATTAGAACTGGGGAAAAAGAAAACAGCTTTGGAAGAAATCAAATTAAGAAAGCACTAGGGTTCCCACCATCACCTAGCAATCCTATGAACTTTTACCAATTACTTATGATCTACACATGCCACTTTGAAGGTTAGATTTTCCTAATTCATATTCTACTTGGAACCTCCAACATAGAACATATATCTAACATGCAACCCGTCCGGACGTTCGGATCAAATCTGAACATGAAGGACTCATTATGCTTTATGAAAACCCTTTGAAAAATCATGCAACCCTTAAGACGTGGTATTCATCCTAAGTGAAATTACAATTATTAATCACAAGAAGCCAACGTCAATTTCAGGGAACCTTCCGACCAAAATTGCATCAAATTACTTTTCTAAATATCCTAAAGGTGATCAGGCATTAAGACAATTAGATAGTTTTTATCGCGGTGATTAACAATTCAAAGTATGCATGCAATCAATCATAAGCAATTAAATAAAAATCACATATTCATGCTAAGGCTCAATGATTCGCCCTAGCAAAAGAAATTAGTTACGTATATTCATAATTGAAATCATAGAAAATATTATTAAGAAAATGATTGAAAACACCTTCAAGTAGAAAATCTCCAAAACCCTAGCAATTCTCTCTATTTCCAAAATTGCATAAAATAAAGCGTATGTAAAACTATAGACGGCCAAGCAATATATCTGCCAAGCCCTCATACAAACCCTAAAAACAGGTCCTTTATTCCCCCTAGGAAACTAAAATTAATAATCAAATAAAATAGGAAACATAATCCTAAATTAAATGGTAAAATTCGCCTAAAATCTGAACAGCCACGTTTTGGACCCATAAGCTACTTCAAAATTGGCCCAATATAGCTGGATTTAATGTTTGGAATATTCTGAACACTTCTCTAGAAGGCCACGAACCCATCCGAGGTCATCTTGGGCTCCAAAAACGCAATTTAAGTCCAAAAACGTCATTTTCCAGCACTGTGCATCGCTCCTTTATTTTATCGCCAGAAAATAACCGGTTGGTGGAAAATCCCAAATTTTGATAATCAAGCTAGGTGGCTCACGAACGTCTTCCAACTGGAATTACTCCAAAATTCGTCCATTTGATCCTATTTTGCTCCAGAGGAAGTCGAAAGTCCTATATTGGAAATACAATTCAAAGTATCAAAATTCTTCCAAAATATTGACCAAAATATACTAAGATTAGAGTAAAACATATAATATAAAATCTACTCATCAACCTACAAAGAGACGATGGCTGCAACTTTACGAGTTGAGCAAGAACATAATGGGAGGTAATGGCTGCAGCTTGACGAGTTGAGCATGAACATAATGATTACATGGCTAAACAAGCTAAAGAGCAAGGCTTCTTCGAATAGTGGAAGAAAGATTACGCGAAGAACTAATTATAGTGGACAAAAGGGTAGCAACAAAGGGGGCAGCAGTAATGGGCTCTTTCAGAAATCAAGACCCAACCCTTACCCTTGTAATAAGTGTGGCCAACCTGGTCATATTCAACGTTTTTGTCCACAACAAATTGTTTCTCAGCCACGTCAATCATTCTTTTCTCCACAAACCAACCAGCAACCCCAGACTTCTTCTCAGAGTGAGATATTTCAACCACAAAGGTCTCGGAGCAGAGGAAAAGATAATAGGCCTTAGGGAAGAGCATATTGCAGTCACTCGAACTGAATCCGTGGGGCAAACTAACCATGCTCTTGTGGAATGTAAAATTCTTGTTTCCAACTTTTGCGCAAAAGTTTTATTTGACATGGGGGCTAGTCATTCTTTCATTTCCCTAGGTTTGGTTAATTTCCTTGGATTGAAACCCGAAAAATTGGATCCTCCACTTACTCGTATAACAGCTTATGGAGTATTGGATGTTACTACCATATTTAGAGCATGCTCTGTAGAAATCTCTAGACATAGACTAGAAGCAAATTTAATTATGCTAGATCTATATCCCTTTGACTTGATTTTGGGCATAGATTAGCTATCCAAGTATTGCGCATTGACCGATTGTTATAGTAGAAAGGTCACCCTACGTTTAGAAAATGGGTCAATTCTTCAGTTGTATGGGAACCAATGAGTGTTTCCTCAAAACCCAATACTTAAAGCATGTTTTGGGGGAAAAAAAAACCAGGATAACGCTGCTCTTTTTGCAATCATAGAGAAAACTAAGGGTGCTAATAACACATTATGCATTTCGATTGTGAGTGAATTTCTTGATGTTTTTCCTGATGAGTTACCAAGCTTTCCTTCACAAAAGGAAATCGATTTCGCTATTGAAGTTTGCCCAGGGACTTCTCCAATATCTATTTCTCCATACAAGATGGCACGAGCCGAGCTAGCAGAATTGAAGAAGCAATTAAAAGAGTTGTTACATAAGGGATTTATTCATAAAAGTATTCTCCATGAGGTGCACCAGTGTTATATGTTGCGAAAAGTGATGGAACTCTATGCTTGTGTATTGACTATCGACAATTGAATCAAGTCACTATTAAGAATAGGTATCCCTTGCCTCGAATTAACGATCTCTTTGACCTATTGGGTGGATCTTGATATTTTTCTAAAATCGACTTAAGGTCAGGTTATCACCAATTGAGAGTAAAAGAATAAGACATTCCCAAGACAGCTTTTCGGACCCATTACGGACAATATGAGTTCCTTGTAATGCCGTTTGGATTAACAAACGCCCCTACAGCCTTCATGGATTTAATGAATCAGGTCTTCTATCCATACCTTGATAAGTTCGTGATTGTTTTTGTTGATGACATTCTGGTTTACTCTAAGATGTACAAGGAACACCAACAACACTTGAGAATAGTCTTGCAAACTTTAAAGTAACATCAACTATATGCAAAGAGGGAGAAATGTGACTTCTGGATGACAAAGGTTAAATTTCTCGGTCATATCATCTCAGGCAACGACATATTCCTAGATCCATCTAAGGTTGAAGCGATGGTGAAATAGGAGAGTATTCAGAACTTCTTTCGAATTGTTTCTCCAATGACGAGACTTACAAGGAAATATATCAAATTTGAATGGATGGCTGAATGTGATGTTGCGTTCTAGGAATTGAAAGTGAGATTAATTACTGCTCTAGTTCTTGCCATTCCAAATCCCGAAGAACCTTATGTTGTTTTTAATGATGCCTAGTCGAAAGGTTTGGGTTGTGTCCTAATGCAACACGATCAAGTGATAGCATATGCTTCAAGGCAACTCAAGACACATAACAAAACTATCCCACGCATTACTTAGAGTTGGCAGTTGTGATTTTTGCTTTGAAAATCTGGAGATGTTATCTTTATGGAGCACAATTTCAAAAATATTCAGTTCATAAAAGCTTGTAGTATCTTTTAACACAAAGATATTTGAATTTAAGGCAGCGAAGATGGGTAGAATATAGATGAAGGACTATGATTTTTCTTTACACTACCACCCTGGAAAAGCTAATGTGGTATCCGATGTTTTAAGTCGAAAGTCTGGTGATGTTGCTACATGTATAATGTTAGAGGAGTGGAAGAGAGGTGTATGGTTGCAGATTTTAATTTGTCTCTCTGCAATACTACTTAAACTGCTTATGTATTTGGTGTAGTAGCGAGGCCTACACTAATTCATAACTTGATCCAAAACCAAAATACATGATGATGAGCTAAAAGATGTGATTGCCCACTTCAAAGCGGCGTAGAAGTTGTTGGGTGGAGCATGCACTCTGATAGAGGGCTTAGATTTCAAGGTCGTTTGGTTGTTCCAAACAATACACAGTTAAAATAAGAGGTATTGAATGAAGCGCATCGGTCATGGCACTCTATTCATCCAAGAAGCACTAAAATGTACAGAGATTTAAGAAAGCACTAATGGTAGAAAGGTATGAAAAGGGATGTGGCTCAATTTCTAGCCAACTGCACGATATGTCAACGAGTTAAGGCCAAACATCAAAAACCCGCTGGACCTCTACAATCACTACCTGTTTCTGAGTGGAAGTGGGACAATGTCACCATGGATTTAGTGAGTGGTTTGCCAAAGCCTAAGAAAGGATACGATTTTATTTGAGTGATTGTTGACAGACTAACAAAACATGCCCATTTCCTTCCAGTTAAAACTACATATTCTTTATCAACCTTGAGTGATCTATACATAAAGGAAATTATTAAATTGCATGGAATTCACTTATCAATAATCTCTGATAGAGATCCTCGGTTCACGTCTAAATTTTGGAAAAGCTTGCATAATGCGTTGGGAACAAAAATAGTTTAGCACCGCATACCATCCTCAAATGAATGGATGCTCAAAGCATATGTCTTACATTTTAAAGGTAGCTGGTGTGATTTCATGCCTTTGGCAGAATTTTCGTACGATAATAGTCATCAGTCGAGTATAGGCATGGCTCCTTTTGAGGCTTTGTATGGGAGACCATGTCGATCTCTATTAGGTTGGGCAGAAATGGAAGATTACAGTATTCTTGGGCCTGAATTAGTTCAAGAAACTAGTGAGAAGATCAAGATTATTAAAGATAGGTTACGCATCGCTCAAAGTAGACAAGAGAGCTACGTTGATCGAAGATGGAGACCGCTAGAATTCCAAGTTGCTAATTTTATTCTCTTGAAAATCAGTCCTCGCAAGGGAGTTTCAAGATTCAGAAAGAGTGGGAAATTAGCTCTAAGATATTCGAGATAGTAAAACGAGTTGGTGAAGCTGATTACTAACTTGTGATAGGAGCATATTTATGCAACTTAGTTAGGTTATTTTCTTGCATTTATGTTGTTAGTTCTTGCTTATTATAGTGTTTTAAGTTATTTTCGTGTGTTTGTAGGTCCAAATGACAAAGGTGGCAAGAAAGTGCATTTGGTGCATTTTGAGCCAAGAATGGATGACACATGCATGGAGCAAGGTGGATGGACGTTTTGAAGTTCAAAAGGCTAGGAATATGATAAGGAGATGAAAAAATTAAATTCTAAACAAAAAAGATAAGGAATCAGCTCAAAAGAAGGAAACATTATCCAAAACCTTATCCAACCTTATCTTATCCTATCCTAATCTTATCATACCTTAAATCCAGCTGCAAAGGGACCTAAATATCTGATTTCTAGAAGGCCTATCATTTCCCCTAAACTTATGCCGCACCACCCTTTCTAGAATCCCTAGAAATGTGGCATCTATCATCCTTTCTAGAAGGTTTATTTCTACCACAACACATTCCCTCTAGAAGCCTAAATAAGTGCCACACTCTCCCTCTTCTAGAAGCCCTAAAATCTGCTAAGACCCTAGTTCTTTTCCCCCTTGGATTGGGCTGAGCCTTTCCTTGTTCTCCAAGATATTGGTGCCGCAAACCCTAAGCCTTTTCCCTTCAGAAATTGTGAAAACCCTAGCCTATAAATATATGTTTTCAGCCACAATTTCGCACCATCACCCCCATACAATTCTACAATACAATTCACACAAATTCACAGACAATCATCAAGTGCCGCAGCAAGGGAATGGAAGGAGAAAATGAGCCTTGTGTCGTGCCATCCTTCAAGGGTTGTGTCGCAAGTCACCTACAACCATTGGAGATTTTCAGAGTTATTTCTTCCCTCGTTTCGTTTCCATGTTTATTTTACTTTACTTTTCAATTATTATGAACATGTGGAACTAATTCCTTTTTAGTTGGAGGTGAATTTGAAGCCATGATTATATGTTTTATATGAATTGATTACATCCAGTTATTGTTTCTTAAGTCTTGAATGTGATTTTCTTATTTGAGTTATCAAAACTTGTTTATGTATGTTGATTGAGGATGCATACTTAATTTGCATGCATGAACTTGATGCTAGAGTATAAGGGAGTTTCACCTAATCTTTATGAACTTATATTCACAAGAAGTAAAAGTCACTAGTCATCATTGTGTTAAGTAAATCCTAGGCATGAGTATCATGCTTTTCATAGTTACGAATGCCTCGTCAATGCTTATGGTTTTCAAAGAACATAATGACCTTTGATATGTCTTTCTAACATGCTTTTCATAGTTAAGGAACTTGATAAGGATAATTTGGTTGCGATGTGTATTCTATCCAATTCAATGAATTAAGGAAAATCTGATGGTTAATTTGTGCTATCACGGTTAACTTGGGTGTTGTCATTCGTAGTCTAAAGGAATAATAACTAGAAATTGGTTTGTATGCATATGTCATGTGTGGAGAAGGATCCTCTGGCTAAGTTTTCACCATCCAAATCACCTAATTTACTTTGTTTTGCAATCTATTTAGTTTAGTTAAATTTCGTCCAAATCAATCCCCTTTTAATTAAGTGTGTTAGATTAGTTAGAAAAGTGTTTAAATCTATCCAATTTAGTGTTTTGAGTCTTACTAGTCTTAAATTCGTCCAAATAACTTCCTAGAGTCTGTTTTGAGTCTATTTGCTAGTATTGTGCTGTTTAGAGCAACTCCACCCATGGAGCCCTCCCCCCTGGCAATCCACTATTCAATCCACCCTATTGAACAGTAACTGCCTTAAATGAATAGTAATTACCATTAATGAACAGTAATTTCCATTTACATCTCCACCCTTGGAACCCTCCCCCTGGCAATAAGTAATAAAAATAATAGTTTTTTATGTTTGTTTAAATAATAAAAAATTACAAAACCTATCTCTCTCTCTCTCTCTGACACAAAAAAAATAAAAAAATACAAAACCCTCGGGCCACAGGCCCGTCGACTCCCCACCCCCCCTTCGCTCGACCTCCCACCCTCACTCGGGCCCTTCCCCGCTGGATTTGCTCCCACCGGCCCGAGGGCCCTTTCTCCTCGCCTGCCGCCCGAGCAACCAGCAAGGCTGGAGTTGCTCTTAGAGTCTGTTTAATGTGTTTTGAGTTTTTAGTGTCTAGTTGAGTGTTTCTAAGTCTAGTTTGGTGTTTTTGAGTCATATTTGTGTAAATTAGCATCCCTAGTTAATCCCCGGTTTAGAACGGTCTCTACTTTCATATACTACAACTATCTTAATAGGGTTTTAATTTGAGTGTTGGAATATTTCACATCAACTTACCTTGCATTCTTCTTTATCACATGTGCACGATGTATTCCATGTGTCAATGCTACAGAAGAGTCAACCCAATGCAGCTCAAGTGATAGAATAGGCTGAGGTACCACTTCAAGGAGAGATTTTTCAATGTGCCCGAAACACAGGTTGATACACCACGATAAAAGTGGTGAGATTCTTGTGTTAAAAAAGTAATAACATAAAAAATAAAATTTCCCACCACTTATAGAATAACACGTGGTGTACCACTTATGTTACGGGCACAAGAAAAAATTTCTTCACTTCAAGATGATGTTATGTACAAAAAAAATTTGGGGGTGACAGGAACACAGACCTTAGCAAGGCAGGTGGTGTTCCCAACTTATTATATTTTGACAACTAGATTTTGTCATTTACTCACTTAATTATACCTGAAGAAGCTGAAAAGTCAAAAAAAAAAAGGGATGCCCCTTTGACTCTGTTACATTCTCCGCTATACCGTTGTCCATGTCTTGAAAATTGAGGAAAGTTGCACAGACTCAAGTAAGTCCCTCTTTTCTTTCTTTGAAAAATAACAAGAATTCCCTCCTTTTCTCTATTTCTTAAAGTAAAAACCTTAAAAGTTGAAGTCGTTTTCTCACACTTCCTTGCTGTAAGCCTCATCGGAACAGAGCTATTGCCATTTTTTTTCCCAAATTATGGATGGAGATTCAAACTCAGACCAAGGTATTATGGATGGAGACTCAAACTCAGGCCAAGGTTTTTTAATTTTCCTTTTAATAAGTTGTATGTGTTAACTCTTAAACATTTTGCATGATTATAGGACACTGCTTTTTTACTCTTGGCCATGATATTATTTTTTATAAAACTGATTATTGTTGGTCGATATTCTATGAAATTTTTGGTTTATAATATGGTAAAAACAATCTCTCAATTAATAATGCAGTCATTGATGTCAAAAGCGATGAAGAAAATATTGAAAGCTATGCTCGAGAAAAAAAATCCACCTATTGTAAACCCCACCAAACTTACATTCACCAATATGCTTCAAAGTCAAAACTGTATGACACATTTGAATCAGGTATTGTGTTTTCCCTTCTACCCTTTGCTTTGAATTAGGTATTTGATTAAATTCATTGTTGAAGTTAAATTCTATGTAATGCAGGATGCCTTTACTTGTGGCTTTAAGGAACATTAATTAAGATACTTGTAACTCCTAATTCTGATTATTTTAGACTTCACATCAAAATTCCAATGGCTTTAACAAACATCAAGTTCATGAGAGAATGTTTTCTTGTTGTACTATGTTAAACTTGTTATCATAAATCTAAAGCTCCATAATTTGACATTAGAATATATAGATTGGAAGTTTGGAATTTGACATTAGAATACATCAACAACAACAACAACAACAAAGCATTTTCCCACTAAGTGGGGTCGGCTATATGAATCCTAGAACGCCATTGCGCTCATTTGTGTCATGTCCTCCGTTAAATCCAAGTACTCAAGTCTTTTCTTAGGGTCTCTTCCAAAGTTTTCCTAGGTCTTCCTCTACTCCTTCGGCCCCGAACCTCTGTCCCGTAGTCACATTTTCGAACCGGAGCGTCAGTAGGCCTTCTTTGCACATGTCCAAACCACCGGAACCGATTTTCTCTCATATTTCCTTCAATTTTGGCTACTCCTACTTTACCTCGGATATCCTAATTCCCAATCTTATCCTTTCTCGTGTGCCCATACATCCCACGAAGCATCCTCATCTCCGCTACACCCATTTTGTGTACGTTGATGCTTCACCGCCCAACATTCTGTGCCATACAACATCGCTGGCCTTATTGCCGTCCTATAAAATTTTCCCTTGAGCTTCAGTGGCCTACGACGGTCACACAACACGCCAGATGCACTCTTACACTTCATCCATCCAGCTTGTATTCTATGGTTGAGATCTCCATCTAATTCTCCGTTCTCTTGCAAGATAGATCCTAGGTAGCGAAAACGGTCACTTTTTGTGATCTTCGCTAGATTGCTCCGGTCATTAGTGTGGATAAGTATATAAATGGATAGAGATAGGAAAGCAAACACAAGATGTACGTGGTTCACCCAGATTGGCTACGTCCACGGAATAGAGGAGTTCTCATTAATTGTGAAGGGTTTACACAAGTACATAGGTTCAAGCTCTCCTTTAGTGAGTACAAGTGAATGATTTAGTACAAATGACATTAGGAAATATTGTGGGAGAATGATCTCGTAGCCACGAAACTTCTAAGTACCGGAGTGTGGTATCGTCTTGACTTGCCTTATCTATCTCATAGGTAGATGTGGCATCTTCTCTGGAAGTACTCTTCCTCCATCCAGGAGTGGTATCTGTAACTGGTGGAGATGCACAAGGTAATGTATCAATTTCACTTGAAGCTTACTTGTAGTTTCATGCTTGGTCAAACGAGATACAAACCATGTAGTAGGAGTCCCCCAAGTCGCCGAGCTGGGGGATCTGCTGAAAGAGGTGACAGACAAGGTAAGCAATCAGAGCTCCGGCGATTGTTCACATTCTCCCTATCTTGCAGGCAGCATGAAGGATAAAGAGAAGAAAAATGAGGAGAGATGATATGGGATACTTTTGCTTTTGAAGAAGTAACTTTCCACAGGCTTATTCTTGAACTGGGCTGGAGGGTTTTCTGGTTTCCTCCAGAGTATAAGGCCGACTGAAGAATTTGAGGGTCAAAACAAGTCCATCAAATCTAGAGTACGTTCGACCCTGCTGATATGGGATACTTTTGCTTTTGATAGAGTAGTGGATGTATCGGCACGTGTGCTGTTACGCTTGTCTCCACATGCTTCCTTGTATCCTTCTCACTTGCCCTATCTGTTCCTCAGGCAGATGCAGTATCTTCCCTGGAAGCATAAGATGTTGAAGATGAGTACTCGAGAGCAATGCCAGGTAAGTAATCAGGTAAGGGGTTCCAGGCAGTCAGTTCCTGGCTGGAAGCTTGATTCCAAGTGTTGACTGATTGCTCTCTTTCTCCTTGTCTTGCAGGTAAGAACAAGGCCAAAGGAAAAGACAGGGAAAAAGCATGATATGGGATACTCTTGCTTTTAACCCTGATGATATGAGATATTCTTGCTCTAGTATAGCTTGTTTACAGAGGTATTATCGGGGGGAAAGAAAGCTGAATATTTCGAAAGGCTTTGTTGGGAGTGCCCTCTCAGATAAGAGAAAGGGTTGAGCATTTTTGCAGGTCTGCCTGTCCGTTAGGGATGGAAGTCGACATATATAGGAGTTTCCCTAACATCAAGTAATAATGCTATTCCTTTACCCTGCTTGGTTATAGCACGGTAGTGGGAGCTACCAGCTTCACATGTTTTAATTCTGTCAGAGCACTTTGAAAAAGTGGTTTGTGGTATCTGGAAAGCTGATGTTGCGTGTGAAGATTACAGACCTGTCGGGGGTCTGGCTCTCGAGATTCGGAGAACGATGCCTCTTCGATTTTTGAGAAAGCAATCCTGCTGGGGGTCTGGCTCTCGAGATTCGGAGAGCGGTGTCTCTTCGATTTTTGAGAAAGTAATCATGTTGGGAGTCTGGCTCTCGAGATTCGGAGGGCCGTGCCTCTTCGATTTTGGAGCAAGCAATCTTGTTGGGAGTGTTTTCTCGAATGTGAGTAAAGGTTGGGCATGTTTGCTAGTCTACCTTGCCACGAAGCACAGAGGTTGACACACAGGGACTTTCCAATTATCCAGCAGTGGTACTGTTCCTTTACCCTCTCTTCGATTTTGAGAAAGTAATCATGTTAGGAGTCTGGCTCTCGAGATTCGGAGGGCGGTGCCTCTTCGATTTTGGAGCAAGCAATCTTGTTGGGAGTGTTTTCTTGAATATGAGTAAAGGTTGGGCATGTTTGCTAGTCTACCTTGCCACGAAGCACAAAGGTTGACACACAGGGACTTTCCAATTATCCAGCAGTGGTACTGTTCCTTTACCCTCTCTTCGATTTTTGAGAAAATAATCATGTTGGGAGTCTGGCTCTCGAGATTCGGAGGGCGGTGCCTCTTCGATTTTGGAGCAAGCAATCTTGTTAGGAGTGTTTTCTCGAATGTGAGTAAAGGTTGGGCATGTTTGCTATTCTACCTTGCCACGAAGCACAGAGGTTGACACACCGGGACTTTCCAATTATCCAGCAGTGGTACTGTTCCTTTACCCTTGTGGGTAATAATATGGTAGCTAGACCTTCAAAATTTATGTGTCTAAACTTTGTTAGTGTTGTTTCTTTGCAATTCTTTTACCCTTCTTGGTCAGAGCGATGTAGTGGGAGCTGCAAGCTTCACGTGTCTCAACTTTGTCAGAGAACTTTGGCAAAGTTATCTGTGGTACCCATGAGCTACTGTTGCGTGTGGGAAGTGGGTGATTGAACAGTACGATTCATGTGCTTTCTACTTCGCCAGAAATCTTCGACAGAATGCCCATAATTTCCGCAAAGCTGAGTGTGCGTGTGACAGGTGCTGACAAGGCTGGAAAAGTAGGTGCCTCTTCGATTTCTGAAATCGGCCCTCGTGGTCTCTGAGCAGCCCAGCTTTTGAGAAAGCAAGCCTCTTCGATTTCTGAGATCGGCCTTTGTGGTCTTTGAGCAGCCCAGCTTTTGAGATAGCAAACACCTCTTCGATTTCTGAGATCGACCCTCGTGGTCTCTGAGCAGCCCAGCTTTTGAGAAAGCAAACGCCTCTTCGATTTCTGAGCAGGCGCCTCTTCGATTTCTGAAGCTTCGTCGAGTGCAGATTTTTATAGGGGCTGACATTAAGTTCCAAAGCACACTTGAATATCCACCAGTAGAAGCTCCATTCTTGCACTTCTAAGATCTTGATTTGTCCGACCTCTTCTCTCCTCAACACCTTTGAAAATGTCTGGCCCCTCCGACCGTCGTTTTGACTTGAACCTTGTTGAAGAGGCAGCCCCGCCTTCTCCAGACAACATATGGCGCCCATCCTTCGTCTCCCCTACTGGTCCTCTTACCGTTGGGGATTCCGTGATGAAGAATGATATGACCGCTGCGGTAGTGGCCAGGAACCTTCTCACTCCCAAAGATAACAGACTACTTTCCAAACGGTCTGATGAGTTGTCTGTTAAGGATTCTCTGGCTCTCAGTGTTCAGTGTGCAGGTTCTGTGTCTAATATGGCCCAACGCCTATTTGCTCGAACCCGCCAAGTTGAATCATTGGCGGCTGAAGTGATGAGTCTCAAACAAGAGATTAGAGGGCTCAAGCATGAGAATAAACAGTTGCACCAGCTCGCACATGACTATGCTACAAACATGAAGAGGAAGCTTGACCAGATGAAGGAATCTGATGGTCAGGTTTTACTTGATCATCAGAGATTTGTGGGTTTGTTCCAAAGGCATTTATTGCCTTCGTCTTCTGGGGCTGTACCGCGTAATGAAGCTCCAAATGATCAATCTCTGATGCCTCCTCCTTCTAGGGTTTTGTCCAGTACTGAGGCTCCGAATGATCCCCCTCTGGTGCCTTCTCTTTCTGGGGCTCTACCGACTGCTGAGACTTCTCCTAAGCAACCTTTGTGAAGGCTCCCTCTTATTTGTTTATTTTGACTCAAGTATATGTACATATTTGTAACTTATCGGGGATATCAATAAATAAGCTTTCCTTCATTTCAACGTATTGTGTTAAATACACCAAAGCCTTCTTCGCTAAGTTCTTTGAATTTTCTTTTGTTGAAGCTTATATGTTGAAGCTTTGTGAGTGGAGCATATAGGTTGAGGTAGTGTTCCCTTAATTTCCCGAGTGAGGAAAACTTCTCGGTTGGAGACTTGGAAAATCCAAGTCACTGAGTGGGATCGGCTATATGAATCTTAGAACGCCATTGTGTTCTGTCCTGTGTCATGTCTTCCGTTAGATCCAAGTACTCTAAGTCTTTTCTTAGGGTCTCTTCCAAAGTTTTCCTAGGTCTTCCTCTGCCCCTTCGGCCCTGAACCTCTGTCCCATAGTCGCATCTTCTAATCGGAGCGTCAGTAGGCCTTCTTTGCACATGTCCAAACCACCGTAACCGATTTTCTCTCATCTTTCCTTCAATTTTGGCTACTCCTACTTTACCCCGGATATCCTCATTCCTAATCTTATCCTTTCTTGTGTGCCCACACATCCAACGAAGCATCCTCATCTCCGCTACACCCATTTTGTGTACGTGTTGATGCTTTACCGCCCAACATTTTGTGCCATACAGCATCGCCGGCCTTATTGCCGTCCTATAAAATTTTCCCTTGAGCTTCAGTGGCATACGGCGGTCACACAACACGCCGGATGCACTCTTCCACTTCATCCATCCAGCTTGTATTCTATGGTTGAGATCTCCATCTAATTCTCCGTTCTTTTGCAAGATAGATCCTAGGTAACGAAAACGGTCGCTCTTTGGTATTTCTTGATCTCCGATCCTCACCCTTAACTCGTTTTGGCCTCCATTTGCACTGAACTTGCACTCCATATATTCTGTCTTTGATCGGCTTAGGCGAAGACCTTTAGATTCCAACACTTTTCTCCAAAGGTTAAGCTTTGCATTTACCCCTTCCTGAGTTTCATCTATCAACACTATATCGTCTGCGAAAAGCATACACCAAGGAATATCACCTTGAATATGTCCTGTTAACTCATCCATTACCAACGCAAAAAGGTAAGGACTTAAGGATGAGCCTTGATGTAATCCTACAGTTATGGGAAAGCTTTCGGTTTGTCCTTCATGAGTTCTTACGGCAGTCTTTGCTCCTTCATACATATCCTGTATAGCTTGGATATATGCTACTCGTACTCCTTTCTTCTCTAAAATCCTCCAAAGAATGTCTCTTGGGACCCTATCATACGCTTTTTCCAAATCTATAAAGACCATGTGTAAATCATTTTTCCCATCTCTATATCTTTCCATCAATCTTCGTAAGAGATAGATTGCCTCCATGGTTGAGCGCCCTGGCATGAACCCGAATTGGTTGTCCGAAACCCGTGTCTCTTGCCTCAATCTATGCTCAATGACTCTCTCCCAGAGCTTCATTGTATGACTCATTAGCTTAATTCCCCTATAGTTCATGCAATTTTGTACATCGCCCTTATTCTTGTAGATAGGCACCAAAGTGCTCATTCGCCACTCATTCGGCATCTTCTTCGTTTTCAAAATCCTATTGAAAAGGTCAGTGAGCCATGTTATACCTGTCTCTCCCAAAACTTTCCACACTTCGATTGGTATATCGTCTGGGCCTACTGTTTTTCTATGCTTCATCTTCTTCAAAGCTACACCCACTTCTTCCTTCCGGATTCTACGATAAAAAGAGTAGTTTCTACACTCTTCTGAGTTACTCAACTCCCCTAAAGAAGCACTCCTTTCATGTCCTTCATTGAAAAGATTATGAAAATAACCTTTCCATCTGTCTTTAACCGCGTTCTCTGTAGCAAGAACCTTTCCATCCTCATCCTTGATGCACCTCACTTGGTTTAGGTCCTTTGTCTTCTTTTCCCTTGCTCTAGCTAGTTTATAGATATCCAACTCTCCTTCTTTGGTATCTAGTCGCTTATACATATCGTCATAAGCCGCTAACTTAGCTTCTCTCACAGCTTTCTTCGCCTCTTGCTTCGCTTTTCTATACCTTTCACCATTTTCATCGGTCCTATCCTTGTATAAGGCTTTACAACATTCCTTCTTAGCCTTCACCTTTGCTTGTACCTCCTCATTCCACCACCAAGATTCCTTTTGGTGTGGGGCAAAGCCCTTGGACTCTCCTAATACCTCTTTTGCTACTTTTCGGATACAACTAGCCATGGAATCCCACATTTGGTTAGCTTCCCCCTCTCTATCCCACACACACTGGGTGATTACTTTCTCTTTGAAAATGGCTTGTTTTTCTTCTTTTAGATTCCACCATCTAGTCATTGGGCACTTCCAAGTCTTGTTCTTTTTTCTCACTCTTTTGATATGTACATCCATCACCAACAAGCGATGTTGATTAGTCACGCTCTCTCCTGGTATAACTTTGCAATCCTTACAAGTTATACGATCCCCTTTCCTCATTAGAAGAAAATCTATTTGTGTTTTTGACGACCCACTCTTGTAGGTGATCACATGTTCTTCTCTCTTCTTAAAGAAGGTGTTGGCTAAGAAGAGATCATATGCCATTGCAAAATCCAAGATAGCTTCCCCATCCTCGTTTCTCTCCCCAAAACCATGGCCACCATGAAAACCTCCATAGTTGCCTGTCTCCCTGCCCACGTGTCCATTTAAATCTCCTCCTATAAATAACTTCTCCGTCTGAGCAATTCCTTGCACCAAGTCTCCAAGGTCTTCCCAAAATTTCTCCTTCGAACTCGTATTCAACCCTACTTGAGGTGCGTACGCACTAATCACATTGATAAGTTCTTGTCCTATTACAATCTTGATTGCCATGATTCTATCTCCTACCCTCTTGACATCTACAACATCTTGTGTCAAGGTCTTGTCCACGATGATGCCAACACCGTTTCTCGTTCTATTTGTGCCCGAATACCATAGTTTAAACCCTGAGTTTTCTAGATCCTTTGCCTTACGACCAACCCACTTAGTTTCTTGTAGGCACATAATATTTATCCTTCTCCTCACCATAACTTCGACTACTTCCATAGATTTTCCCGTTAAGGTTCCTATATTCCACGTTCCTAAACGCATTTTGCTCTCTTGAACTCTACCCTTCTGTCCTAGCTTCTTCACCCTTCCCCGTCTAATAGGATCAAAGTACTTCTTTTGTGTGTCCCGTGTAAAGTTGATAGGAGCATATGCTTGATGCGAGAATTACTTAACACACAAAATTAAACCCTCTTTTTGACAATTGTAGTATAGATGTAAGTAGGGTATCGTTCTAGGCCGGGGATTAGGAGGGATTGCTAATCTATTCCAAATTAATTTAAAAATATTAAACAAGACTCAAGGACACAAAACTAGGCTAAAAATTCTAATAACTCGAAACACTCTTAAAATGACTCAAAATAATGGAAACACTCAATTTAAACACTAGGAACTGAAATGGACGGAAATTAAAAGACTAACAATAAATAAAACTAACTAAATAATATAATTTAATAATGGATAGGTGTTTGGTTTTGACTAGAAGTAAATTAAACTTAAATAAATTACAGAATTGACAAAAACATAAAATTAAGGTAAAATGATAAATGACGGACTAGCTAGAGGGTTTTTCTCCACACATGACACATATGCAACCTAAATTGATTTTCAGTTGTTCTTTCAATAAGTTGTGAATTTCAACACTTCAGATTAACCGTGAATAGCACTTTTTTAATCTTCAAGTTTTCCTTAAGTTATTGAATTGGACGGGAAAACGCATACAACAATTCAAAACATTCTTCAAAAGTCCCCTACGTGAAAAGCACAATAGAGATACAATCAAAGATCATTAAACTTTGTGAAAACTATAAGCATTGACGAGACATTCGTAACTATGAAAAGCATGATACTCTTGCCAAGAATTTACTTAACGTGATTGTGACTAGCAACCTTTACTACTTGTGAAAATAAGTTCATAACGATTAGGTGAAATTCACTTATATTCTAGCATCAAATTCATGCATGTAAATTAAGCGTGCACTCTCAACCAACATACACAAATCAGTTTTTATACGAACGGATAAGTAAATTGAAATCACAACTTATGAAATCACAACCGAAGGTAATCAATTCATATTACAAATATATTCATGGCTTTGAATTAACCTCTAGCCAAAATAAATTTAATTACACATTATTAAAAATAGAAATAAAATAGAAGTTTGGAAAGATTAAACCGAAAGAAGGTGATCTGTTGCGTTCGTGCCCGTGTGAACTGCGTCCCTGCTGACCTTCTCTCCTTCCTGCGTCTCTGCGAGCTGCCCAAAGGCAGCCCTTTCACTCACCTCTGCACGTCAACTCATGCTCAAGCTGCCAAATGGCAGCTTTCTTTCTTAACCTCTCTCTTCAGTCACGCTGCCAAGGCAGCGTCTCTTCTCCCAGCTCTGTCTCTCTGACCTCGCTGCCCAAGGGCAGCGATCTCCCCAATCCCGTGCGCACTCTGCGCTTATTCCCCCGCAGCTTCTTGCTGCTCTCTTTTCACGCTGCCCCAAAGGGCAGCTCTCCCCCCTCCTTTCTTCACGGATTTCCACTCTTCTCTGTCTCCTCCTCCCAGCTGCCAAGGGCAGCTGTTTTTATTCTTCTTCTTTCCAGCTGCCAAGGCAACCTTTTTCTTTCTTCTTTCTAAAATTATTCCCCCAGCTGCAAAGCAGCTCTCTTTCCTTCGCTGGCCCTGTGCTGCACGTCCTCACTCCTTATTTTATGCGCCCCCACTGCTGCCAAAGCAGCATCTGCCTTTTTGTTTTCTGTTTTTCTATTCCATCTTTTCTCGCATACTCCTGCCTTCCACTCCTCACGTTTCCACCTTGGATTCCTTTCTTTCCAGCTGCAAAGCAACTTCCTGTTGTTTTCAGAAGTGAAGAATATGGGAGTCAACGAGGTAAAAAAAATATAAATCATGATGCTCTCTTGCTCCCTCTTTGACCGACTCTCCCCATTTCTTTTGTTTATGCCGTGACATAATTCTACCAATAATCCATGACAGAATGAGAACGACTAGAGCAATTTTTTGACGAATTTATTATTTAAAACTCATTTGTGCTATTTTTATTTTCTTTGCATAACAAATCCTATAAACACAAAAATAACGTAAATAGCTCAAAAATGTAAGGAACTAACTAAGAAAAGACGAGTGAATTTAAAGTAAAAATATATATAAATATGATCCGATCAAATACCCCCACACTTAACTTTTGCTAGTCCTCGAGCAAAACAAAGAAAACAAGAACAAGAAGTAACAAGAAAAACATTAGCTTCCCCCTATGTGACCCTCATGAATTTCATTTAAGAAAACAAATCATCAAGAACCATAGCTAGCACCAAACACGTTAATCCAAGTTCATCTTCCTAATTCAAATATTAGCAGTAATCTTTGAATTATCCTTGAAGTGTAGTGTGTGAGATAGCCATGCTAATGCAATTTCAAGTTTTTATTTTTAAAATCATCATATGCAAACTAGCGACCTTCTCACTGAATATTCACTCAATCACACATGTGTTTAGTTTTAATGTGTTTCGCTCAAAGAATCAAATGTGAAATTTCTACTATAAGCTTGCATAAAGATCTCATCTCCACAATCATAATTGCAAAACTTAAATCAAGAGGACTTTTATTGGACGTAATGAGGCTTAGGGATAGGGTTATTGAAACGGAAGAATAGGAAAACACAAGTTCCAAGCTACATTGCAAGCAATTCTTTTGTTTAGATTTATAAGAACTCAAGCTTTCCCGCGATTCTTCTCGCACCTCCAACCACACCCTTAAACTGAAACTTTAAAAACTTTTTATTTTCTTTGTATACAATCTTTCTTTTTCTTTTCTTTTCTTCTCTTTTTTTTTTTTTTTTTTTTTTTTTTTTTTTAATACAAACATGAAATACCCCCACACTTATTCTTTTGCCAAACACCTTCACAGTATTTCACAAACGTTTCTCATAAGACAATCTCGCATTGCTCGCTTGGAAAGGGTAAGGAAAAATGTTTCAGGTATAAGGGTAGACATATCTGGTGATAAGAAATAAAAGGCTCAACAAACACGGCTCAAATTGGCAAACTAATGATATCATTTTTCTTTGGGAAACATGGTTATTTGGGCCATAGTGGTAAACCTAATGCCTCTATCATTTCCAAGTTCATGCAATCAATGACAAACATTTCGAAAGATCGTTATGCAAGTTCTAGAGATGCATCTCACATAAGTTCAGCACACATGAAAGAATAGGAGTGTATGAAAAATGCACACACTTTCAATCGGCTCAAAAACTTACATAGGATGTATATGGTCACTAAATTCACATATGAAGCTTTAAGTCATACTTTAGTTTCACATTAACAAGGCTATGTGCATTTGGTTTTTCAAAGATGGTCAAACATGTACAAAACTAACAAGAGAATTAGGAATTTCACAAAATACATGTTAACTAAGTTCTTGATGATCATGGTTCAAATTTGATCCAATTATATCATTGGGTAGGGAAACTAACAAAAAATCTAATTCAAAACAATAAGGGAAACAAGACAATATTTTTGGATTTTTTAAATTTTCCGAATTTTTAATTTTTTTTTAATTTTTAATTTTTTTTTTTAATTTTTTTTTTTTTTAAAAGAAAACAAAACTAATTAAGAACACAAAAAAAAACAACAACACAGATTTTTTTTATTTTATTTTTTTTTTAAAAGAAAACAAAACTAATTAAGAACACAAAAAACAATAACACAGAGACAAATGAAATTCTAGAGATTTCTACCCCCACACTTAAACTGGACATTGTCCCCAATGTCAGAAAACACTATAATGCAAATAAAAATAAAATAAATAAATAATAAGAAACAAAATAAAACAATTGGACTGAAAACTTCCCTAATTTGCAGTAAAATCAAGCGATGACCCCCAAGCTAAAATTCTGCAATCAACTTCAAGGGTGGAAATAACCAAAAGTTCCTGCAAAGAAAAGAAATAATTCAGTTAAGTACGCAAGAAAATAAAAAAAAAAAAAAAATTGCAAACGAAAAATTGAAAATTACGATAAAAGATAATGAATAAAACTAATAAGTAATCATTGGTCGTGCTTGTTGACTTTCCACAGCTTTCCTCTTGAACAGGGTGACACTTAGCTTTTTATTTGCAAGTGATGATTTTATGCTATTGTACGGCGAGGCTTTGCTCTTTGGGAATGTTGCAGTTCCTTATTTGTTCTCCAAGCAGATGTGGCAGCTTCTCTAGTTCCTCAGCTCGGACTCCTTCCGCTGGGATGATTGTGCAAGCTGCATTCTTCTCTGCTTGTTTCTTCTGCACGACGGGCAGGCACGAGGGAGAGGTGTTGGTCTGTTTCTTTCTTCAATCTTTCCAAGTGCCCACCTCTTGCTCTCTTTCTCCTTGTCCTTAGTTGAGGATGAATCAGCACGTTGTCTCCACATGCTTCGAGGTATCATCTTCACTTCCCTTATAAGTGAGAAACAAAGCGAAAGCACAAGATGATGAGTACTCGAGAGCAAGTGCTGGCTGGAGAAAGGACAGGGAGAAAGCATGATATGAGATACTCTTGCTTTCAACCTTTATGATATGAAATACTTTTGCTTTGAAATGGGTTGTTCGCAAGAGTATCCCAAGGAATTAGGAACACAGAGTAACTTAGGAGGATTCTTTGGGAATGCATTTTCAGAGATGAAGAAGTGCTGAGAGAGAAGTGCTGAGAGAGTGTGCCTTTGCTGTGGAAAGCGAAGGTAGAAACTTATAGGACTTCTCTTCACAACCGGAACTGTTATCTCACTCATTGTCGGCAGCCGGTAGATGGATGAATAGTACAAATTACGCGCTTTCTGACAAAGCTGCCCGTAATTTCCGCAAAGCAGATTCCTCATTGATATCTGGAATCGGCGCTTCGAGCTCTGAGCATCGTCGATTGTAGAGGTAGCATGTGACACGTGCGGATAAATCTGGAAAAGAAGATTTGCCCGTGGGTTGAAGCCCAGCTTTTGAGAAAGCTAGCGTGTCTTTGACTGTTGAATTTCCCTCTTCGATTTCTGCATTGGTGCTTCGACAAACTGCCCGAGAATTTCGCAAAGCAATTTTGCGTGTGACAAGTGACGACACGTCTGGACAAATTGATCTTTTGAAATCCGGGGTTCGGCTCGTGGTTTCTGAGCAAGCCCAGCCTTTAAGAAATGAAACGCCTCTTTTGAGAAAAGAATCCGACTTTTGAGAAAGGAGCCCCGACTCTTCGATTTGCGAGAGGACGCTTCTCTGAGGAGCGCCTCTCCGATTTCTTCTTTTTATAGAGGCGTTAAGCTTGTTCCACAACACACTTGAGCACCCTCCTGTAAACACTCCCTTCTTGCACTTGTTTAATCTTGATCATTCCGACTCTCTTCTTTCTTCACCACCTCTGAAAAATGTCTGGCCCTTCCGATCGTCGTTTTGACTTGAACATTGGTGAAGAGGCAGCTCCGCCTTCACCAGACAATATATGGCGCCCATCCTTCATATCCCCTACCGGTCCTCTTACCGTGGGGGATTCGGTGATAAAAAATGACATGACCGCTGCGGTGGTGGCCCGAAACCTTGTCACTCCCAGAGATAACCGACTGCTCGCTAGACGGTCTGATGAGTTGGCTGTGAAGGAGTCTCTGGCTCTTAGCGTGCAGTGTGCGAGTTCCGTATCCAACATGGCCCAACGCCTATATGCCCGAACCCGTCACGTTGAATCGTTGGTGGCTGAAATACAGAGTCTCAAAGAGGAGATTAGAGGACTCAAGCATGAAAATAAACAATTGCACAAGCTTGCACACAACTATGCCACAACCATGAAGAGGAAGATTGACCAGATGCAGGACACTGATGGTCAAATTTTACTTGATCATCGGAGGTTTGTGGGTTTGTTCCAACAACATCTGCCTTCGTCTTCTGGAGCGGCACCGCGTAGTGAAGCTCCAACTGATCAACCTCTGCCGCCTCCTCCTTCTGTGGCCCCGCCGACTGCTGAAGCCCCGCCTACTACTGAAGCACCACCCGACCAATGAATACTATTAGTTTACATCATTGTAAAATATTTGTACTTTTTTTTTTTTTTTATGTATTTTTTTTTTTTTTTAATGTTTTTTTTTTTTTTTTTTTTTTTATGTTTTTTTTTTTCATTAATTTTAAATTTTATCTTTTTTTTTTTTTTTTTTTTTTTTTTTTTTAATTGTATATATGTAAATTAATGTAAAGAGACTTGGTTAACCTTCCCCACACTTAAACTAAATAACACAAACTCACAGAAATCAACCAAATAACACAACTAACTAAACAAAACAAAATGAAAGCAGTAAAGATAAGGGTGGAAGAATGCAAAGCTGATTGGGTTAGTGATTCCAAAGTCTCCCTTCGTTGAATGCTTGGGTTGCCTCCCAAGAAGCGCTTGATTTAACGTCTTTAGCCGGACGCATCTTTCCTTTAAATTTCCCTCGGCTCCATTTGAACCTAAAATCAAAGAAAGAAAAATAAATCAAATATCAAAAGTAAAATACACAAACACCAATATAAACATAAACAAAAACAAAAATAAAAGGATTAGCAAAGTTGCTAATCCCCGGCAACGGCGCCAAAATTTGATGCGAGAATTACTTAACACACAAAATTAAACCCTCTTTTTGACAATTGTAGTATAGATGTAAGTAGGGTATCGTTCTAGGCCGGGGATTAGGAGGGATTGCTAATCTATTCCAAATTAATTTAAAAATATTAAACAAGACTCAAGGACACAAAACTAGGCTAAAAATTCTAATAACTCGAAACACTCTTAAAATGACTCAAAATAATGGAAACACTCAATTTAAACACTAGGAACTGAAATGGACGGAAATTAAAAGACTAACAATAAATAAAACTAACTAAATAATATAATTTAATAATGGATAGGTGTTTGGTTTTGACTAGAAGTAAATTAAACTTAAATAAATTACAGAATTGACAAAAACATAAAATTAAGGTAAAATGATAAATGACGGACTAGCTAGAGGGTTTTTCTCCACACATGACACATATGCAACCTAAATTGATTTTCAGTTGTTCTTTCAATAAGTTGTGAATTTCAACACTTCAGATTAACCGTGAATAGCACTTTTTTAATCTTCAAGTTTTCCTTAAGTTATTGAATTGGACGGGAAAACGCATACAACAATTCAAAACATTCTTCAAAAGTCCCCTACGTGAAAAGCACAATAGAGATACAATCAAAGATCATTAAACTTTGTGAAAACTATAAGCATTGACGAGGCATTCGTAACTATGAAAAGCATGATACTCTTGCCAAGAATTTACTTAACGTGATTGTGACTAGCAACCTTTACTACTTGTGAAAATAAGTTCATAACGATTAGGTGAAATTCACTTATATTCTAGCATCAAATTCATGCATGTAAATTAAGCGTGCACTCTCAACCAACATACACAAATCAGTTTTTATACGAACGGATAAGTAAATTGAAATCACAACTTATGAAATCACAACCGAAGGTAATCAATTCATATTACAAATATATTCATGGCTTTGAATTAACCTCTAGCCAAAATAAATTTAATTACACATTATTAAAAATAGAAATAAAATAGAAGTTTGGAAAGATTAAACCGAAAGAAGGTGATCTGTTGCGTTCGTGCCCGTGTGAACTGCGTCCCTGCTGACCTTCTCTCCTTCCTGCGTCTCTGCGAGCTGCCCAAAGGCAGCCCTTTCACTCACCTCTGCACGTCAACTCATGCTCAAGCTGCCAAATGGCAGCTTTCTTTCTTAACCTCTCTCTTCAGTCACGCTGCCAAGGCAGCGTCTCTTCTCCCAGCTCTGTCTCTCTGACCTCGCTGCCCAAGGGCAGCGATCTCCCCAATCCCGTGCGCACTCTGCGCTTATTCCCCCGCAGCTTCTTGCTGCTCTCTTTTCACGCTGCCCCAAAGGGCAGCTCTCCCCCCTCCTTTCTTCACGGATTTCCACTCTTCTCTGTCTCCTCCTCCCAGCTGCCAAGGGCAGCTGTTTTTATTCTTCTTCTTTCCAGCTGCCAAGGCAACCTTTTTCTTTCTTCTTTCTAAAATTATTCCCCCAGCTGCAAAGCAGCTCTCTTTCCTTCGCTGGCCCTGTGCTGCACGTCCTCACTCCTTATTTTATGCGCCCCCACTGCTGCCAAAGCAGCATCTGCCTTTTTGTTTTCTGTTTTTCTATTCCATCTTTTCTCGCATACTCCTGCCTTCCACTCCTCACGTTTCCACCTTGGATTCCTTTCTTTCCAGCTGCAAAGCAACTTCCTGTTGTTTTCAGAAGTGAAGAATATGGGAGTCAACGAGGTAAAAAAAATATAAATCATGATGCTCTCTTGCTCCCTCTTTGACCGACTCTCCCCATTTCTTTTGTTTATGCCGTGACATAATTCTACCAATAATCCATGACAGAATGAGAACGACTAGAGCAATTTTTTGACGAATTTATTATTTAAAACTCATTTGTGCTATTTTTATTTTCTTTGCATAACAAATCCTATAAACACAAAAATAACGTAAATAGCTCAAAAATGTAAGGAACTAACTAAGAAAAGACGAGTGAATTTAAAGTAAAAATATATATAAATATGATCCGATCAATGCTCCCAAACAACTTTGAGTGGAGTCGTTCGAAAAGAAGTTTCTATAGCCCCCTTGCTCATTTAACACTGTATCCGGGTGCCGATGGAGATACAGCGACCCTTGCTCACTTATCACTGTGCTCAGGCCACACAGCGCGCCACTTACGGGTGACGCCCTAGCTTTAGCGCGATTTCGTTCTGGATTCATTTTCATAAGGATTCGACGTGATCATGGAGTGCCGGATGTCGACTACCTGACGCCCTCCCCCTCCTCCTTCATCCGGGCTTGGGACCGGCAATGTAAGATAAACTTACACGGCGGAGTTGACATTAGAATACATGTGACTTGAAAATGGTTAAATTTGATTTTGGATTAAAATGTGATGGCACAAGAAGTTTGGATTAAAAATGTAATTGAGATCTTTATCCAAATACCAACAGTGCACTAGTCCTTTTTCTTTTTCCTTTAATTTTGCAAACTGAAATTTAGAACAAATTTACATAACCTGCAGCTCTATATATATCATTTAGCAAGCAGCCAATGTTTTCTTTGAAACAAATCTATATATGCTTTAGAACTCCATTACCTCGCACAAACTCAATTAAAGACCAAGATAATGACAATTCCCAAACAAAGCATTTTAACCAAAAAAAAAAAACTTTTCAAATCATCCGGAAAGAGAAATTACTTCATCAATGGAATCTATATATTGCACGGCTCCTTTATATAGGGACAATAAAAAACTGCTAAAAATTTCTATTAAAACCCAAATTCTACATCTAGACAAGGAAATTGAAAACCCCAAAAACTAAAACTAAACTAATCAAGGTACAAAGGCTTCCATGGATTTAGGGGTGAAGAAGAATATGGAATTGTGAAAAGCCTCGAGCTTTGGTTTCCCTGATGAAAATTGAACCACCAGTCCTTGGGGTTGTGGGTTGTGGGAGCACTATGATTCAGCAGACAAGATGGAAGGGCTATATTTCCCTTTTTTTTCCCTTTTCCAGCAAAGCAATTTTCCTCCCTTTTCTCTCCTTCATACGATAAGGATGAGGAAGAAGATGGACTTCAGATTGCTGGCAGCCCTATTGTGTTGAGGCTAAGTCTCCATCCAGAATTTGGAAAAACAAAAAATTTGGCAGTAGCCTTGTTGTGATCACCCGACGACAAGCAAAGTGTGAAAAAGCTTTCAATTGATTGAGACTTCCTCCAAAATGTGCTTAAGTGAAGGAAAAGGCGCAAGAACTTTTCAATTTGATGGAAGGAAAATGGTGATTAATTAGTGGAATAATGGCGAAAAACGGCAGTATAACAGAAGTCAGAAGATATAACAGTGTTAAAAGGACGTCTTTTGTTTTTTACTTTTCAGCTTCTCTATACGATTAAGTGAGTAAATGACAAAATTCAATTGTCAAAATTTAATAGGTCGGGAACACCACCTGCCTTGCTGAGGTGTATGTTCCCGTCACTCCCAAAAATTTCTCATTATGTACGAAGAACAACCCATCCAAATCTTGGATCGAAAAGAAAAGACCTTGAGCAATTAGGTAATTCCTTTGGTCAAAGTTCTTTGGAAGCATCATGGGACTAAAGAGACCACTTGGGAAGTTGAGTCTGAGATGCTTAAGAAGCATCCACATCTATTCTAAAATTAAGGTACTTATTCAAATTTTGAGGATGAAATTTATTTTAAGGAGGATGGATTGTAATATCCCGAAAATTTTAAGTGGTGATTAAGAATGGATTACTTGTGGCCATTGTTATCAAATTTAATTTGCCTTGTTTGGGATTTGGATCAATTGGTCTTTGGCCCATTAAGAGATCCCTTACTATTGAGACCAACCCTTGGTTAGAAAGGGAAAAAAAAGGAGGTTGCTTACGTTAGTAAGGAGAAAAGGATTAGGGATGTTCTAGAAAACCCCATTTCCTTGCTGCTCTCTTCTCTTTTAGCTCTTAATTTGCCAAAAAATTTAAGAAAGAGGAACTTAGTTTTCTTTACCTTTGCTTGTGAAGATTAGGACAATTGAGGATCGTTCCTTTGTCTCCATTAGAGGTATCTATTTCTTACATTTCAAATCTAATTGTTATTTGGTTAGATAACCCATGAATTAGTTTGGGTGGGAGAAGGAAAAATGAAAGTATCATATTTCATGTTATAGTTTTAAAGATGAGCACCAAGTGCTTTAATAAAGTCCCCAATTAACTTTGACTTAGGGTCTGCTTGTCTGTTATTTGTACAAGCAATGTTTGATGATTTTTCTTACTTATAGATAAGGAAGAGAAGGACAAGGTGACTATGGAACAAGTCAATGAACACCGTGGGATTTGAACATCAACAAAATTGTCTTGAGGTAGGGGAATTTTAACTATAAAAATATTTGGATTTTTCATTTTTCCTTATAAAGGATTGTTGGCATTTTAGTTCTATTTCAACCTTACTTCAAATGTTTTACATTTACGATTATATGAAAGAAGTGAAGAAAATGTTTCTCTATGGTTTGATTCTAATGATTTTCATTTTCTTTCTACAACTTTGGTGAGTTTAAAGTGATTGTAAAGGTTTTTCAAGATCGCATTTTTAACGTGCATGCCTTTTATTTTACTCATTATGAGATTTTGAAGCATGTTGAGATGAATGTTTAATTGTGAAAGTAGATGGAAAGTAGTATAATACATGTGTAATTAAGAATGTTGAGAAATGTCTGAATGGTGTTTGATTATGGCACAATGACCCAATGTTTCCCAGGGAAAGCTCTTTACGTGGGCTGTGAGAATGAGTTACCAATATGATAAATATGTGTGATATGTATATTGGTCAGATATATTACGATTCTTTCCAATCTGCTAATCAGCTTTATTTCAAAAGTGACTTGGTACTGCTAAAATTTTTTTTTTTCTTTTTTTAAGAAAACAGCAGCATGCTTGTTTTAGATTTAAATTTTCATATACTTCTTGAACTTGAAAATCCATGAAATTTTAACACAAGTTAGTTTCATATGTCTACTTTGGTTCTGGAAATTTTCATACTTTTTGGTTAGGCGAGTTATTTTTGGTGAATTTTATAGTACAGGTTCTTTCTGCAGTTTGTATACAGCAAGAAGTCTTTAACTCTGTTTCTTAAAATTACCTTTGTAGTTTGGTTTTATTTATTTGTTGAGTTAAAATTTTCATTGACATAATCTTAAGCTAACATTTGTTTTACATCCTTAAACAACCACTTTGTTCTATTTATTTCTCTTAATCTCACACCTTGAGTTTTGGGGTGTGACAATTTTATGTCTTAAGCATTAAACATACTAACAAAATGAAGGAGGATATTTGGAACAAAAATATGTAAAGGAAAAATGAAAGAGAAGAATAAAATGAGAGTATAAGTGTATTTACAAGGGGAGAGAGAGTGACAGAATTTGGCTCACATGGACAACTACTTTTCATGTAGGACCCATTGCTTGTTGGGTTGGATGTAGCATAATTTTTAGCTACACAAGTAAAGAATTTGCTAGCCCAAGTGGTGGATCCAGTCCCATTTTTTGTCGCATTGGGATAAATTTCTCACTAGAACTTCAAATGTAATAGTCTTATGAAATATAAATCCCCTATTGAAGATGCTCTGAACTAGATCAATTTCAAGAATCATTTGAGAAAAACCGATTAAGTGTTTTTTTTTTTAACAAACGATATTTACACTAAATGAGAAGGGTTTATGACACACCCTGACCGGAATCAAGGCATTCTGGCCGTCATGTGAGGGTGATGTAGCCATGAGCGCAGAGCGGAAGTGATAGTGATATGACAATGTGAGTAATTAAAAACCAAAACTAACTAATTTACACTAAAATAACCATAAAAGTGTTCAGAGGTGAAATAACCATAAAAGTGTTCAGAGGTGTTTAAAGTAGTAATGCAAGTACTCAGAGCGTAGGTATCCTAAGTACAGTGTAGCAGGCTACGTATTAATTATACAAGACATGAAAGAAATTCCTACATTAATTGAAGTCGGTCAGAACCGCTGTATAATCCTCGTAAGCCACCAACACGAACGTCTAACTAAAACCTGAAAGGGCGCAAAATAGAAAACGTGAGTGGGCAAAAACAAAGCTTTCTAAAACCATTTCTCTTTTCAAAAATAATAACCGCTTACCATAAAACCCATATAATTTCCCAGAAAATAATAATACATACGTATATAGAAGTTATGCTCGAGCGTAGTGAAAACAAAGTATATGCCATGTCAGCAATGGAATAAGTAAGCTAGGTGAAATAAATAAATGTAAACTAACATGTCAGCCGGAGTCACCTAACGTGACCTGTACGGCTGAGCCTATAGCTTATCTACCAATTCCTGCACATGAGTTGGAACCACCTAATGTGGTCTGTATGACAGGCTGAGTGTAAATAGATACACTCAAGTGCTATGATCACGTGAAGGCTATGCAAAGTATCGCAAGTCACCTACGAGTCAGAACCACCTAATGTGGTCTGTATGACAGGCTGGCACCTGCCTTGGATCCAAGGTAAGCGTGTGGTACGGGAGGTGAACAATCACGTGAAGGCTAAGCCCTGGCCTCAGGCGGAGCATTAACACCGAGGTGCAGGATAATGAGCACTAAATGCATCTAAACATAACCATACATACTGCAATCACTATCATCAATATGTACTCACTTGAAGATTACCTGGGCGTCCGCAGCGTCTTGCAATAATATGCATATCTATACTAATGCATATCTATACTAATGCATATACTAAAATGTCATGGAATTGACATGGCATTTAGAAACGTAAATCCATTTAAAACCATTTCTAGGAGAATGGAAAACATATATATGTATATATAGAAAACCAAAAGCTCATTCACTGGTATGTAGCAGGGTCGTAACCCCCGAGTCTCGCCTGGCTACGCTAGTCCTCCGGAAACGTCTCACCTATATGCAAAACAACTAATTTAATGTTAATTTTAAGCACATAACCAAAACCGTGTAGTAACGTCTCATACGTTGCTCAATTGGGGTGTTTGAATATACCATCATGGCCTACTCAACACCACGAACATCCCCACATTTTTAGAAAAAAATTCTGATGTCTCACGCGCCCTCACGCGTCGGCCACTCGCAGGCACGTATTGGACGAAATATTTAACGCCATTAGAGAATATTCCAATAAATAATAGAATATTCCATTAAATAGGCAAAGTTGACATAATATTCTTCTTTCTTTTCCGGTGCTTTGCTGGATTCCGAAACCGATCGCCGCTGCATTGCCGGTTTCTGGAAAAATTAAAAATTTGATTTTCTCTCTCAAATCTCAACCAAATTTCACAAACTTTACATGGATTTGAAGCTCTCGAAGAGGAGAACAAATCCTTACCAGTTTGAAGTCTTAAAACCGACGAGAAACAGTCAGAAAAAAATCTTGGAAAAATCCGGCTAAACTGGAGCTTTTCGAAAACACCTACTCCGACGTCAACTTTGTCCCAAATCCCTTCTAAGGTTCCTACAAAGTTGTTTAGGAGCTTCCTCGAGCCTTAAAACCTTCAAAAAAGGCCTCGATCACAACAAAGCAACAACCAACTTGCTGAAGCTCGAGAGTTCTCAAGTTCCCGTGACTCGTTCCACGGCCAAAATGTACCTCTCAACTCGTGAAGTCACGAGGAGTACGATGGTGACCTTCAATAGCTTGATCCGTGACGTTTGGTTAAGGTTATAGGCGATGGTCTCTCGGTTGTATGGACGAGAGAACAATCGAGAAGAGAAGAGAGAGAAGGTGAGGTTGCACATGTGTGTGTGTGTTATGGGATTGGCATAAAGAAGAAAGAAAATAAAACCTGATTGGGCCCAAAGAAGTAGGAACCCAATATAATTGGTCCATAACTTACTCGTTTATGCTCATTAATAATCGTACCTTTCTCGTTACAACTCTGATTCGACCGTAACTCACCTCAACGCGCTCGTGACGTCGAGTACAATTTAATTACGACCATGAGAAAATAATTTAAAACTATATATGTACATCCACATCACCAAGCTAACGAGGGCATAATCGTCATTTTCACACATTTAGGGAGAAAATATATATTTATTCGGGACGGGTCGTCACAGTTTGAGCTTGGCCTTACAATGAGCTTGCAATTATGTGATTCAAATTCTCTTTTGATGAGAATCGAACTTAAAACCTCTTATTTACAAGTGAAGATGAATACAACTAGATCGTAATATTAAGTGGCAACGTTATAGTTATATCTGATTAAAAACTCGTAACAAGTAATATTTGTGAGAGATGATCTGGTGATGATCCTCTTTGTGAGGATCCCGAGGATTCTCAAATTACATCCGTTCATCGTACATTGTGCGATAAAAAATCATTGTCAATTTTTTTATTTAAAATTGAATATAAACAATATCTGATGAAAACAAACCGCATGATGTACGATGAACGGATGTGATTGAATGATCTTCGTTGAATCCTCAACGAGGATCCTCTCTCAATATTTGTAACCGAAACCAATGGGGTAACCCAAGCACATTCCTCCACAAAAGGATTTTGGTTTCTCAAAGCAACCAAAACAACGCCGTTGCGGGAATTTAATACCCCAAAAAGAAACAAAGGTAGGCGCGGGGCGTAGGAAAAAAGGATCAGTATCCTCTCCTTAGCAGATAGAGATGATCCTCTTGACCAAGCCCATCAGGCAGTTCAATTTTTGTCCAACGGCTATAATTATTATAACTTTTAGAGGAACCCCTTTTTTATAGTCGTTGGATAAAAATTGAACAGCCCGATGGGTCTGGTAAGGAGGATCCTCTCCATCTGCTCAGAGAGGATCCTAATCCAGGAAAAAGTACCTCTTCGATTCGATCGAAGCGCGCAACGCGACAGGGCGTGAAAAATGTCATAACGCATTCTCACGGTCTTCTTCTTCTCTCTCACTCATGGTATAAAATATCGATGATATTGGAAATATCGATAGTCCAAAAACATGGAAATTTCGATGGAAATATCGGGATATTATCGATATCAATAAAAATTGAATAAAAACCACGGAAATTGTAAGAAAAACTTGGAAATTTTTATTGAAACTTTGGAGAATGTTTATTTAGTCAATTATCTATTAGTTTATCAAAAAAAAAAATTAGAAGGAAATGCTTTACATGATGGATTTAACTGATTTAAGTTGATTATACAGCGAGCTGGCAAACACTGTGAGTGTAGAAAATATGTAGTAATTAATGAAAAAATGATTAAACACACCATAATCATTTATATATAATGATTTACTACAATATTTTATACTTTATACATTGCATGGTAAGATACATGAGTGATTTAGTACCACATAAAGTTCCTATAAGGTTCAAAATTTTCACTATCTTTATCATCTCTATGTGTAGAGTAAGTTTATTGTGAAGAGTATTCATCAAATGATAAATCCCCAAAATAGTTTTGCATGTAATTGTTAACATGTCACTCATATAAATATAAATATTTTAGCATATTATTACTAAAACATAAGTGATATATGGTGGTTATGGTGTTGGAGGAGTAAAATGGGAGGGGTTCAAATCCTTTTTGTCTTTTTTTTCCTCCCTTTTTCCCCTTTTTTTTTCTTTTTCTTTTTTTTTTCCTTCCTTTACATCGATATTTTTGATATTTTAGCAATATTACACCGATATTTTGACAAAATATTGTTGACGTGTGAGCGAAATTATCGAAATCGATATTTTCCGATATTATCATCGATATTGTCGATATTATCATCGATATTGTCGATATTTGTACGATATGTACATGAATATATTCCAAAATGTCCGTGATTCGAAAAAATCGAAATATCTTAGATATTTCGTTGATATTATCGATATTTCAGACTATGCTCTCACTCTAATCCTAGACTTCTAAAGAGAGAAAGTCCTCCCACTTTCCACTTCTATCCCTCCCCATCCCTCCAATTGCCATCCCTGCCCGCACCAACTTCTCAAGTTTATCTGACTCCCTCTCCAAGACTTAGGTTTGGTCAAGGCCTCGTACGGCCCCAATTTTTCTTTCTTTTTAGGGATTTTTTAGGTTTGATTTAGGGCTAGGGTTTCTCTGTGAGAGATCGTTTCGAGTTTTGGGGATGGCGATGGAGCCGCGGGTCGGCGGCAGGTTTCGACTTGGCCGGAAGATCGGTAGCGGATCTTTCGGAGAGATCTACCTAGGTTTTTTATCTTTACCTTTTCGGTGATTTTTGTTAGTTTTTATTTTTTTTCAATTTTTATTTTATTTTATTTTTTTTTTCTGTTATTATTTTCAGGTACTAATATTCAGACAAATGAGGAGGTTGCGATTAAGCTTGTAAGTTCTGTTTGGAATTTTTTTTTTTCCGCATTGAGAAATTATCAGTTTTTTTCTTGGATATATGTGCTTTTTTGTAATAATCTTTTTGCCAAATTGACTTCAAAACTGTGATCAATTTGTAGTTGTATCATTGCTTGCTGAAGTGATGATCATGCTGTATAGAAACAGACTATGTTTGGATGAGTGTTTAGAAGTGTAAATTTGGGCTCGTTTTAATGCGTAAATGTGACTTTGGCGGGTTTTAAATTGTGTTTCGCTGTTATAAACTTAAGGAGGGCATTATGATTGTGGCATGATGTTCACAGTTGGAACTGAACCTAGTTTGCTTTATGATCTTTGGATTTGTACTTGTCGACCCATCTTCCACATTGTGGGTGGTTGAAATCGGGTGATATTGGGCAATGAAATTTTGAAAAAGCAGAATGTGATTTTGTATGGTTGAGCTTAGTTTGGGCACGTCGGTTCACTGTATTGGGTGCCCCCAAGTGGAGTAGTCCGTTCATACTTTGGTATCAAGGCACTATAGAAGTAGATATTGGAATGTCTACACTTAGCTATTGACAATTCTGGGTGGTTGCTAGGTTACAATCAAGTGGCCTAGTGAACCTGAACTTTCTAATGCTTCAAGTGCCCCCTGTGGATTACGATAGTTTCATCCACATATTTCTTTTTTTCTTTTCTTTAGCAAGTCTTTGTGACTGTAAAATTGCCTGCTGTTTGATCCCCTGAACTGTGTTGTGAGGATAAACGTTAAGATTAAGAAGTCTGGTTGTGTGCATATTTGGATGAATATGCTGTTATATATATATTATTAAATTCAATGTACTTCTTTTTCTCAGGAAAATGTCAAAACGAAGCATCCACAATTGTTGTATGAATCAAAGCTGTATAAAATACTACAGGGAGGAAGTAATGGCCTTTACCATTATCCATGTTGCTTTTTAATATTTTGTAAGGTCTAGTATGTATCTTTCTGAACTGGCTGCTATATACAATTTTCACAGCTGGAGTTCCAAACGTGAGATGGTATGGCACTGAAGGAGACTATAATGTTCTTGTGATGGATTTACTGGGACCTAGTCTTGAAGATTTGTTCAACTTTTGCAGTAGGAAATTATCTCTTAAGACTGTTCTCATGCTTGCAGATCAAATGGTAGGTTTTTTTGCTTTTTGCACAAATGCATGTTCTTCTAAAATCTAATCTTCCGTACAGCTTGATCATCCTAGTCTTGAAATTTGTGTCAGATCAATCGAGTGGAGTTTGTTCATTCCAAGTCCTTTCTACACCGTGATATTAAACCAGACAATTTCCTAATGGGTTTGGGTCGACGAGCAAATCAGGTTTTTGGAACTTGCTATTTAAATTTGTTTTTCTCTCTTAAGATGTGTTCTATGTAACTCACTATGAAATTTAGGTTTCTATTATATATAAGTGCATATTAAATCTCTTCTTTCATGTAGATTTACATCATTGACTTCGGTCTCGCTAAGAAGTATAGAGACACTTCGACTCATCAGCACATTCCTTATAGGTTGGTTTGTTTGGATTATTTAATAAATGATTCTTTGTTTATATTAATTAGTTACATAGCTCACCTCAAATATGAATGTTGTTAGTTCTGTTTGTCTTGTCGCTATTTTTAATAGTAAAATGTGTTTTCAGGTGTACAGCCAATTCTTTAAGTGGTTGGTCTTTTTTGTGTCTGTTTGTTTTAAGCTCTTGCTGCAATAGATGTCCAGTGTACCATCGATGGATAATCACTTTGAAGTATCACCGTTAATAGAATAATTTAGGTGCATGGACTGTGTTCTAAAATCTTTTATTTTCGTCTGGTCAAGTTTTGATCTGGTCTAGAGCAGGTTTCATCAAACTTCCATTCAAGGGGATGGAGGGCTGGAGTTCGTCAGTATCTAGACCACAAATAAATGATTAAGGAAGAAAATCGCACAATATTGTGCATGCAATTTATTCTTTATATGGCAATCAATTTGTCCTTTCATTTTGGGAACTGCCCCAGTTCAATACTGTTTTGACAATTCATGTCTTTCTTAGCTTTTGTTCTAAGATTCATATAGCCGATCCCACTCAGTGACTTGGATTTTCCAAGTCTCCAACCGAGAAGTTTTCCTCACTCGGGAAATTAAGGGAACACTACCCCAACCTACATGCTCCACTCAGAAAGCTTCAACATACAAGCTTCAACAAAAGAAAATTCAAAGAACTTAGCGAATAAGGCTTTGGTGTATTTAACACAATACGTTGAAATGAAGGAAAGCTTATTTATTGATATCCCCGATAAGCTACAAATATGTACATATACATGAGTCAAAATAAACACACAAGAGGGAGCCTTCACAAAGGTTGCTTAGGAGAAGTCTCAGCAGTCGGTAGAGCCCCAGAAAGAGAAGGCACCGGAGGGGGATCATTTGGAGCCTCAGTACTAGACAGAACCCTAGAAGGAGGAGGCATCAGAGGTTGATCATTTGGAGCTTCATTACGCGGTACAGCCCCAGAAGACGAAGGCAAAAAATGCCTTTGGAACAAACCCACAAATCTCTGATGATCAAGTAAAACCTGACCATCAGTTTCCTTCATCTGGTCAAGCTTCCTCTTCATGTTTGTAGCATAGTCATGTGCGAGCCGGTGCAACTGTTTATTCTCATGCTTGAGCCCTCTAATCTCCTGTTTGAGACTCATCACTTCAGCCGCCAATGATTCAACTTGGCGGGTTCGAGCAAATAGGCGTTGGGCCATATTAGACACAGAACCTGCACACTGAACACTGAGAGCCAGCGAATCCTTAACAGCTAACTCATCAGACCGTTTGGAAAGTAGTCTGTTATCTTTGGGAGTGAGAAGGTTCCTGGCCACCACCGCAGCGGTCATATCATTCTTCATCACGGAATCCCCAACGGTAAGAGGACCAGTAGGGGAGACGAAGGATGGGCGCCATATGTTGTCTGGATAAGGCGGGGCTGCCTCTTCAACAAGGTTCAAGTCAAAACGACGGTCGGAGGGGCCAGACATTTTCAAAGGTGTTGAAGAGAGAAGAGGTCGGACAAATCAAGATCTTAGAATTGCAAGAATGAAGCTTCTACTGGTGGAGATTCAAGTGTGCTTTGGAACTTAATGCCAGCCCCTATAAAAATCTGCACTCGACGGAGCTTCAGAAATCGAAGAGGCGCCTGCTCAGAAATCGAAGAGGCGTTTGCTTTCTCAAAAGTTGGGCTGCTTAGAGATCACGAGGGTTGATCTCAGAAATCGAAGAGACGTTTGCTTTCTCAAAAGTTGGGCTGCTCAAAGACCACGAAGGCCGATCTCAGAAATCGAAGAGGCGCTTGCTTTCTCAAAAGCTGGGCTCCCCAGAGACCACGAGGGCCGATCTCAGAAATCGAAGAGGCACCTACTTTTCCAGCCTTGTCAGCATCTGTCACACGCACACTCAGCTTTGCGGAAATTATGGGCATTCTGTCAAAGACTTCTGGGGAAGTAGAAAACACATGAATCTTACTGTTCAATCACCCACTTCCCACACGCAACAATAGCTCATGAGTACCACAGATAACTTTGCCAAAGTTTTCTGCCAAAGTTGAGCACGTGAAGCTTGCAGCTCCCACTACATCGCTCTGACCAAGAAGGGTAAAAGAATAGCAAAGAAACAGCACTAACAAAGTCTAGACCCATAAATTTTGAAGGTCTAGCTGCCATATTATTACCCACAAGGGTAAAGGAATAGTACCACTGCTGGATAATTGGAAAGTCCCTGTGTGTCAACCTCTGTGCTTCGTGGCAAGGTAGACTAGCAAACATGCCCAACCTTTACTCACATTCGAGAAAACACTCCCAATAAGATTGCTTGCTCCAAAATCGAAGAGGCACCGTCCTCCGAATCTCAAGAGCCAGACTCCCAACATGACTACTTTCTTAAAAATCGAAGAGAGGGTAAAGGAACAGTACCATTGCTGGATAATTGGAAAGTCCCTGTGTGTCAACCTCTATGCTTCGTGGCAAGGTAGACTAGCAAACATGCCCAACCTTTACTCACATTTCGAGAAAACACTTCCAACAAGATTGCTTGCTCCAAAATCGAAGAGGCACCGCCCTCCGAATCTCGAGAGCCAGACTCCCAACATGATTACTTTCTCAAAAATCGAAGAGACACTGCTCCCCGAATCTCGAGAGCCAGACCCCCAGCATGATTGCTTTCTCAAAAATCGATGAGGCATCGTTCTCCGAATCAATCGAAGAGGCGCTCGCTTTCTCAAAAGCTGGGCTGCTCTGAGACCACGAGGGCCGATCTCAGAAATCGAAGAGGCACCTACTTTTCTAGCCTTGTCAGCACCTGTCACACGCACACTCAGCTTTGCAGAAATTATGGGCATTCTGTCGAAGACTTCTGGTGAAGTAGAAAGCACATGAATCTTACTGTTCAATCACCCACTCCCCACACGCAACAATAGCTCATGGGTACCACAGATAACTTTGCCAAAGTTCTCTGCCAAAGTTGAGCACGTGAAGCTTGCAGCTCCCACTACATCGCTCTGACCAAGAAAGGTAAAAGAATAGCAAAGAAACAGCACTAACAAAGTTTAGACACATAAATTTTGAAGGTCTAGCTACCATATTATTACCCACAAGGGTAAAGGAACAGTACCACTGCTGGATAATTGGAAAGTCCCTGTGTGTCAACCTCTGTGCTTCGTGGCAAGGTAGACTAGCAAACATGCCCAACCTTTACTCACATTCGAGAAAACACTCCCAACAAGATTGCTTGCTCCAAAATCGAAGAGGCACCGTCCTCCGAATCTCGAGAGCTAGACTCCCAACATGACTACTTTCTCAAAATCGAAGAGAGGGTAAAGGAACAGTACCATTGCTGGATAATTGGAAAGTCCCTGTGTGTCAACCTTTGTGCTTCGTGGCAAGGTAGACTAGCAAACATGCCCAACCTTTACTCACATTCGAGACAACACTCCCAACAAGATTGCTTGCTCCAAAATCGAAGAGGCACCGCCCTCCGAATCTCGAGAGCCAGATTCCCAACATGATTACTTCCTCAAAAATCAAAGAGACACTGCTCTCCGAATCTCGAGAGTCAGACCCCCAGCATGATTGCTTTCTCAAAAATCGAAGAGGCATCGTTCTCCGAATCTCGAGAGCCAGATACCACAGACCACTTTTTCAAAGTGCTCTGACAGAGTTAAAACATGTGAAACTGGCAGCTCCCACTACCGTGCTATGACCAAGCAGGGTAAAGGAATAGCATTACTACTTGTTGTTAGGGAGACTCCTATATATGTCGACCTCCATCCCCAACGGACAGGCAGACCTGCAAAAATGCTCAACCCTTTATCATATCTGAGAGGGCACTCCCAACGAAGCCTTTCGAAATATTCAGCTTTCTTTCCCCCCGATAATACCTCTGCAAACAAGCTATACTAGAGCAAGAATATCTCATATCATCAGGGTTAAAAGCAAGAGTATCCCATATCATGCTTTTTCCCTGTCTTTTCTTTTGGCCTTGTTTTTACCTGTAAGACAAGGAGAAAGAGAGCAATCAGTCAGCACTTGGAATCAAGCTTCCAGCCAGGAACTGACTGCCTGGAACCCCTTACCTGATTACTTACCTGGCATTGCTCTCGAGTACTCATCTTCAACATCTTATGTTTCCAGGGAAGATTCCGCATCTGCTTGAGGAACAGATAGGGCAAGTGCGAAGGATACAAGGAAGCATGTGGAGACAAGCGTAACAGCACACGTGCCGATACATCCATTACTCTGTCAAAAGCAAAAGTATCCCATATCAGCAGGGTGGAATGTACTCTAGATTTGATGGACTTGTTTTGATCCTCAAATTCTTCAGTCGGCCTTATACTCTGGAGGAAACCAGAAAACCCTCCAGCTCAGTTCAAGAATAAGCCTGTGGAAAGTTACTTCTTCAAAAGCAAAAGTATCTCATATCATCTCTTCTCATTTTTCTTCTCTTTATCCTTCATGCTGCTGCAAGATGGGGAGAAGGTGAACAATCAGTCGGAGCTCTGATTGCTTACCTTGTCTGTGACCTCTTTCAGCAGACCCCCTAGCTCGGCGACTTGGGGGACTCCTACTACATGGTTTGTATCGCGCTTGACCAAGCCTGAAACTACAAGTAAGCTTCAAGTGAAATTGATACATTACCTTGTGCATCTCCACCAGTTAAAGATACCACCCCTGGATGGAGGAAGAGGACTTCCAGAGAAGATGCCACATCTACCTATGAGACAGATAAGGCAAGTCAAGACGACACCACACTCCGATACTTAGAAGTTTCGTGATTACGAGATCATTCTCCCACAATATTTCCGAATGTCATTTGTACTAAATCATTCACTTGTACTCACTAAAGGAGAGCTTGAACCTATGTACTTGTGTAAACCCTTCACAATTAATGAGAACTCTTCTATTCCGTGGACGTAGCCAATCTGGGTGAACCACGTACATCTTGTGTTTGCTTTCCTATCTCTATCCATTTATATACTTATCCACATTAATGACCGGAGCAATCTAGCGAAGATCACAAAAAAGCGACCGTTTTCGCTACCTAGGATCTATCTTGCAAGAGAACGGAGAATTAGATGGAGATCTCAACCATAGAATACGAGCTGGATGGAAAGAGTGCATCCGGCGTGTTGTGTGACCGTCGTAGGCCACTGAAGCTCAAGGGAAAATTTTATAGGACGGCAATAAGGCCAGTGATGTTGTATGGCACAGAATGTTGGGTGGTGAAGCATCAACACGTACACAAAATGGGTGTAGCGGAGATGAGGATGCTTCGTGGGATGTGTGGGCACACGAGAAAGGATAAGATTGGGAATGAGGATATCCGAGGTAAAGTAGGAGTAGCCGAAATTGTAGGAAAGATGAGAGAAAATCGGCTCCGGTGATTTGGACATGTGCAAAGAAGGCCGACTGACGCTCCGGTTCGAAAATGTGACTACGGGACAGAGGTTCAGGGCCGAAGGGGTAGAGGAAGACCTAGGAAAACTTTGGAAGAGACTCTAAGAAAAGACTTAGAGTACTTGGATCTAACGGAGGACATGACACAAAACCGAGCGCAATGGCGTTCTAGGATTCATATAGCCGACCCCACTTAGTGGGAAAAGGCTTTGTTGTTGTTGTTGTTGTTGTATGTCTTTCTTAGCTTTTCTATGTATTGTTAATTTGGTACTTGTTTAACTACAGAGAAAATAAGAATTTGACTGGTACTGCAAGATATGCAAGCATGAATACTCACCTTGGCATTGGTAAGCAAGCTATCTCACTCTCTTAACTTTTTCTCTTCCTTGTTCCCGCCTTTCATGTGACTGATCATGTTAATTTTATGCTGCGTAGAACAAAGCCGCAGGGATGATTTAGAATCACTTGGATATGTGCTCATGTACTTTCTAAGAGGAAGGTAATTGTTGTGCCTGCCATTGTTACATATGTGTATATATTTAATTGGGTATTTATCACAAATTATCCTTGAAAATGACCAAACTCATCATTTTGGTCCCTCAATGTCAAAATCATTCCATGTTCTTGAAATTGGCTGTCCCAAATTAATTTGGTCCTGTTACAATTCCTTCAAAACTTTTGTTAATATGCTGACATGACACAAATGGGACCCATTGACACAATAATATGGTGCCACATGGTATTTTACAAAAACTACACTTTGAAAAATCTTTTAAATCAAAATTATATAAGAATAAAATAATAATTTAAAAAAAAAAAAAAAAAAAAGCATAATGTCGTCTCCTTCTGCAGCATATCCTTGTCATACTTTGACGTTTCTTGAACCTAGGCACCAACTCCTGCCGCCCACCTCTTCTTCTAGATTTGGGCTGCTAGTGCCATCTCTTCGTCGAGCTGCCCATCCTCATTAATCCCCCGACTCCTCCGTCCCTGTCTATTCATATGCCCATCCCTTCCCGTCAAATTACTGCCGCAAGCGTCCGATCAGACGGATCCACCCTTCCTCGTCGACTCCCCTCCCCATTGAGCTGCTACACCGAGACCCTTTCCCTCTTCTCCCCCATCGATCTGCTCGAACACAAATGTTCTCCCAATAGATATGTAAGTATTTGAATCATCTGATAAAGGTCGCAGTTCCTCTAGGGTTAGAAAGCACGCTTCTTTTCTCCTTCCTTGTTCCGCGTCTGCATCTGCGCCTGCTTCAATTTAGCAGTGGGCTCAATCATGCGGCCTGTTGTCTTCGTCGACCATTTTCCCCAAGATTGAATCTTTCTGAGTTCCTGGTTTTTATTTAGTTTATTTTTCTTTTTCCTTTATATTTAATTTTATTAAGTTTTAGAACTTTAAAGACTTTTTTTTGTACTAACCACGTGACATCATATTATTGGACTTGTAGACCCTACATGTGTGCCACATCAGTATAATTGACGGAATGCTTAAGGGAATAAATTGATTTGGGACAACCAATTTCAGGGACGACATTGATTTATTTTGAAATTGAGGGACCAAAATGAGGAGTTAGACCAATTTTAGGGACCATTTGTGATAAAAAGCCTATATAATTTCTCATGTTCTATTATTTTATGACTTTTTTTTTTCCCTTCTTTAGTCTTCCTTGGCAGGGATTGAAAGCAGGAACAAAAAAGCAAAAGTATGAGAAGATCAGTGAAAAGAAAGTGTCAACTTCGATTGAGGTAAGCTGAAATCTATTGATAACAATTCTTTGTTAATTTTTTTTATAAAGACAAGATTATATATAATAATTCATTATAAATATTGACTGCTTTTCTCTTGATTCTTTCATAGGCATTATGCCGTGGGTATCCCACAGAGTTTGCGTCGTACTTCCATTACTGTAGGTCTCTGCGATTTGATGATAAACCAGATTATGCTTATCTGAAGAGACTCTTTCGTGATCTTTTTATTCGGGAAGGTTAGAAATCTTTCTTTGATAGGTTACTGGAAGCAGCTCTAGTGATGTTAGCGTCGTTAGACTTGCCTACTGACATGGTTGTCTTCTTTCTTCAGGTTTTCAGTTTGATTATGTATTTGATTGGACTATCTTGAAATATCAGCAGTCACAGATTGCCACACCTCCTACTCGACCTCTTGTAAGCGATGTAGTGGTACGTTTTCAGTGCATTTTAGTGCATACATTTATCTGACATTACATAATATGTAATAGGGTCCTAATGCTGGACCGAGCTCTGGCTTGCCTCCCACTGTTGCAAATGCTGAAAGACAATCTGGTAATTCTGCCATTCTTTTCATTTTCTACATAACAGCTCCATTTACACGTCGAAACTCTGTTTCATGTCTCCCTGTTTACTTAGTTTAGTGCCTTGGAAAGTGCACTCACAAACTTTTTTGCTGCATAATCGGTTTACTTTGTATGGCTACTTGAAGTGTTCTCCGTATCTTCTTGAAGAGCGGCTTATTATATTTTATTCTAGTAGTTGTATGTCTTTCTCTTCAAGTAGCTCAAGTGTTAGTTATTCATCTTCTTGTTCTTAACTTTTTTGTAGGTGGTGAGGAAGGTAGACCAACTGGTTGGTCGTCATCAGATCCCTCTCGTAGGAGAAACTCTGGACCACTTGTAAATTCTGGAAACCTGTCCAGACAAAAAAGTCCTGCTGCAAATGATCCATCTCTTTCTAAAGACGCAATGGTAAAACATTTCTGTTTGTATCATGATTCATTAAGTTTCATCCTGTTTGGTTGTTTTTTGATTTACCAGTTTGACAAGTTCATCTCAGTTCTACAGCTAGTTTGTTTTATTCATTGCTATTTGGGTTTGTACCATCTTGGATTAATTTATTCCATTCAATTTGCTTTGATCGTGCAGTTATCAAGTTCTAATTTCATGCGGTCAAGTGGATCATCGAGGAGGGCTGCAGTCTCTAGCAGTCGGGATGCTGTGTTTGCTAGCAGTGAAACTGATCCCTCTCGCCTTCAAACCACAGAAATAAGTCCCGGAACACTAGGTAAAATTTCTGGTGGCCAAAGAAGTTCACCGGTTGTGCCTTCAGATAGCAACCGTACATCTTCAGGAAGAAATATTTCAAACACAAAGAACTTAGAGTCCACTCTCAAGGGTATTGAGAGCCTGCATTTTAATAATGATGATAGAGTACAGTATTAACAGCAGCCTCTCTCAATTTCTGGTACACTGTAAATTTGAAAAACCGTATACATTTGTCATGCGCTTGGGGTGGAATTTGTTTTAAAAGTGTAGTATGTTTGAGGAAAGCTGCAACGTTTGGGGGCCGTCTCTCGAAAGCAGTTTGCAATAAAGACGTGATGCAGAAGTGGAAATTGGATGCCCCGGAAACCTACCAGGTGAAAAGGCCTCTGTCAATACAGTTCAAGTTGGGTCGCCCTGGTTTCACCTTCTAAAATACCTTTGTTTCCAAGTAACTTGATGTTATCATGTATGTTTGTGCTTTTCATCAAACATTGTGTGCCTCGAATGCAGATAGACACTGTAAAACTGTAAGTACACCAGTGTTTTGATTTGTTGATGCATATTATGATATTGTAATCCTCCTTGTTATAAGTAGTTAAAAGTACCGAGGGTTTAGGCGTACGAGTTGATGTTAAGTATATTTTCGGGGCAATGTGTGTCAATATTTACTTGTACGGAAATTTATGGCAGAAGATTGTATCGATTTCTTGTCTTGGGTGTTTTCTCTAACTAAAATTATAGATTTGAGTCGCCAACTATTATCCCTCGCTTATTAGCCACTTTGCCGGGCAAATTGGCAATTTCACAGGCCCTGCTGCCCGCGTTTAGTGTGTTTCTTGAGCGCGCCCAGTAACCTGCCAACCAACTATAGCCAAGAGGGGCTGGCTCGGCTCACCGCGCGCACTGTCGAAATTTTAGGAGGCTCGCTGTGCATTCTGTCGATACTTTGTGAGGCTCATTGAACATATGTCGACATTTCGCAAGGCTTACTGCACGCCATGTGATGATGGCAAGGGTCGCTGCACATGCTACCGTACAACCAAACCTAAGAACCCTTGCTCACAATCCTGACATGCTCTCTGACAGTTTCTCGGTAGCAACCCTTCTCTTGACGCCATGAATTTCTGACATCAAATCTCGGCAGCCACCCAGGTCATGGACATGTTCTCTCGACAACAAGCTTTCCATGACATCCGAATCCAACCCTAGCCACCCCTTGTAGCCTTCACAATAGAACCTACCATCGCCTTTGCTTCGCCATCGTGACAAATGTCAAGGCATCGCACCTTGTTGTGGCCATGTCACTTGGTACCCCTACAAAAGAGTTAGCCACCGTCGTCGAACCCTTTATTTGTTCTTCGTCGGAGGTTATCTCAACGACCTCCTTTATTTGTTCCTCCTAATTATCGGAACTGAGTACGAACATCTCTTTCCAAGACGACTCCATCTGATCTTCCATGCCTTGATCTTCTTCGCTCGACCCATCCAAGTCACCACCTTGGATTCCTTATGAAACATCCAAGTAACCGCCTTGGACTTCCAAAGTTGCTGCCCTCCTCACAGCAAGATTCTTCTCAATCCGGCCAAGGCCTCGCGACCTCACTCTTCTTCCAAGTCATTGTTGCGCCTTGAAGAATTAGTACCCTTTCTGCACCACTAGCCTCCACATTTTCTGATATATTTTCAACTTAATATTGCACAATCCTCGCAAGGTTTTCTTGGACATCCGCTTCATCACTAGAATCTTCGGTCGAAGTTGGGATACTTACCTCGGTATCCCATTTAGAATTCTTGTCCAAGTTCATGGCAGAGCATCCAACCCTCTGTTCCTCTGCTCATCCTTAGCCACCATGTTAGCAAGGGTTGTCTTGTACGCCCATTCAAAGTCGTAGGAATTCAAGACATCCATGTACTGATCAAAGTCCCACCAATTTGTTCACTCGAATAAAGGTTCAAAACATTAACACGGGAATACATCACAAATCCTGTACCTCGTAACATCAAATCCCACATGTCAGTGCATGTTGCTACTGCATTGTAACGTTTCAGAGATGCAAGTTGTCGTGGTAGTAACATGCATTGACATGTGGGACGTGATGCTGCAAGACACGAGATTCGTGGTGTATTCTTGTGTTAATGTTTTGAACCTTCATTCGAGTGAATAGATTGGTGAGGACTTTGATCAGTATCATGGATGTATTTAGTGCCTCTGACTTTGAATGGGCGTACATGACAACCCTGGACACGGTGGCTGAGATTGAGCAAAGGCAAAGAGGGTTGAATGCTGCCATGAATTTGGACTAGAATTCCGAGTGGGATTCGAATGTAAGTATTGATAAGAACATATTTGTGCGACTTTGTGAGCTTGTTTCTTTGCATTTAGTGAGTTAGTTTCTATTTATTATAGTGATTTAAGCTATTTTCGTGTGTTTGTAGATCCAATTGGCAAAGATGACAATAAATGGCTAAATGAAGCAATTTGGAGCAGTTTTGGACTTGGATTGGATAGCATGCGTGGGGAGCACTTCGGATGGACTTTTTGGTGTTTAAATAATGCTAGAAATGTGCTACAATCTGGAGGAATTAAGAGTGAGGCTTGGGAGACAAGGAATCATAACTTAGGGAAACCTTATCCTTAACAAACCTTATCTAATCCAATCCTATCCTTATCCAAACTTACCTTATCTTATCCAGTCTTGTTTTGTCTCAGATCTTATCTCATCTTATCATATATTTATCCTATCTTACCTTATCTCCAGCTGCAAGGGGGATTCCTTATCACATTCAACCACTTTTAATCTGATTTAAGGAATCATAAAACACTGCAAACAACTCAATCCGTTTCCACCACAAAGTAGGCCGTGCCCTAGCCCTATAAATACAAGTTATTGCCACAGTTTTTAGGGAGAGTTTTAGAGAGAATATTGGTGAGAGTACTGCAGGTTTCTGGATGAGAGAAGGAGATTTTGAGCCCTGCTTGCAATAGAGGAGGAGCCGAATTTGCCATTGCTGGAGTGTCTCAAAGTTCTTTCTATCCTTATTTGTTTTCAATGTTTAATTTAGATTGTTTTTATTTAGTTATGATGAACATGCGTAACTAAGTTCCTTTTTAGCTAGAGGTGAATTTGAAGCCATGATCATATGTTTTATATAAATTGATTACATCCAGTTATTGTTTCATAAACCATTAATGCAATTTACTTATCTGTTTTATTAAGAACTTGTTCTTGTGTTTTGATTAAGGGTGCACACTTAGTTTGCATGCAAGGATTTGATGCTAGAATATAAGGGAATTTCACCTAATCGTTATGAACTTATATTTACAAGTAGTAAAAGTCACTAGTCATGATTGTGTTAAGTAAATTCCTGGCATGAGTATCATGCAATTCATAGTTACGAATGCCTTGTCAATGCTTATGATTTTCACAGAACTTAATGATCTTTGATATGTATCTCTATCATGCTGTTCATATAGGGAACTTGATAAGAATAATTTGATTGCGTTGCTGAGTCCAATTCAATGAAATTAGGAAAATCTGAGAGTTAATTAGTGCAGTTCACGATTAATTTGAGGCATTGTCATTCATGGTTTATAGGAAGAATAACTGGAAATCGATTTGTGTGCATATGTTTCATGTGTGGAGAAGAATCATCTAGCTAGCCTTTCACCTATATCTCGTACAAGACCTAATTCGTTTGCTGCAATTTACTTTATTTTTGTTAAAATTCGTTCAAAAATCCCCCTCAGTTCTTATTTTGTGTTAGTCTAGCTTAGTTTCCAGTTTTTAAGTTTAATTTGTGTTGGTTAGCATCCCTCCTAATCCCCAGCCTAGAACGATCCCTACTTGCTCATACTACTATTGTCTAAATTATAGGGTTTAATTTGTTTGTTAGTGATGTGAAATAAAACAACACTCAAATCAAACTCTCTTATTGACAATTGTAGTAAAGATGTAAGTAGAGATCGTTCTAGACCGGGGATTAGGAGGGATTGCTAATCTACTCTAAACTGACTCAACAACACAAAACTAGGCTAAAAACACTTAACTAGACTCAAAGAATTCAAAACAAACTGAAAAGACTCAAAACTAACTAGAATGACCCAAAACAACACAAAGCAAGCAAATAGACTCAAAACAGACTCTAGGGAGTTATTTGGACGAATTATAACTTTAATTTGACTCAAAACAATAAAAGACACAAAGTTGGACAGATTCTAACTAGTTTAACACTTTAAAGTAAAGGGGATTGGGTTTTGGACGAAATTAAGGTGAAAACAAGTGAATTAAAGACTTAAACAAAGTTGGACGAATTTGGTGAATTAAATGGATGATGGGCTAGCTAGAGGGTCCTTCTCCACACATGACACACTTGCATACAAATTGATCTCCAGTTGCTTTTTTCCATAAACCATGAATGACAATGCCCCAAATTAACCGTGCCATCCCTAATTAACCCTCAGATTTTCCTTGAATCATTGAATTGGATGGGATACGCATCATCAACCCAAATTATTCTTCAATAGTCCCATACATGCACATCATAATAGAGATACAATCAAAGATCATTAAGCTCTATGAAAATCATAAGCATTTACAAAGCATTCGTAACTATGACATCATGATACTCATGCTAGGAATTTAACTTAACGCGATCATGACCAGCGACCTTCACTACTTGTGAATATAAGTTTGTAACGATTATGTGAAACTCCCTTATATTCTAGCATCATATTCAAGCATGCAAACTAAGTAGGCCTCCTTCATCAACATACAAGAATAAGTTTTGAATAAAACAGTTAAGCAAACTGCATTCACACTTTATGAAATCACAACTAGAATTAGTCAATTCATACTGCAAATATGATCATGGTTTCGAAATTCCCCCTAGCTAAAAGGGGTTTAGCTCCTCAAGTTCACAAAACAAAGATAAACAAACTTAAACATTGAAATCAAAAGATAGATTACACCTAAGAATGATCCAACAATCTAAACTTGAATGGCAAGCACTCCAAGGGTCCTCATTCTTCTCTTTGCTGCGGCACAAGGGTTGGGTGAAGGTTTGGATGGTGTATTGTATGGAAGAATGGTTGAAATTGTGAATGGTAGTGAATGGATCCCGGAAGGCTGTGGCAAAAGCTTCATTATATAGCAAAATATGTCAAAACCCTAGCGAATAAAGGCTAAGGTGAGGCAGAAATAAAGGGAAAGAGAAAGGAAAGTTTTAATTATTTTTAGAAGGATTTTAACTCTAAATCTGCTAGGAAAAGGCTAAGTCAAAGTCAAAATCCAAAGGGAAAAGGAAATAGGGTGCGGCAAAGGGTCCTAGAGGGATAAGGGAAATGGATATGCACACAAGGAAAGGGAAACAAGGATCCCTTGCACGGCAAGGGAACAAAGGTGGAGGAAAGGTGCGGCATCCCTCTTTGACTGGGATTAGGGTTTCTAGAACATTTATTTAAGTGTCCTAAAATAATTAGGACATCTCTTTGTAGCTGGAACATAGGTGAATTAGGATTAGGAAAGGTGTAGGACAAAATAAGGAAATTTGATTAACATTCCTTCTTTCTTGCTTGCATCCTTTACTTCCTTTTCGTGAATTAATTTCTTCATAACTTCAGCATAATCCTAGCCTCTTTTGATCTTCAAATTCATCCATCCACCTTACTCCATACATGTGTTATTCATTCCAAGCCCAAAACTGCTCCAAAAAGCTCCAAAATGTACTTTCTTGCTACTTTAGCCCTTTGGACCTACAAACACACGAAAATAGCTTAAAATACTAAAATAACTACGAACTAACAACATAAATGCAAGAAAACAAGCTAACTAAGTCGCATAAATATGCTCCTATCAGTTAGTTTCTACCACATTAAGTACCCAAACTTCGAACGAAGATTCAAGTGATGCTACAGATGTCCAAGAATACCTTGCGAGGATTGTGCAAGGTTATGAAGAAAATATAGCAGAAAATGTTGATGCTAATGGTGAGAAAAGTACTAATTCTTCAAAGGGCAACAATGACTTGGAGGAAGAGTGGGATCACAAGGCCTTAGCCAACATTGAGAAGAACCTTGTTGCGATGAGGGTGTGGGACCATGATTTTTTAGGACCAGAGTAAGACGGCTCAGAATACAAATACTTCAAAAGTTCGGTCATGGTCTCAACAGCTTCTAGGCAGAGTTGCACAGACGGAGCAACGATGCCACCATTATCATGTTCCGAAGTAGCAGGCGACGTCCGACTACTTCACTGAGATTGACCATGCTTGTTCCGCAAGACACAGAAACCTAATCCATAAAGGAATCATTAGGTTTCTAATATTCTTAAAGTCCTTACCATTTAAGGATTGGCGTGCGCCGCAAGTAATCATACTCCTAAGAGGATACAATATTTACTTCCTAGATACCCTATAAAATTCTATACGGATTTCATATCCTGAAAAGGTATCCATCTCGACTAGGATAAATACACCTTTTTAAGGTTCATATCTGGTAATGCAAGTATCACACACTTATTCCCACACTTTGCCCTTCTTTCCTTCTGAGTTTTTCTGAAACGCTTCTGTTTCCCTCCAGAGTAAGTTTTGGATTTTTCGAGGTTTCCCATGACGCGGCTTGGGAACAAAGTTTCTGGGGTGGCATACCTGGATTTTGATAAGCCATTCTTGTCAGTGACCAAATGGTTAGTTCTTTGACATGGGTGATAGTGTATTCAATAGCTTTCATTCGTGTTGCTTGCCTGGAGAGTCTCACCCGTCCTTTGGCCCGTAAACTTCTCAGGGAGGACTTTTATAGACGCACGTACCTTCAGCACGTCGTCCTATACTAATCCACAAAGGAGGCCTATTTGTCGGATATAGCGATGGCATGACTGTTGGGTGATCGTCTGGGGAAGATTTCTATAGAGGTAGAGTGTTCTGGTTGAGAGGAATACGGGTTCACTCTCAATGAAAACACCAATTGTTGGAATCAAATCTGCACACAATCACGGATGGTGGAAGCACAAATTCAAGCAACTTGCAAAATAGAGAACAACCATGAGCAAGCCTAAGATCGGGGGAGGGGTGTGTGTCGGCCAAAGGCTATCCAACGGTCAAGTTAGTAAGAAATTTTAGACTCAAGTAGTGGGCAAGAGAATTAGAGTACAGAGATAGATTGGTGTATTTATACCGTTATGAAAGAGACTTTTTTAGGATATAATCCTCGTTCTAATTTGGGAGTATCCTAGAGAATATCTAGAAATAGATATTGCACCCTCTTAGAAGTTATGATTACTTGTGGCACACGCCAATTCCTAGATTGTAGGAACTTTAAGACTTATGAGGAATTTGATTGTGTCTATATCTAGATTAGATCTCATGTATTACGGAAAAAGAATGGTCATTCCAGTTGAGTCGCTTGGACTTCACCTACTACCTCGGAACATGTGATGGTAGCACCACTACTCAGTCTGATCGAGCTCAACTCGGAGCTAATGAGTCCATGACCAAACTTCTAAAGTAACGATATTCAAATTAGCCTTATTCCGGCTCTAGAAAATCATAGTCCCACAGGACAAGAAGAGCAAGGTCGCTCATTTACAGTTTCATACCTTATAAAATCATGTGGGTTATCTCCAGAAATTGTTGTCTCTGGGTCGAAGAAGGTACATTTTGATAACCCGAAATGACCCAACTGGATTCTTAATCTTCTGAAAGCCCATGGATTTAACAATACCCACATCTCCCAACTTGTTAAGAAACACCCAAACCTACTCTTAGTCAACGCTGACAAAAACATTTTTTCCCAAACTTGAGTTTTTCAGTTCTGTTGTTGGCCTTTCAGGCTCGAACCTTGCTCGAGTCCTCGGTTTAAAAGTTTTGCATCTTCTCAACAACGACAAGCTTGCTCGTTTTTGCTCTTACTATTTCAGTTTTGAGCCAGAAACCTCAATCTCTTATTATCACATCGTCCTTTGATAGTATCCCTTGAATCTGACAAGTTGAAGGAAAATGTCAGGAAAGTCATGAGTATGGGTGTCGCCTCTTCATATACATCATTCATGATAGCGTTGTATGTGATTACTAGAATGGTGAGTACATCAGAATGGGCAAAAAGGATGGATTTGTGTAGGAAGTGAGGCTCGACTGAAGATGTTTTCTTATTGGCATTTAGAAAGAATCATTGGTTTATGGAGTAAAATGGACCAAATGGGGTGGCAGCCTTCAGATGTGGCTGGAAGTCCATTTGCTCTAATTTATAGTTTGGACAAGCATATCATACCAAGGTGTTAGGTTATTGGAATTCTTGCGTTGAAAGGCTTAACGGTAATTGAGGCATTTCTTTGGGTACAGTACTGGTTACAAGTAACAAGTACTTCTTGGATACGTTTATAGTTAAATATGAAGATCAAATTTACTCAGCATCTTGCAAGGAAAAACGAGTCTTGTTGAACTAGATTTAGGATTTGAGCAAAATAAGGTCCATCTGCCACAATTGTCAAATCATTTATTTCGTCTTCCTATCTAGTAAAGAGTGATTTTTCAATGTCTATTTGTTTGACAAAAAATGTACTTTTCGGGTGACAATGTGTAAAATTGGCACTCCTTTATGCTAGTTTTGTCTTGAATTGTATTTTCTAGTGGAATTAGATTTTGTATTTTAAATGGCTGTATGAACAACTGGCATCTCGTAGACGTTGCCAGAACTCCAAGTGCAATAAACAACTCCAAGCACCTATCTCTCCGAACATTAACCACCCTAATTTATATCCCTTTCCAACCCCTCACTGCCTTCTCCCCCTATCTCTCCGAACATTAACCACCCTAATTTATATCCCTTTCCAACCCCTCACTGCCTTCTCCCCTACCACCCACAAGAATTTGGAAATTAGGAGAACCTTATCCTTTAAAACCCACCATTAAAAAGATCCAAAAGAAATTTATGTCAATATTCCCTTACGGAAAAATTCATGATAATATTAAAATTGTGATTCTACACATTTGTTATATACTTAATGGTTCAACACAGTTAGATTTGACTCGTCGAAAATTTCGGTGAAATTCGGACATGTTAGAATGACTACATAAAAGAGGGAACTGTTGTGTGGCTAGAAATATTTTAGACACATTCAAAATTTTAAAATTAAAAAGGGGCGTTTTGATACAGATGTCTAGCTTTTAAAATTTTGAGATTAAAAATTCATGCCTTGTAGAGTTTTGATTAAATATCTTCCTACAATTTAGATTCCACATGCATTAAAAGTAGCCTTTTTTATAATGTAAAATTACCCAACTTGCCATTATATAAATATACCTTTTAATTCCTAGATAATACATCAAAACTCCTAAAATCTTGTATATAAATATTGTAGAATTTAATTTCAATAAAAAGTCTTTCAAATTACACATGAACGTGACTTGCCTATAACAGCCCATCCCTAAAAATTATGATTTTTATAATTTTAATAAGTGTGTTTACAAAAATGCCCTTCGAGGCAAAGTGTTGACTTTTGTTCACTATAATGTTGTGTCACATAAGGTTCATTTTCTTGGCGTATTATCGTAGTACTCGCCGTTACGAACGCGTGGGCGTAAACGGAGTGCAATTTGGAGTTATAACGAATGAGATATTAATGTTTAAAGTTGAGGGAAAACTTGTAAATTAATATTTTCTAGAAAACTCAGATTTCTGGAGCCAAATCAGAAAGGCCACGTGTGTGGCCCAGATTTAAAGAGAGAAGGAATGGGCGGTGTGGATGGGAAATAAAGGAGGAACAGGGGAGAGAAGAGGAATGAGGAGAGGAAAGAGAAAGGAATGGATGAATCAAAGAAGAAAAAAGGAGGGAAATGAGGGAAGAGAAGAAGATAGGGATCGGCCGGATCCCCCATTGTCCTGCGTCAACCTTTTCGACCTAGTTTTAATTCTGGCCAATCTATGCTACTTTTCAAGAGAAATTCACCCATCCAATACCTATAAACTACTCCCTAGCCTTCCTTCTTCCATTTCCACCCAAAATTAGAAGGAAATTGGGGGTAAGTCTGTTAAAAGCCGACGGCGGGACTACGGGTTCATGGCGGCCATCCCTTAAATCGTGAAGCAAAATCCTTCGATTATCACTATCAAAGCACTCCTTTGGAACCCAAGATCAAAGCCCAATCAACATTGGGCGAGGTCGAATCAAACACACCCTTTATACGGTCGAATCAAACACACCCTTTATACAGTTTCTGGTGGATTTTTGTGAAATTGGAGCTTTTCCCGGTAAAATTGGCCTTGATCGCAGGTATGAAAGTTGCTCTAATCACTGAGATCTTCATTTTTGTGAAATTTGGTAATTTTTTGGAAATAGTTGAATTTTTCGGCAAGTCGGGGGGGGGGCCGACCGCCACCTGCGGCGACGCGTGGGCCGAGGTATCCACTGACCTTCCTAGGTTAAGTTTGAATACCTTAATACCATTTGTGAGGTCCGATTAACGAATTTCCGTCATTTAAACCTAGTTTCATTAAAGTCCAGCAACCGATTATTATAGGAGTCGACGATTCGACCATTGGATCGTCACTAAACTTTGATACTTTGTAGTACATAATATTTAAGGATTTTAGAAACTTACAGATCGGGAATCCAACGTACAAATCTTCCCAAATAGGATATGTAAGTTAAGTGTTTTATTGACAAGAATTCTAAGATATGGTTTGATAATTGTAGGCGCCGATCGTTCGTGACACCTCAATGTTTGTACTAGGGAGTTATAGCGCAGACTCCATGTGAGTGGCCTTGTGGTTTTCAATATATGTATATACGCTTTACGTTTCTCCCAGAAAAATTGATTTAAATGATTTTGTGTTTTATATGCCATGTCAAATGCTTTATATTTTGGTATATGCTTTTAGTAGTTGTGTATGTTATTGTTTGATGCTGTGAACGCTCAAGTAAGTTCCAGGTAAGTATATGTATTGATGATTGTGAGTTGCATTATGATGATTATACATAGAGGCACTTAAAGCTCATAAACATGCACCCTGGTGTTAGTGCTCCCGCCAGTCCTTCACGTGATGTTCACCTCTCGCACCGCACGCTCACCTTGGATCCAAGTTTGGTGCACAATCTTGTCGTACAGACCACATTAGATGGTTTCGACTCGTAGGTGACCCGCAATTATTCGCACAGTCTTTACGTGATCGTAGCACTTGAGCGTACTTATTACACCTAGTCCTGTCGTACATATCACATTAGGTGGTTCCAACTCGTGCACAAGAATTAGTTAATGAGCTATAGGTTCAACCGTAGGTCACGTTAGGTGACTCCGGCTGGCATATCATTTTACATTGATTTATTTCTCCTAGCTTACATATTTCCTTGTTGAAATGCTATGACAGGGCATACTTGGTTTTTACTACCTTTGTGCATTGTTTTTACTTATATACGTAGCATTATTTTCTGGAAAATTATACGGGTTTTACGGTAAAGGGTTATTATGTTTGGAAAGAGAAATGGTTTTTGAAAAGCTTTGTTTTTGCCCACTCAACGTTTTCTTGTTTTGTGCCCCTCCAGGTTCTAGTAGCAAAGTTTCGGTATCGACGAGGATTCTTGGTATATCTCAGTACAGGTGGCTTCCTATGATGGTATAATCCTTATCTTACCTTACTGTACTTTACTTATGCTCTGACATCGCGTGTGAAATGGGTCCATACCCGCTCACCGCACACTCATGTACTTAGGCACTTTTAGGTTTAAATTTATTCACATTTTCCACATCACTACACTTTATGGTTTCGTCACATTCCAGGTGTCGGCCAGCACAGCTCGATTCGAAGTCCTAGTGGACTTTCCGGGTCGGGGTGTGTCATGCCAATATATTCAATGTACCTTTTAATTCTTAGATAATATATATAAACTCATAAAATCTTGTAGAAAAAATGTTGACACACCCCGACCCGGGATGTCCACTAGGACTCCGAATTGAGCTGTGCTGGCCGATACCTGGAAGGTGACAAAGCCATAAAAGGATAATATGGAAAAATGTGAATAAATTTAAACCTAAGAGTGCCTAAGAAAAGTGCGCTGGTGAGAGGGAATGAACCCACTTCACACGTGACGTTAAAGCATAAGTAAGTAACCTAGGGTGGGTTGAGAACCATACCATCGAAAGAAATCTCCAATAATAAGATTTGCCACGAATCCTCGTCGATAAGAAAGCTTAGCTAATAAACCTGGAGGGTGAAAACAAAACAAGGGTGAGTGGCCCTGGAAATAAAATTTTAATAGAAACCTTCTAAACTATATTACCCGACGCTGCAACACCTATATAGTTTCCAGGAAATCATACCACATATCCATGTGAAATAAAAAGTATATCAACAGTAATTCCATAAATATACCACGACACACCATCTCATAAGCAATATAAATAATCATGTACTCAATAATCTATATTAGCACGCAAGTTAGAGTCACCTAATATGACCTGTACGACTGCACCCATAACTCATCAATCAATGTTAGCACATAAGTCGGAGTCACCTATAGTGACCTGTACAACTTACCTATATCTCAACAATCAATGCTAGTACATAAGTCGAAGTCACCTATAGTGACCTGTACGACTTACCCATATCTCATCAATCAATTCTTGCACGAGTCGAAACCACCTAAAGTGGTCTGTACAACAAGCTAGGTGTAAATAAATACGCTCAACTGCTACGATCACGTGAAGGCTATGCGAAGTATCGCAAATCACCTACGAGTCGGAACCACCTAATGTGATATGTACGACAGGCTAGCACCTACCTTGGATCCAAGGTGAGCGTGTGGTGCGGGAAGTCAACGATCACGTGAAGGCTAGGCCCTGTCCTCGGGCGGAGCACTAATACCAAGGTGAAGGATAATGAGCATTAAATGCATATAAACATAACCATACACACTGCAATCACTATCATCAATATGTACTCACCTGAAGCTTACCTGACATCTGCAACGTCATTTGGCATAACCACTTTAACGTCCCAACATTCTTAATCGGAACTATACCCAGTGATAGGCCAGAATAAAATTAAGGTTAATCTCTACACTGTTAACCCTCATAACTTCTTTCTTTAAGAAATCAAGTACTATGTTAAATTCGGATTGTTTTATGGCTGCATCTAACTGTCTTGTTAGACTGCCTATGTACCCTCAAACGAGATCAAGCCATTCGTAGTTCAACTTAGTACTTCAAAGCATTCACTGTAATTATGTGTACATAATATGCATATAGATATGCTATAATGTAATCTAAAATTTAGCCATAAAATAGAATTTTAGAATATATAAATATATACGACAGGGCATAAAATGCATAAATCAATTTAAAAGCATTTGTGGAATTATCAATCACATATATATATATATGATAAAAGAAAAAGACCCACTCATCTGAGGTCCGCGCTACAACTCCCTAGCACGAACATCGAGATGTCACGAACGATCCACACCTAGAACAATTATCGAATCACATATCAGAGTTTTTATCAATAGAACACGTAACTTACATAAAACATATCCTCAAGGATGTTCTAGAATGATTTGTAACTCATTGACCAAAAGTTATCCGTCGATCAAAGGTTGACGGTAGGGTTCATAACACTACATAACTCGATCTGGGGGATCCACACCTCGGATTTCAATTACATAACTTTCACAGATTCACATTATACTTCTAAAACATTATACTAAGATTTCATTACAATTCAACGGTTGGATCTCCGTCAATTGTCATTTCAAGTGGCGGTCAACGTTTTATTTTACGAACTTACAAATCCAATTCAGGAAGATCCGTACGTCAGATTCCTAATCCGTAAGTTTCTAATATCCTTAAATATTACATACTATAATTTATTAAAGTTTAATGACGATCCAACGGTTGGATCGCCAATTCACACAATTTTCAAGTAGCGGTCTTTATCAAAACTATGTTCAAACGATGAGATTTCATCAATCGAACTTCACCTATGGAATTGGGGTGTCAAACTTATGTTAGAAAGGTTAGGGGATGACTCGGCTCATGCGCTACCGCACACGGCAGTCGACCGTCCCGACTCGTCAGAAAATCCAACTATTTCTAAAAATTCTCAAACTTCACAGAAATGAAGATCTCGAAGAGAGGAAAAACTTTCATGCCTACCATGAAGTCCAAAAGTGGACGGAAGGTGGTCGATTTTGTCCCAAAATCGGCGGATGCCTAAAGCTTCCCGGCGTCGATTCGTCGTCTACGGTGGTCCAACGGGGTCAAGGTTGGTTGGGATTTTCTCCTAGGATGATGGGCTACAAAGCCTAAGTGGTGGCATTAGCCATCGCTTTGCTGATTCGTCGGAATATTGAAAAGAGTGGCCGGAGCACCGTTGATTTTCGTCGACTTTTGTGGCCTCAAACCGCCACACACCGTGGTTAATCAAGATGGTTCTTGGGTGGGTTTTGTAGAGGAGAATGAGAGCTTCAAGATGGTGGTGGTGGCATCAAAAAACTCCATCGGAGTTGGCCGAAATTGACCTTGGAAAATGAGAGGTCAAACTGGGTTGTGTGGTGTGCACGGGCTAATGAAATGGGGAAGGATGCTTCTCTCTCCTCTTCCCATTGGTCATTTTCTTTCTCCCCTTGTCTGATTGGTCCTTAAAAGAAATAATATGATTGGTTCCTTATTTCCTTGCTGAAAGTTGATTGGGCTTCATTCCCACTAGATGGGAATTCAATTTAATTAAAACTAAACTTTGAATAACCAATTTCAAACGTCCGTAACTATACCATTATAATCCGGACTCGCAAATGGCCTATGCATTCATACCAACGAGGACTACGAGGATATGCTAAAAGAATAAGTCATACGTCTCTCTAGGCGATGGTCAACGGAAGTCAAAGTCCTTGCCTCTAGGGCATTTTCGTAAATTCACGCTTTTAAAATTAATAAAATGTAAAATTTGGGACGGGTTGTCACAATCTACCCCCTTAAGAAAATTTCGTCCTCGAAATTTAAAATCATTGTTACACAAAACTCAAAGATATGGAAGAATAAAATATATGTACTAATGAAGAAATCAAGTCTCTACCGTGCTCACCACTACCCCTCCCCCCCCCCCCCCCCCGGCCTCTTAGGTAACAACAACAATTAAGCAACTCTATATTGTGAACTCTCACAATTGAACAGTTGTTCATAAAACTCCTCAATCAAGCAAGTGCTAAGCAAAGAATCTCCATTCCAAATCTCCATAGTGTCACAACAAAGACCAACAATTTTGTAACCGCAGTTACAAGCATTTCTAGTGAAGATAAGTATCAAATACAATCATGCTACAACTATAAAGAAAATAAACATAACACACCAAGAAAGTCTAGATAGTCCCTTCAGACTGGTTGTTAGTCTGAGGGAGATATATAGTCAACAACAACTTATTACACATGGCCTTCAAGGAAGCTTCCCAAACACTTGGAAATAAAACATGCATCCCGATAAGATACGATAGTGACAAACCTGTCATGTAGTCGAGCTAACATAGTCTGCAACGCTTTAGCAAGCAAATTCATAGTGATGTTCTCTCGAACTTAGTAAGAAAGGGACTACGTCGAGAAGGCTAAAAGAATATTAGAAAATTAAAGGGTCAAAGCAAGTCTAACCAATCTAGAATATAAGGTAACTAGGATTAACGCATAACATCTCGCTACAACGGTAGCTTCAGGAATATTCAATCACCAACGGTAAAGATTCGTTTAGCAGAGGATTCGTTGTGTGATTGAGAAATTAATGTTCACGACTAAATGTCAATGTCCTAGCAACTCCTTAGATGGTTTGCCTATTTCAAAAATAATACAAAGTGTAGTAGGGTAGACACGGACCCAAAATTGATTAGAATACCTTCTAGCACAAAGAGGTGAATATGGGGTCCTCATCAGAGTAGACGATGGTCCAAGCGCCCGAGAAATCTGAAAATTTCCAAAAAATAAGAATTTTACCATATGGTCAAAAATGTAGTCCCTCCAGACTAATGGAAAGTGGGCTAACTTGTCACGTTGGTCAATGGTCACTGAAACATCATCATAACTCCACATGTATAAGATACCTCGTATTGGAAGCTTATGGTGATATTGCCCATCCTCAAACAGATACAGGAAGTGATTATAACCATCCAAATAATTTCTTGATGATTTACAAGTAACGCAAACGTAGATGTTGATTTGGTTATTCCACTGCTGCTATCAAAAATCTAGCTTATTTCAAATGAGAATATATTTGAAAAGTTTAAGATTGTTAAAGGTCCTAGACATGTTTCTCCACCGAGAAATACCATTCAGTTTACGAATGCAAATGTTACATGTTGACCCTAGGTAATACATATGATGGTTCATTTCGAACGGTTCTAACCGTTGGAAAATATATATATTTCGTCATGCTACCTTTGTGCAATCGAAACATCTAAAGAATACATCATCATAGATTTCCAAAATGATCATTATCCTTAAAGGGTGTAAAATGAAGGTGAAATGAGACAACAATTCAGTTGTCAGAAACTTTAATCATAAACAATATCCCAAACCAAATTAATTTTCCTCGGTCGACAAGTGAGGGAAAAACACTATAGCTAAAAGATCGCTTAACAAATTGTCGATAAACTCGACAAGACCAAGGATATCTCAAATCTCACAATACTTTGCGAGATTTTCCACTTTCTTCCGCTACAACCTTTTTGGAAAAAGAAAAGAATATCATCTGTGGAGATCACGTCTCCCGAGAAAAGTACCAATTTAAACAAAACTAATGTTTGAAGTTTCCAAGATAAAGTGTCTAGTCCTTGGTTGGGTAAGTTCCTAATTGGTAAACTTTGTAACTAAGCTTCTCAAAGATGTCCAAAAACGTTCAATATGAAGCAAGGAAAATGGGTGTAATACTAGGAAGTGGGTTGATGATGTACTTCATTTCACAATTTGGTGATATCCCAAATAAGATTTTAGAATATGACGGTAAAGGTATACGTCATCGAAACGTACAATACTACTAACCAACTCTACGACACAAACAAAAGGTCTTCATAGTTTCCTCGACACTCAAAACAATCTAACAGTGAGACATCATCCCGCATTTCAATTCTAATGTCTACTTATGGAAGTGATCGAGAGGTGGTTAGTCAAAGAGGTTTCGTTTACCTAGGTAGGTGATAAGGTAAAAAAAATCATAAGTTTACTGTCCTATTATAAAGCTTGTTCCTAAGCTTCCACGATCCTAGTTTAACAGTTGCGTCGCTAATTAACGCACTTAGGATATTTTAATGTTGTTTATTACCCTGAAACTGTGAACTAGCATTCAGGCATAAAGATATCACTCCCAGACACTAGTACATGTATCCGATATCAGAAATCATACCACCGAATACTAATTGACAGTCTCTGGATATCAGACAGCATCGTCAATTACTAACGCCACCATAGGCTGATTACGGGTTATTCGGGTAGAAAGCTTCAGGTAATTGGAAAGGAGCTGGTCAAGCAAAGTAGCTCATTGATCCTAGGAAGATTTGATTACTACTTTTCGGATTTCTACCACTCCCAGGATATGACAACTCACACTCGCAAGCCTATTCTCACCCATTAAATAAGTACAACAACGAAAGCAAAATCTGGGAATTAGCATTGGTTGAAAAATTCCAAGGCTGGAATAAAAAACCTTGCTAAAGATCTTCTTTCAAAAAGGACTTTATCGAGATTCGATCTTCCTCTTGAAGATCCAGCATGAACACCACTACTTTTGAAGATATTAGTGCTAACAGGGACCAAAAGTAATTGTCCCTTACATGATCTTCCTTTAAGTGCTACCACTTTAGCACTAGGTTATTGCTTCAAACATTCTAGAATCTTGACAAAATAACCTTCACTAGGATTCTAAGAGAGGGTAAACTAATAGATGCTACCAAAGAAATAGAACTATTTCCAGTTTCCTAACTCGAAGGGTAGGTAGAAACGGTGAAAAAACGATAAGATTGATCGGTAAATCCTTGGTGATACTTAACCATTGATACATTAGCCCAACTATGGGGCTAGCAACTCAATTCCTAAAACGTAACTTTCCTTGGTAGAAAGGTTCGTCATTTAAAGTTTAGGGGCAATTTCCAGCACGATTTTCTAAAATGACGATAAATCGTCTAAAGTACTCAAAACTTGAGTAAAAGTTACACGTGTTTCGTGCTCAAAGAGGTGGCAAGGTTTGACACTTAGGTTCAAGAACCAAGAATGTTTACATCACGTGTGTGATGAATGCAATACTGCCTCAAACTTATACTCTAATACCAAACTGACACACCCCGACCCGAGATGTCCACTAGGACTCCGAATCGAGTTGTGCTGGTCGACACCTGGAAGGTGACGAAGCCATAAAGGGATGATATGGAAAAATGTAAATAAATTTAAACCTAAGAGTGCCTAAGAACCAGAGTGCGCTAATGAGAGGGAATGAACCCACTTCACACGTGACATTAGAGCATAAATAAGTACCGTATGGTGGGTTGAGACTCATACCATCGAAAGAAATCTCCAATACTAAGATTTGCCACGAATCATCGTCCATAAGAAAGCTTAGCTAATAAACCTGGAGGGTAAAAATAAAACAAGGTTGAGTGGCCTTGGAAATAAAATTTTAATAGAAACCTTCTAAACTATATTACCCCTCGCTACAACACCTGTATAGTTTCCAGAAAATCATACCACGTATCCATGTGAAATCAAAAGTATATCAACAGTAATTCCATAAATATACCACGACACAGCATCTCATCAACAATATAAATAATCATGTACTCAATAATCTATACTAGCACACAAGTCGGAGTCACCTAATATGACCTGTACGACTGCACCCATAACTCATCAATTAATGTTAGCAGATAAGTCGGAGTCACCTATGTACAACTTACCCATATCTCATCAATCAATGCTAGCACGTAAGTCGGAGTCACCTATAGTGACCTATACGACTTACCAATATCTCATCAATCAATTCTTGCACACGAGTTGAAACCACCTAAAGTGGTCAGTACGACATGCTAGGTGTAAATAAATACACTCAAGTGCTACGTTCATGTGAAGGTTGTGCGAAGTATCGCAAGTCACCTACGAGTTGGAACCACCTAATGTGGTATGTACGACGGGCTAGCACCTATCTTAGATCCAAAGTGAGCGTGTTGTGCAGGAAGTGAATGATCGCGTGAAGGCTAGGCCCTGTCCTCAGGCGGAGCACTAACACTGAGGTGCAAGATAATGAGCATTAAATGCATATAAACATAACCATACACATTGCAATCACTATCATCAATATGTACTCACCTGAAGCTTACCTGGCATCCACAACGTCATTTGGCATAACCACTTTAACGTCCCAACATTCTTAATCGGAACTATACCCAATGATAGGCCAGAATAAAATCAAGGTTAATCTCTTCGTTGTTAACCCTCATAACTTATTTCTTTAAGAAATCAAGTACCATGTTAAATTCGGATTGTTTTATGGCTGCATCTAACTATCTTGTTAGACTGCCTACGTACCCTCAAACGAGATCAAGCCATTCATAGTTCAACTTAGTACTTCAAAGCATTCACTGTAATTATGTGTACATAATATACATATAGATATGCTATAATGTAATCTAAAATTTAGCCATAACATAGAATTTTAGAATATATAAATATATATGACAGGGCATAATATGGATAAATCAATTTAAAAGCATTTGTGGAATTATCAATCACATAGATATATATATATATATACACACACACGATAAAAGGAAAAGACCCACTCACCTGAGGTCCGCGCTACAACTCCTTAGCATGAACATTGAGATGTCAAGAACAATCCTCACCTAGAACAATTATCAAATCATGTCTCAAAGTTTCTATCGATAGAACACGTAACTTACATAAAACATATCCTCAACAACATTCTAGAATGATTTGTAACTTATTGACCAAAAGTCATCCGTCGATCAAAGGTCGACAGTAGGGTCCATAACCCTACATAACTCGATCTGGGGGATCCGCACCTCGGATTTCAATTACGTAACTTCCATAGATTCACATTATACTTCTAAAATATTATACTAAAGTTTCATTACAATCCAACGATTGGATCTCCGCCAATTGCCAATTTAAGTGGCGGTAAACGTTTTATTTTACGAACTTACAAATCCAATTCGCGAAGATCCATACGTCAGATTCCCAATCCGTAAGTTTCTAAAATCCTTAAATATTACATACCATAATTTATTAAAGTTTGGTGACGATCCAACGGTTGGATCGTCAATTCACACAATGTTCAAGTAGCGGTCTTTATCAAAACTATGTTCAAATGATGAGATTTCATCAATCAGACTTCACCTATGGAATTGGGGTGTCAAACTTAGCTTAGAAATGTCAGGGGGTGACTCGGCTCACACGCCGCCGCATACGGCGGTCGGCCGCCCCGACTCGCCCAAAAATCCAACTATTTCTAAAAAATTTCAAACTTCATAGAAATGAAGATCTCGAAGAGAGGAACAACTTTCATACCTACCACAAAATCCAAAAGTGGACGAAAGGTGGTCAATGTTTTCCACAAAGCAGGCGGGTGTCTAAAGCTTCCCGGCATCGATTCGTCGTCTACGGTGGTTCAACGGGGTCAAGGTTGGTTGGGATTTTCTCCTGGGATGATGGGCTACAAAGCCCAAGTGGTGGCATCGGTCATCGCTTTGCCGATTCGCCGGAATATTGAAAAGAGTGGCCTGAGCACTGTTGATTTTCGTCGACTTTTGTGGCCTCAAACCGCTACATACTATGGTTAATCAAGGTGGTTCTTGGGTGGGTTTTGTAAAAGGGAATGAGAGCTTCAAGATGGTGGTGGTGGCATCAAAAAATTCCATTGGAGTTGGCCGAAATTGACCTTGGAAAATGAGAGGTCAAACTGGGTTGTGTGGTGTGCACGGGCTAATGAAATGGGGAGTGATGCTTCTCTCTCCTCTTCGCATTGGTCATTTTTCTTTCTCCCCTTGTCTGATTGGTCCTTAAAAGAAATAATATGATTGGTTCCTTATTTCCTTGCTGAAAGCTGATTGGGCTTCTTTCCCACTCGATGGGAATTCAATTTATTAAAACTAAACTTTGAATAACCAATTTAAAATATCCGTAACTATCCGGACTCGCAAACAGTTTTCACCTACACATTCGTACCAACGAGTACTACGAGCATATGCTAAAAGAATAAGTCATACGTCTCTCTAGGCGATGATCAATAGAAGTCAAAGTCCTTGCCTGTAGGGCATTTTCATAAATTTACGCTTTTAAAATTAATAAATTCACGCTCTTTGACTTCCTCCAACTTTTTTGCCATTTTTTCTTTTTTCTTTTTCCAACGTTCCAACGCCAGGAGGGATTCCAACGTTCCAACGCCATTCCAACTAGAAACAAAACCTGAAAATTAATGGGATACATATCATCTGTATTTGCAATTTGGAAGACTAATGAGGTACATATCATCTTTATCTTTGAATTTCAAAATTCAAAAAATATGTCCCCCGAAAAATTGCCGAATAAAAAACGGGTTTTTATATTAACTCCTCACAAAATATTGAATACACCCCACATTAAAATTTAATATTAAATGACTTATTTACTCTACTATGTAATGACAATTTTGATCTTATTAGGTTTAAAAAAAAATAAAGATTTATAAATACATCCCAAATCACTTTTAGCGTATTATTTATCTTCTCAACTATCAAACATGTTAATTAAGAAAAATTGTTTTTGACGAATGGAACACGAAATCGATGTTTTAGGAGCTTCACATGAGGTAAGACTTCATAGTTTTCATTGTTTTAGTGATTTCAATGACATCAATAATTATTTAATCTTGCGTTTGCTGCATTATTTAAACTTCTATATTCATATTCATCTTTTAGTGTTCATATGGTTAGATTCAATCCCTGAAAATTAAAAATGAGTGTTATAAGATTTGAGAAATGTGGGGTGTAAAGAAAATGTGGGGTGTAAAGAAAATGTGGGGTGTATGTACAAAATATAAGATGTATATTGAGAATGTGGGGTGTGGGGTGTGGGGGTATTATGGGAAAGTAAGTGGGTGTATTAAGATAATTTTTAAGTGAAAAAGCAAATGTTGGGTGTATTAAGTTTGTGGGATTTATTCAACAATTTATGAGATGTTAATATAATTAGCCATAAAAAACCCTCCCCACAAATTAAAATTTGCAGATGATCATATAGCTTTAGTAGGCAAAAAAACGTAGCTTTTCCTTATGTAATTTAGAGCAATTATGTATTCACATAAACTACTAAAAGACTAAGAAGATGGATCAACGTGCCTCTTGATAAAACCTAAAGCAGTAAAGAATCTTGATGAAACCTGCTCAACGTACCAGCATTAAGCCACCGAAAACAAAGAGTAAATAGCACAACGTACCAACATTAAGCTGCCGGAAGCAAAGAGTAAATAGCAAATCACACATACGTCTAATTATCTCAAATGATAACAAGATAAAATTGTGAAAACAACCATCAATTGAATTGGATAAACCCATTCAAGATTCAAAAATGGGAGATCACAAAATCAAATGTGGGAGAGAAATCCACGTTCTCATCAAATTCAACAAACCAGAAACTACTTCCTAAAATAAAGGTCACGTACAAAGAAATATCAGCCTAGAAGCATATATTTGGAATTCAATAATTAGCATTTTAATTTTTTTTTAAAATACAATAATGACATGTAGTTTAAGTAAATATAAAAATGCTGACGTGGCTATTGTTTAAGAACATGGCTTCTCTACCCTCCCACTTCCTATACACTCTCATCCCCTCCTATTTGTGTGGTCATAGTTAAGCCACGTCAACATTTTATATTATTATTATTTTTTGTCTTATTATCTTTAAAAAAATCAATATAAAATATTGACATAACTTAACTATGACCGCATAAAATAAGAGAGGATAGGAATGTATGGAAAGTGGGAGGGAATCTTAAAATGGAACCAATGTTTGATCTAAAGAGTATTAAAAAGATACCTAAGATTCTAATTTTCTCAATTAAAAATGATAAACTAAGTATAAAAATAAGATAAATGAGTTTAAATAAAATTTTCCTAAAACTTTTCCTCCCGCCAGGTACTAAAATGAAAAACCCAAAATCCTTCCGTCAGTTGGGTTGTGACTTGTGAGCGGCGGAGGAAAACCCTAAACCCCAAATTGGTGGAGGTAGCACTTCATGAAAAAGTAATTGCTGGCGTCTCGATACTGAGCAGAGAAACCGTTGTTGGTATTTGGTGAGTCCCTTGTTCTCTCTTCCGCTACAAGAACAAGAACTGCATTTCTGTCTGATTGTATTGTTTTGCTCCAAGTTATGATTCGTTATTGTTTTAAAAGATTGCAATTAGTGCTTCTAAGTTGTAAAATTGTTGGTGATTCAGTGACCCGTTTGAAATTTATCCGAAAAGAAACTATTTTGATCAGACCATACTCATCGAAATCATTGCTAGTTGCTGAAAAGGTTAAACTAGGAGAAGAAGGTGGGGATTTTACAGTGTCTTACCTTACAAATTCATGTGGGTTGTCCCCAAAACATGCTCTTTCTGCGTCCAAGAAGGTTCATTTTGATACCCCGGAAGGACCCAATTCCGTTCTTAATCTTCTTGAAGATCATGGATTCGATAAAACCCACATTTCTCAACTTGTTAAGAAACGCCCACACCTGCTACTATTCAATCCTGAGAAGACCCTTTTGCCCAAACTTGAGTTTTTGGGTTCCATTGGCCTTTCAGGCACTGGCCTTGCTGAGGTTATCTGCTTCAACCCGGACATATTGAAAAGAAGCCTAGAGAAATGTATCATACCTTGTTACAATGTCGTCAAAAATCTGCATCTCTTAGACGAGGACTATGTTGCTCGTTTCTTTAAGAACTTTCAGTGGATACTTTCAGCCAAATTGGTAAGCAATGTTGCTCCCAATATTTCAGTTCTGAGAAAACTTGATGTGCCAGAAGCCTTAATCTCCTTGTGCGTCGTCCGATATCTTTCTGTAGTGTTCCTTGAAACTGAGGAGTTTAAGGAAATTGTCAAGAAGATCATGAGTATGGGGGTCTCCCCTTCGTCTGAAGTATTCACGAGAGCACTACATGTGAATGCTCTGCGGGATGCATCAGAATGGGAACAGAAGATGGAACTTTATAGGAAGTGGGGTTGGACCGAGGATGATTTTATGTTGGCATTTAGAAGGAATCCTTTATTTATGGATTTCACAGAGAAGAACTTTTCGAGTAAAATGGACTTTCTTGTGAACAAAATGGGTTGGCAGCCTGCCGATGTGGCTGGAAGTCCAACTGTTGTAACTTATAGTTTGGAGAAGTATATCATCCCAAGGTGTTCAGTTATTAGAATTCTCTTGTCGAAGGGCTTGATATCGAAGGGAGAATTTATGTTAGGTACATTTATCATGAACCCAAAGTCGTACTTCTTGAATAGGTTTGTGATCAAATATCAAGAGCAAGTGCCTGAATTACTGAGCATCTTTCAAGGGGAAATGGGTCTTGCAGAACTGGGCTTAGGATTTGAGCAAAAAGAGGTCGAATGAAAAATGTACGACAAAGCTGCTTTGGTTTTTCCTTCATTTGAGGATTAAGATTATTGTTCATAGAACCAGTTATGCACTGTAAGATCCTCTGCCAAGCTTTGCCAAATCTTGCTCTACCTTTGCTAGTTTCTTCTTACAATTGTTGTGTCTGTATCATATCTGAAACTGATTAGTTTAGATCTTGTGTAGCACTGTAGGTGCATTTTTATTTTTGTTTCTGCCACCGTCAACTCAAAATTTGTCTTCTCGTGTAAGATAATGGGATTGCATCTTGTCGACATGGGCAGAAGTCTGTTTATTCTCAAAGTACAGCAATACCAAACCAACCCGAAGTCTTGCTACTTCATTTGTTTCATTACTGTGTTTTTCATTTCTAATTAGAAATTGTTACATTGAACAGTAATTCCTCGCTGAGATTAGTTGTTAATTGGAGGTGACATTGTAGAGTGTGGATCATATGACCACGGGACAAAGATGGAATGAGCTCGATTTGGAGTGTAGATAAACTGATTGAAACACCTATAGGGTCCAGATTCAACTAGATATGATCTAAATGTGGGTTTAGATGTGGTTTAAATAAGTTTGGATATTGAGATCACAACAGATTGCACTATATAAATCTCATTTAAACATAATTAGACCATCTAAACTAAACTATAAACTATGTTTAGACTCTCTCTATCAAGACATAGTTTGATCAGATATCGACTGCATCTAAACCTCACGTGCCTTCGATCCATCCATTCGTAATCCACACTACACATGCCATCAGATATCGACCGCAGTGGAGCTTTAGATTTTGGTTTTACTGCTATTCTCTTTGGTTTTCTTGCTTGCGATCTCAGCATAGTATATGAATTGTACATTTCAAACAAAATGCACAACTGGCTGCACCAAAAAAACCTACAATCATGCTGAAAGAAATGCAATGTAGAAACCAGCCTTCACAAGCTATTGAGTTTAATCAAAATTATGACCAGATCAAACCCAGGCCATCAAACAGAAGCATACAAAGTGGATCCGGACTAGTTTACCATGACAATGTACCTGCCCTCTTGCATCCAAGTTCGAATCCCCTACTCGTATATCAGAGTAAACAGAATATCTCCACAACAAACCTTAAACAACTCCAAATCAAGCCCGAAACATTCATTGTAGACTAAGGTTTTCTTGCTTAGCTAAAGAAGTTATAAACCATGTACTAAAAAAAAAATTATAAATCCAAGTATTGAATTCTATTTCTGTTTACAATTAATTTCGTAGACAGATGCATAATATTATTCTTTCTTCTTCTTCTTTACCCTCAAAGTAGCCGTTAATCGAATCATCGCCATCCGTAGACTACTTGGGTGCAGGTGTTCTTGATCCACTTGAAGCTCTTCCTCAGGGACCCTTTCATCTTCTCCTCTGCAGTGTAAACTTTGTACCCAGCAACCCGCTTCTTCCTCTGCAACTCGGGATCACTCAAGCTCCAGGTCTTCGAGGCAGTCCCAAGGCTGCTCTTCCCTTTCTTCATCTTCCCATCCTTCACCACCATCTGGTGGTTGTTTGGCTGGGAAACACAAGAGCCTGCATAATATGAGCTGTAACTTCTGAGATCCTGCATGCTTGCTGGAGGAGCACCTGGCTTCCCTCCATAGTAGACCTCCATCTGCATCCTCCCGTCTCTCCCGTCTCTGCATGACTTGGATCTGAAATCCTCCATCGGAAGAAGAAAAGCATACAGTTCGAAGGATTCAATGCCAAGAATGACAATAAGACAATGGGGAGGGAAGGGTTGCTTTTCTTTGTTGGTGTGTCATGTGTGTGAACGTGAGAATTAATAAAATTTTTATTTTTTTTTATGTTTTCATATTTTTATATTTTAAACCAGTCTAGTTTAAGAAAGCGAAGTTCAAACTTAAGTATAATAATGAGGATACAATATTTTGGCCAATTTTCTTAACTAACACATGCTATAAGATGATATTTTAGCCTGATTTAATTTATAGTAAGAGAGACTCGAACTCGAGTGGGATGAGCAGATTGTTGTGACCAACTAAACTACAGGCAACATGCGTTTTTAATACTTATTATTTATTTTCCTAGTTTTGGAACGGTTCAAGGTGATGATTTTAGACTTTATTGTATGAGAAAGTCGTCGGTGCCAAGTTTGACTGAGTTTGTACACACATGACACATGAAACAGCTATATGTTGAATTAAAATGTTAGATTTAGGGACCATCAAAGTCTTGACTTTACAAATTGCATATGGATGGCAGTAGGATGATCAACATCAATCATGATTTCGAGTTACCGTACTTCTATTTTTTTGTCCTTTCTTTTTCCTTGTTTTAGGTCGGAAAATTTAAAAATTGAGCAAATCAAAAATCAAAAGAGGTTCATGACTAAAGATAAAGATATCCGAGTAACATTTATTTTGGATTGTTCCAGTTGTGTTAGAATTGTGTTAATATGGAATCAATCTTTTAAAACTTAATAAATCTGACCAAAAAAAATTACTATTTTTTATTCCACCGGAAACCTCTGTGTTCTATATTTGGAGGTATCTCATAATTTGAATAAACAGTAACTTTTCGTGGGTTTAAACTAATGCTTTAGACTGGTTGGTAATTCTCTCGGTGTTACGGTTTAATAATAGTTATCTTCACTTGTAAGTTTTAGTTGCAACTTATATGGATGATAAGTTTAATACTAAATTATTATGAATGACTTATTGTGTTGTTTAGCCCAAGTTTTCTACCTATTGAAATATATTGTTGTGTAAAACAATAAAAAAAAATGAATTTTAACGAAAAACTCCCGATACTGTTCATTTTAACGAAAAACCACATTTTTACACTAAAAAATCAATCCTGGTACTATTCACTTAACCCTTTATTTTGTCCTTATCGTTAAAACTCAAAGTTTCAATCTCTTTTCATTAGTTTTCCTTAAAAAAAATGGATGGTAATTATTCTTTTTCAAGGGTTATTGAGTATGGTTAGAGATAACAAATCAATTCATTGGGTTATTTATGGGTACCCGTTAAGAACTGTTTAGTTTTTTTATATTACCATAACATAAAGGTGAGATTGGTACTTGTGATAATAGTACCAGTGGCGAAGCCACGTGAGGGCGAGGAGTGGTGGCCGCCACTCCCCTCGCCGGGAAACACCACTGCAGAGCTGGGTTCGCCACACCCCTCCTCGCCGGAAAACCCACTGGTTCATCCTCTATTTGTGTTGTTGGGTGATCTGTTCTGCTGCGTGCAGCAACAGCAGATAGGCAATTTTTTGTGACGGAATTGTAAAATTTGTCGTCGACGACGCGACACTTGTCTTGATCGGGTTTTCCTAGGACCAAAAATCGATCTTTCGTCCTGCAGATCCGATCTGAACAAACCCATGCTTCTGGGTCGACTCCATAAACTTTTGTGACGGAACCGTTAGGGCTTCTCAAGGATTTTGGAGCTCAGTGAGTCAATTTATTCAACTTGGAGCTTTGGGTTGATGTTCGGTTTCTCTGATAGGTGAGAGAAAGAGTGGGTTAGAGATCTTTTGTGTTTTTGAGGAACTCTTTGCAAAGAGAGATTTGGGAAGTGAAGTCAATCAAATATTGCAAGTTGTGGGCGACTCGCCGATGAGGATTCAGATGCTTGGTCTTTTTTCTTTTTCTTTTTTTTTTCTTCTAAATTTAGGAGATAACGGAGAGTTAACTCAGTTAAAGTGTGTGAGTTTAGAAATGCCACAGAAAAGGCATAGTTCTTTTAGGTGCAAAAGATTTGGACTCCTTTTTTTTGTGGTTTGTTAATTCATTTCTCTTTTTTATTATTTATTATTCTTGTATGTATTTTTTTCTCTCTTTTTAAGACCCCTAGCGTATTTATCTTAAACTCTCACATTATCTATAAATATTGTACTAATTTTTAAAAAATAATGTAAATATTGTTAATACTTATTTCACGATAAAAGAAATATATTTAAATCAATCTAGGTCCCAGTCCACTGTCTGACTGACACCTAACGTTTTTTTAGAATCTAATCCTAACCAATTTAAGCTTCTTATATGGCTTTGATATTACCGCTTACAACCGCTTTGGTGAAGAGACTATTTTCTGTTATGAATATTGACTTAAAACTTTGCACTGTCCAATGTAAAAGCAACCGTTTCGATTGAAACATTGCACTCTTTTGAATTTCGCCCTTCCCCTCAACAAATCCTGGCTTCGCCACTGAATAGTACAACGTATGTCACGCCCTAATCCCGACATACGTCCAAGATCAATACGTGACGTCACTAAATGCCCGTAACTCAACATACCCTGCCTTTATCATATGTACCAAATATAATTCAAGATCCAGATGCATGATAATTTTTCGTACACTTTATGGCTGCATCTAACCTCCTCGTTAGACTGCCTACGTACCCTCATTAGGGATCAAGCCATTCGTAGTTCGTCTTTTTTGCTATAACTCGACATAAATCACAGTCTGTTTAAGCCGAAAGGCATAACATTTCTCAATCAATCAGTAGAACTTGACAAGCATGAAATTACTAGACTCAAGGTTACATAACAAACCCACCCGAAAATCATGATTCTCCTTCCATCTTTTATATAAGTCATTATATCGCAACATGATACCGCAATTCACAACATATATCATATCAAGAACCGACGAAGCACAATACCATTCTCTAGCCACATTAATTAAGTCATTTGACCAAAATAATAACAACCATAACCATATCCTCTAAATTCATACTTATGAAATCATAATCAAATCATAGAAAATCCTAAAGGAGTCACCCAGACGTCCAACAGCTTTTCTAATTCAATTCACAAGATTCTCGAAACCCTTGCTCACAATTATATTAAAACTAAGGCTAGAGTGACACAGTTAAGCCAAGCCTACATCTCTGAAGCTGATATCAAATCCAAGAAACCAACAAGTCAAGTGATACGATTTCGGACCATCACTCAACGGAATCCAAACAAGGATACGATTCCGAACCATCACTCAATGGAATCCATATGGATATGGTACCTACCGAATGTACCAAGTATATCTAAACCTCATCATCTCTATAATTACAACGTAGTCACCTCCCATATTCACTTCTCATGGCCACCAACTAATATGTCACACAAGCATATAAGTGCTACAACATACTTCTAATAGGATTCTAGGATCACATTGTCATAAAAGTAATCATACACAACATACTAATCATACAAAACAACCCATATTCCCAATATGCACGTCAATTCCCACATCATAAAACTACAACGATGGCTAAATATAAAAATTAAACATTTTATAGGAAACATAATCATAAACCATCTCATATCCACTCAAGACAATAATTATGAAAACAGGGAAATCACCTATATCACATATATTAAAGTCACTCACATTTTATCATATCATACCATCTATGCAAATCAACCATCTTTCAAATATGCAAGTCAAATCACATATCACAATCATCAACAGTACACGAGCCAAATCATGTTTAATAAACATTGGTCTATGGCTAAATATATAAAATCACATTTCAATATAATCACATTATAAAACCAAGTTATATTCACGAATGATATTAATATAAGAAATTAAGGTAATAATCACATCACATAAGTTAAAGTCACTCACTAACCAAGTAGGTCCACTGGACTTCACTTAGTCTCGTTCCTGAATTTCACAAAATCTATCAACTCAATATACCCAATGCATCGGAAAGTGTAAAACATTTCATGCAATATTCCTAGATACCAAACCTTCAAAGTTATTCTCCTAACACTTCCATGCATTTACAAGGGAGGTAAGTTTCAATATAGACTACTGAAGATACAAAACAAAGGCAATACTTCCTCTGCGCCCACTATCACTTGGGAGTGGGAGCAAGATTAGCTCTAAAGTTGGAAACCCCCAGCTAGAAGGACCAGTTACATTACTCACTATATAGACTTAACCAACGAAATTCAAAACATTACCTACATCAAACAAGATAAGCTATAATCCCTCTATTGCTCGGAAAGTTCCAAACTCAACAAGGTATAACTCATTTGGTTATTTCATCTTCCTTTCGAATCAAACATGACAAGTGATAGGTATTAAAGAAGACAATATTATATCAAAAAGCAAGAACAACTCAAACCCCCTATCCAAAATTGCTCTCCTTCCTCCGCTTTCCATATACGGATGAAGGATAGAATGTCTGGATACAGAAACAATGCTCAACTCATGGCGCAAGATTGGATACAACATCTAAGAATAGACATTTAAAGATAAAGGAAAACCCCCTTGAAAGCAATCCTTCCTCCTTGAACAAGTGAGACTCCATATCCAACCTAGATTTAAAATTTGTTTATACCATATTTAGGGCCTCGTATTTAGACCTCGTATAAATACTCAGAGGACTTAAATGTAATTATGTAATAAAGGAATGGGCAAATATGTAATTAGGGGATGAGCCCTTATTCTATAAAAGGGCCCCATTACCTTCACAAACCCTAGGCCTCTCCTATCTAGAGCAAAGCTCTCACATTCTCTCCCTCACAAATGCTCTTAGATAAATACAATTAATGTGGACGTAGCTCAAACCTTGGGGTGAACCACGATACATCTTGTGTCATTTACATTTCATGTAGATTCACGATCGGATTTACGTTGTTCCAAAACCTCTGGTTTTGTGCATCAACATTTGGCGCCGTCTGTGGGATTCGAGACAAAAAATCATGTCGGTTTCTCTTTCATTTTTTCACCTCCACCGTGAATCTGCAAAATCACAAAAACCCAAGAAACCAGTCCCAGTCTCTCTCTTCAATCAGTCACAGATCTTGGCTCCAGTAAAAAAAGAAAAAAAAAACGCTACCTCCCAATTCCCAATTACCAATTTCCCAATTATTTCCCAATTCGATTCCTACAATCTCTCTCTCGACTTCTCTAAACAAAAATCCTTGAAGGCTCAAAGCAGAGAAAAAGAAGAAGCACTGTATTAAATTTGAAGGGTCTCTGCTTTTGGATCTTTCCCAAAGATTGAATCTTTTCTTGTCGATTTGTGGAGTTGGGTTTTGGGAGCTGAAAGTTGAAGGTTTTGGAGCTGGAGGAAGAATCTGTTCTCGAAATCGAAAAAGTTGGGTTCTTCGACGATCTCCAAAAGCTGGGTTATCTTCGACCTAGGCTCTGTCAAAGTCCCACGACGATTTTTCCTCATAAGTGCTTGCACTGCACGTGTTTTTGGCAAGCGCCTAGAAGCAAGAATCTGCAGTACAAAAGCACGACTCTCCCAAAGGTCGATTTTTTTCGTGCAATTTTCGAAAAAAGCTGATGCAGTTACACCATGTGGAGTTTCCACCATGGAATTGGAGAGAAACCCCTGGAAATGCTCAAGGTTTCTCCTTATTCGATCCCATGAATACCAATATGGGCCCTCCGGGTCTCAATCCTATGCCGTCGCCGACAACTGTCCATTCTGAAGAAATATTTTGGGTTTTCTTCGTTTCGACCGTACCAGAAGGAAATGGTTGAGAAAATCATAGAGGGAAACGACTCGTTGATTGTGATGGCCACCGAAAGCGGCAAGTCGTTGTGCTATCAGGTGCTTCCGTTGGTTGTCCGAAAGACCGGTGTCGTTGTGAGCCCTCTTATATCCCTAATGCAAGATCATATTAGTAATCAGTGTTGATCCACCTCCTCATCGCCACCCTCTTCACCCTTCCAACCACCACTGCCCAAGGACCAGATCCACCACCTAATCCACCGCTTGAACGCCTATACCGAACCATCTTCCTCCTTCGATTCCCTGTCCAAGATTGCCCAGTTCGCAAAAGAGTGAAGGTTAGATTGGTTCATTTAGGAGCAGTGAAGCTGCTGTCTAAGTTGTTGAGGAACCCGAATTCCACGACGGCAATGGGTCCTACAGCATCGACGATGACGCGGAGAACCAGATAGAGTGCACGGAGAGGCACGGCAAGTCATGCAGCGGTGTGGTGTTTTGCTACTGCTCCTTCGTCAAGAATCTGCAATCAAGAAGAAGATGGTCAACACCCAATCTCCATTTCCATCAGCATGTGACAAATGGCCATGATGCAGCTTTGCTAAAAGCTTATAATATGCTCTATAAATGATGGATGTGTCGTCGATGAGCATTACTCTACCATATGAAGGGTTATTGTTCACTGTTTTCTCTTCACGCTTGAACAAAGTCGAAGCCAGCAGCATGTCCCGGCTTACTACTCCCTCACTTTTAGAGTAAAAGGTCGTCGTGGCGGCATCACCACTCTCACTAACAACTCCCGTTGAAGCCGAATTAAAACTACGATTGAATGTATTACAGTAGCCCTTACGAGAAATTAGGGGAGAAAATCGGAGTGAATTTGGAGATTGAATGTTGCTTCTTCTTCTTGTCGTTCCTAAGAATCTGAGAGTGAAGCTTTTCCATTTCCAGAGGGAAAGGGATTGAGTATTGTGAAGAAGCCAAGAGTGCGAGTGACACCAGGCCATCGCCCGCGCTCTGCCGCTCTCTGCCAGTCGGTCATGACTCACGACTCACTCCAAATCACAAATGCCGCAAGCTTTGGCCCTTCATCTCCACCAACTGAACATCGAAACATGGTAGTCCCTCGAATCCCGAAATATGGTCCATCAACATTTGTGCATCAGCTATTGCACTTCTCCAGACAGCTTTCTCCAGATCTCACAGATTTTACAGCTGGAGTACACTAGCTAGTGTTCAGACGCAGTGGAAAGAAAAAGCAAAAAGAAAAAAAATGACAGCATAACGTGCAACTTCTTGACACTTTGTCACTCTTGGAGTTTGGAGCAGGTAGAGACGGGACCCAAGGTGGTGAAGGGGACCCTGCCGACAGAAATATCAGAGAAGAGAGCACATGGGAAACATGAAGGGAAAATTATGAGTTTAACAAAAGGGATTTCTAAATGACTAGCATGTATATACAATTCAAAATTTATATACATGAGCAACGGAAGCAATTTATCAAATAAAATCAAAGCTATAGTCATGCAAATCCCCTTCAAGGTTCATAGGTTTATATATAATGCATCAAAACATTTTAGTAAAGAACAAAGTGAAAGTTTAGACTTATACCTCTTGATCTAAACTTGAGACCAAGGATGGACCACCTCCAAGCCCTTTGTTCCTTGAAGTCCTTGAGTCTAGCCTCCCTCCTTGCCTCCTCCACTATGTTAGTAAGAGTGCTCCAAGGTTCTCCTTTAGTCTCCAAAGGAGAAGACCTCTAAAGATCCACACCCACTAGTGTAGTGAGATGGATGGAGGAATAACCAAAAGGGTGAAAGATTGTTAGTTAATTCACCCTCTAGGTGGCCGGCCTTTGTGGTTTTAGAGAGCTATTTTCTTTTGCCTCTTTGTTGTTCAAAAACACACAAAAAACCCTAATGAACTTTGTGCTATAAAGTTCCTTATATAGACAAAAAGAAACCTAGTCAACAACTTGACTAAATATCTCTCCCAAACCCTTTAAGTGGCCGGCCCTTTAGTGTTTGGTTTGGGCTTTGGGCTTTTATTATTTCAAGTCATCCTATGCAAGAATAAAAGCCCAATGGGTTTAGGCCCAATGGGCCCAATTAAACCCGAACGTTTCTTTAAGCCCAAAACGATCTTTTATCGCTTTTATGATTTCTTTAAACTTTCTAAATTAATCACAACACTTAATTAATCCAATTAATTATTTCCATCATCCATTAATTACTCACTACAAGAGTGTATCGGTGTACAATCATTTTAGGTTCTAATTAGCAAGGCAGTGAGGTGATTGACATCAATCAAATTGATTATATTTAATCCAATCACTTAGTGAATTAAAACTTCATTTTAATTCACCTTTCTTCTTTGATGACTACATTTAATCATCTAGAAGAACTCACAAGCTATGAGTGACATCTAACCATATGTCATAGCTACCCAAGCTAATGTAGAAGTTGTTCGGAGAACCTATTCAGTTGGAATTACAATGTAATTCGATCCTTCTCTAAAACAATACTCTCAATCACATTACTAGGGTATGGATATATTATGTCAAACCCCTAATGTGATTATTCCTTCTTATATGATTCTATTGAGTCGTATAGGAACGTTTTCCTTTATTACGCTCGATACTTCGGCCGAAGATTCCCGAATCATATCTTAGAGTATTCTTCCTCTCTAATCGAGGATTAGAGATTCCTTGTTGCGTATTCACTTGCCTTCATGACTAAGTGGCTTAACCCCAATTATGCCGTGGACATCCGCGAATGGGGTGACTTTGACATAATCAAAGATTAAGTACTTAGCCACAAGACAACGACGATGCCTCAGGTCAAAGGACTACTTACATTATTCCAACCATTAGAGTTACTTGCTTGACATGTGAGTAGACCTCCATGCAAGTACTCTCGTTCGATTGTGTTCAGTGAACTCATTCTCTTAATGAGCACCTACATACTTGTCTTAGTGTCACAATACGAATGGGATGAGACTTTCCATCCTTCCATTTGAAGCGGACACAGTATGTACCGGTCTAAGCATTGTCAGTTTCCCTCCGACAATCCAATGACTAGGAACCTTTTGGACATAATGGTTATGTGAAGAAGGTCTATGTAGTCTAACATCATTAGATTACTTCTTCAATCGATCCATTATCCATGGATACACTATTTAGGACATATATCGTTTATTGAGATAGTCCTAATTCGTGTCTTTGCCATTTGATGTATAAGAGTCATTCATACATCGATTCATTTGTCCTGAAAGGTTTCTTCCAAAGATTGACTTTCAGGGCATATTTCCAACAAAACAAACAAAAGCAACAAAAGTGCAGAGGAAATAACCTGCACAAAACGCACCATTTCTCATGCATTGTTATCCTGTCTACTTTTGCTTTTCTCGACGAAGATGCCCACCACCATGCATATTCTCATTCTTTGAGAAAGCTAGAGAAAAGCAAAGGGGTGGTGTCGAAAAGGCTGTCCAAGCAGCTGTCATTTTAGAGAAAGAATATTTCCCTTAATCATGTCGTCAAGCGACATATCCAAAGCAGAAAGAGAAAACAAAAGTGAGGAATAAACACCCCACCAGAATGATATGATTTACTTTTCTGGTTTTTGTATGATGTAATTTTCCTTATCTTTCGGAAACATCTGTATAAACCCCATTAGAGGGTAATATGTATAAAACCCCATCAGTGGGTAAAAAAAAAAAAAAAAAAAAAAAAAAAAAAAAAAAGGCAAAGTCCAAAATAAATAGGCTGTCATGTTGTGCAGGGTGAAGGCCCATAAGCCCGAAATAGCACCAACCAGGTCATCAAAAGTACACCCAGTACTCCATAATTATTCGGCAACCTGCCGCTATTACCACCAACCAAGTGATTAAAAGTACGCCCAATGCTCCACAATTATTCGACAACCTGTCACTATTACCACCAACCAGGTGATGAAATGTACAAGCCGTACTCTAATATCATTTCGCAACCAGCCATTCATGCCACCAACCAGGTGATGAAATGTACAACCTGTACTCTCCGTCATGCCACCAACCAAGTGATCAAAAGTACGTCCAGTACTCCAAATTATACATGAGCATTACTCATGTCATTTATACATAAACACTCATGAGCATCACTCATATCAATCATACATAAACATTCATGAGCATCACTCATGTCAACATTCATGAGCATCACTCATGACAATATCCATGAGCATCACTCATGTCAATCAACATAAACATTCATGAGCATCACTCATGTCAATCAGCTTCAAAAGCTTCATTTACAAAGCTCTAGCTTCAAAAGCTTCATTTATAGAGCTCTAGCTTCAAAAGCTTCATTTACAAAAGCTCTAGCTTCAAAAGCTTCATTTACAAAAACTCTAGCTTCAAAAGCTTCATTTACAGAGCTCTAGCTTCAAAGTTTCACTTGCAAAGCTTCACCTACAAAGCTTCAGTGCAGGGTATGCAAATACCGCCTCCGAACAAACGCCACTTCAACCCATACATGGATTCAATTTGAAGTCTCCAGCCAACAGACTCTATTGACCGAAGACTTGGGGGACTACATTATGTACCATATATTGGGCCTCAACTGGGCCTCATGAAAAATACTTGGGGGACTTAGCCCATTATTTAAGTATTAAGGAGCGATCCCTTATTCTATAAAAGGACTCCCTCACTTTCATTAGAAAGCACCCATTACTCATGTACTGAGGAGTAAGCCCTTATTTTATAAAAGGGACTCCCTCACCTTCATTAGAGAGCATCACCGCCCGCTGAGCAACCGCCTTGTCGTGAGCATCACTCCTAACCCATTATTCATGTACTGAGGAGCGAGCCCTTATTTTATAAAAGGGACTCCCTCACCATCATTAGAGAGCAACGCCGCCAGTGGAGCAACCGCATCGCCGTGAGCATCACTCCTAACCCATAATTTATGTATTAAGGAACGAGCCCTTATTTTATAAAAGGGACTCCCTCACCATCATTAGAGAGCATCAACTCTAGCCCATCATTCATGTATTGAGGAGCGAGCCCTTATTCTATAAAAGGGACTCCCTTACCTTCATACGCCGCAAGCCGAGCCAACCAAGGCAACATAAGCCACAAGCCGAACAGCCTCGCAGCGTGATGTGAAAATTACTTGACACACAAATTAAACCCTCTTTTTGACAATTGTAGTATAGATGTAAGTAGGGTATCGTTCTAGGCCGGGGATTATGAGGGATTGCTAATCTATTCTAAATTAATTTAAAAATATTAAACAAGACTCAAGGACACAAAACTAGGCTAAAAACTCTAATAACTCGAAACACACTTAGAATGACTCAAAATAATGAAAACAATCAAATTAGACACTAGGAACTGAAATGGACGGAAATTGAATTAAAAGACTAACAACAATGAAAACTAACTAAATAATATAATTTAATAATGGGGGGGGGGTTTGGTTTTGACGAGAAGTAAATTAAACTTAAATAAATTACAGAATTGACAAAAGCATGAATTAAGGTGAAAGGATAGGTGACGGACTAGCTAGAGGGTTCTTCTCCACACATGACACATATGCAACCTAAATTGATTTTCAGTTGTTCTTTCAATAAATTGTAAATCTCAACGCCCCAAATTAACCGTGAATTGCACTAACTAACCCTCAGTTTTTCCACAAGTTATTGGGTTGGATGATTGCATACGACAACCCAAAACATTCCCTACAAGTTCCCTACATGAATTGCATAATAGAGATACAAGCAAGAATCATTAAGTTCTATGAAAAACATAAGCATTGACGAGGCACTCGTTACTATGATTTGCATGAAACTTATGCCAAGAATTTACTTAACGTGATTGTGACTAGCAACCTTCACTACTTGTGAATATAAGTTCATAACGATTAGGTGAAACTCACTTATATTCTAGCATCAAATTCATGCATGTAAATTAAGTATGCATCCTTAATCGACATACAAAAATAAGTTATCAATCAAGCAGTTAAGCAAATTAAATCACAACTCAGAAATCACAACTGAAAAATAATCAATTCATATTACAAATATATTCATGGTTTTGAATTAACCTCTAGCCAAAATAAATTTAGTTACACATTCTTTTCAAATTAAACCAGAAATTAAACATGAGTTTGAGAAAATATACGACCCTTTTGTTTTTCTTCTGCTGCCGCAAGGCAGCTGTTCCTTTTCACTCAGTCTGCCTCTGACCTCTGTGCTCTACATTTTTCTTTCTTTCTTTTTCTGTCCCGCCCTGATGCTTCCCCGTTCTCTCTCTCCCGGAGGCTCACTGCTGCGCCTGTTTCTGTCAGTACGCTGCCAAGGGCAGCTGTCTGCCTCTGTCTTCCAGCTCACGCTGCCCACAGGCAGCTCTCTTCGTTTCTGCACCACGCTGCCCAAGAGGCAGCACACCTCCTTTCTGCACACCTGACCTTCCTCTCCGTCTCTCCCCGCGTCTCCCCCCTTATTATTCTTCTTCTATCTCACCTAACTCTGTCCACTTCCTCTTATTTTCTGCCATTCTTTTTGTTCCACTACCTTCCCACTGTCTTCTTTCCTCGTCTATGCTATTATTCCCCCTTTTGTTTGTCCCTTGCTGACCTGCTTTCCTCCAGCTGCAAAGGCAGCTCCTTTTAATTTTTATTCCTTCTTTCTGTTTATTATTTAAAACTCATTTGTGCCATTTTTATTTTCTTTGCATAACAAATCCTATAAACACAAAAATAACGTAAATAGCTCAAAAATATAAGGAACTAACTAAGAAAAGACGAGTGAATTTGAAGTAAAAATATATATAAATATGATCCGATCAAATACCCTCATACTTAGCTTTTGCTAGTCCTCGAGCAAAACAAAGAAAACATGAAAAAGTACTAACATGAAAAACATTAGTTTCCCCCTATGTGACCCTCATAGAATTTCATTTGAGAACACAAATCATCAAGAACCATAGCTAGCACCAAACAAGTTAATCCAAGTTCATCTTCCTTATTCAAATATTAGCAGTAATCTTTAAATCATCCTTGAAGTGTAGTGTGTGAGATAGCCATGCTAATGCAATTTCAAGTTTTTATTTTTAAAATCATCATATGCAAACTAGCGACCTTCTCACGGGATATGCACTCAATCACACATGTGTTTAGTTTTAATGTGTTTCACTCAAAGAATCAAATGTGAAATTTCTACCATAAGCTTGCATAAAGATCTCATCTCCACAATCATAATTGCAAAACTTAAATCAAGAGGACTTTTATTGGATGTAATGAGGTTTAGGGAGAGGGTTGTTGAAGTGAAAGAATAGGTAAACACAAGTTCCAAGCTACATTGCAAGCAATTCTTTTGTTTAGATTTATAAGAACTCAATTTTTCCAACGATTCTTCTAGCACCTCCAACCACACCCTTAACTGAAACTTGAAAAACTTTTTATTTTCTTTGTATACAATCTTTTTTTTTTTTTTTTTAATACAAACATGAAATACCCCCACACTTATTCTTTTGCCAAACACCTTCAAAGTACTTCACAAACGTTTCTCATAAGACAATCTCGCATTGCTCGCTTGGAAAGGGTAAGGAAAAATGTTTCAGGTATAAGGGTAGACATATCTGATGATAAGAAATAAAAGGCTCAACGTACACGGCTCAAATTGGCAATCTAATGATATCATTTTTCTTTGGGAAACATGGTTATTTGGGCCATAGTGGTAAACCTAATGCCTCTATCATTTCCAAATTCATGCAATCAACGACAAACATTTCGAAAGATCGTTACGCAAGTTCTAGAGATGTATCTCACATAAGTTCAGCACACATGAAAGAATAGGAGTGTATGAAAAATGCACACACTTTCAATCGGCTCAAAAACTCACATAGGATATATATGGTCACTAAATTCACATATGAAGCTTTAAGTCATACTTTAGTTTCACATTAACAAGGCTATGTGCATTTGGTTTTTCAAAGATGGTCAAACATGTACAAAACTAACAAGAGAATTAGGAATTTCACCAAACACATGTTAACTAAGTTCTTGATAATCATGATTCAAATTTGATCTAATTATATCATTGGGTCGGGAAACTAACAAAAATCTAATTCAAAACAATAAGGGAAACAAGACAATATTTTTGGATTTTTAAATTTTCCGATTTGTTTTTAAATTTTTTTTTTTTTTTTTTAAAGAAAACAAAACTAATTAAGAAAACAAAAAGCAACAACACAGAAACAAATGAAACCAGTTCGTAGTCGAAGGTACAAAAAATTTTAATTTGGTCATTTTTTATACTCTTTACCCCCAAACTTAAACTGGACATTGTCCCCAATGTCAGAAAACACTATAATGCAAATAAAAATAAAATAAATAAATAATAAGAAACAGAATAAAACAATTGGACTGAAAACTTCCCTAATTTGCAGTAAAATCAAGCGATGACCCCCAAGCTAAAATTCTGCAATCAACTTCAAGGGTGGAAATAACCAAAAGTTCCTGCAAAGAAAAGAAATAATTCAGTTAAGTAACACAAGAAAATATAAAAAAATTGCAAACGAAAAATTGAAAATCACGATAAAAGACAATGAATAGAACTAATAAGTGATCATTGGTCGTGCTTGTTGACTTTCCACAGCTTTCCTCTTGAACGGGGTGACACTTAGCTTTTTACTTGCAAGTGATGATTTGATGATATTGTACGGCGAAGCTTTGCTCTTTGGTGATGTTGCAGTTCCTTATTTGTTCTCCAAGCAGATGTGGCAGCTTCTCTAGTTCTTCAACTCAGACTCCTTGTGCTGGGTTGATTGTGCAAGCTGCATTCTTCTCTACTTGTTTCTTCTGCATGACGGGCGGGCACGAAGGAGAGGTGTTGGTCTGTTTCTTTCTTCAATCTTTCCAAGTGCCCACCTCTTGCTCTCTTTCTCCTTGTCCTTAGTTGAGGATGAATCAGCACGTTGTCTCCACATGCTTCGAGGTATCATCTTCACTTCCCTTATAAGTGAGAAACAAAGCGAAAGCACAAGATGATGAGTACTCGAGAGCAAGGGCTGGCTGGAGAAAGGACAGGGAGAAAGCATGATATGAGATACTCTTGCTTTCAACCTTCATGATATGAAATATTTTTGCTTTGGATGGGTTGTTTGCAGGGGTATCCCAGGGGATGAAAAATACAGAGTGACTTGAGAGGGTTTGTTGGAAAGCCATTTCAGAGATGAATGAGTGCTGAGAGGGTGTGCCTTTGCTGTGGAATGCGAAGGTAGATACTTATAGGACTTTTCTTCACAACCGGAACTATTCTCTCACTCATTGTCGGCAGCCGGTGGATGGATGAATAGTACAAATTACGCGATTTCTGACAAAGCTGCCCGTAATTTCCGCAAAGCTGCACGTTGCATGTGACGAGTGACGACACGTCTGGACAAATTGATTTTTTTGAAATTCGGGGTTCGGCTCGTGGTTTCTGAGCAAGCCCATCCTTTAAGAAATGAAACGCCTCTTTTGAGAAAAGAATCCGGCTTTTGAGAAAGGAAACTCCTCTTTTGAGAAAAGAATCAGGCGTTTGAGAACAGAGCCCCGACTCTTCGATTTGCGAGAGGACGCCTCTTCAATTTCTGAGGAGCGCCTCTTTGATTTCTTCTTTTTATAGAGGCGTTAATTTTGTTCCACAACACACTTGAGCTCCCTCCTGTAAACTCTCCCTTCTTGCACTTCCGAAATCTTAATCTGTCCGATCTCTTCTTTCTCAACACCTTCAGAAAATGTCTGGCCCTTCCGATCGTCGTTTTGACTTGAACCGTGGTGAAGAGGCAGCCCCGCCTTCACCAGACAACATATGGCGTCCATCTTTCATATCCCCTACTGGTCCTCTTACCGTTGGGGATTCGGTGATGAAAAATGACATGACCGCTGCGGTGGTGGCCCGGAACCCTGTCACCCCCAGAGATAACAGACTGCTCGCTAGACGATCTGATAAATTGGCGGTTAAGGAGTCTCTGGCTCTTAGCGTGCAGTGTGCCGGTTCCGTGTCCAACATGGCCCAACGCCTATTTGCCCGAACCCGTCACGTTGAATCGTTGGTGGCTGAAATACAGAGTCTCAAAGAGGAGATTAAAGGACTCAAGCATGAAAATAAACAATTGCACAAGCTCGCACACAGCTATGCCACCAACATGAAGAGGAAAATTGACCAGCTGCAAGACACTGATGGTCAAATTTTACTTGATCACCGAAGGTTTGTGGGTTTGTTCCAACCGCATCTGCCTTCGTCTTCTGGGGCGGCACCGCGTAGTGAAGCTCCAACTGATCAACCTCCGATACCTCCTCCTTCCGTGGCCCCGCCGACTACTGAAGCACCACCTGACCAATGAATGCTATTAGTTTACACATCATTGTAAAATATTTTTACTTTAATGTTTTTTTTTTTTTTAAGTGTTTTTTTTTTTTTTAGGTGTGTTTTGTTTTGGTTTTTTTTTTTAAATCAATGTAAAATATGTAAATCAATGTAAAAAGACTTTGGTTAACCTTCCCCCACACTTAAACTAAATTTATTCGTTTCAGTTGGAGGTGACCCTTATTTAAGTTTGTTTCTTCCCCCACAGGGGATGGAGTGCTTTTGCCTCTGTTGTCCTTGTTGGGGTCTCCCCTGTTTAATGAAGGTTCCACTCTTCTATTCGTCCAAAAATATACCCTCTACCAGCACAAGGAGATCAAATCCTCCAAGATTTGGTTTACATTTTGTTGGTGGGGTGTTAATTAAAGAGTAACAAAACCTATAAAAATAAAATTAAGAAAGAAAACATCATTCATATTGAAACAACCTTAATATTTATAACCATTCAAAATAACAAAAACCTGAACCGCACAATGACAGTATGCAACGGACATCCTAAAAGTCTTTCTTCATATATCGAAACCGACCGAGCAAGAAGGCCGCATACCATTTAACAGTTAGATATGTTTGAGGACAAAACAAAACCAAAAACAGCAGCATAAAACAGTACTTTCAAAACAGGATAATTAAAAACTGCCTCAAAAAGAGAACCGGAACAAAACGTGAGCTCTTCAGAGCAGATCGGCAACATTCGATGGGAGCTCCTCGATCACCACATTGTAAAACCTCTGGATGTCATAGAGCATTCTCTCGTCGTCCCTTGTCACAAAGTTAATAGCGACACCCTTTCTCCCAAACCTTCCACTTCGTCCAATACGATGAAGGTAGTTCTCGGGTTGAGTTGGCAAATCATAGTTTATTACGAGAGATACCTGCTGCACATCGATACCACGAGCCAAGAGATCAGTGGTGATGAGAACGCGGGATGAGCCAGATCGGAATTCACGCATGATGATGTCACGAGTGTTCTGGTCCATGTCACCGTGGGTGGCGGAGACAGTGTGGTCGCGGCTTCTCATCTTGTCAGTAAGCCAGTCCACCTTGCGCCTGGTGTTAACGAAAATGACACTCTGGGTGATGGCCAGGGTCTCATACAGATCACAAAGGGTCTCGAGCTTCCATTCTTCTTTATCGACATTGACATAGAACTGCTTGATACCCTCAAGGGTGAGCTCATCACGCTTTACCAAGATCCTCACGGGTTTGTTCATAAACTTCCTTGTGATTTCCAGGGCTTCAGGTGGCATGGTAGCAGAAAACACCCCAACCTGAACCTTTGATGGCAGGAGCTGGAAAATGTCGTAGATCTGACCACCAAAACATCATATGTAATTAGGAAAACATTGAAGACAAAACAGTAATAGTGGTCCTAAGAAAGACACCACCTTAATACAAGTAACCAACCTGATCCTTAAAACCACGAGAAAGCATTTCATCAGCCTCATCCAATACAAACATCTTGATGTAATCTGGGCGAAGTGACTGCCTTCTCAACATGTCAAACACACGACCAGGGGTTCCAACAACAACATGAACACCAGCTTGAAGAATGCGCTGATCCTCACGAACACTTGTCCCACCAACACAAGCATGAACCTTTACACCAAGGTAGTCACCAAGTGCTCGCATAACCTTCTCAATCTGCTGTGCCAACTCCCTGGTAGGTGCCAAAACCAAAGCCTGGCACTGGACAACACCATAATCAAGTTGCTGCAAAATCCCCGAGCAAAAGGTTGCTGTTTTCCCGGTTCCGGACTGAGCCTGTTGAATCACATCAAGGCCTTTGCAGAATGGAACAATTCCCCTTTGCTGAATGGCAGAAGGCTTCTCAAACCCTTCAGAATAAAAACAAAATTATACATTGAGACTTTTAAAGATGAATATAACTATAAAGAAACATTCTTTAATAAACGTTGCAAAAAGAGAATTCAAAATTCAGAAATTGAACATGAATTCCTACAGCAGTGAGATAAATTAACAACTACACAAAAGAGAAGCATCCTACGAAACAAAAGACAACTAAATAATGAACACAGCTGTACCTACCATACGCATAAATGCCTCTCAGAAGATTTTCCTGCAATCCCATGGCATCAAAACTTTCAAAAACTTCATCATACGATGTGAAGAAATCTTGCCCATCAGTTGAGAGCCTACAAAGGTTGTCAAAACATTAATGGCGACAGCAAATCGTACTATGATAAATTATCTTCCCCCAACAAACTTAACCAATAACATAAAAATAAATACCAAGCAAGACACTTACAGCTCACTCATCTTAGTATCATACTGTTTTGCATCAAACTGTGATCCCTCGGGTGCAACACCTGCCATGACTGCAGAAAGAATTCCATTTAAAACTTTAAGGATCATAAAATCCCAAAAGAATACAATGTTTTGAAATGGGATAATTTCCGAAGCATACACATAAAACATGAGACAATTAATATGCACATATTACTCTCTTCACAATATATATGAAAATCAAAGGCTTACCAGAGATGTGAAAGAACATTATTCAAAATAATATAACAGAAGGGCCAAACTTGTTAACCAAATAAAAAGGCGGGCAATCATTTACTCCTGTTTTAGTCTTCGGATCAGCGTTTTGAAAAGGGCAGATGCCCGTTTGCTATCCAGAGAACGAACCCTCAAGCAAACAGACACCTCTTTGCCCACTCCCCCAATAATCAAAGAAGTTCCATACCACAATACTTCCACAAAAGGTAACGCGTAATATAACTCTTTATGTAAACATAGCCAGATAAAATTCAGAATTACAGTATCTACTAAATCAACTTTCACACTCAAATTGGGATATTACAATACAATGATTTCGATGCCAGAGCAGGAAAAAAAAACATAAAAGCGAAAAGATTTTCATCCCCAACTCCTAAACAACATAATTTTCTTCACAGAAACAAAAAGAGTGACCAAAGATACATCAATAAAAATAGGATAAACTGAAACTTTTTACTAGCGTAACAAAACTAATCACTCGCTGATGGGTCGCTGAGAAAACAGATGAATCCTCAACTTTCATATTCGAATTGGCTCCAAACACGTAAAAAATCCATAAAAGGTTAATATGCTAACATCATATTTCCCGCTACTTTCTCGGGAAACAAACAGACCGCCATTGAAATCCATCCGTCACAAAAACAACGCAACTTGCAAACATATCGAGCAGATGGATCCAGAGCCATAACACGATTAAAACCCACAAACCAATCACCAAAACGAATAATTTCCCCCGACAATACCAATCAAATTAACAACTTTTCAACCAGACATATAGATACACAAGAATATATACAAACATATGAGAGAAATAGCGAGAGAAAGAGAGAGAGACCTGATGATGTTGACGAACGCTGGAGAGAGAGAGAGAGAAGAGCAGAGGACAACTGGAGGTTGCTAAAAGAGAGCTAGGGTTTCCCAAACTCCTCGGATCTGCGCCGTGGAGTTTGAAAGTAGGCGAGTGATAAAGAGAGGCTGGGTTTATACTCTCACTCTCTTTTAGGTTTTAGGTTTTAGGTTTTGGTCTTTCCCCGCTGCAAATTCCGGATATGCCCTTGGGCTTCTCCTCGTATCTCCAACTCCCGGGGCCCGTTTCGTCACTTGCCAAAATTTGCATCCAAGTAGTTAAAGAAAACTTTGCAACTAGTTTACCACTTATGTTCTTTTTTTCCTTTTTTTTTTAATCACGAAATTGTTGTTTATTGTGAAATTAATAATCTTGGCAATTTGGTAACACATGAAATTCTTCTCTAGCTAAATAGAAAAGAAGAAGAATTTAATTTTTGTTTGATCACATTACTGTAATCTATAAATTCACTTATATTATAACACGTGTTATTATATTTTAAATTGTAAATATTTATTTAATGTGTGCTCTAATAAGTGGATTGTTACCATTCAAGTGCACCATTTTTTAACTTGAAAATCAAGTTACCAAAATACAAGATTAAAAGCCAAATATTATCATGAATTAAATATAGGGTAAATTGCTGATTTAGTCCCTAAATTATTACTGAGTGAAAATTAGGTTCCTAAATTATTTTTTCCCAGAAAAATCAATTATTAAACTAATACAAATCAGCCAATAATATCCCTAACATTAGATTTGAAGCTATTCTATTTAATCTTTCATCAATTTAAGCCACGTGACTTGCATTTGATGTACTTAGAGGGTAGATTGGTTGTTTTTCGTAGTTTAAAGACCTATTTTTTCAAAAAAAAAAATAGTGTATAGAATTAACTTTGGAGGATAAATTAGACATTAGATTCGCAACCTATATGCAACTTTAAGTTCTTATAGGCAAGCAAATGATGGCATTATCCTCTAAAATATGTTATGTGACTTAAGTTCACGAAAAATTGGATAAAATAGTTTTCAATATCACAAGGATGTAATTAAGTTTTTATGAATTTAAGACTTATTTTACCGAAAAAAAATAATTCATGAACCAAATTTTCATTAAGGTGATAATTCAAGGACCTAATTTTTATTGAGATGATAATTCAATGACTAAATCAGCAGTTCACTCTTAAATATATGATAGGAGACTAAGGCCAACTCTAAGGGTGAGACCCAAACCCAAATATTTGTGTTTCAAAACAAAAAATGTCTCCCAATGGTGAGACCTAAATCCAAAAATTTGGCTTTTAACCCAAACGAAAACCCAAATTTGGGTTTATATTTGCTTGACCCAAATGTTAGGGACCCACCTTTTTTTAACGGGCAGACGATTTTGGCTAGTGGCCGAACTGGTGGTCAAAGGTAATGGTAAAAAATTGAGCCTTTCGATTTCTAGGCCGTGGTCCACGGTTCATATTAAAATTTGTTTTCTTTTGGGTAATCTTTTGAATTTGATCTCACAATCCATATTTATTTTTTTCAAATCCAATGGAAAAAAAGTATCCAACAGCTGAAATTTAAATCTAACGGTCAAAATAAGAAAATAATTTTTTAAATATATCTACGTTAAATTTTTTTTCTCACACTCTATATGTACTCATTCATTTGTTGGCTGAGTGGTTGGTTGGTGTGACTTGTTCGGTTTTTTTTTTTTTTTTTTAAATTTTGGCGAAATTTAAATATTTTTAGGTTAAAATATGATGACCCTGTCCCAATTTATTATATAATTTTCTCCTTGAGCGTGTAAAGTGACGAATATGCACTCGTTGGCTAAGCGATGTGGATGCGTATATGTAGTTTTAAATTATTATTTCCGATGTCGTAATTAAATCGTACTCAACGTTGAGAGTGTGTTGAAGCGAGTTAGAACCGAATTGGAGCCGTAACGAAAAAGTTACGATTATTTAGGTGCGTAAATGGGCAAATTGTGGACCAAATATATGAGCTTCTATTTCTTTTAGCCCAATCAGATAATTTGTTTTTCTTCTTTTGGGCTAATTAAAATTAGCTCTCTCTCGCTCTTAGCCAATCAGAACACACACACACACTCACTCTTCATTTTCTCTCTCCTTCTCAACTCTTCTCCCTTCGTACACTTGAGACACTCCACATACACAACCATCATCAAACTCACACGGATTGAACTTTTGGAAACCACCACCATCCTCCTCTCGACCACACGATCACCACCATACCCTTAGTTTTCCATTTTGGTGAGTTTTAGCTCGGAAACTATAAGCTCTGACGAGGAGTTAGTTTGCTCCGGCATGATCACGAATGATTTACAAGGTTTTGAGGCTCGGTATGGTCTCTATGCAACTTCCCTAGCACTTCAAAGTAGATTTGGAGTGGAGTGGACGGCGAAATAGGTGAGTTCGAAAAGTTGCAAAGTTGGCCGGATTTTCCAAGGAATTTTCCGATAGTTTTTCATTGGATTTTGGACTTCTAATAGGTACGAACATGTTTTACTCTTCGAGACCTTCAAATCCATATAAATTTCATGGATTTTGGTTAAGAAATGAAGTAGATATAAAGCTTTGAAAATTTTCCAGAAATCGGCACGTGCAGACAGCGACTAACGGCGGAGGCTAATGGGTGACCAAAGAAGAAGGTATATTTCGTTAACCTTAATAGAATATTCTAACAGCGTTAGGTAACGCCGTTACCATTTAACAAAATATTCCGCCTATTTTGACGGAATATTCCTAACGCCGTTAAAGTTTCCATCAGTGTGCCGTGCACGTGCTTGAGTGAGGCCAGCGCGTCCAGAGTCCAAAATTCTTTCTAAAAATTTGTGTGGGTTCTTATCATCGAGTAGATCATTTTCGTATATTCAAACCTTACATTTGAGCAAACTATGAGGAGTTATTCCTGGATTTCGTATATGTGCTAATTAATTAACGTAAAAATAGTTGTATCGCATATAGGTGAGACAAACCCCGAGGACGAGCCTGGACAAGCGAAGCTAGGGGGCTATGATCCTGCTACTTATCAGTGAGTGTGCATTTGTTTTCTATATATATAGTTTCCATAAACGTTTTTATATGGAACTATGCTTTGCTTGCCATGTCGTAAATAAGTTACATTTTAAATATTGCATTGTTACACTTGTGAATTGTATTGTGTGATGCTGCAGAGACTCAGGTAAGCTTCAAGTGAGTATTATGTGATTGAATAGGTTGTATTGCATTGGTATGCACACATTTATTTAGAGCTCATCATGGTTGCACCCCGGTATCAGTGCTCCCACCCGGGGCTAGGGCCAGCCTTCACGTGATTGTTCACCTCCTGCACCGCACGCTCACCTTGGATCCAAGTTTGGTGTTAGACTGTCGTATAAACCACAATAGGTGATTCCGACTTGTAGGTGACCCGTGAATTATCGCACAGCCTTTATGTGATCATAGCACTTGAGCGTACATATTTATACTCAGCTTGTCGTACAGGTCACACTAGATGACTCTAACTCGTGTGCTAGCCTATATTGATGAGCTACAGGTCCAATCGTACAGGTCACGTTAGGTACTCTGACTGACATACTATTTTATATTGGTTTCACAGCTGACTTACATTTATTATTGCTGAGATATTATGACATGACATACTTCAATTTTCGCTGCTCTTGTGCATTGGTTTTCATACCTACGTAGTAATATTTTCTGGAAACTATACGGTTTTTACGGAGAGGGGTTATTATGTTCATAAAGATAAATATGTTTTCAAACGTTTTGTTTTTGCCCACTCACCCTTTTATTTTGTGCCCTTCCAGGTTCTAGGTAGCTATTCATCTTTGGTGGCTCAAGGACTACTTGGCGATTCTGATGTTCTACCCTTAAAGATCTTCTCCCCATTTGCATAATTAGTACTTAGTTAGTTCGACTGCACTTTCGTTTTACCTATACTCTGATATGCGTGTATCTTATACTTGATCACTTTCACACACTTACATATTATCTCTAGTTAAATAAGTTTAGTTTTGGTTTTTATTTTTTCGCATTTTCTTATTATTATCACTTATGTTGCACACTTGGCTACATCACCCTCACGTGACGCCCATCATGTCTCGACTCCGGTCGGGTTGTGTTATGAAACATTCGTAAAATTAAATTGAGATAACTTAACTCAAAGTTACAAAAAATATCCTTACAAAAAAAATTAGGGTTAAAACCATCCCACAACAATTAATACATTTTAGGCCCAACCTAAATTATGTCTTTTAGTGGACCTAAATATTTGGGTTTGAGTTGGTTTAAGGAGAGAGATCCAAACCAACAAAATATCGCAATGTCTGAACTAGCCTTTGTGGACCATACGTGCAGACCAATGCAGATCGTTGGATATGATTTCAACGACTGAGAACAAATCAATCAAAGCAAACTCTCTGGGTCTCTCCTCTCTCTCTGTTCCCCATCTCTTTTTCTTTCCTTTCTTTCTCTACTTCTCTTGATCTTTTCTTAGTCCGTATCTTGCAGACATATCACAAACCACCATCAGCCCTGCTTCATCGTTGTTGCCACGTCACAAACCACCACAACAATCCGACTACCTCTAACAGCCTAATCCAACTTCCTCTCCATCTCTGAGTCCAACTTCCTCGGCTATGGCTCGCATGGCCATAAGAGTTGTGAGGCCAGAGCAGTTCTAATGTCGTAGGGTCTTCTTGACTCCTGTCGTAAGCCTTCTGTTGGAAATGTGTCCAAAAGGCAATCATGTAATGATACTTCACAAACATTTCACATATTAAACTAAACTAGTTTAATCTAAGGACAAAGATTATTGTTTAAAGTCATCTCATAAATGTTATACGCTTAAACAATAAAGTTCAAGGAATATGTAGTAAAGGGATTGTGATCTAAAGAAGTTAGATTCATGAGACAGTTCTCTTTCATACACATATCCTAAATGTTTTTTTTTTTTTAACAAACGATATTATCTATATTAAGGGGAAGGGAATGAGCTTAGCATTTGGTGAGAATTGAACCTAAAACATCTTACTTACAAGTGAAAAGGAATATCACTGGACCGTAGTACTAAGTGGCAGACCAAATTATGTTGGAAAGTGAAATTAGTGGCGACAATTGAGATTATATGCCAAGTGAAGCTTGGCTCAAACTATAGAGATTAAACTATAACATTATATGGAAAGTTCGTCCCTAAATGTCAGAAACAGAATATTCAAACCACTCCAAAGATTGGTCAAATGAGCAATGGATTTTGGCTCGTTTAAACATGAACAACTTAAAACAAATGGGCCACCAATGCTTTTAATTGTTTATTGGAATGTATTGGCTGTTGGGATTATTCTAAATCTTTGGTTCTGATTGGAATGCGTCAACTTTGATTATCTATTTCAAAAAATTACTAATAAAAATGTACCTAAAGGAAATTCCAAATTGATCATCTAAGATGTTGGAATTAAATTCGCGCACTGCCGTGAGACATGGAAATACACAAATCCGAGTAATTTGGAAAGAATAAACAACCGTGAGCTAGTCGAAGATGAATGGGGTGTACCATCAAAGACTCTTCGATTGTCAAGTTAGTAAACAATATAAGACTTAAGCAATGGGCAAGATAATAAGTATGTGTTGGGGCCAAAAATCTCACGTGCAAGCCCAATCACACCTCAAAGCCCGATTGCCATAAAAATACCTCGAGTCAAGCTTAAATCCATGCAAAGTTGCAAAATTGAGAAGGAAAAATATTTACAATCACGCGATGTTAATAAAATAATAATTTATGGGTTGAACATTTGTATAATTGCGCTAAGTCCATGCACATGTGTCACGCCATTGACTGTGAAAAATTTGAAACAGGTCCCTCACCCTATTTCATATGCAAAAAGGAGAAAAAAAAAAACGAAAAACTCAAGACGAGAGAAAGGGGAGTGAACGATTGAGAAAGAGATGTAGAAAGGAAGAGGATGTGGATGTGAGGCACGATAGGTGAAAATGATGGAAGGTTTTACGCAAGAATTTTTTTTTTAATTTAATCACTTTGCAAAATTATTGTTTTTTGGTGTAACAATAATTATTTAAGTTGACAACTTATGGCTCGTTTAGATGTACTTTTAAAATGACTGAAAGTGTTTTTAGAGAAAATATTTTTTGATTCCAAAAGCACTTTAAGTGATTTTCTAAATTTTACTTGCATTTTTACTAAGGATTGGTTCCAAAAACATTTTCACCATAAATGCTTTTAGTTATTTTAAAAGTACATCCAAATGAGCTATTAATCTACTATAAGATTAATCTGATGGCTCATATATAAGAGGAGCTCACAGCTTCAAAATAAAGACTTTATAAGAGCGGTTTTGGATCTGAAAAATATCACTAGAGTCTAGGATAGAGTGATTCAAACACTAAACAAAGATACCATGCGTATTTTTTTTCTTTCTTTTTCATTTTCCATTTTGGCCGCAACAAAATAGTATTCATTTGGGGCATAATATTCAGTTATTCACACAAAATAACCCTATATTTATAGAGAGGTGTTATTGGCACTTTAAAAATCTTATTCTACACTCCTCACAAGTGTATTTTTCTTTCCAAATATAGAAAGTTAGGAGTGTAGAATGAGAATTTTGGAATATTAATAACAATTTCCTATTTATATTTATATCTCTTCTCTACTAATTAATAAAACACTCATTGTCAACCAAAACAATATGAAATTACCAATTTAATACTCTAATTAAAACAAAACATGAATAAAAAATATGGGGCAGAAATATAATTTTACACAACCAAATTTTGCTATTTTTTTTTTTCAAAACCTCACCTACATGTAATCCTAACATATTTCAAATTAACAAAAAAAAAAAAAAAAAAAAACTTCCCACTCTCATATTGGTCTCTTTATCTCTCATTCTTTTTCAAAAAAGTAAATTATAGTTATGGTTCCTTAACTTTAATTCAATTGGAGCAATGATCCCTCAACTTTAATTCAACTGGAGAAATGGTTCATTAACTTTAACCAAATTGTAGCAATGGTCATTCCAACATAACTCGTTTTGACAAAGTTTTTGATGTAGTTGACAAAAAGGACAATAGTTACACACTTTGATGAGTTGAGGAACCCTAATTTTATAAATGGTTATTCCAACATAACTTATTTTGACAAAATTTTGACGAAATTGATAAAAATGATTATAGCTACATATTTTGATAAGTTGAGGGACCAATAGTAATGGATTTTTAGTTGAGGGACCGTTGCTCCAATTTGATTAAAGTTGAGGTATCATTACTGCAATTTACTCATTTCAAAAAAAAAAAAAATTCTAACGCAAATGCTAGTTAATATTTAGAACAGTTCCACCGGAGCAAGAAAAGGGCAGCACCCAGTGGAAAAAATAGGCTGGGACTCAGCCGATCCACTCCAACCCATGTGTTTGCCTGGCACCCAACCCAAGTTGGTCTCCAGACCAGCCCATTTTTGACAAACCTTGGGACCGGGCCATTTGTGTTGTTGCGCCTGGCGTGTGTTTTACACGCGCGCGTGGGCGCGAGTAGCAGACAACAAAATCAGCGACGCAGGCGCACTAACATCTCCCTCGGGTGGGCGACATGGCCCAATTTCTGCCGTTGGATTTCCAACGGTAAAAAAAATTTGAATTTCACTTTTAAACTGAACCGTTTGATCACGTTTTTCCCCAGAAAAAAAATTAAAGTTAGAAATAAAAAATAAAATGATTATTTTTTTATTATTTTATAATAAAAAATAATAATATTTTAATAAAATTGATTGAACTATTTTTTGTTAGAGGTGGAGATGCTTTTTCTATTTTTGTTAATTGAGATCTATTACTGTTCACTTAAGTGGGATAAATGAGCCGATGCTGACGCAAAGCCTATATGGGTGGGCTGGGTGCTGACGCGGGTGGAATTGCTCTTATATATACACAATTTGCAAAGCCAGTGCGATCTGTTTCGATCATTGAACCCTAAACTCCACCGGTTCCTCTTCCATTCCCACTGATATCTCGGGTACTGTTTGTTTCATCAGTTTGATACCGGACAAAAATGACTTACGCATCTCGTATCATCCACCACTCCAAAAAGGTGCGCCTCAATTTTCACCATTTTCCCCATCTCTCGTGAACTTAGTGCTATTTTTTGCTCTTTTTTGCGTGTTAATTGTCAGAATTTTGTTTAGGCATTGATATTCTGGGTTTAGAGCCTGTTTGGTTAATGGGATTGTGGCCAAGCACTTGTTTTTACTGTTTAAATTCCACAAATCTTGAATCTCAGCCTTGTTTGGTATTGAATTTACCGCCGTTAATTCACTTGAATATTTGTAGTCACCAGATGGGATAATGATTGGATGAATCTGTTTATACTTCACCATTCTTTTCCTTTATTTTTCGGGTTACTCGAAGTTCGGTAGCAAGTAGGAAATGTAATTTAATTTATTTTCTTATGAGCTTCTGTTTGATTGTTGAAGCTAGGTGTGTGCATATAAATGGAGGTAGTGTAAATTCCGGAATTAATTCTCAATTGGGTAATTTAGGATTACTATGTCCAGGGTGTTTTTAATTTGAATTTCACTAGTTTTGAATTGTAGGCAGAGCATCATGCTTTTGTAAATTCTAGTTTTTCACTGTGTATTGTCGACATAAGTTTTGACTTTGGCTTAAAAGTTACCATGAGTCCATGACCTGTAAAATCTAGTTTTTCGCTGTGTATTGTTGACATAAGTTTTTGAATTTGGCTTAAAAGTTACCATGAGCCGATGACCAAATGTTGATTACAAGCTTACGTTGCCCAGATAACATAGGCAATTATATAAATATGCTCTTGTCTTTTGTTTTGTTTTTCTATTCTTTTTGGTGCTTTATATCATTGATTTAGATATATTTCAAGCATTAATCTATGAAGCTGATGGTTTCTATGTTATCACGACGTTTCTTTACATATAATTTTGTACTATATTCGTGTTCACTGCAGTTACGGAATGCTCCTAACTTACTATGGCAAGAGCAAGCACACTTGGTTCGTTGGTTTTCACATGATGTTCAACCCTCTAGTGGTAAATTAAATGGAATGCCTTTTTTGTGTTGTGTGTGTGTGTCTGTGTCAAGAGCTATTTTTTCCTTTCCATCTGTTATGCTAATCTTGCATATCATTGAAACAGAAGTTGCTATTCCAGATAAATTATGCTAATTAATCCAATTGATGATGTCTATATGTTTTTTCATGAATATGTCCTTCGGACCTGATGATTCAATATTAGAGGATTAAATACAGTGATGTTGTAAATATGAGATTGAAGCTGGTCTTTTGTTATCTATTTATGTTGGTTTTCCGTGTGAAATTGAAAACTGGTTGACCTGATGACTTGACTCCGTGTACTTAACATATATATGTGTATTCAGTTGGACAATACTATGTGCAATTATTTTCAGTTACATTTCCTTATCATGCTTAAGCTGGAGTCCAGGGTTTTCCTAGTACTGATTTTGTTAAAGGTATCTTGTTGTACAATGTGTGACACAAGATCTGTGGCATCTGTTGAATACAACAAGACACTTGGGTTTTTAATTATGCACTTAAATGCTTCTTTAAATTTGTTTAGCTGATTTAACAATCAATTTTTGCTTCAGATATATTGAGCGTTCATCGCCACAGTTATGTGCCTTCAGAAAGAGCATGCGGTTCTAGGTCTTTCAGCAGTAGCACTGTAAGTTAAACTGGTTTTTATCATGTTAATAATAGGAGAAATATTATAAAATGTCCCATCTTTGCTTCTTCCTTTTTTTTTTATCTTGTCACACACTTTTAAATGAATTGTCACTAGTGAACTTTGTATGAATTATAACGCTGTCACCTGTCATGTTTTGCAGAAGTCAGTGTCAGGTACATTTACCAGGGATATCCCAATGACAAGGAAACTAGGAAGTTCAATTTCTGGATCGGTATTCAACAAACAGCTTTCATGGTATGCTGTGATAGATTTTGTTACTTTGTCTGTGTGTATGTGTGTACAACTCTTGTTTGATACATCTATTTTTCCCTATATCAGTATTCAGGTGCAGTTGAGCAGAGGCTTGTCATCTGATGCAGGTATGCCTCTTGGTGTTTTGCATCTCGATAATTTCTTTTTGTATTTTTATGTCCTTGAGTGCACATTGGCTTTTGCCTCTCTGAATAGGCTAGTATGATGATGGACTTCATGTCGCTATAAGAGCTTGCTTCAATGATACAAGTTTACAACATAGAACTATAACAACTTAACTATTTGTTCATAGATTTCTCGAACTCATCCGTGCTAGAAATTGAAAGTGTAATATTGTGATCAATCACTGTGGCTTTGTAGTTTCTATTTTTTTTCATTTCATAGCTCTATTTGGATATTTTTACGGTTGAGGGTGGGTACTAGTTATTAATCTCCTAATAATGATTTCTGTATTATATTTTTTTGATCCCTGCTGCTTTAATTCATAGAGAAATAGTTTTCTTAATGTGATACTATGATTTATTGTGAATATATTATTTCACTAGTTTTGGGCATTGAAGTGATTTGCATCCCTTTTTGAAGTGTGATCTTCTTTATTTTGCACTCTTCCGTTAATTTGGTAATCCTCAAACATGTTATTTAGAGTTATATGATCATCTAACTCGTCAAGAAACATGTGCACTTCAGGCCTCCCTCCACACCAAGAAATTGGGATGCCTTCTCTTTCACCCACTATGTCTGAGGTATGTACTGTTTTGAAGTTATTGGATTATCATACCTTTGAAAATTTACTGCTCCATTCTAAGTCATCATTTTTTATTTATTTGTAGGGTAATATTGCTAGGTGGCTGAAGAAAGAGGGTGATAAAGTTTCTCCTGGTGAAGTTCTATGTGAAGTTGAAACTGTAAGTTTTCTGTACTTTACATCCACTTACCTGTTAGCTCTGTTGATTGAATAAAATGAACATCTGTAATTGTTATGTGCTTCTTTTTATGATGGAAGCCTGACATGTACCTCATCCAATGACCTGTTAAGGATAAAGCTACAGTGGAGATGGAATGCATGGAAGATGGTTATCTTGCCAAGATTCTACGACCAGATGGGACCCAAGGGATCAAAGTTGGAGAGGTATTGATTCTAGTTAACTGTTATGGGGCTTGGGTAGATTTATATTTCGTCTTTCCTTTGCTTGTGGTTGGTTGTGTTGGACTGATTAATAACGTGGATAAATTAGATTGAATAGAAAGAAACATCTTGATATAATATGAGCACTTGCTAATGGTTTTGGCACATAGGTGATTGCAATAACTGTTGAAGAGGAGGATGATATTGCAAAATTTAAAGATTATACACCATCGGCACCTGCAGCAGCTAAAGAGGCTTCTGAGCCTACCCTGCCCAAAAAAGAGGTGGTTGCAGAACCAGTGCCAGAGCCAAAGGTTTCAAAGCCCAGTGCAGCTCCTGCTGCTACCCCTTCTGGAGATCGCATATTCGCAAGTCCTTTGGCAAGAAGTTTGGCTGAAGAGCACAAGGTATGCCATGCAGAATTCTATGGCTGAATTATTATCATTTGATGGTAGGAAACACTTACCATCATGCGCCATTTCTGACTTCTGTGTTTTCTAGGTTCCCCTCTCAAGTATCAAAGGAACAGGTCCTGATGGAAGCATTGTGAAGGCTGATGTTGAAGAGTATTTGGGTATCAATATTATTACCCAAAACTCGTGTTAATACTTTTGTTATTCTTTGCTATGTTATTATTTATTTTTTTGTTGATTTCGTCTTGGACCTTTGTCTACCATTTTTCTTCTGGTTGAAAAAAAAAAAAAAGCCAATCCAGCTGATGGATATAAATTGTGTTTAATCTTTTGCTTTTGTTTTCTCATGATTATGTAGCTTCTCATGGGAAGGAAGCTCCTAAAGCTAAGGGTGCAGCACCTGCAGCATTAGATTATACCGATATCGCCCATTCTCAGATACGGAAGGTAATATTAGAAGTAATGATTGTACTTGTTTTATGTCATAATTAATTGAGAGGATGCAATGTAAATTTTTTCTAAGTAATATCTAGGCTGATATCTTCTGTTTGTTTTGTGTTAGAGAGATTTGCATTTGTAAATTGTATCAATTCAGTCCTCACTACTTGCTTATTTCTTCGGTGCACCTGAAGTACTATCTCTGAAAATTTTAAATACGTTTATTTGGTTTGGTTCACTTACGCTTTTCAAGTACTTTTCATCTATTAATTGTTTAATCTCTGTTGTGAACTTTACTTTATTCTTTCTAAAGCTATCGCTGGTATGATTTTTGCAGATCACAGCTTCAAGATTATTGTTCTCAAAGCAAACAATTCCTCATTATTATTTGACGGTAGATACATGCGTCGATAGACTAATGGAGTGAGTATAAGTTTCTTAAACATTTTAAAATTGAACTAACTGCGTAACTTTGGATATGTTTAACTCTTGTTTATCTGCAGTTTGAGAGGCCAACTCAATGCATTACAAGAGGCATCAGGTGGGAAGCGGATATCTGTTAATGATCTCGTAATTAAGGTACAAGATTCTTCCTTCACTGAAATTTTTGAGCGGCCAATTATGGTACAAATTTCCCCCCATGGTAAGACCAATGGAAGTTATGAGGTGCTTAAGTGCAGAATGGGATAACGGGTTCTTTTGATCTGTAGAGTTAGGGAATGAAATCTCATGATTATCAGAATGACTTTTAGTCTATCATAAAAGGTGTCTCGAGGGGGAGACTGAGTTCTAGAGATAACGAGAACCTTGTTAAGTTATGAGAGTTCTTGTAAGAGAAAATAAAAATCAAGTATACTGGAGGTATATGGTACCTTTCCAACTGTAGATTCACTCCAATGTAACTATTATTGCAGGCTGCTGCTTTGGCTCTTCAAAAGGTTCCTCAATGCAACAGTTCATGGACAGATGACTACATCCGCCAGTGAGTTTAGATACAAACATTTCTAATTAGGTTTCCATATTCCACCTGAAGTAAGTTGTAACATTCCTTTACGGTTTCTATTCTCAGGTTTCACAACGTGAACATTAATGTTGCTGTGCAGACAGAAAATGGACTGTTTGTACCCGTCATTAGGGTGAGTGATTGGCTTGGTCCTATATTGTTGAATCACTTAGTTATAACAGCAATTTGCCTGAATCTACATTGTTAAATTTGTAGGACGCAAACAAGAAGGGACTATCCAGCATAGCCGAGGAGGTCAGGCAGCTGGCCCAAAAAGCCAAAGAAAACAGCTTAAAGCCAGAAGATTACGAGGTTGATGAAATTTGTCCTTTATTGGCAGCACTGCTCTATATGATAGCCTTGTGATATTAACCTAAATTTGGTTTATTCTTTTTGCAGGGAGGCACATTTACGGTGACAAATTTGGGAGGTCCATTCGGCATCAAACAATTTTGTGCCATTATTAACCCTCCTCAATCAGGCATTCTTGCAGTTGGATCAGGTAAGGTTGGGACTTAAATCATGTTTCTTTGGACCAAAGTTGTCTTTATGCTTATTCTGTGTTTTTTTGTTCTTTTTCTGAGCAGCTGAGAAGAGGGTTGTACCTAGTTCTGGGCCCGAACTATACAAGTTTGTATCCTATATGTCTGTAACGCTAAGCTGTGATCATCGTGTTATCGATGGTATGTCCCTCTCTAATTTCTGCTTGGAATTGAAAATCTGAATCGTTAAAGACGAAATAACAGCGCAACTCTCTCTTGTATAGGTGCAATTGGTGCGGAATGGCTAAAGGCATTCAAAGGCTACGTTGAGAATCCTGAGTCAATGTTGCTCTAAGTAGACGGGTTTTCGATCTCGGCCTCAAATAATTTTGTTTTCTTTCCCTTGTGTGATTTGTCAAGACAAGGGGCTTGAATGATAATGCCCCAGCTGTTCTTCCCAATCATCGACTCGGGCTTCTCGGATGATTGTATCACTGAGGAAACCATTCTCTAGTGTTAATTAATTCAAATTTGGCATAGCTTTTGAAATAAAAGGGGTTGATAATTTCAGGCATCGGATTTCGGACGAAATTTTGCCCGTATAGAGAGAGTGTATGTAATAAGAAATTTGACTCTAACCCCTATATTTTGTTTTTCCTCTGACTATTGTCAATATTTGCAAGTTTTTAGGTGTGGTTTTGTTCTTACTGATGGCATGAAAAACTCTACATCTTTTCGCGAGCTACGACAAGGCAGTCTCAAATGTACCTCAACTCTCAAACAGGTGAACAAAAATGGACGGCACCCATGTCTTCGTGTCGTGCGTTTTAAACATAACAATTGTGGCGGATGTGGGGATGTCTCACATGATATGTTTAAAAGTTGAACGAGATAGCTTCCACTAGGACATCCATTCATAACACAAGTTAGGAAAAGAACTTAAAACTTAGGTATCCATGCTGCACACTCGCGAGAGAGAGTGAGAGAGAGAAGACGTTTCTCTCCAAAACTTGCTTTTTTAGCTCAACCAGATCCACTACAATGCAAAAGCAAGACACAAATCTATATGGAGGGAACGCCGCAAGCATATGACAATTCCAGCATCATCGCTTTAGCAATTGTGTTGGGAGTTTATCAAACTAGTTCATAAAAATCTGTTACCATGAACCAATTTGACAAAGACTTGCATGCATTTCATAATTTGTAGACCAAACTCAATTTCTGTCTCTGTTTCAATTTCTATAAGTATGTTATCCGCCATCAACGAAAGATCATACAAAACCTTACATTCCCAATCAAATTATATGAACTTCCTAAACATCCTCAAAATATGGGTGCCCTACATCACTCATCAAGTATTACTCAAATCGATATTCAGTGCAACAGAATTTCTACCCTACAAGTGCCTAACTCCAGACCTTCACTCGTCTGCAAACTCATAACAGAACATTCTACAATGCACAAATGCCAATGACTGCAATCGTAGCACGCACCCTCTCTCACTTAAGCATCAGTTTCCACACGAAAGAAACAAGTATTGAACAGTGATCAAACAAACGATAACCAACCTCTTAAAAACCCCATTAGTAATGTGTTCTCAACTCACACATCCCTTGACAATGTTAAAGTCAGAAGTCAACACGCTTACAATGAAATAGAGAACGAACAAACTCTTGATAAGAAAGATAACAGCATCAAATGAAAACAATTCCATGACACCAACAACCACAGAATAGAAGATCACCAACAAACATTGCACATCACATGTTTAAACCATTAAAAGACCGCAAATTTAAAGAAATGCTGATATACAATGAATACCCACAAGCCTAAATGCATCCCAATTAATGGTTATCAGGACAAGTCGACAAATTACAGTAGAATTCTTAACGAAAACTCCCGTGCTCACCTACTTGTTAATCAATAATCAATTCCATATAATATTACCAAACACAGCAACACCATCTTCATCATGCATTGCCCAAATATTTTCAGTTTATCATCGTCTCCGATTCCTAATGGGACGGACTATCAAAATTGCCGAAAACTAACCAAACTGAAAGAAAAAATAAATAGGCCAACAATACCACCACTCACATCAAAAGCAACCTGCCATGATTATATCGGCACGTATCGCTTGGCAGCCTGCCTTGCCGTGACGGCAACGCCAACAAGGACTCCTCCAACGGCTCCGGCCACCGCAGCCGACCTCACGCCCTTTGCAGCTCGGTAAATCGCTCCAGTGCCCAGTCCCGCCGCAACGCTATTCCAAACATCCTCGGTATCTCTGACCGCTTGAATCCCACTCTCCATACCAGCATAGATCAACCCGATCACGCCCAGCCGGTTTCCCCAAACACGACCCGTGTGGCCAGAGGAGTTGAGAACCCTATTGATCCTGAGCTTGGTGGTGTCTCCAGATTCGAACGATCGAACGCCGGAAACGAGACCGGCGCCGCCGCCTCCAATAGCGCCGCCGAGGTAGGAGCAGCCGGTGTAGAAAGTGAGATTCTCGCCCCAGGAGCGACGCTGACGTTTAGCCTCTTCGACGAAGAGGAACTCCGGAGAGGTAGGGAGCTGGTAGAGGTTTCGCATGGGGACCTGGAGGTCCTGGTAGGGGTTGTAGAGGCGGGCCTTGGACGAGTCAGAGTTGGGGTCGTGATCGGAAGGGGACATGTGATGCGCCATGGCGGAGAGAGAGAGATTGGGAAGAGGAGGAGGATTTTAGGGTTGGGCGGCGGTTAGGGTTTGATAGTGGCCTTCGCGGGGGGTGAGAGGGAGAGAGAGAGGATCCTTGACGAGTTGGCCAAATAAAACCAAAAATAAAAATAAAAAAGAAAAGGAGAAGGAAAGAATCGACGAGGGCGGTGGTGTGGTGGCTTCCTGCTGAAAATTGGAATAAGAGGAAAAAAGATGTGTGATTATATATACTCGGAAAATATTAACGGTTCTTAAATTCGTTTTTATAAGTAACTTACTATTATTATATGAGTTTAAATTTTAATAAGCGATATTATCTACGTTAAAGAAAATGAGATGATTTAACTTACAATGGGCTAACAATAGTATAGTTCATATTCGCTTTTAGCGAGAATCCAATCTAAAACTTCTATTTCAAAATACATTCAATGATAGTATGGTGCACTACAATTGTTGTTGGTCAGCAAAAGAATTACCGGAAAGTTAAATCTCTATATTTGTTTTGCATAAATAGAGTTTATTACACATTTTCCTCATGAACTTTAGTGTTTGTTCCACTTTGGTTCTCAAACTTTTTTTCTTTCCATTGCTTCCTTACAAGTATATTTTTCTTTTTAAATATATAAAGTTGTAGTGCACAATAACATTTTTAGATGTCAATGGTATCATCCTTTGCATAGTAGAGTTTCTCATTGTGTCAATCAGACAATGATGATGCCAGTTACAAAAGTTGAAAGAACTAGTGACGGGTAGTAGATTTTCTTTTGTTCAAGAAGACCCCAATGTCAACTATTTTAAGATTGATCTTTTCACGCCAACACCAAACTGTCACAGCTTTTGCTTACTACACATATAAAGACATAAGAAGGTTGGAAGTGGTTCACGGACTACTGTAACACACAAACGATGAATATTAAGACAAGATAGAAACAATTTGTGAATCATATTATTGGTCATGTTGCTTTGCGACGATATTCTTATAGTGAAAACTAGTTTTTTTTTTTCTTTCAATTTTTGTGCCGATTAAATAATAAACCAACTCAAAACTAACTGATCGATTAGCATAAATACCTCCTATTGCTAGTGCTGGATAAAAGTGGTAGCGTGGTAGTAGATGCAGGAATATTCTAGCCCCCATGTGTTGTTTTTGTTAATTTTTGTAGCAAAAATCATTTTTTTGTCCTTATTGCAAGGTTCTAAAAGACGTTAGGTGCTAGTCGATGATAAGAGCATATTTATGCGACTTATTTCTTTGCATTTACTTAGTTAATTTCCATTTCTTTTGGTATTTTAAGTTATTTTCCAATTGGTAAAGATGATAATAAATAGCCAAATGGAGCAATTTGGAGCAGTTTTTGTCACAACCCATCCCGAATTACTACTATCGAAGATGTAAAATGACGGTCTTATCTTTGGACGTTGAAATTGTAGTGTGTGTGTGACATACCTTGGGAACTTAGATGTTAATTTTTGTAGTTTTGGATTGGTGACCCACGTGGACCACACACACACACACACTTTCCCTCTCTCTCTCTTCTCTCCCGTACTCTCTCACCCTCGGACTCACTCTCTCTCTCCCTCTCTCACGTACAGACAACACCCAAAACCTTTCAAACTTCACGGATTGACGTCAAAGAGGTTTTAAGGAATTTGGAGCTTATAGGTAGCTTAAGGAGGTCCCCACGAGGCTAGGAGTGGTTCGTTGGAAGAATTTGGTCGTCGAAATAACGAGAATGGCGAGTTGTAGGTTTGGCCGGAATATCGAGGAGCTTTCCGGTGAATCTCGTGGGATTTAGGTCCTAAAACTGTTAATTCGCATATAGGTGAGACTTATCTCGAGGACGAGCGCGTTCAAGGGCGACTCGGGGGCTACGACCCTTCGACATACCAGTGAGTGGGCTTTTGATTTTCAATATATATTTATATACTTGATATTTTCCCAGAAAAATAAGTTTAAATGAAGTATGCCTTGAATGCCATGCATATGAAATGATATTTCGCATACGAATTGGTATATGATGCATTATATATAATTGTGGTGTTGTGGACGCTCAGGTAAGCTCAGGTGAGTTAAGTTTGGTTATGTGAATTATCGATGTTGTGATATGTGATTGAATAATGTTGAGCTCATAAAACTGCACCTAGGGTGATTGTGATTTAGTCAGAGATATGACACATGCCTGTTTATAATGTCACCTCCTGCACCATATGCTCATATTGGATCCAATTTAGGTGCACAGTCTTGTCGTATAGACCTTTACTATGGTTCCGACTCATAGGTGACTAGCGATTTATCGCCCAACTATTATGTGAGAGCAGTATTGAGCATAATTATATTAAACCCAGTATTGTCATACAGACCTTTTCATTTGGTTCTGACTCTTGCGCAATATAGTGCCGTATAAGTCATTGTAGTGACTCCGGCTAGATTGACTTTTGAGCTATGAATTCAGCCATACAAACTACCACAGGGGTTCCGATTAATATGTCATATTTCTTTCTAGGAAAAAATATATATATTTAGCTATATAGACTACCACAGGAATTCAGCCATATATATGTATATATTTACTTATATGCTTATATTTTGATTCTGGAAAAAAATTATACATGTTTTACAGTAAGGGGTTAGAAATGTTGATAAATGAATTGGTTTTGTAAAACATTTGTTTTTGCCCACTCATGTTTTCTGTTTTGCGCCCCTCCAGGTTTTAGGTAAGCTTGATGTTGCTGGGCACGAGGATTTTGGCATTCTGACATATCAAAATTATTGTAGGACATCTTATGGTACTGTATAATTAGTACTTGTCCTACTGGACTGCACCTAGACTTTCTATGCTTTGATTAGGAGTATTTACTCTTGTATCTTACTCCGAACACTTCCTATTTAGTAGTGCACTCTAGTAGTTTTGGTTTTTAATTATTCATATATTTCTTATCTTTATTGCTTCCACACTGTGCACATGGCTACGTCACCCTCATGTGATGGACAGCATGCCTTGATCTCGGTCGGGATGTGTCAAAGACTATCTTTTAAAGTCAAATTTTGTGAACTGCATGACTTGGTTTGTTAACAGTTTTTTTATTATTATTATTTTTATTTAAATTTCTTTAACTATGGAGTCTTAGTTTATTGCCACATCAAATGATTTACAAAATGTGGTTTAAAAATATGGTTTCCTTAGGATTTTCCTTCTTTAAATCATCATTTCTTACTTTATTACTACCTCATGTGGTTTACGAAATGTGATTTTAAAAGATCATATTCTTAGCATTTTTCCGTTTACATCTCTTCATTAGATGGTTTTTCGGCCAACCAAAAATATAAAGTACACATTTCAAGGCATTTTGTACCATGATTAGTGATGCCCTTACTAATGTTATACACATAAATTTCATATTCGCCCCCTACTATTAGGCTATTTCTCACTTTGGATGTTCAATTTTATTTTGTCCCATGTTGATTCTAATTTTTTAAAGTGTTTAATAACATTGTTCTAAAAATCCCCGCCTAGGAGCTAGGCAGTTGTCACGGTCCCGATTAATCTTTAGGCATTTGAAAATTAAGAAAGAGTCTTAGGAACCCACCATGACCCGCCTAGGTCGTGACTCTCACTTACACAAAAAATTGATTACTTTCATTTTGCATTTTATTTTCTTAATAAATTGTAAGAGACTTGTTGAATACTTAGATCAACACCTATTTATTATATGCTTGTTCCCCATTTCATTATGTTCTAATGCTTTATAATCTATATGTCATTATATTTTGCTATGTATCACAATGAAATTATGTATGTTTTAAGTATAAGCAGACACTTATTTATGCGGTATATAATAAATTTACTTAATTCGCCTAGTCTGCCCAAAAGCTAGACCCCAGCCCGCCGCTCGACTGATGTGGTAGAAACTAACACACAAATTAAACCCTATAAATTATGCAATCGTAGTACGAGTAAGTAGGGATCGTTTTATTCCGAGGATTAGAAGAGATGCTAATCAACACAAATTAAACTTGTAAAACTGAAAACTAAGTTAAACTAACATCAAAACAATGACTGGGGGGATTTTAGACGAATTTAATGAAAACAAAAGTAAAGAGCAGCAAGTAAATTAAGTTGTGAATGAAATATGGATGAAAGGATAGCTAAAGGATTCTTCTCCACACATAATACAAATTGATTTCCAGTTATTCTTCCTATAAACCATGAATGACAATACCCTAAATTAACTGTGAACAACAATAATTAATTCTTAGATTTTCTTAAGTTCATTGAATTGGACTCAGCGATGCAACCAAATTATTCTTCTCAAGTTCTCTAACTATGAAAAGCATGATAAAGATACATCTCAAAGATCATTAAGTTTTGTGAAAATCATAAGCATTGACAAAACATTCGTAACTATGAAAAGCATGATACTCCTGCCAAGAATTTACTTAACTCAATCATGACTAGTGACTTTTACTACTTACAAATATAAGTTCATAATGATTAGTTGAAATTCCCTTATATTCTAGCATCAAATCTCTACATGCAAACTAAGTATGCATCCTTAATAAACATACAAGAATAAGTTTTCTATAAAGCAAATAAGTAAATCACATTCATCTTTTATGAAATAATAACTGGATGTAATCAATTTATATAAAACATATAATCATGGCTTCAAATTCACCTCTATCTAAAAAGAGACTTAGTTACACATGTTCATCATAACTAAAAAACAATCTAACATTGAAACTTAAAACAAAGATGGAAAGAACTCTGAAAATTCCAGCAACTTCACTGAATGAATGATAGGCGCGGCACACCCTAAATCTCTGCAGGAATTTCATATATATAGGGGGAAATGGCTGAATCCAAGGAGGAAAGGGTTTTGGTGTTTTTGAGTTATTTTAGGACTCTAAAAATCAGGTAGAAAGTATTAGAATGTGATTAGGATTCCTCCTTGCAGCTGGAGATAAGATAAGATAAGATTTGATAAGATAAGATAAGGTTGGATAGGATAAGATAATGTTCCTCTTCAACTAGGATTCCTCTTTCTTGTCTAATTCCTTGTCTTCAAAACCTCAACTTTAATTCGCATGCTATCCAATCTAAGTCCAAAATTGTCACATCCCGGCCCGGGTCCCACCACATCCCGGGCCTGTTCCACCATCGTAGCATGATATTGTCCGCTTTGGGCTTACCATTCCCTCACGGTTTTGTTTTTGGGAACTCACGAGCAACTTCCCAGTGGGTCACCTATCTTGGGAGTACTGTGGCTTCCTTCTCGCTTAGCTTCGGAGTTCCTATGGAACCCGAAGCCAGTGAGCTCCCAAAAGACCTCGTGTTTGGTAGGGATGAGAATATACATATAAGGATCACTCCCTTGGGTGATGTGGGATCTTACAGTCTCTCTAGCATTACCCTTTAAAAAATTTAAAATAGAAGACCAACCGTCATGACCACATCATGTGGTTTATAAAATATGGTTTAAAAATATGACATCTCTAGCACTACCCGATGTAAAATATACATATTGGCTTAAATGTGATAAATACCGCCAACCAAGTAATTGAAGTGATGTGGACAGATTCGTAAAGGAAAGCAGCAACAAAGCAACTAATGGATTCTCTCAAAGATAATATTGTCAAATTTGTAAGATTAAGCAAGCAAGAGAGAGTGCTGGCTTGCAGAGCATAAGTTGTTAATCGACACATTATTCTGTCCTCAATTAGGCAACTGAAGGTTTGTTAAGACACATAACGTGCTAGGAACGAAACCAAACAATGAGTTTTGGAGCATGTCTATCTACGTGAGCTTCGAAACATGGAAGATGAAGTTTGGAATTGCACCGCTGAGGTGATTTTATCCTACTAAAGTTCCTTGTAGGTTAAGGCCTATGTTTGCTGGTAGACTAATTGATGGATGATTAATAGTAAGTGAAATTGTCCTTATTGAGGACATATTGAAGATTGTGGATGGGATGAAGCCGTTGAGGTTATTCCTAAAGAGTGAAAAAATCTCTAAGCAATCGTTTAATTTATAGGTACCTACCACAATTCATGTCAGCAACCTTTCATCGGTTTAATTTAGGAAATTTTAACGAAAAACTTCTAGTACTGTTCACTTTAACGAAAAACTACATTTTTACACTAAAAAGTCAATCATGGTACTATTCATTTTACCCTTTATTTTGTCCTTATCGTTAAAACTAAAAGTTTTCAAGCTCTTTTCATTATTTTTCCTTTTAATTTATAGCCTAAGCAACTGTTTGTCACTTTGGTAACAATGTTTTTATTTATTTGTCGAAGATATGAATTATTAGTCATTGTGGGACCATGATTTTTCAAGGCCGGAGTAAGTTTGATCCGAATGTAGTTACTTAAGAATGGTAATGGACTCAACAGTTACTTGCAGAGATGTATCAAACGGAGTAGAAGTGCCACGATCACTCTACTCAGGGGCACTAGGCTGCGTCCTAGCAACTCCACTGAATGACCATGCTTGTTTTGTAAAACACACGATCTAATCTGGATATGGACACAATCAGATCCTAAGTCTTGGAATTCCTACAATCTAGGAATTGGCACGCATCAAGTACACGTAAAGTATTCATTTTTTTTTGAAGAAACAATATTATCTACACTAAGACGAGGGGGTGGATTTAGCCTCACAATAGGCTAGCAATAATATGGTTCAAATTTGCCTTTGGCGAGAATCTAACCTAAGATCTCTCACTTACTAATGAAGATGAATACCACTAGATCGTAGTACTAAGTGACAGTATCCACTTAAATATTAGCCTTTTTTTTTCAAACGATAAATTTGTTAAATTAGATGTTTGATCAGAAAGCTAACGAGATTCGAAAAGTCCAAATATTGGGCATTTGAAAAATAATTTCTCACTCGGTCATTGTTGGTAGCTAATTACAAATTTCATGTGAGTTTAAACTAAAAATCAATAGATAATTTAGAAAACCACCTCCAATTTTCAGATTAAAATTTCTTTTGCATTATTAAAATATTTTTTAATGATAAGAATTGTCAAATTTTTAGGTTACCGTTTAAACAATTAAATAGGAAAAACTTATCAAATGTAATCGTTTAATTGTTGAACCATGTCATAATTTCAAATTTTAACTAAAAAATGTGGCTCGTCTAGTTATTGGATGAAGGGGGTACACCAAATTTATGCATCAAATTCGTACACTAAATAATGCGGCACCAACCAAATTTGTACTTTAAATCAAGTTGAAATTTGATAAATAATTGTAGGAAAATTTTACATGGTGGAGAATGTTACACATCATTTGGTGAACAAATGTGGTGTATGTAGCACCACTCTTGTTGGATAATCGATTAATGACTAAACAATTTTGAGTTAATAATCTTTTACAATGATGATCTTTATATGATGATTTAGATAGACAGTTTTCATCGTTGTGCAAAATTGTAGGATGAAAAGGATAAATAGAAAGTTGAGAATGAATGTTCAAATGAGAAGGTTGTTAATACTTTCATTAGAAAAATGCAAAATCACAAATATGTGATTGAGATTTGAGACATCAATATGCAGTTAAAAGTTACTACTAAGGTAACTAGTGGGTAATGTTATCCACACACTCATTTTTACTTCTCACAAACTCATCTGATTTTGGTTGGATTGGTTCACAAATATTCCATTGAATTTGTTATCAAAAAAAGTGGAGGATCCGTAAGGATTGTTATAGTACATAGCTGAGGAATTGGCTTGCCTATTAATGATCTTAGTAGTTAGGAGTAAATAGTTTGCGTAGTGAAGATCGGTGAGCATGCTTGGCAATGTACGCTTCCATGTACAATGCCCTTACTGTTGGTAAAGGGATGCTTTATATGGCGCATCGCAAATCATCTTGGATGTCCCAAACGTTCGTGCCACAGCGAAAATTCCTTTGGAATCCTAGAATTCTGGCTAGCCACATAGTGAGCCTGAATGGTTGTAATCCATCGGCATACGTTCCATCTGGAAGATATTTCTGAAATCTTAAAAGCAACAAGACATTAGAATTACTAATACGATAAACCAAATTAACATGAAAAAACTAAACTTATATGTCGAGGAGGAAGAAGAAAAGGCCATGACTGCTAGGGTTTCGAAAAGAGTCTTTTACTTTCAGCAAATGGAAGTATTCTAGCAATAATAGGGTTTCCTTGGAATGGAAAGTGTATTTTGTGAAAGCAGGGATTGCCTTTATATAGTGAAAAGACTCCCATTAATCCAGCCTATTACTGATTAGTGGAGATTGGCCAAATTATATGATAACATTAGAGTCCTTATTGATATTGATTTCTTGTCTAACCAAATAAGGCCTCTTGATTAGTTGCATGGAATAAAGACTTCAAAAGTTAACTAAAACGAGATTCCATAATTTTCTCAATACCAATTAACTCGTTGACCAAATTAATTGATTGCCAATAAAGCAATAGATCATATTCATTGATTCTCACAACCTCACACCATCTTCTCTAGAATATGTTTTTGAATAAATTCCTAGGAGGCTAGAGGAATTCTACTCCATTTTCTACATCGGTTTCAATATGGTAATAGTTCTCTCGAATATCCTTAAACCTCAAAAGCGTTCCTCCGAAATGAAGTGAATATAAGGCTTCCCTTATGGTAAAATTAGTACCATTGAACAACATAGAGTATTGCCATGCCCCACAATTAGGTTGGATAAGCCTGAAAGGGTTGTTAGAGGGGTCATTAGGTATGAAGTTAGCATATAAAACCAGACAACTAATTTCCCCACAATCAGATTTATATATAAATCTCTTCCGTCAAAATGGGAGTAGGTACTGCATGGTTGAGATTTGAGAATATTGTCCCTATTCTTTGAACTTTGAGGTATTAAGTACCAAGGATCACCTTTCTGGCGTGATGCCACCCATTGGCAGGCCTTTATTCTACCATATATTTAAAACAAACTTGAAAGTGGATGTCAGAGAGAGACAGACCTAGACATAGGTTTCAAAAGGTTCCAATTGAAGTTGGAGGCTTCTGTTCGGTACACGTTTGCCAAAGCAAATCATACATTTTGGTGCACCTCTGCTGAAGTATAGTATGCATGTTGGTGAATCCCTATCGAAGTAGGGTACCACCATTCGATATACTTTAGCCGAAATTGGGTCTATACCGTCTGGTACCTCTAGTTGAATCATTGGGTACCCTTCTCTCACAAGTGTGGTAGAAATTAGGGTTGGGCACTTAGAACCGAAACCGAAACACGAACCAAATCGAACCGCACCGAACGGTTTGGTTTTGCGGTTTTGAAACGGTTTCGGTTTTGAAACCGAACCACAACATAGAAAACGGTTTGGTTTCGGTTGTGGCTTTTGAAAACCGCACCACAAATATTAATAAACATTTAATTAAATGTTCATATTAGATTTCATGTTTTAATTGTTGTTTGTTAGAATCCATACACTTAGTACGGACTCAACCACACAAGAATATCATCATTCATCATTTTTTTTCGTTCATTAACTTGAAGAACCTCTGTTATTTTATACCATCACGCACATACACATATATGTACAAGGGTGGACTAATCTTGTTATCAATAGTCAAACAATGATTTAATGAAGTCCACTCATTTAAAGCATGATATCACATATTCTAGTATGAAAGTTTCACTCACGTTAAATGAATTCAAAGTTATTCAACTTGTTTTATGTTATACCTTGTATGGGATACTCTTTTGTTGCACAAACATGTTTTAACATCACAACTGCATTCAACATGCTAATTGTTTACATAACAAATGTCTTTTTCCTATTGCTACTTGGAAATGCTTATTAATATGCTAAATTGCAAATTGTAAACTTTTTTCTTAAAAACCAAACCGAAACCGTTTGAAACCGCACCGAAGCGAACCAAACGGTTTGGTTTCATTTCAGTTTTGGCTTCAAATCGCACCGAACCAAACCGCAAAAATTTTCAGTTTCGGTTTCGGTTTCACTCAAAAGCGCACCAAACCAAACCGTGCCCACCCCTAGTAGAAATCAGATCCGAGAAATTGGAAACTTCCTCTCTCTATACTACTACTTCAAGGGCAATATAGAGGAATGGAAGGACGAGAAAAATTTTCTCAAGTCAAAATTCGATCAGATATAAACTTCAGATTGTACTTATTCATGGACGTAAAAGGCTTCAATCATGTCTTACTTCGGGCGAGGGATCATCTTTTTATTATTGGAACAGTCCTTAAGAGCGAGTCAAAGAGCCATGAAATCCTCGGGTGAGGCACTTCCAAATAGAGATATACAAAATATATATCGTTTTCTTCACTTATAATTATAACACGTGAAACACCACTCGAAAAACCCTAAATTTGAAAAAATATGTCCTACCGTGCAAACAGGAATGCTGGTGTAGGTAGGCAGACATTATTGAACTGGACTTGGCTGCTGTAACTTCAACAGCAAATCCTGTTTACACCCAATCTCGGTTGAACATGTGTCTAAGTTTTGAATTGGGTGTAAGCAGAACCTGCTGCAGAATTCTTCAGCAGTGAAGTTCTTTCCGACATTATTGGTCCATAAAAAAAGTATCGTTTTCAAGTTCACGGACACGTGCCCTTCCTCAAAGTCTTTTGTCTCACAGAACGAAAAGTCCAATGTGGGTGGTTGTCTTCGTGTCAGCAATGTCCTCACCTCTCAGCATTTTCTGTCGCACAGAGACCTCTCCCCTGTGTGATGTAACATTAATACACACACCCTTTGTATACGTGTCCCAATTTGAAGAAAAAGCAAAAGCATTTCCCACACAACACAAGAATCTCTCTCCTCCTCTTCCTCTCTCCTCTCTCTCTCTCTCTTGGAGCCGGACAACCTTCCATTGCCCCAGGAACCAGAGAGAAGAACAGCAAATTTGGCTGAGGGAAAGAGGAGGGTTCTTCAATCTTCACTCACTGACCATGGATTTCTGATTAGTTAGTCTCATCAGCTTCAGTTGGTAAGAATTTGAACCCACTAATTTATTATTTTTTGCATTTTTTTTTGTTAAATTTGGCTAGGAACTGATTAAGATCATGTATTATTAGCAAACCCAGATGATGTTCCGTCTCTGTAGAATCTGTTGTGATGGTTGTTGATGATTTGGGGTTACCTGTGTTTCTTGGAATAAGGTGGAGAAGAAGGAGAAGAAATGTAAAGCAGACAACCTCAATTTATTTAGATTAGGCTGAGTTGTCTTAGATCCAGGAAAACCCAAGTTTTGTGTGAAAAAAAGGTTTCACCTTTGTCTGGGTTTCTTGTGATCTTGTAAGGTTGGTCTCCTTTTTCCTAGGTTGTTTCTCATGAACCCTTTTTCTTTCTTTTGTTGTATTTATAGAAAAAGGTGAGATTGCTGTAATTTTCATGTGCTTATGTGGATATCTAAAGGTTGGTGGTGAGGATAGGGTTTTGGTTTTTCGTGGCTGATTCTCCGCCAGAAGGGGAAGAGTTTTGTGAGGTAAGATCCCTACATAAGAAACTCGATTCACCGGTGAAGTTCTATCACTAGGAGGTTATAGATCCTTTGTTTCTCACCAGATCTGATTACCCCATTTCATTTTGCTCATTGGAGAGAATTGGTGGGTGGATCAGTTGTATATTTTGCGGAAGTGGGGATATTGACCGAAATTAGGAACTTCCCTCCAGTTCGTTGCTAGAAATTTCCCCCATGTGATTGAAGGTAAATGTCAAATGTTACAAAGATAAGGAAATTGATGGAAGACATGTCTCCAGCAGTTGCAGTGACTCTTAGTTTAGGTAATTCGATATGTGATAGTTCTGGAATTGGAGCCAATGTGGAGTTCACATGGCTAAAGCTTGTAACAGATGCGGGAAATTTGTGTACGGATTCCTCTAAGGTGGTTTCTTTAGAGTCAGTCTCTTGCAGTAAAGGAAGTTCCGATGATATTGAAAGAAAAGTTAGTGTGGTTCCCGTGCCATCACAAGACGATGATGGTGGAAACACTTCTGTTGCTAATGATATCATGGTTCAAGAAAGTGAGGAAGAGGAAATCTTAGCCTTTAGATATGATACTAATGGAATTGTTAGGGAAAAATTGTTGACGTTAGAGGTGGGGTCTGCGATAAGCTTGCCAGATGCTGTGGAGATTGGAAAAGTTGGTGAAGGGAATATTGTTGCAAAAGCTATTGTCTTGGTAGAATCGGCTGTTGGGAAAATGGCTTCTGGGGTTATGGCAGCAGTAAGCTCTGCTTCTGAGTTATCAGATAAATCTGAATTAACAACCTCTACGGTACTTATCCAGTCAACTGGTGAGAAGGTTGTCAGTAAAGCAGGCATCCGGAGTGTTTTTGAGCTGAACTGTATTCCCCTCTGGGGTTCTGTATCAATTTGTGGAAGACGACCGGAAATGGAAGATGCATTTGCTGCTGTTCCTCGGTTTATCAACATTCCAATTAAAATGCTTGTCGGTAGTCAAGTGTATAATGGAATGAGCCAAAGTTTGACCCACCTAACCAGTCACTTTTTTGGCATTTACGATGGCCACGGTGGCCCTCAGGTGCGTCTTCTCTGTATGTTTTATTTAATTCATTCAAGTTAAGGTGTATTCTGATACAATGGAATGTATTTGAGAAATATTTATCTGATTTATATCATTCAACAATTTCACATTTTTATTGTGCAGACATATTGGTAGTTAATCAAACGCTAACTGTAAGCTATATTAAATAGCATTGCGGTGGCAACACATGGTTCTTTACGTCAATCTGTTTGATCATTTCATGAATGTGTTCTTGCATATACGCAACAGAGTACAAACATTTGGCTTATTATCTTCGTTTGTGGAAGATGATTTGAGTTCTGTCTCCTCGTGCAGGTTGCTAACTATTGTAGTGAGCGGCTCCATTTGGCTTTAGCTGAAGAGCTTGGAGGCATTAAGGATGACTCAGGTGATGGGATTATGGTAGAAACTCAGCAGGTGCAGTGGGAGAAAGCATTCACTAATTGTTTTCAGAGGGTTGATGATGAGATTGGAGGAAAAGTAAGCAGAGGCATCATTGAAAGCAACGCTGATGCTTCTGAAGCTAGTTTTGAGCCTGTTGCCCCAGAAACCGTTGGGTCTACAGCTGTCGTTGCATTAGTTTCGTCATCCCATATTATAGTTGCAAACTGTGGTGATTCAAGAGCAGTTCTATGTCGTGGAAAACAAGCAATGCCATTATCAGTCGACCATAAAGTAAGCATGTGTTTATGGCGTACTGAAAATTTATCTTTTTTTAGAAACCAATCTCCTTTTATTTATTTGCATTTTCCTTTTTGTTATTGTTCCCAGCCAAACAGAGAAGACGAATATGAAAGGATTGAGGCATCTGGTGGCAAGGTAATACAGTGGAATGGGCACCGTGTTTTTGGAGTTCTTGCAATGTCAAGGTCCATTGGTACGTCTATACTTACCCTGATCCTGTAAACTTTCTTATATTGATCCAATCGAAAAGATATAAAATAGGGGTGTGCTACCCACACATGCCTTTTTACTTTCACACATCCCTCAATTTTCGGCCATCGGATTGAATGAATTGAAGAAGATCAAAGGATAGAAATTAATAAGGGGTGTGTGGGAAGTAAAAAAGGTTGTAATGATTTACCATGAGTGTTCACAATATGTACGAACATTCAGTTGCTTGTCTAGTCTTGTCAACAAATGGATTACAGTTTTCTATTAGCATTTCCCATCTATATGTTAAACTAAATAACGAGCTTAACATCGTTGTACTCTTCTTATCGACCTACAGGGGATAGATATTTGAAACCATGGATAATTCCAGAACCAGAAGTCACGGTTGTCCCTCGAGCAAGAGACGATGAATGCCTTATTTTAGCTAGCGACGGTTTATGGGATGTTATAACGAATGAGGAAGCTTGTGAAGTGGCTCGACGACGCATTCTGCTGTGGCACAAAAAGAATGGGGTTACACCTGTTGCGGAGAGGGGAAAAGGAGTTGATCCGGCAGCTGGGGAAGCTGCTGCCTACCTTTCAACCCTAGCCCTCCAGAAGGGAAGCAAAGACAATATCTCTGTGGTTGTGGTGGACTTGAAAGCTCAAAGGAAGTTCAAGAGCAAAACCTAAAAGTCGGAGGGAACTATTCACCCCGCGTCGTATGGTTTTGGCTCTCCCCTTACCATCTGAAAAATCTGTAGACAGCGTGGTGGTTTTCTCGTGGGCTCAAATGCGTGTACAAGTATAAAAATCTGTGTTTACCATCTCTACTTGTGTAGAAACTGTAACGCAATGTCATGTGTTTTTCTGGTTTGTGCCGGAGTTCTAGATACCGGTTGTGTGAAAATGTGCTTGCTTTGTGTGTATTTTCGGATTTGTTTCGGTTCTGAGGCTTTGTGTATATTTTCGGATTTGTTTCGGTTCTGAGGCTTCTCTCATTTCTCTAGAGTAATCCAATTTTGGACCCATCTTAATTTTAACTTATCTACTCTCCCTCATCACTTAAGGTTCACACCTAGGTTGCAAGGACACTTCAAAACTCTGAAATATCGGCGTGTCGGCGAATTCCGAAATATCGGAGTGTCTGAAATATCGGCGTGTCGGCGAATTCCGAAATATCGGAGTGTCAGACACGCCGACATGCCTTGGACACGCTCTGATCACGGCTTGGACACGGTCAAGACATCGCAGGGATCTTTTGTAAATCTAAAAAACATTTTGGGGGCAGTTATGGAAATATAAAAACTAAAATCTATAAGAGTTCCCTACCTGAACCTAATTTGTTGCTTAATTTTATGTAGGAAAATGAGTAGTAATTAAATATGAATTCGAAGTATTGTGTTTAATATGAAATATAACATGCTGTATCCGTGTTCGTGTCTGTGCAACATAGGTTGACACCAAGGACTTTGACTCCTAGTTACTTATGCCAATTGAAAATTGGAGCATTTGTCCCTCAACTTTGGTCACCATCTAGAGCAATGGTCTTTTTCTTTTTTAGCACAACCGTCAGATATTGCATACAAAATAAAGGGTTTAAAGTGACAAGAAATGGACAACGATGATAACAGAGTTAACCAAAAAGCCCATTGCTGCACAAATTGTGATAAATTCAGGACAATAGTCACGGATTTCCAGTTCAAGACCATTGCTCCGTTTAACTGTCATGCCTAAAGAGCACACTGCAATAAGATTCAACAATTAAATGTCTTTCCAGAAAAACAAAAGGCCAAACTCTGTAAAATTAGTGCCAGACAAGCGCAGTGAAATCCAAGCGTGCAGTAGAAACAAAAGAACAAAGATACAACCAAGCAAATCATCTCTTGCCCTTCTTCTGCCTCCGCTGCTCTTGTGGAAATTTCAGAGGGACGGGAAGAATCGCAACTGGTTTTCCATTTTTTTTAGTTAACTTGCAACCCAGGTTCTCGTAATGATCCTTCACATTTGCTTCACCCATTCTCAGATCCTTTGCTATATCTGTCAACTCTGTCTGGAACGCGTCCACATGAAGTGTGAGCACCAAGACATAACTAATGAGAAGATTTGTTTTCTCTCTTTATAGGGTTTGCCTTCTTGAACCTGCTGCCGGATCAAATATGTTAAGAAACTTATTGCGTAGACTGCTTGGGATTCTGTGGCCCTTTGCAGAGGAAACACCATCCATGGTATACTGATCTTTGAAATTTATAAGATGTGTAATATATGTGCAAATGCAAGCAAGCTTAAACTTCTCCTCTTCAACCTACAAGCATAGACAACACGTCAACGAAGATTAATGTTCTGTTTTCTCACCGTGAAAATGAAACGAGAAAAGAGGGAACAACATAAAGTTTTAGCTCATTCTAGATTGAACGGGGAGGTTCCACCATTGCAGTTGTTAGATAACGACATTTACAGGAAAACATCAACGGATGAAATACAAAAGATATACTTTGCAGTTACTAACGTTTCTTAGTCTCAACATTAGAGCAGCACAAGAATGAAATTTAGGAACTTTCAATGGCAAGATATGTCCAGTCATGTATATCATGCAGAAAAGTGGTACCATAATTTTTGGCGTAAATTCAAGTAATTCATGCAATATAGCATTTTTCATTTTATATTTTAGCCTTTTCCCCCTCAAGTCTTGAAATTGCAATCGACTGAAAATGATTTGCTATGCTCTTATTATAGAACAGAAATGATGATCGGGCTTATGCAAGACCTTATCAATGAACTTAGCATTATTCTATAATAGTGTAATGGCAAATCAAGGTATATCTTCTTCACTAATATGCTCTCAGACACTAGAAGCCATTTTTGCATTCTTACCCGAATATTCTTCAACTTCTGGATTTTATTTAACACAAAATTTGGGAAAGCATCCCATTTAACTTCATTTCCGCCTTGCAATTTATTATAAATATCTTGGACGTCATCCCACTCTCCTGTGATGATGATCTTGTCTAGTGGATAAGCCTCCTCGGGAGTTGTGGCAGATTCGTTAAATAGTGGGATATGGCGAGAGCTTTGGGCTTCAGCGCTTTCAAGAGCCTCCTTGTTTACCACAAGATGTTTAATTTTGGCATCCAAATCCTTTAGAGAATCAGGACCGCCTGCTTGCTTCAAGGACTGCATTTTCTTACTCTGCAATGTTATAGGAAATTCAATTAACATGCTACGCTCAGCTTGATATATAGTACTGTACAGGAACTCCCAGACAGTCCCAGTTGCAACTTGCAAGTATCTTGAACCACACGTAGCCCATGCTACTACCCCTACCATGTCTTTTTTGCTGCACTTATGGATTAACATTTTCGACTTTTGATAAAAGGAATAATGTGAAAGGTACCCTCACCAACATTATAGCTACCCAATGGTTGTTTCTTGTCATTATATTGAATTCTTTTTCATTCCTCTTCAACCCTTGATCTTTTAAGTTTAAAACTCAACACTAGCCTCTAACATTGCAAAGAAGCTCTCTAACTGAACTAGAAAAAATCTCAAGGCAGTCATACAGAAAACAATCGGTAAAACAAATATAAACATTGCTCATACATATGCAGCAAAACATATAGTTATTTAAATACTTCATATGTTTTCTCAAAACAAGCAGACTGGTTACCGCATAATGCATTAACTTTTGAAGAATAAAGTTGAAGCAAATTCTATGTTAGTTATGTACATGTGCACAAATTCTAATGGATCTTACTCGATTCAAGTACAAGTTCTAATGTATTCTTAATAGACTCAAGGATTTTCCGCCATACCTCCACCACACCACATCATCATCAGAAAATGTTTGTGCTGATGCCTTACTTATAAGCTCAAAATAAATAAATAATATAATATAATAGGGTCTTACCTCCCTAATAGACTTCTTTGTTCCATATAGAGTATGTAGCTGCATCTGCTTCTCTGCCTTCTCTTGTGCAGTAAGTTCTCCCACCGCTGAAGTTGCAGGTTCCATATCAGAGTAGTTATACCCTTTAACTTTTGGTTCTAATCTAAATAACTGAAATTTTGCATCCCAAGTAAGCTTATCAGCATTCCTTGCAAAGCAGAAGCAATGATAAATACACACACAGATTCACGTTATACTCCATTGGACCAAAGCGTAAATGTGAGATTATATACATTCATATAAACATATATAACAAATATGAATTAAACCCGAGATTTCAAATCGGACTCTTTGCAATTTTAATAACCACAGTTCCATTTCAGAAGAGCATTCAGTATACAATCCAATAACTATGCTCGTCATACTCAAAATAATAATAAGGTCCCCAACTCCTCGAATTACAAACCCAAACCAGAGCAAAAACAAAAGCAATGCCGCCGATGAAATGTTTCTCAGCAATGAAACAAACAAAACACAAATGTAAACTTCATGCCAATGCTTTTTCAATGCTTCATTACATCAATACATCAATACATCACCGAAATCAAACAAATCAAAACGAAAATGAAACAAACTATTAAAGTCGACTAGCCACTGGAAATTAACCCAACAAAAAACGAACAGTCCCAAAGCAATTACCTTGTTAGAAACAATAGGTACAATCTTCAGAGTCTGAGTGGCCTTATCAAGAACACCAAGCGCATAATTGCAGTACTGGTCACTCGTGGCCGCACCAGTATAGCTAGTCCCGACAAAATCAACATTGGTCCCATCCGGGTGCACCACAAGCTCGACCCGTTTGGCTCGGTTGGCGTTCCGAAAGAGCCCGATTTTGGTCGAATTGGGGTCTGGCTTCTTGGTGGGGTCGAACCCAGATGAGAAATGGGCCACTATAGGTGGGGTTTTCTCTGGGTTTTCCGGGTAGACTTGGACGGCGGCTTGGACGGTTGGAATGGTTGGTACGGTGGCTTTCTTCGTCTTCCTCTTCTTGTGCTTGTGCTTCGGCGTCGATGGGTCTTGGTTTTGGGTTAATTGGGACTTGGTGTCTTCTGCGTCGGATTCCATCGGTTCAGAGAGAGAGCCGTTAGTTTTGGAAGTGGCCTACTGCTTTTGGAGGTTGATGGAAGAGGGAGTGGGAGGGTAGGGAGCGATGGGGAGAGGAGGAGGGGGGGAGGGGGGGAGAGAGGGGGGGGGGGGGGGGGGGGGGGGAAGAGAGGGCTGTCGTCGTTTGGCGAGTTTGTAAGTGAGGGTTAAATTTTAAGATTATGTTTGGAACTTTACTTAATTCAATTTTTTAAACTCAAAAATAATTTTCAAATTTTAGACCTTAAAAATTTGTTTAGTAGAACTATTTTCAAAAATTGAAATCAAAATTAACTAAAAAATATAGTCGATTATCTAAAAATATAAAAAGTAAATTTTTAGAGTTTTTAAATATAAATTAATGAATTTCTTTTCTCTCATCCCTCACCCTCTCACTCCAAATCTATCTCTCTTCCCATTTTTTTTTCTTTTTTATTTACTTTTTATTTACTTTTTTCATCACTTCTCCAATCCGCCATCTTCATTCTTTCAGTTCTTTCTCTCACTCCTCTTCCTCTATATCTCCTCTGATCTTCTCACTTCTTTCTCTTTCCTCCAATCATCTCTTATTTTCTTTCATCCTCTCTCCTCTTTCTTTATCGACCCCCTTTTTATGGATCATTTTGTCCAGTTTAAAGCTGTAAGATTTAAAATTTTTAAATTGCATACCAAACAAGTTTTTGAGTCTTAAAGAAATTGTTTTCAAGAAAAATTCTTAATAAATGTTTTGAGAAATTATAAAAATTTTCAAATAGGATAATAGACAAACCCTAAATTTTTTTGGCTTTTTTTAGTCAAAATTGTACCGAAATTGACATAACTCCTTATTTTGCTTAGGAGATTTGAAATCGATAGAAATTGTCATTAATTAATCAATCGTCAATTATTTTGGTCATTTTGTGAAAATTATCGGTTAAATAAAGGCTAAAATGACCGACCAAAAATAAAGAGGCTAAAATGACAAAATTACCATCATTCTTATAAACAATTGACCAAAGTGATTGAACAAAAATTGAAGGTATTTTTATTATTTTCTTCCTTATTTAATAGAGATTTTTTTTACGAAATGACCAAAATGATTGACGTGAACAAACTCAGAGACTACTTCTATTGATTTTAAATCTCAGAAATCAAAGTGAGAAGTTATGTCGATCTCAGAGACCATTTTAGATAAAAAAACCTTTCTATATTTACATTGGAGAATATTATACAAAACATCTTAATTTGAATTATTTATTGCCTGCATCATCGTCTAAAGAAGTTCTATATTTGAAGAATGTTTAGTCATTTATGTTTATTAAACAAGTTGACGATTAGGTTAGCTCATGATGTACATGTTGAAGATGAGATGGAATTGCTCATGATGCTCATGATGGACATGTTGAATAACATAGCAATCACAACATGTGGGTCAAGACACAATCTATTGGAATTTGAGATGGAACTTGATCCCAAGACGACGGTACTTCAGAGTCAAAAGCTAATGATGATGCTGTCTACATAAGTCTTGATCTCGACAAATCAGAACGCGAGTGAGGATTAGATCAAAGTCGTCAGATTGAGAAAAAAAGTATTCACTGCCTTCTTGTAGGCAAACAAGGACGTGTTCGCTTGGTCCGTGGAAGACAAGCTTGGAATTGATCATTCGGTAATCTACCACTGTCTCCACCTGAATACAACCACGAAATTGGTTATCTAGTAATAGTGCAATCATGGAACAAAGCATAGTGAAATCATCGAGGCTAAGATCAACAAACTCAGGGACACCAACTTTATTATTGAAATTGGTTAGCCAACATAGTCCTTACACAAAAGAAGAATGGCAGGTGAAGGGCCTATGTGGGCTTCACAAACCTAAACAAGGCATGCCGAAAGGATCCTTATCCTTTACCTCAGATAGATTTACTCTTCCACAACAAGTCCAACCAGATCAAGATGTACACATCAGACATGAAAAAGACACATTTTGTCATTATTAAAGGTACGTATTGTCATTGTGTTATGCCTTCCGGACTTAAAAATGCAGAAGCAACCTATTAAAGACTAGTTGATCCAATCTTCAAAGAGAAAATTGGAAAGACAATAGAGCTATATGTCGATGAAATGGTAGTCAAGAGTAAAGAAAAGGAGGATCATTTTATTCACCTCCAAGAATCTTTGGACCAACTCTAAAAACATAACATAAAGCTTAATTTAGAAAAGTGCACTTCCTAGGTTTCTTTCTGCAACAATATATTTGTGGTCATGAGAATTTAAGATTTTTCAAAAGATTCTAATTTTAGATTTTTCTGGGTTTTTGCATCAATTTTATGATGTTATGTTTGGGGCGAATGGCAAAGTTGGGACGAATGCTTTGGGTTTCTGATTGAAGTTGGCTTTTTTAATGTTATAAGCACTTTTGAATCAATCACTAACGTCCTGTATTTTTATCCCCGATTCAATTTGTTGCCACTAAATGTGAATCTCCAAACTTGTTTGTAGATATATTGAATTAGGAAATGAGTCCAAAGACATTAGGTTTTAGTAAATGATTTGTATAATGTTACAGATTGAATGTTGCACAAGTATAATTGATGCAAACTATACTCCTTTATGTGTGTGTGTGTGTGTGTGTGTGTGTGTATATATAGGCATCGTTGCCATAATGCTTACCTCTTTTCATTGATTAGTATGCCTTTAGTACCTACACAGGCTTATATTAGAGCGTTATAATAATCGTCATTAGCACCAAATTTTCTTTGCTTTAGTATCATTAGGCCTCAAAGTTCATACTCAAACAAGGGCCGGCCCTGAGGGTAGCCGAGGTAGGTGGTCGCCTAGGGCCCCCAAGTTCGGGGGGCCCCCAAATTTTTTTATACATCCTGTATATAAAATATAAATAAAGAAAACGTAAAAAACATCATAATTATTTCGTTGGTGCAGTGGAAACGGTTCCACTTCGTATTGATTGGGGTGGGCAGTTTGAAACACCTTGTAGGCTATAGTTTTAGCTTTTTTCAAATCTATGAAATTAAAGATAAATTGCTCTTTAAAAATTTTAAAATTACAAGAATCAAAAGGTGTTAAAATAATTCAACAAATATTAATTTTGAATGAATTTAAAATTTGCAACTTTAGAAAAAAAAAAAAAAAAAAAACAAAACCTCAGCGGGTGGTTTATGTTTAAATTCTTATTTTTTTTCAAAAATATTTTAAATAAAAATTGTATAAATAGAAAAAACTTGAGTTTCTTAAATAAAAAACATATAAAGGCCAATTGTCACACGCCTGCACGTGTGACAAGAAACTAGTGAAATTAATGTCCTCAATCTGTCCAAATGCATTTTTTTTTCTTTTGCTTTTGAAAATAACCCAAAAAAATAACAAAAACCAGAATAATGATAACTTTGTAATCTTTTTTCTCTCAACTTCTCAGTCTTTCTATTTCTATTTAATGTTTAAGCAACTATCACTTGGTCTTGAAGATTGTAATTTGAGGTAACCATAACTTTGAATTAAATTTTCTTTTTCAATAATTTATTGTTAAACTCGGTTATTCTAGAATTTGATTCGCTAGTGTGTGTTGATTTTAGAAAGAACACAAGAGAACTACTTAGCATTGTTGAATTATTATATTCGTCAATCAAGTTTTATTATTTTTTACTCTCTTGATCATCAAGTTTTATTGCTCTTCATTCTCAATCTTATTGCATTTGCGTCTAAAGACATGTGACATGTAATATTAAGTAATGTTAGTATATCATTTTTCTTTTGATATTAATTTTTAATGATATTCGATGAAGAAATATACTTTTTATGTAATTAGCGAATTTTTTTTGTACTACATACCAATATACAAAGAGTTGGAGGTCTGAGAACTTTAGGGCCCCACTTTGAAGACTCGCCTAGGGCCCCCAAATTCTCAGGGCCAACCCTGACTCAAACCACCACTACTACAATATTAGCTTTGGTGTCGAAATGATGGTAGTAGTTTAATAAGTCATTATGTCGGATAAAAGATATCCGATACATCATTCAGTTAGTGTCGGATAATAATGAAATCTTGTCGGTTATATCCGACATAAATTCCTGGCGGATATTTAGCGTCGGATGCAACCGCCATAAAATTATTATAACCGTCAGTATTTTTGAAATTTTTTTATAAATATTTTTAACATTTTTTTTTTCACTCATGGCCCTGTCGGATATAACTGAAGTGAACAAAGCAAAATTTTGGACGGCCGCCAGAATAATCTCTGAATGTTTTTATTTTATTTTTTGCGATGTTTACACATGCTATCTTGGAGTATATACAAACATATTTGATGGTTGGATCGTTGAAACTAGTTTCGTAGAATGCATATCTTATCAAATTGATAGATTTAACGAACACTTAAGAGTTAATGTTATACTTCCATTAAGTATAAAATAAGATCTATCCACTAGTGTAAATATTTTAAATTGAAGATCGAATTCATTCATTGCATTCTTATAGGGTCGAGCAGTGTAGCTGTAAAAAATCATCAAAATCGGAGCTAAAATAACCGTTAAATTGTTGACTTTTCGTTTATAACCATAAAAAACTTTTGTTCCGTTATGTAATCTTTGAATGTTTGTTTTTTACGATTTTTTACATATGCAATCTCGGAGTGTGTACAAATAAGTTTGACGGTTGGATCGTTGAAAGAAGTTTCGTAGAATGCATATCACGTCAAAATGGTAGATTAAACAAACACTTAGAGTTAATATTATAATTCCATTAAGTATAAAATAAGATTTTGTGGTATCCACTAGTGTAAATATTTTAAATTGAAGATCGAATTCGTTCATTGCATTCTTATAGGGTCGAGGAGTGTGGCTGTAAAAAAATCATCAAAATCGGAGCTAAAATAACCGTTTAATTGTGATTTTTCGTTTATAACTGTCAAAAACTTTTGTTCCGTTACCTAATCTCTGAATGTGACAACCCGTCCCAAATTTTATTATTTTATAAATTATAGAAGTGTGAATTTATGAAAATGCCCTTTGAGGTAGGTGATTTGTTCGAGGTTAATTGCTATGTCGTGCCACCTAAGATTTGTTTTCTTGGCATATCCTCATAGTACTCGTAGCTACGGACGCGTGGGCAGAGACGATTCGTGATTTGGAGCTATATCAAAGAAGTTATTAACGTTTGAAGTTTGGGCATTTTAGGAATTATTATTTTAGTAAAATTTGGAATTTCTTTTATGAAAGCGGACGACCCAGATTTAATGAAGAAATAAATGGATGGCTGGGATGAGAAGAAAGGAGGTTACGTGTGTGTGTGCATGGCTGGTGGAAGAAAGAAAGGAAGAAGAAGAGATTGGGCAGAACTGCGCAACCAGAGAAGAGGAAAAGCTCCGAGAGAGAAGAGCCGAATTGGGAGAAGAGAGAGAGTGAGACCGGACCAATCAGAACAGGGAAACGAGGAAAGGAGAGAGGGTGAGAAGCGGAGGAAAAGAGGAGAAACAGGTTGGGAGAACCCGTGACCCGTTTCGACCCGGCGGTGCTCACACCCAATTTCGACGGATTTCCGTCCAATTTTCCGGCGTTTTACAACCTTCCACCTCTACCAATCAACTCCTTAGCCTTTCCTCTACCTATTACATCCTAAAATTTGGAAAGTTTGGAGTTAGAAACTGAGAAAAACGTACCGGTGGTGCGGTGGATGGGTGTTCAAAATTCTTCCATTTTTGAAGCAATTTATTTCAATTGCCACCACCCATAGCTTCTTCTTGAGGCCTAGAACAAAGACCAAGCAATGGTTGGGATGGTGGAGTTGTTTTGGAAGCGGATTGAAAACACCCAAAATCAAGGGTTTCGTACGGTTTTGGTGAAAATGGAGCCCTTCTAGGCCAAATTGGCCTTGGCCATAGGTATGAAAGTTGTTCCTCTCTTTGAGATCTTAAATTTTGAAAATTTTGAGAATTTTTAAAAATAGTTGAATTTTTCGGCGAGCCAGCGCCGCCGACTGCCACCCGCGGCGGCGCATGGCCTGAGGGCCGCCAGTGCTATTTTTAGACTATATGTGATGTCTTGAATTTATTTTTGAGAAGTGAATGATGTAGATTGATCGTTAGAGCCAAAATTCTCTAAGATAGGTTAATAGGCCATTATATGAATCGACGATCAGACCGTTGGAAATAGATTATTATTCATAATATTTGAGGAATATAGGAACTTATGAATTGGGAATCCGACGTATGAATCTCATCGAATTGGATTTGTAAGTTCGTAAAATAAAATGCTAACCGCCACTTGGTTTTGGTAATTGGCGGAGATCCAACCGTTGGATCGTTCTGAAACTTTAGTATGTTGTTCTAGAAGCATAATGTGGATCATTGGAAGTTACAGATTAGAGATCTGATATATGGATCTTCTGGACCGAATTGCATAGACTTATATGCGATGTAAGTTATGTATTATATCAACGAGAATTCTAAGATATGGTTTGATAATTGGTCACAGGCGCCGATTGTTTATGATGCCTCGATGTTCATGCTAGGAAGTTGTAGCGCGGACTCCAGGTGAGTGGATCATTCCTTGCTCATCTTATGTTTCATGATTGATAATTCTATAAACGCTTTTAAATAAAACTGAGAAACTTATGCCATGACATATATATATATTTATAAGTTATAAAATACTACGAGATGGTTGAGTTAGATTTCATCGTGATCTATCCATATGAGTATTACTATAAATGATTAATGTGAACTACGAATGACTTGATCCTTGTTTAGAGTACGTAGGCAGTCTAACGAGACGTTAGATATAGCCATACAAGAAATGAGATTAAATAGCCTAGACTATAGCCTTGTTTAAGGAATTGAGCAATATGTGTGGGCTTTTGGTTTTAAGTATATAAGTATACACTTGATATTTTCCCAGAAATATGTTTAAATGAGATTATGCCTTGAATGCCATGCATATAAGTTTATAATTCGTATATGAATTGGTATATGATGCATTATATATAATTATGTTCCTGTGAACGCTCAGAAGTGCAAAGGTGAACGTAGGACATCCAGGTAAGTTCAGGTAAGTTTACATAAATTCAAGTAAGTATACGGTGTTAGCCACGATTGATGAGATATGTGATGAGATATCAATATGTCGTATAGGTCACTAGAGGTGACTCCGACTATTATATGCTAGCCATAACCGATGAGATATGTGATGAGATATCAATATGTCATATAGGTCACTAGAGGTGACTCCGACTATTATATGCTAGCCATAACTGATGAGATATGTGATGAGATATCGATATGTCTTATAGGTCATTAGAGGTGACTCCGACTATTATATGTTAGCCAGAACCGATGAGATATGTTATGTTAGCCATAACTGATGAGATATGTTATGAGATATCAATATGTCGTATAGGTCATTAGAGGTGACTCCGACTATTATATGCTAGCCATAACCGATGAGATATGTGATGAGATATCGATATGTCGTATAGGTCATTAGAGGTGACTCCGACTATTGTATGCTAGCCATAATCGATGAGATATGTGATGAGATATCGATATGTCGTATAGGTCACTAGAGGTGACTCCGACTACTCTATGCTAGCCATAACCGATGAGATACGTGATGAGATATCGATATGTCGTACAGGTCATTAGAGGTGACTCCGACTATTATATGCTAGCCATAACCGATGAGATACGTGATAAGATATCGATATGTCGTATAGGTCACTAGAGGTGACTCCGACTATTATATGCTAGCCATAATCGATGAGAAATGTGATGAGATATTGATATGTCGTATAGGTCACTAGAGGTGACTCCGACTATTATATGCTAGCCATAACCGATGAGATACGTGATGAGATATCGATATGTCGTATAGGTCACTAGAGGTGACTCCGACTATTATATGCTAGCCATAACCGATGAGATACGTGATGAGATATCGATATGTCGTATAGGTCACTAGAGGTGACTCCGACTATTATATGCTAGCCATAACCGATGAGAAATGTGATGAGATATTGATATGTCGTATAGGTCACTAGAGGTGACTCCGACTATTATATGCTAGCCATAACCGATGAGATATGTGATGAGATATCGATATGTCGTATAGGTCACTAGAGGTGACTTCGACTATTATATGCTAGCCATAATCGATGAGATATGTGATGAGATATCGAGGTGACTCCGACTATTATATGCTAGCCATAACCGATGAGATATGTGATGAGATATCAATATGTCGTATAAGTCACTAGAGGTGACTCTGATTTATATGCTAGCCATGATTGATGAGATATGTGATGGGATATGAATATGTCGTATAGGTCACTAGATGTGACTCTGACTTGCGTACTATTATGAGATATTAATCGCATGATTATTTGATATTATTGTTAAGATGCTGTGTTGTGGTTTATTATGATTTCCTTGGAAATTATACAGGTGTTGTAACGAGGGATTACATGTGTTATATGTTTTCTATTAGTAATTTACTTACATGGTCACTCACCCTTGTCTTGTTTTCACCCTCCAGGTATTATTAGCTGAGTTTTATTATCACCAAAGACTCGCAGCGATTTTTAGTATCAGAATATATTTCGAGGGTACGATTCTTATATCATTTTTTTCTGCACTTGCTTATGCTCTAACATCACGTGTGAAGTGAGTTCATTCCCGCTCCCCAGTGCGCTCTTGTATTTAGGCACTATTAGGTTTAAATTTATTCACAATTTTCCACACCATCACACTTTTTGGCTTCGTCACCTTCCAGGTGTCGGCCAGCACAGCTTGATTCAGAGTCCTAGTGGACATACCGGGTCGGGGTGTGACACTGAATGTTTTTTATTTTTTTTTTGCGATTTTTACGTATGCGATCTTGTAGTGTCACAGCCCGTCCCAAAATATTATGTTCCTAGGCGTGAGATTACTTATTTACCCTTGGACATTTCGTGTGGTTATGTGGGTGAAATTTTATTTGGTCAAATTCTAAATTTTCCTAAGTTTTTGGAACACTTAGGAATTAAAGTGTTTATTTGGTTTTGGTTGATGACCACGTGTGCCACACACACATACACACTTACACTCCATCTCTCTCTCCTTCCCGTGCACTCTCTCTCTTTCCTCCTTCTTGACTTTCTTCTGTTTCCGTCAACCTTGTATGGACGAATGCCAAATTCACCATTCACGCACGGATCAACATTAAAAAGGTAAGGTTCTTGTTCCCTACAAGCTCCTAAGTCCATTCGTACTGTTTTTAGGACTTGAAAACCCCAAAAACCCTGAGAACTCTAACCCCAGATTTCATGCACTATTCATGCACTAAATAATGTGAGGTTTTTAGGAATTTTTAAGGACATAGGGAGCTTTGAATCATCCTCACGAAGCTCAAAGAAGAAAAACCAAGTGATTTGGATATCGGGATCGTTAATTTCAAGCTTGGCCGGTTTTTCTCGAATTTCTTTGGCGATATCCCATGATCTTTGGGGATTTAAACAGGTAAGGAAATGTTCTACAAGTTAAGAGCTTCAATTTGGTACTGGTTTCATGAAATTTGGTTGACAAACGAGTGATATATCAAGGTTTAAAGAATTTCCTAGTTTCCGGCGCCGGCGACGGTCGTCGGAGTTCTGAGGTTAGGGATGACAAAATATTCCATCAACTTTGACGGAATATTCCTAATGGTGTTGGTTAGGTTAACGGATTCTGTTACTATTTAATGGAATATTCCTAATGGTGTCACTGTTACCGTTAGTATGCCAGGCACGTGCCTGCGTGTGGGCCACGCATCTGGCCATGCCTTGGTTAGCACGTGGCGGCGCGTGGGTGGCCAGGAAATTATTCTAAAAATATGGGGATGTTCATGAAGTTGTGTAGATCACGTTAGTATATTCAAACACCCCATTTGAGCATTGTATGAGAAGTTATTAGCTAGTTTTGTCTAAATGCTTTAAATGATGTTTTTATAGTTGTTTCACACCCGAGGACGAGCACAGTCAAGGGAGACTCGGGGGCTACGACCCTTCGACATACCAGTGAGTGGGCTTTTGGTTTTCAGTATATACTTATATACTTGATATTTTCCCAGAAAACTACGTTTAAATGAAGTATACCTTGAATTGCCATGCAATAAATTTATATTCTCTATATGAGTTGATATATGATGCATAATATATAATTATGGTGTTGTGGACGCTTAGGTAAGTACCAGGTGAGTTATGTTTGGTTTGTGATGTATTGATGATGTGATATGTGATTGAGAAACATTGAGCTCATAAACCTGCACCCCGATGTTAATGATTAACCAGAGATAGGGCACAGGCTTGTATATCATGTCACCTCCCGTACCATATGCTCATATTGGATCCAATTTAGGTGCACAGTCCTGTCGTACAGACCATCATAGGTGGTTCCGACTCGTAGGTGACTAGCGATTTATCGCCCAGCTATAATGAGAGAGTAGTATTGAGCATAACTATATTACACCCAGTCTTGTCGTACAGACCCCTTTTTAGTGGTTTTGACTTATATGTAATGTAGTGCCGTATAGGTCATTATAGTGACTCCGGCTAGATTGACTAATGAGCTATGAATTCAGCCGTATAGACTTCTACAGGGGTTTCGGCTAATATATTATTTTCCATGAATTTATTCTCACCTGAACTACTTATTCTATTATATCTTGGCATAGCATACTTACGGTTATGAATATGTGAAGCGTGATTTGAATTGAGATATTTACATATATATTTATGCATATGTTTATATTCTATTTCTGGGAAACTTGTACATGTTTTACGGCGAGGGGTTAGAACTTTTGAGAAATGAAATGGTTTTGTAAAACATTTGTTTTTGCCGGCTCACGTTTTCTATTTTGTACCCCTCCAGGTTTTAGGTAAGCTTGTTGTTGGTGGCGTACGAGGATTTCGGCGGTTCTGACATAATAAAATATTTGTGGGACATCTTCTGGTACTGTATAATTAGTACTTGTCCTACTGGACTGCACCTAGACTTTCTATGCTCTGATTCGGAGTCTTTACTTTTGTATCTCACTCCGAACACTTGCTGTCTATTAGTGCACCTTAGTAGCTTTCAATGTTTATTTATTCGTATAACTCTTATCTTTATCGCTTCCGCACTATACACATGGCTACGTCACCCTCACGTGTCAGCCAGTATGCCTCGATCCCGGTCGGGGTGTGTCATGTGGTATCTACAAACAAGTTTGACGATTAGATCATGGAAACTAGTTTCGTAGAATGCATATCTCCGTTAAATTTGCCTAAGGGGGGGTGTAGTCAAACTAAGATTTTAAAGGATTTTAAAGGATTTTAATAGTGATAGATTTGATAAGATTTAAGAACGTTAAAGACTCCTACAAAATTCATATGGATTTTTAAAGAATTTGAATGGATTGTGGTGGATTGTGGTGGAAGGATTTGAAATCCTAGGGGGTGAGGTTGGATTCTTTTTAGTCTTGGTTATATATACTTTTGACTTTCAAATCCCACAAAATCCACAACTTATTGAAATCCTCCAAAATCTTAATTTTTTGAATACACTTAGATTTGGATGGATTTTAAAATCCTTTAAAATCTTTTAATTGACTACACTAGGATTTTAAAGTCTTTTAAAATCCTTTCAAATCCGAGTGGGAAAAGTAATTTGTGCTAAATTTTTATTTATGTTTTTCAAGTATTGATTATATAATATTTAGTTTGAGTGATGACATTTTCATTGTACAATTATCTTTTTGTTTCTTTATCGTGTTGTAAAATCGACGGTGGGTGTAGTGGAATAAATGAAACAAGACACAAAATTTACGAGGTTCCTCTACAGTCAGTGTGACTGGAGTACGTCATTGGGGCAACAGTGGTGCTTTCATTATAATTTGGAATAATAAGAGTACAAGGATAACTATCTCTATTATCTCCTTTCATCTTCCTCTATTTTCTCTATTCCTCTCATTTTCTCCTTCCTTTCTTTTCTCTCTTTTTCTTCCTTCTTATCTCTCCCGTGAGTCTCTCAACCTTCTTCACCTTTCATTCATTTTATAAACAAAAGAGAACACTATTCACTTTACAAATTTTCCACAAATGAATAGTGAAAATATTGTGCATAAATAGTAACAAACTATTCATGTGGGCAATCCACATATTATTCACAACACTCCCCCTTTGGATGGCCATAAGTCTTCGATTGACTTTTTAAAATCTTGATTTGTTTTGAATACTCCCCCTGATTTCAAATCATTTAGGCTGATCGTTGATCATTCTGCTTCAGTCTCTTAGTAAGAAGAGTTGTCGAAAGAGGTGTTTTACTTGTTGTTAACTTTCCACGGGCTTGTTCTTGAATTGGGTTGGAGGGCCTTTTGCTAGCCTTCCTCCAAAGGTCTGAATTTACTTCTTTTATCTGGAGCTACATTTAATTCAAGGGTGGTGGACACTTGATCTTGAATCAAACTTGTGATTTCTTCAAGGACCTTTGAGGCTTGATCTTGAATGAAGTTGTACCGTAAGGAGCTTCACGTGGCAAGTGATCTTCGGATTTGTCGGGGATGAATCAGCACGTGTTTGTTTCGCTTGTCTCCACTTACTTCAATGTATCATTTTCACTTGCCTTATTTGTTCCCCTTGCTTAAGTAGTATTTTCCCTGGTTTTCCCCATGCATGTGTGGCATATTCTCATGCAGTATTTGCCCTCTGATGCAGGGGTGGAATGCAACCCTTGCATTTGGATGGTTCATCACTTCTTGGTGACTGGAGACCCAGTTCCAACAACAGTTGAAGATGACTACTCGAGAGCAATGGTAGGTAAGCAATCAGGAAAGGTTCCAGGCAGTCGGTTCCTTACCGAGAGTTTGAGTGGAGGTTTCGACATATTGCTTTCTTTATCCTTGTCTTTGCAGGTAAGAACAAGGACAAAGGAAAAGACAGGGAGATTGCATGATATGAGATATTCTTGCTTTGGTGTGACTTATTTGAAGAGGTATTCTCGGAGAGGAAAAAAACTGAGTATTTTGAGATGCTTTGTTGAAGATGCATTCTCGGAGATGAGGAAGAGTTAGGTATTCTTGCAGGTCTCCTTGTTATGGAGAATGAAGATCGACATATATAGAGATTTTTCAATAGCAGGTAGTGGTGATGTGCCTTTACTCTTGTCAGCAACTGTGGTGTAATTAGAACAGTAAGATTTACGCGTTTTCAACTTTGTCAGAGATCTTTGACAAAGTTGCATGCAATATCCAAAAAAGCTGAGATTGCATCTGAAAAATGCCAACGAACTTTATTCAGAAAAATCTGGCTTTTGAAATTCGGAGAGAGGTGCCTCTTCGATCTCTGAATGAGTGGCTCTGTTGCCTATTCTTTTATAGAGACATCAATTGTGTTCAAGAGTATGCTTGGAAAGTTGCTGCCTGTAGAAATTTCCCCTTTTTTTGCACTTCTGAAATTTTATTTGACCTCATTTTTCCTTCATCATTTATGAAAATGACTTGCCCATCTAATATTTGCTTAGATTTGAGTCTTAGGAGTGATACAGACGAGTAGCGTCAGGATAACATATGGTGCCCGTCCTTCTTATCTTATAATGGTCCTCTTACAGTTGGGGACTCTGTGATGAAGAATAACAGAATCCTTTCAAAACGGTCTGATGAGACGGCTGTTCAAGACTTCTTGGCTTTCAATGTTCAATGTGCGGGCTCTGTATCCAATATGGGCCAACGTTTACTTGCTCAAACTCGCCAAGTTGAATCATTGATAGCTAAGGTGGAAAGTCTTAAACAAGAGATTAGAGGGCTTAAGCACGAGAATAGAGTGTTACACGTGCTTGCAAATAATTACTCTACGAGCATGAAAAGAAAGCTCGACCAGCTGCAAGAATTTGAAAGTCAGATTCAAAGTGATCACCAGAGGTTCGTTGCTAGATTCCGAAAGCAACTGATGCCTTCCCCTTCTGATGTTTTGCCAAGTACTGGGGTGCCACATGATCAATCTCCAGTGCCTCCTCATTCTGGGGTACTGCCGAACACTGAGGGTTCACATTAGCAACCTTTGTGAAGGCTCAATCCTGTTTGTTTTTAATTCATGTGCATGCACATTTCTGTAATTTCTCAGAGATATTAATAGATAAGCTTTATTTCATTCAATGTATTGTGCCAAATACAATAAAGCATATACTTCATTAAGATGTGGTACTTTTGGACCAAATATCAATTTATCTTTACCCTTGTTTGTACCATACTTAACCAATCTCGAAACTACTAAGCACCGGTCAACGTTATACTGTTAAGGACCCAGAAGACTTTCCCTCTAACCAGGAGGCCAATCACAGCGTGACACGTGTCGACATCAGAAGCCAATCATAGCGTGACATATGTCAACATCAGAAACCAATCACAACACGACACATGTCAATGTTAGAATGAGACTAGAAACTCTCTTCTATAAATAAAGATCATTCTCTCACAATATTTCCTAATGTCATTTGTACTAAATCATTCACTAGTACTCACTAAAGGAGAGCTTGAACCTATGTACTTGTGCAAACCCTTTACAATTAATGAGAACTCCTCTACTCCGTAGACGTAGCTAATCTGGGTGAACCACGTACATCTTGTGTTTGCTTCCTTGTCTCTATCATTTACATACTTATCCACACTAGTGACCGGAGTAATCTAGCGAAGGTCACAAACTTAACACTTTCTGTTGTACAAAAGTCCTCACTGATTTTGTGCATCAACATTTGGCGCCGTCTGTGAAAACGACACTTATTCCCCACTTTCTTCAGCTTTGCCAAGCTGGTTTCCACCATTTGTACACTTTCTTTTGACCAGGCATCCCTTTCCAACATGGGGAGCGAAGGAAGCCACAACACACAGAATGACACCTCTCTTGCACCTAGTGCAAAACAACGAAAGAAGGAAGGAAAGAAGGTTGCTCTTCAAGCTAAAGTCGATGAGCTAGAAGCTTAGAACAACAAGATAGCAATGAAGAATGAGGTCCTCCAGGAGTAGTATGAGAAGCTCTTTGAAACGCTCCACGAAACTAGGCATACTCAAACACGCGAGCTCGTTACCCTTGTGGACATCAACCATCATCTGGGTGCCCTCTAACACGGAGGGTCACCTCCTTTTGACATGGGTATCCCTGATTAGAAATGAGCTAATCATCAAAACATTGATCAACATAAGACTTCTCTCAACCCAGATGCTTCGACCCGAAGTAGAAGAAGTGGAGGAAGACACTTCCTTGTAGAAGGGTTGGAATGATCAAAAGCCGTTTATCGTGACTGCCGAGACTTCTTAAAGCAACGTCGAGAGAATCCCCTCCACATATGCTGGAACATCAATGACCCAAGGGTTTCTGAAAGACTCGGTCCCTTCCTACGACCCAGGCTAGCTACCAATCTAGGGAAGGAACGACAGGTCCCAGAGGAACATGAAGGTACAGGGGACTCTGAGGTATTTCGACAGACTCGCCCTAGAAATCAGTACGGTGAGTCTAAGAAAAAACCACACGTCATTGCTCAAACTTTCCTACTTCCAAGAGGCGATAGAGACTTACGAAAGAAAATTCCAGAGGTACATGACTCCACTCAGGACCTCCTTGTCCTACAGCTCATTGAGGAAGTAAACAAGTTGAAGGCCGAACGTCAGGCCGAGATACCTGACTGGAACCAACCCAGGCCTGGCCCTCTCACAAGAAGGATCCTTGACACCCTCCTCAAGCGAAGACAAAACAAAAGTTTGGTTTACAACTCTATACTGGAAGGGAGGACCCACTTGAACACCTTAACCTCTTTGAGTCCACCATGGCATATCAGATGCACACTAATGAAGAGCGATGTCTTCTCTTCCCCCTGAGATAGTAGACTCATTTGAGGAATTGAGGAAACTGTTTGTCTCTCAACACATTTTCCAGATCGATCACTTGCATTCTGCTGATGACTTGTACACTATTCGCCAAAAGTTGGACGGGTCACTACGAGAGTATGCCGGTAGCTTTGGCCATGAGTATTCTCGTTGCGCTGAGGTAGATGACAAGACCGCTCTCAAGGCCTTCACGGCAGGCCTACGTGATTGTTTCTTTAAGTACATGATCAATGCCAACACTTGGAAAACTTATTCTGAGGTGATGGCACATGTTTACAACCACGCCTCCGCCAAAGCAAGGACATACCAAGGGAACCCTCATATGGTTAACCCCTATCAACAAATGGGAAGTGGAAGTCAAGTTCTACCAAGTGAGGAGATATTGGCCATTTAGACACCCATTGCATCATCTCCTACCTCATTTAGCTACTCTCTAAGTCACCAAACGTATCTGTCTTTTGGTAAGAGGAAGGATTTTTACTCTCAGCAAGCCTATTACAACAAGAGGGATAAAAGTTCGTATCAAGACAACCAGGGGTGAATGTACCGTTGACTATTATGACTATGGGGCCAAGCCTCACTCTTTCAAAGTGGAGAACTAGGTACTAAAGGAAATGCTATTATAAGAAGGCATACACATTACAAATGTTTTGACTCTCAACCGCTTGAGATCTTTTGTCACACAAGCCATTCGGCAAATATTTAAAGAAGAGGGAATTCAGACAACTTCTTCTGAGTCTTTTGCATTCCTAGCACTGGAACACTTAGTCTACGCTGACCTACCCTTATACTCTAACTCAGAGCTTCAACATCCATACTTTGACACAAAGTATGTGATACTAAGTGTTACAACCAACATGGTTCACATATCAAAAGCATGGATCCCTTCATGCATAGCAAAACATTCATAAGCATCACTCATATCAATCAACATAAACATTATACATTCCAACACATTCATACATAAACATCATACATTCCAAGACATCCATACATAAGCTAACTATGCTTCAAAAGGATTCAACATACTTTGTGTCTTCGACACTTATTACAATGTGTCTCGACACCTTGCCCTTATTCTCACCAACCAGGTGATGAAATGTGAAGAAGGAACTCATCTTTATGCCACCAACTAGGTGATGAAATGTACAATCCATAGTCTAATATCATTTGGCAATTTGCCATTCATGCCACCAACCAGGTGAAGAAGGAACTCATCTTCATGCCAACAATCAGGTGATGAAATGTACAACCCATACTTTCCTTAATGCCACCAACCAGGTGATGAAATGTACAACCCATACTATAATATCATTTGGCAACTTACCACTCATGCCACCAACCAGGTGAAGAAGGAACTCATCTTCATGCCACCAACCAGGTGATGAAATGTACAACCCGTACTCTTCTACCAGGTGATGAAATGTACAACCCGTACTCTAATATCATTTGGCAACTTACCACTTATGCCACCAACCAGGTGAAGAAGGAACCCATCTTCATGCCACCAACAGGTGATGAAATGTACAACCCGTACTCTCCTACCAGGTGATGAAATGTACAACCCGTACTCTAATATCATTTGGCAACTTGCCACTCATGCCACCAACCAAGTTAAGAAGGAACTCATCTTCATGCCACTAACCAGGTGATGAAATGTACAACCCGTACTCTCCTTCATGCCACCAACCAGGTGATGAAATGTACAACCAGTACTCTAATATCATTTGGCAACTTACCACTCATGCCACCAACCAGGTTAAGAAGGAACCCATCCTCATGCCACCAACCAAGTGATGAAATGTACAACCCGTACTCTCCTTCATGCCACCAACCAGGTGATGAAATGTACAACCCGTACTCTAATATCATTTGGCAACTTGCCATTCATGCCACCAACCAGGTGAAGAAGGAACTCATCCTTGTGCCACCAACCAGGTGATAAAATGTGATGAAATGTGATAAAGGAACTCACCTTCGTACCACCAACCAAGTGATGAAAGCAACTCACTATTCATTCCACCTACTAGAAGACGAGTGGTACAACTTGTACATGTGAACTCCTAGCATTCACAAATAATCAAAAACCCTCAAGCTTGACAACTCAACTAGGGGAGCACTTATGCCCAACAAGAGTTATAGTCACCAACAAAGTCTTATTGCAAGCCAACAACAACTTTAGTACATGGCATATGAAGATCAAGCTATTCAGCCCTCTTGCATCTGCTTCAAACATTTCCCTTCTGTAACAATGCAAACACTACAACTCGTAGAAAGCTTCACACTCTTGATCAAGACAATGTGAAGCAAAACCAATTTATGGTGCCAACAAGAGCTTTATCAAAGGAGTTTAACCACAATTCTCAAAAGCTTCACACACTCTTGATCAAGACAATGTGAAGCAAAACCAATTTATAGTGCTAACAAGAGCTTCATCAATGGAGGGTAACCACAATTCTCAAAAGCTTCACACACTCTTAATCAAGACAGTGTGAAGTAAAACCAATTGATGGTGCCAACAAAAGCTTCATCAAAGGAGTTCAACCACAATTCTCAAAAGCTTCACACACTCTTGATCAAGACAGTGTGAAGTAAAACCAATTTATGGTGCTAACAAAAGCTTCATCAAAGGAGTTCAACCACAATTCTCAAAAGCTTCACACACTCTTGATCAAGACAGTGTGAAGCAAAATCAATTTATGGTGCCAACAAGAGCTTCATCAATGGAGGGCAACCACAATTCTCAAAAGCTTCACACATTCTTGATCAAGACAGTGTGAAGCAAAACTAATTTATGGTGCTAACAAAAGCTTCATCAAAGGAGTTCAACAACAATTCTCAAAAGCTTCACACACTCTTGATCAAGACAGTGTGAAGCAAAACCAATTTATGGTGCCAACAAGAGCTTTATGAATGGAAGGCAACCACAATTCTCAAAAGCTTCACACACTCTTGATCAAGATAGTGTGAAACAAAACCAATTTATGGTGCCAACAAAAGCTTCATCAATGGAGGGCAACTACAATCCTCAAACCTTTGAGGCAAATTCAACACTGTTCGAAGCAAATTCAATTTATATGGTTCATCCAAACCTTCGACTACTACAAGGTGTGGCTTGCATCACAATCTCTTGCTCAACAGTGTGGAAGCAAAATTTGTATATGTTGTCTCTCCCACATTTTCAAATTTCTAGTTCCCCCAAAAAGGGAAATTCAACAAAGCTTCATCAATGGAGGACAACTATAAATTCTCAAAAGCTTCACACTATCTTGATCAAGATAGTGTGAAGCAAAATCAATTCATGGTACCCAACAAAAGCTTCAACTCCAAAGCTTCACCTACAAAGCTTCAACTCCAAAGCTTCACCTATAAAAGCTTCACCCACAATAGCATCACCTACAAAAGCTTCACCCAGAAAAACTTCACCCACCACAAAAGCTTCACCTATAAAAGCTTAACCCATAATAGCTTCACCTACAAAAGCTTCACCCATAAAAGCTTCACCAACAAAAGCTTCACCCACCAACAAAAGTTTCACCCATAAAAGCTTCACCCACCACAAAAGCTTCACTCACCACAAAAGCTTCACCTACAAAAGCTTAACTCACAAAAGCTTCACCTACAAAAGCTTCACCAACAAAAGCTTCACCCACCTACAAAAGTTTCACCCATAAAAGCTTCACCTACCACAAAAGCTTCACCCACCACAAAAGCTTCACCTACAAAAGCTTAACTCACAAAAGCTTCACCCACAAAAGCTTCACCCACCACAAAAGCTTCACCCACAAAAGCTTCACCTACCACAAAAGCTTCACCCCCAAAAGCTTCCCCCACCACAAAAGCTTCACAAAAGCTTCACCCACAAAAGCTTGCCCCACCACAAAAGCTTCACCAACAAAAGCTTCACCCACAAAAGCTTCACCTACAAAAGCTTCACCTACAAAAGCTTCAACACAAAAGCTTCACACTATCTTGATCAAGATAGTGTGAAGCAAAATCAATTCATGGTGCCTAACAAAGCTTCACCTACAAAACTTCACCTATAAAGCTTAAAAATATATATATATATATTTTCAGAAATTCAAAAATTCAAAAAAAAAAAAAAAAATGCCTAGGCCTCCTCTTTTTTGGGCTTAACAACTTTCATAACAAATATATATGAAGGAGGAGTTTTGGGCTACCACTTAGAAAGGAAAATGGTGAAGTTTTGTTACTTTGGAAACTTGGCTACTAGCAAGACACCTCCTTCGTCAATTCCCTCGACCGGAGACTTGGGGGACTCCTACCATATGTTACCGCACCTTGATACTCGGAAGTCTCACGATCACTCAGTGACTTGGATTTTTTCAAGTCTCCAACCGAGAAGTTTTCCTTACTCGGGAAATTAAGGGAGCATTACCTCAACCAACATGCTTCACTCACAAAGCTTCAACATACAAGATTCAACAAAAGGAAAAATTCAAAGAACTTAGTGAAGAAGGCCTTGGTGTATTTAACACAATATGTTGAAATGAAGCAAAGCTTGTTTATTGATATCTCCGATAAGTTACAAATATGTACATATACATGAATCAAAATAAATAAACAAGAGGGAGCATTCACAAAGGTTGCTCAGGAGAATTCTCAGCAGTCGGCAGAGCCCCAGAAAAAGAAGGCACCAGAAGGTGATTATTCGGAGCCTCAGTACTAGGCAGAACCCCAGAAGGATGAGGCACCGAAGATTGATCATTTGGAGCTTCATTACGCGGTACAGCTCCAAAAGACGAAGGTAATAAATGCCTTTGGAATAAACCCACAAACCTCTGATGATCAAGTAAAATCTGACCATCAGTTTCCTGCAGCTGGTCGAGCTTCATCTTCATGTTTGTAGCATAGTCATGTGCGAGCCTGTGCAATTATTTATTCTCATGCTTGAGCCTTCTAATATCTTGTTTGAGACTTATCACTTCAGCCGCCAATGATTCAACTTGGTGGGTTCGAGCAAATAGACATTGGGCCATATTAGACATAGAACCTGCACACTGAACACTGAGAGCCAGAGAATCCTTAACAGCCAACTCATCAGACCGTTTGGAAAGTAGTCTGTTATCTTTAGGAGTGCGAAGGTTCCTGGCCACCATCGCAGTAGTCATATCATTCTTCATCACAGAGTCCCCAACGGTAAGAGGACTAGTAGGGGATAAGAAAGATGGGCGCCATATGTTGTCTTGAGAAGGCATGACTGCCTCTTCACCAAAGTTCAAGTCAAAACGACGGTCGGATGGGCCAGACATTCTCAGAAATGATGAAGGAGAAATAAGGTGCAATAAATCTTTGAAGTAAGGTGAAAATTCCTACAAGCAATAACTCTCTTAATGTACTTCTTGCACACAATTGGTGCCCTTATAAAAGAAAGGGCAACAGGGCCCTTGGTTTAAAAATCAAAGAGGCACCACTCTCCGGATTCCGAAGAGGCACCACTTTCCACACGCAACATCAGCTCCTCGGGTACCACAGATAACTTTGCCAAAGATCTCTGACAAAGTTTTGACACAAAAATTTTGAAGGTCCAGCCACCTTACTATTACCCACAAAGGAAAGGAACAGTACCACTGCTTGATAACTAGAAAGTCCCAATGTGTGTCAACCTCCATGCTCCGTGGCAAGGCAGATTGGCAAAAATGCCCAACCTTTACTCACATTCGAGAAAACACTCCCAACAAGATTGCTTTTTCAAAAATCGAAGAGGCACCGCTCTTCGAATCTCGAGAGCCAGACTCCCAACAGGATTACGTGCTCAAAAATCGAAGAGGCACCGCCCTTCGAATCTCGAGAGCCAGACTCTCAATAGGATTACTTTATCAAAAATCGAAGAGACACTGCTCTCCGAATCTTAAGAGTCAGACTCCCAACAAGATTGCTTTCTAAAAAATCAAAGAGGCACCGTTCTTTGAATCTCAAGAGCCAAATCCCCAACAGGATTGCTTGTTCGAAAACTGAAGAGGCACCGCTTTCCGAACTTCGAGAGCTAGATTTCCTTGGATAAAGCTTGTCTGCAATCTTCACACACAACACCAGCTTTCCAGATACCACAGACCACTTTTTCAAAGTGCTCTGACAAAGTTAAAACACGTGAAGCTTGCAGCTCCCACTACATTGCTATGACCAAGAAGGGTAAAGGAATAGCATTACTACTTGTTGTTAGGGAGACTCCTATATATGTTGACCTCCATCCTCCATAGCTAGGTAGACCTGCAAATAAAAAAAAATGCTCAACTTTCTTCACATTCGAGATGGCACTCTCAGCAGAGTCTCTCGAAATACTTAGCTTATTTTCCTCCTGGTAATACCTCTGTAAACAAGCCACATCAAAGCAAGAGTATCTCATATCATCAGGGTTAAAAGCAAGAGTATCCTATATCATGCTTTTCCCCTGTCTTTTCCTTTGGCCTTGTTCTTACTTGCAAGACAAGGAGAAAGAGAGCAATCAGTCAGCACTTGGAATCAAGCTTCCAATCAGGAACTGACTGCCTATAACCCCTTGCCTGATTACTTACCTGGCATTGCTCTCGAGTACTCATCTTCAACATCTTATGCTTCAAAAGAAGATACCACATCTGCTTGAGGAACAGATAGGGCAAGCAAGAATGATACAAGGAAGCATGTGGAGACAAGCGTAACAAAACACGTGCCGACACATCCACTACTTTGTCAACAACAAAAGTATCCTATATCATCAGGGTCGAACGTACTCTAGATTTGATGGACTTGTTTTGACCTTCAAATTCTTGAGTCGGCTTTATACTCTAGAGGAAACCAGAAAACCCTCTAGCCTAGTTCAAGAATAAGCCTGTGGAAAGTTACTTCTTCAAAAGCAAAAGTATCTCATATCATCTCTTCTCCATTTGCTTCTCCTTATCGTTGTTGTTGTTTACGACACAAGGAGAAAGAGAACAATCAACCGGAAGCTGAAGTCAAACCTCCGATCCAGGTTGTTTGCTTGGAAGTCTGATTGCTTACCTTGTCTGTTACCTTATTCGGCAAATCTCCTAGCTTGGCGACTTGGGGGACTCCTACTATAGGGTTTGTATAGCACTTGACCAAGCCAGAAACTACAAGTAAGCTTCAAGTGAAATTGATACATTACCTTGTGCATCTTCATCGGTTAAAAATACCACCCCTGGATAGAGGAAAAGTACTTCCAGAGAAGATGTCACATCTACATATGAGACAGATAAGGCAAGTGAAAATGATACCACACTTCGGTACTTAGAATTTTCGTGATTATTTAATAGCTTGGATTTTACAAGTCCCCAACCGAGGAACTTCCTTCACTTTGGAACTTAGGGGAGCACTGTTTGTACCATACTTGACCAATCTCGAAACTACTGATCACCGGTCAACGTTATATTGTCAAGGACCCAGAAGAGTTTCCCTCCAACCAGGAGGTCAATCACATCGTGACACGTGTCGACATCAGAAGCCAATCATAGCACGACACGTGTCAACATCAGAAGCCAATCACAACACATGTGTCAATGTCAGAATGAAACTAAAAACTCTCTTTTATAAATAGAGATCATTCTCTCACAATATTTCCTAATGTCATTTGTACTAAATCATTCACTAGTATTCACTAAAGGAGAGCTTGAACCTATGTACTTGTGTAAACCCTTCACAATTAATGAGAACTCCTCTACTCCGTGGACGTAGCCAATCTGGGTGAACCATGTACATCTTGTGCTTGCTTCCCTGTCTATATCATTTACATACTTATCCACACTAGTGACCAGAGTAATCTAGCGAAGGTCACAAACTTAACACTTTCTGTTTTACCAAAGTCCTCACTGATTTTGTGCATCAATAACCCTCACGAAGATAAATGATCATTCTTAGTGTCGACATCATTTTAGTATTTAAGTTATAATCTTCAATCCATATGATTCTTTAATATCATAAACATCATGGATAAGATTTGTGTTGGCAAATTGTTCGATCTGTAGTTCAAGACCATATTCCTCTCAAGACTTTATAATCTTTCTTGACTCTTAAGGAGTTTCAATTTAATATCAACAACTTCTTGCAAGAGATTTTAGTATGTTGCAACAATATCATAATGATAGTACTCACTAAGGCAATTTATACCATTCATTGGTATTGAGTACATAATTTATGCTTTATCCTTCAGGGGCTTACTTTAAGCAATTTGAATCATTCAGGGATTTTCTACACTTCATGACACATTTTCCTTTGGAATTTATACAGAGCAATTTGCTCCCATGTATACTTGAGGGATTTACTTATGGAGATATGATGTGGGCGACTCACAAACATTCGTATATAATTCTCCATTCATATGAACTCGTTTACAAGAGTATAATTTCATATTTCAATTAGTAACCTTGTGTCATATCATGTGAGTGTAATTCACTGTATTACAAATGCCCATATGTAACCTCATTGGTTCAACATATTTTGGCTATTTGTATTGTATTCAAGTATATAGGTCCATTTTTCCACGTTCTTACAAAATTGTAATGGAATTGCCTTTCTCCATTTTGGCCAATTATTTTGTTGACAGAAAAAGAACGGGACTCAATATCAACACAGCTCATTGATGAATTTAGTAGCTACTTGTAAAAACCAAAATTACCATTGGTTATCATCAATTCGAGATCCCATATTCTCATGTGCATGCGCATGCATAAAAGCTTTTCATTTCTTTTGGATATCCATTACCTCTTTAAGGACGTTACACTATCTCTTACAGGATAGTCATAATTTAAAGAATGCGGATCATAACTTCCTCTTGAGTGTTATAGAGCTTGGATTTTAATATCCACTTCTGGGAGTTGAGTCATTGGAACCTATATGTCTATCATGCTCCATGCATAAGACATCAACATTCCCATGTTCGCGGATTGTCCTTTCTGGGACGTATATCCATGTGATGACTGTCATGATTCTGGCATGCAACAATTATGCTTCGGGAATACAATAGTTCAGCAGTGCCATATTCTTTTTTTTTTTTTCGAATGAATGAACCTTTTGAGTCTAAGGGTCTGCCACGCTTCAGGCGTGCAACAAATAAATCATTTACTGCATCATAATTTTGTCCAACAGGGACATCAATTCTTGTAGGCACATTTGCAGCAAGTGTATATGATTTCATCACTTTCGTTGCATCATTCAATTATTCTTACTTCTTTTTTTTCATTGATTACTTCGTAAATCAAAATAAGACAAATTCTCTTTATTCTTTTGGAACGGTATTTTCTCATCATTCTTCTGGAATGATATTTTCTCATCGTTCTTATGGAACAATGTTATTTTCTCCCCCTAGGCGGGAAAATTGTCTTATCAAAATGACAATCTGCAAACCACGCGGTAATCATATCCCCAGTCAAGGGTTCTAAATATTGAATGATAGATGATGGATCAAATTCAACATAAATTCCCAGTTTGTATTGATACCTTATTTTAGTACGTTATGACAGTGCAATAGGCACATAGATAACATAACTAAAAACTCGTAAATGTGTAATGTTTGGCTGATGCCTAAACACGAGTTGTACTGAGAAATATCGATGGTTGGTAACTGGTCTTAACCAAACTTAATTGTGAATTATGTAAAATGGCATGTCCACATGTAGAAAACTTGCAATTTCGTTTTCATAAGCAGAGTGCGGATAATCAATTTCATCTGCTTAATAAATGTTTTTGCTAAATTATTTTGAGTATGAACATGAGGAACATGGTGTTCAACATCAATCCCCAATGACATGCAAGAATCATCAAAACTTCGAGATGTAAACTCTCTAGCAAATATGCATTATATCATCATTTACATACATGAAGGAACTTTTGGTCCTTATTTAATAGCCTATGGATTGGGATTCTCATGACCTTTATTACAATTAAGTTGAGGCACTACGTCACTTCAAACTTAAGGTACTTATCAAGAAACTTCATGTCCGCTCTTGAGGATCTAGGGACTTCATGCTTGATCTTTTTGCATGATGGAACTTCGGGTCCAATCATTTTATGTGATGTAGATCAAGAAACTTCAGGTTCTGATTTGATCAAGGAACTTCGGGTCCAATATGTACTCATTGTAACAAAAAGAAGTACAATAAATAAATTAAAGCAATAGGCGGTAATTCCAGCCATGGTAAATAAATTGCTTTTAAGTAAATAAAGCTTGTGACAAGGGGTTTGATTCAGCACCATTCTCATAAATATCAAAGCTTTAAAGCAAAGGGTAATAATTCTAACCACTGTAAATAAATTGCTTTAAATAAATAGAACTTGTGAAAGGATTTTAAGCCAACACCATTCACATAAATAAATATTATCAGAACCTTTTATTTTGCCACTTCCTTTTGTCCCTTTTATTTGTTAATTAATTTTTTTTTCTTTCTGTTGGCACCAAGCTTCAAAACCTTTTCTTTTCTCACATGCTGCATAATTCCTAAAAAACAACTTTGCCTTTTGTTTTCTTTCACATGGTGCAACATACCTTTTCAAGGCTTTGGCCCCATTTCCCTTTTTATTTTTGTTTTCACAGTTCTGAAGTCATTTTGGTTACTCAAGAAATAATAGTAACAATAAGTTCCAATTGGTGTTCGTCCTCCATGAGTTTCGAAAAAGTCGAAACGGTTCTCATAAATTTTGGAGCCAAGAGTGTCTGCAACTTATGAGAAGATCAAACCGTTAGATTTAGCTCAAAGTTTAGTATAATATGGATAAGAGGATACCGAACAACTTTCGTGAAGAAATAATTTCGATTTGAGCTACGGAAATGGAGTTTTGGTACTCATAAGGTGGCTGTCCAGTTTTCTGCGGAAATTGGAAACTAGTTTGGTATTTCAGACATTTGCAACTATCGCACTGTTAAAGTTTTCTGAAATTTAGATATGTTGTAGATATTGAGTGGACTAACAACTTTCAAGAAGAATGTATTTCAATCCGAGGTCCGCAAGTTGAAGTTCCGAGGCTGTTTACATGGCTGTCAAATTCTCTACAAATTTTGAGTCTGTACTCTTTTTGTCACAGCCCGTCCCGAAATATTTTATCGATGACGTGAAGTTACTAAATTACCCTTTAACGTTTTGAGTTATGTGGTGGTGTGGTTTAAGTTTAAGTTTTATTTGGATTAATTCTAAATTTTCCTAAGTTTTAGGACACTTAGGACTTAGAAGGTATTTTCTTTGGTTTTGGGTTGGTGACCCACGTGGATCACACACACGCACACTTTCCCTTTCTCCCGTGGACTTCTCTTTCTCACTCTCTCGGATTTCCTGCAACTTCCGTACAAACTGTATGGACAGCCTTCGAACTCTCCATTTCAGGCACGGATCGAAGTTTTAAAGGTAAGATTCTTGCTCATTGTAACCTCCTGAGTTCATTGGTACCTTTTTTTTGGACGTGAATGCTTCGAAAAACCCTAGAACCCGTAACCCAGAAATTTAGCATTGTTCATGTCGACGTAAATATGATTGTTTCAAGGAATTTCAAGCTCATAGGGAGCTTAAGGAGGTCCTTACGGAGCTCGGAGTACTTCGTTTAAAGAAATTGGAAGTCGAAATCGTGAGAACGAAGAGTTTCAAATTTGGTAGGAATTATCGAGGCTTTTTCAGGTGAATTTCCGACGAGTTGGTGGTTGGGGCAGGTATGGTTTTGTTCGTCTTGTTGAGATCTTGAAAATGGTACCAATTATGTTGAAAATGGTGCAAAAATGAAGAAGTTAGGACAATTCAGTTAGTTTTCCAGAAACCGGCGAAGTCATAGGCGACTGGCGACTCGCCGGAGAAGACAGAGAATATTCCGTTAGTTTTGATGGAATATGCTAACGGCGTTGGCTAACGCTGTTAAGAATCTAACGGTATATGTGGGGATTTGATGGAATATTCCTGACGACGTTAACTGACGCCGTCAGCGTGCCTGGCATGTGCCCGCACGTGGGCGGCGCATGTTGTCGTGCCTTGGTTGGTGCGTGGCGGCGCATGGGTGGTCCAAAAATTATTCTAAAAATTTGGGGATGATCCTGAGGTTGTGTAGGTCACTGTGGCATATTCATATACCCAATTTGAGCTATGTATGAGAAGTTATTAGCTAGTTTTGTCTATGTGCTTTAAATAACATTTTTATAGTTAATTCGCATATAGGTGAGACTTATCCCGAGGACGAGTGTGTTCAAAGGCGACTCGGGGGCTACGACCCTTCGACATATCAGTGAGTGGGCTTTTGGTTTTTAGTATATATTAATATACTTGATACTTTCCCAGAAAATATGCTTAAATGAGAGTATGCCTTGAATGCCATGCATATAAATTTTTAATTCGTATATGAATTGATATATGATGCATTATATATATAATTGTGGTACTGCGGACGCTTAGGTAAACTCATGTGAGTTATGTTTTGTTATGTGAATTATTAATGGTGCGATATGTGATTGAATACTGTTGAGCTCATAGAAATGCACCTAGGGTGATTGTGATTTAGCCAGAGATATGGCACATGCCTGTTTATAATGTCACCTTCCGCACCATATGCTCATATTGGATCAAATTTAGGTGCACAGTCTTGTCGTACAGACCTTATTTATGGTTCCGACTCGTAGGTACCTAGCGATTTATCGGCCAACTATTATGTGAGAGTAGTATTGAGCATAATTATATTACAGTCAGTATTATCGTATAGACCTTTTCATTTGGTTCCGACTCTTGTGTAGTGTATTGCCGTATAGGTCATTGTAGTGACTCCGGCTAGATTGACTTTGAGCTAAGAATTCAGCCGTACAGGCTACCATAAGGGTTCCAGCTAATATGTTATACTTATATGAAGTTATTCTCACCTGAATTACTTCCTCTGTTATATTTTGGCATGGCATACATATGAATATTGTTTATACCATATTTGGGGCCTCCGTATTTAGATCTCGTACAAATACTCAGGGGACTTAAATGTAATTATGTAATAAAGGAATGGGTAAATATGTAATAAGTGAGGATCCTTTATTCTATAAAAGGACTCATCACCCACAATTAGAGGAGGCCAATTCCTAGGCCCTCTCACCCCTCTGAAAGCCTCACTCTCGTTACAGAGGCTCTCACATTCTCTCCCTCACTTCTCAGAGAAATACATAATCAGTGTGGACGTAGCCCAAACATTGGGGTGAACCACGATACATCTTGTGTTATTTACATTTCTTGCAGATTCATGGTCGGATTTACGTTGTTCCAAGACCTTCGGTTTTGTGCATCAACATTTGGCGCCGTCTGTGGGAAACGACACGAAAAGTTATGTCGGTTCTCTCTCAATTTTTCATCTTACCACCGTGAATCTACACAACACCTTCAAACCAGACCAACAACAAAAAGAAAGCCTCTACTTCCCATTCTCAATCAAAACAAGATCTAGAATCATTATGACAACCGGAGCCGAAGATTCTTACCGAAAGCAAAACAGGTACTTGCTGTACATAACCGCTGGGATCATAGCGCAAACCATCATCATAGTCCTTTTTGTGGTTTTCGTCCTCCGAGTCAAAACTTTCAAAATCCGCTTAGACTCGGTTGCAGTCGACGGACTCGCCACAAACTCCAGCTGCTCTTCTCCTTCCTTCAAGGTTGAAATCATGCCGTTGTTACGGTAAAAAACAACAACTTTGGACACTACAAGTTCGAGAGCAGCAAGGCAACTTTCTTGTATAAAGCCACCGAAGTCATCTGCTCAAGAATCCTATCCCAGATCCTCCACTCCAAGAACCCCATCTTAACTTTAGCTATGGCAGACTCGCCAGGGATGACGCTGACCAGATTCGTGACTCGCTCAAGCAGATGAGCCAGCTCGTTTCCACCAGCCGCGGGTCGTCGTCGTTCCGGTTCCAAATAAGCCTCCCAGATTTACGCATCAGCCGCATTCCTGGACCTTCTGGTTCGATTACCCGGCCGTCAAGTTCAAACAGGGCGCAGGTGACATCCCGCTCTCCCTTCCACCTGAGCGCCGTCTACCTCGCGAGACTAGTATCCGCCACTGCTTCCACATCGGCGTCGAAGCTCTCAAAGCCAACACCCCACCTTTGGATGTCGTTGAGCTTGTGGTTAGGGAGCTAGAGAACATTCCACATTTTCAATGCTGGAAAGGGGTCAGTGCTAACCACATATGGCACTGTTGAAATGGAAGATGGCGTTATGGATGACAAAAAGAGATGTAGAGCTGTTTCTGGACTCATCAGTGTCGTCGATCCCATCTCTTTAGCAAGATAAGATCCTTTTCCTTATTATTTTATTACTTTATCATTATTGTGATAAGATACTTTTGCTTTACAGTATGCATATTAGAGACCACATCATTTCTTTCATGGTTGTCATCATGTCCCACTGCTTGTGAAATAGCAACAGCTTGACGAGACCACACTATTATTAAATAGTTTATTATTTAATCATTCGTGAACTAATTTATTATTTAATAGTTTATTATTATTTTGTGTTGGTGGATGCTTTACAGTATGCATATTCTTTGAGGAGACTACATCATTTCTATCACACTTGCACAGTTAGCAATATATTATTTACTTTCATGATTTGTGTGCATATAGTGTGGCACCTCACAATATATATATATATATATATATATATATATATATATATATATATATGATCTGATAGTGCGGCACCTCACAATATCTACTTTTCCACTACTGCTGTGTGCTAATTATGTCGGGTCACAACGCATACACATCATTACTACTATCATTATTTTACTGTTATACAAATTGCATTACTACCTAAACGAACGGGGTGACATGTTATAATAATATGTTTTACATTATTATTAATGATTTATTACATGACTATTTTCCATAACATGTGACAAGTCTAACCAAATTACACCTTTTATTATTTGAATGTTAGGGTGACATAATTTTGGTGGTTCATGGCACGGACTTTGTTGATCAATATTGTTGCTGATTAAATAAGCATACCGATACTATTGATCAGCCTATAGATCACTGAGCTACATGCTTATGGTGACAAAGATTTAGTCTGAACGGTGATCTCTTGTCTGATCGACACCCACTTGCTCGGACATTCGCTTATTGGGACACCTATGTGCCTGGACCCAACTCGATGACCCTACAGATAGACCTAACTCGATGACCCTACAGATAGCCCCAACTCGATGACCCTACGTATGGCTCCGACTCAAAGACCCGACTTGCGAACCCGATCAGCGGATCCGACACACTGAGTGCATGTCGACATAAAGTAGATGCTTGCAATGAGGAATACCACGAGTCGAGCCGCCTCGCAGCGAGCATAGCCTCTAGCCGAGCCGTCTCGCAATGAGCATCGCCTCCAACTGAGTAAACGCCTCGCCAGGAGCATAGCCTCTAGCCAAGCAGCCTCGCAACGAGCATCGCCTCCAGCCGAGCAGTCTCGTAACGTGTGATACCTCTAGCCGAGTATTGCTTTATGTTGAGTATTGCCTTGGGCTGAGTACTAGTTCAAGACATCTAGCCACTTCGGCCCGTACATGGATTGAATTTCAAGTCTCCAGCCAAAATACTCTATTGACTGAAGACTTGGGGGACTACTGTTTATACCATATTTAGGGCCTCCATATTTAGATCTCGTACAAATACTCGGGGGACTTAAATGTAATTATGTAATAAAGGAATGGGCAAATATGTAATAAGTGAGGAGCCCTTATTCTATAAAAGGACTCCTCACCCTTACAATTAGAGGAGGTCAATTCCTAGGCCTTTTCACCCCTTCTCAAAGCCTCACTCTCGTTACAGAGGCTCTCACATTCTCTCCCTCACTTCTCAGAGAAATACATAATCAGTGTGGACGTAGCCCATAGGGTGAACCATCTTGTGTTATTTACATTTCTTGCAGATTCATGGTCGGATTTACGTTGTTCCAAGACCTCCGGTTTTGTGCATCAATAAATATGATTATGTAAAGCATGATTGAATTGATATATTTACATATATGCTTATATTCTGATTCTGGGAAGAATTATATAGGGGTGGTTCGGTATGGGATATCATACGGAAACTAGTATCCCGAATCCCAAACTGAAATTTTTCGGGACGAAAATTTGAAGACCAATCCCAAACCAAATTTTCGGGAATCCCAAATTGATATATGAAATTATGAATTGTTGTTCAAATATATAATTCAAGAACACATTCATGAACTAGGAATGTCATTTCATTCACACCACCATTTAATCTAAAACTGGCATGCTTGACTGTTTTTATCAGAGTCAAAATTCAAATTAATTAAACCCGTTTTGCAATCTGTTGAGACTTGAGACACAAAAGAATCAAGCCTTCTGAAATCATCAGCCATGACAACAGCAATAATAAAATCCAAATGAATATAAAACAGAACATGAAAAATATTCAAGGTGTAGGGCATTCCAGGTTACGGAGCATGAATTAGAAACTACTAGCATCAATTATAAAAGAATAATATATATAATATATATGTATATATATATATATATATAATAATTAATATTATATATTTTCGGTTCGGTATGGGATTCCTGAAATATCGAGAAGCCAATCCCGAATCCCGTACCGAAATTTCGGGATAGCATATCGAAAATTTTGGGAATTTCGGTTTGGGAAATTTTTGGTTTGGGATCGGGATTATTTCAGTTCGGTTCGGGATTTTCGGGAATTTTTTCCACCCCTAGAATTATACATGTTTTACAGCGAGGGGTTAAAAATATTGAGAAATGAAATGGTTTTGTAAAACATTTATTTTTGCCCACTCACGTTTTTTGTTTTGTGCCCCTCCAGGTTTTAGGTAAGTTTGTTGTTGGTGGCTTGAGGACTTCGGCGATTCTAACTTATCCAAATAATTGTAGGACATCTTATGGTACTGTATAATTAGTACTTGTCCTACTGGACTGCACCTAGACTTTTTATGCTTTGATTAGGAGTATTTACTTTTGTATCTTACTCCTACCACTTCTTGTTAGTAGTGCACTCTAGTAAATTCGGTTTTAAATATTTGTATATTTCTTATCTTTATTGCTTCCGCAATGTGCACATGGCTACGTCACCCTCACATGACGGCCAGCATGCCTTGATCTTGGTCGGGGTGTGTCACTTTTGCTTCTGCAAAGAATGATATACAGTCATGCAACAACATATATACATTTGCTTCAGGAAAATCAGTAGTACAAAGATTTTAAGATGAAATGAAAAGATTTTCTTATTTGTGAGATTCCAAGCGACAGAGGTGAACAGGATTTGTGGCGTTGTGTTTTCCATTGACATGAGAGCCTCTCGTGTTGATAACGTGTTGTAAAATCGACGGTGGGTGCAGTGGAATAAATGAAACAAGACACAAAATTTACCAGGTTTCTCTAAAGCCAGTGTGACTGTAGTACGTCTTCGGGGCAACAATGGTGCTTTCATTATAATTTAGAATAATAAGAGTACAAATATAACTCTCTTTTTTATCTCCTATCCTCTTCCTCTCTTTTCTCTCTTCCTCTCTTTTTCTCCTTCCTTTCTTTTCTCTCTTTTTCTCCCTTCCTATCTCTCCCGTGAGTCTCTCAACCTTCTTCACCTCTCATTCATTTTATAAACAAAAGAGAACACTATTCACTTTACAAATTTTCCACAAATGAATAGTAAAAATACTATGCATAAGTAGTAACAAACTATTCATGTGGGCCATCCACATATTGTTCACGACATATCTCATATTTTACATGGGTTATTATTTATTAAACCAAACAATTATTTATTTAATTTTAAAAAACGTATTCTATTTAAATGCATATTATTTATTAAACCAAACAATTATTATTTTATTTTTTAAAATAGTATCAAATTTGTTTTGGGGGGGGGGAATTTATAATTTTGGAGGGATTTTTGCCGCCATTTTTTTCTTCTGTCGATTATAACCAACAGTAATGAAATTTTTATGTCTGTTTAATCGACAGTAATGCAAATTTTCCAAAGTAAAACCCCTCCATCTCTTCCTTGCGCCGGTGCCTTCTCCCTTCCTCCTTTTCTCCTCTCCTCATTTCCTTCTCCTTCTCTTCTCCCCTTCTCATTCTCACTTCAATCACCAGTATGTCTTAAATAGAAATTATAAACTTCTTAACTTTCTTAAATAGAAATATCAAAGCATGAGAAAATCCCGCATACAAAGGAAGAAAGGCAGCAACATAAAGGAGAGACCTTGTCAATTCCTTATCAAGATGACTCAAGAGCACAACTGTAGCAGTGAACGAGAGCATGGTCGTCGCTTGCGAGAAGAAAAGAAAGGCAAATCCTAAATGCAGCCTGAGCGGAAGAGATTGATGGAAGTTTTTGTACTCAAACTGATATCAAGATCAAGAGAAACATGACGAGAGAAGACAATGAGCTGATGAGCGAGACAAGGTTTATGATGATAAAGGTGGTGAAGAAAGGAGAGTGTTGGAGAACAGGAGCACCACCTGAACTATAACCCCTGAGAGCAGTGTAGGTGGCTGCACAACTTGCACAAATTTATGGTTTGTCTTTTCTTTCTTTTTTTTTTAAAATATATTTATCTGTCTTTTCAATCATTTTCTGGAGGAAATCAAGTATTGTTAACTCAATCGGTAGGAATTTTCAACGTGCTTTTTGTGAATTGGTATAACCGCTGGTCAAAGCAGCCGCGTGAGGTGGTGATTTCACCCAAGGAGAAAGAGCCATAAAAAAGATTAATAAACAATGCATGTGGTCTTGACATCTTCCTTGCCCTGCAGCAAGTTAATCAACAGACACACACACACACACACATATATATATATATGTTGTCCCATTTCTATCTCATTATCTATATATATACACTCAGTTTGCTCAGATAATTGAAGCCTAAAGAACCATACAGAGTCAGTATCACCTTGCTCTTTTCCACAACTCTTCATTAATCCAGACACAAATACAAGAGGTATATCGAGCGAAAAAAGAAACGTTGCACATCTCAAAGCTGGAAAATGCAGGAAAGGTCAATTTGAAAGGGAAATAAATGATTCAGAAAGTGGTTTATATATATATATTTTTATTATTAATATATTTTCTGTCGGTTTTATCCGACAGAGAATGCTCTTATTTAATCATTATTAATAAATTCTTTGTCGGTTATATCCGACACAAGTTTTGTCGGTTTTAGAGTATTTTCTGTCGGTTTTATCTGACAGAGAATGCTCTTATTTATTTATTATTAATATATTCTCTGTCGATTAAATCCAACATAATTTCTGTCGGTTTTAGAGTATTTTCTGTTGGAAAATTCATTTCCTGATGCTGGCAATTCTGTCGCTTATTATATCTGCCACTGCATCCATTTTATGTTGGATTTTGCTTAATATCCGACAGTAATATACGTTTCTTGTCGGTTATCATAGCAACACTAATAAATGGTTTCGTAGTAGTGCACCTTTGTTCTATTCCTTTCACTTCCCCTTTATCTGTATGCATTGCATGTTCGATAAATAAAATTTTCATGTCATTATACGGTGTAGCTAACTCATTATGCAATTTCGGATTTTCATATTGTTGTAATTGTTTTGGTGTTGTTAGATTGAATGTTACAATTTGCAATCAAGATAGTGAATGTTATAGTTTTCAATTAGCATATACTTTTGTTTTGAAGTACTTAACCTTTTATTATTTTGTTTGAATTAGATGCAGTCAAAGGCATTAAAGGCCTCAAGCTCAAGTTCAAACTCAATGAGATCAAAGCTTTGGAATATTTGAACTTTAATGTTTATTTGAAGTTTGATGTTTATTTATTTATTTTAAGGCTTTGGACTTTGGAAGACCTAATTGTAATTATTTGGGTAAATTACACAAAACTACCTCAACCATGGGTCGAACCACAATCTCATACCTCATATTTTAAAAATTACAATGTCATACCTCATCTTATGAATTTGTTACAATATTAGACATCCGTTAGGTTTTCTGTCAATCTCAATGCTGAAATGGCTTAAGGCGAGGCCCATTCCCTAGCACTAATTGGATTAAAAACTTAATTTAATATTAATTTAAAAAAAAATCATTTAAAATTCAATATTAATTAAATATTAAATTTTTTAAAATCATTTAAATATTTGATTAAAAAAGTAGGACCCACCCCCTACACAGCCTTCACCCTTACCAAATTAATATCTGTAACCAATTTTAAACAAAAAACCCCAATTCCACCCAAACCCTAATCCTAAATTTTAAATTATTAGCACTAATCATCCCCATAGCAATGTCCACACCACCACCACCATCGTCGTCGCCCAAGGCCTCAGTCTCCACCACCATCGTCGTCACCCACAGTCTCAGTCTCTGCCTCGCCCCCAGTCCTAAATTTTGAATTTGCCTGTTTCAGAGAAAGCTTCGGGCTTTGCTCAAGGGTTTATTGGTTTTGGGTCAGGGGACGGGAGGCAGCTGTGCTGGTGTTCTAGGGTCGAAGGGAGAGCGAGTTTGATCGGGTTTTTGGATTTTGGTTTGGGGTTCGGGAAAGGAGGCGGTGACAATTGGGTTTGGGTTTCGGTAGAGTACCTTGAGAGAGAGATTGGTGGGGACGATGGCGAGAGCCATTTGGGATTGGAGACAAGATAGGAGTTCGAGTTGGGTGGTGCGCTTAGAAAGGATGGTGATTGATAGGTGAAGGTTGTGGTGAGGAGTGGTTTTGGTTTTGGGTTGGGGGAAGACATGTGCGGGGAAGAGGTGTGAGGAGATAAGGGGTGGGTCTCATATTTGTTTTATAAATATTTAAATGATTTGATTTGGATTTTAATAGTTAATTAATTTTTTAATATTTAGTTAATTTTTTAATCTAGTTGGACTAGGAAGTGAGCCCTGTTCCAAGCCATGTCAGCATTTAATATAGAAATTGATAAAAAAACTAACGAATGTTTGATATTGTAACAAATTCGTAAGATGAGGTATGACATTGTAATTTTTAAAACATGAGGTATGAGATTGTGGTTCGACCTATAAATGAGATAGTTTTGTGTAATTTACCCTAAAAATTATTTTCATTGTTTTTTATTCTATTGGAAATTTGGAATGCCTATTGTATCGATTATGTTGAAATTGAACTTTGAATTTAATTATAGACTCCTATGGAAGATGTATTACTTGGAACAAACCTACAAAAAAGGCTGCAAGCTTTGTCTGCCTAGGAATTTTTCTTGCTATTGAAAATTGGGAAAAAAGAAGAAGAAAAAAATAAAACCAGACTGAAATCGAACCCAAAAAAACCAAACCAAACACAAACCGACAGAAAACCGAACTGAACAGAACATTAATTTTGGTTCGAGGGCTGCAACCTTTGTTACCTTTTATTCATTTGGCCAAATCGGATTAATGTTCCCCGTGGTGATCGGATATTTGGATGCTAGCCCTTGTGGTAAAAAAATTAGGATTTAAACCCTTGTGGTGGAGATTATTAGCAAATTCAACCCAAAATGAAGAATTCTGTTAAATCTCAACACTTGTCATTCTGTTAGCCGTCTTCTCTCTGTGTAATACTAATTGTACCTACTCAGCTCTCTCTCTCTCTCTCTCTCTCTCTCTCTCTCTCTCTCTAGGCTTTTACACAAAACAAAACACTATATCTCCGATTACCATATGATCAGGGAAAAAGAAGCGTTATGAGTATGTGTGGAACATTGTACTCACTCTAAAAGTACCATTCTAATACGAGCATTCCACGGTAAAATTATGTTACTGGAACATTGTGTTTTGCGTGAACTTGCTCGATGAAATGACAGCCTCTAACATATCTGAAAGATAAGATTATCAACAGAAAAACAAAGTCAAGATTATCCTAAGTCTTTCTTGATTGAGTTTCGAAATGGAAAGAAGAAGCAGACGCTTTATCACACGGGAGTTTCTTCTTGAATTCATCATCTATGTGCAGAGCATCATGCAACGAACCATCACTGCGATACTCATAGATAAGAAGACGGGAGAGCAGGCATTGCGGTTGTGCTTGGAGCCGAGCCGCCAGAAAACCTCGAAGATCAGCTCGTCGGGAACAAGGCCAACATAAAGAAAGAGTATGGTTGGACATTTTTATCCTTATATTTATTTGAAATTAACACAAATCTTTTTTTTTTGAATTAAATTTGCTAATAATCTTTACCACAAGGATTTATATCTTAATGTTCGGACCGCAGCAACAATCTTTCGAATACCCTATGATCATTAATCCGATTTGGCCCAAAAAAACTGTAAAAACGTATAGAAACAGGGAGGGGAGTGGGACTTTCTTGCACTGGCTTCCTCGTTGGCAGTCTCCGCTGATGTGATAATCAATGGAGAAACGTCTGTACCTTTGAAGAGAGAGAGAGAGAGAGAGAGCAATTAAAGGCAAATTCCTGTCAGAGAAAAACCCATTTCTCGGCGGTCACACCAAAAGCACTTCTCCGCTGAAGCTTCACCTTTCTGCTGATTTTCAGCTCTCCGTTACTGTTTCTTCAGAGGTAAAGACTTCGTCTTTCTAAATCCACTGTATTTCATTGGCTTTTTTTTCTTGGTGAGAATTGGAATTTTTAAGTTGGGTTGATTTCTATCACTGCATGCTTGGACTGTTTCGATTGTAGAGTAAATTTTCCAAAATAAAATCCTGGGTTTTCTTGTTTTTTTGGAGTTCTTGATTGATTCTGGTCTTAAGTTTCATACAACACCTCAGTGAAGTCGCTTGCCGTTGTTTTGGTTATCATATATTGGGATTTGCAATGCCCTTTGATTCAAAGTTTGCTCTTTTTAACAAAATAAAGGAAGGGTTTTGTGGGGTTGTTGCCCACAAATTCTGTTTAAGCCAAAGAACAAAGTTACAAGAACTGCGGTTTTGCTTTCGATTATAATTTACTTGAATTGATTCTTAATTTAATATCTTTTCTGAGGTTGTTTTATACAAGATTTCCTCCTTCCGTTTGCTTGAGATTTTCCCATCCTTTATGTTGGTTTTCCATCCCATGACGAGTTGTCCTAATCTTAGAGGATTAAATTGTTTGTTTTCCCAATTTAAATTGTATACCCAATTGAAGTGGTTTTTCCAATTGAAGAACGATTCATCACTAGATTCCAATTAGGATTAGTAATCCTTAATGAAAAAGACGTTTATTATGTTTATATAAAGGGGCTATTGCACTAGTTTTGAATTGGAGCAAAACAATAAGTTGTATACCACTCAAGGAGTTAGAGTGAGAGAATATTGTGAGGGCAGAGTGTTTGAGAGAAAAGAAAAGATATAAGACTGTATTTCTTATTCTTTTAGGTTTTTTGTCTAATCTTAATCCTAGAGGCTTGGCAAGGTTATCCGTTGTACTCATTATGATACAACAACAACAACAACAACAACAAAGCCTTTTCCCACTAAGTGGGGTCGGCTATATGAATCCTAGAACGCCATTGCGCGCGGTTTTGTGTCATATTCTCCGTTAGATCCAAGTACTCTAAGTCTTTTCTTAGGGTCTCTTCCAAAGTTTTCCTAGGTCTACCTCTACCCCTTCGGCCCTGAACCTCTATCCCGTAGTCACATCTTCGAACCGGAGCATCCGTATGCCTTCTTTGTACATGTCCAAACCCATTTTATGTACGTGTTAATGCTTCACCGCCCAACATTCTGTGCCTTACAGCATCGTCGGCCTTATTGCCGTCCTATAAAATTTTCCCTTGAGCTTTAGTGGCCTACGACGGTCACACAACACGCCGGAAGCACTCTTCCACTTCATTCATCCATCCAGCTTGTATTCTATGGTTGAGATCTCCATCTAATTCTCCGTTCTTTTGCAAGATAGATCCTAGGTAGCGAAAACGGTCGCTCTTTGGTATTTCCTGATCTCCAATCCTCACCCCTAACTCATTTTGGCCTCCATTTGCAATGAACTTGCACTTCATATATTCTATCTTTGATCGGCTTAGGTGAAAACCTTTAGATTCCAACATTTCTCTCCAAAAGTTAAGCTTCGCATTTACCCCTCCTGAGTTTCATCTATCAACACTATATCGTGTGCGAAAAGCATACACCAAGGAATATCATCTTGAATATGTCCTGTTAACTCATCCATTACCAACGCAAAAAGGTAAGGACTTAAGGATTGTTGATGCACAAAATCAGTGAGGACTTTGGTACAACAGAAAGTATTAAGTTTGTGATATTCGCTAGATTGCTCTGGTCATTAGTGTGGATAAGTATGTAAATGGATAGAGACAGGAAAGCAAACACAAGATGTACGTGGTTCACCCAGATTGGCTACGTCCACGGAGTAGAGGAGTTCTCATTAATTGTGAAGGGTTTACGCAAGTACATAGGTTCAAGCTCTCCTTTAGTGAGTACAAGTGAATGATTTAGTACAAATAACATAGGTGCAAGCTCTCGTCTTCACTTGCCTTAACTGTCTCATAGGTAGATGTGGCATCTTCTCTGGAAATACGCTTCCTCCATCCAGGGGTGGTATCTTTAACTGGTGGAGATGCACAAGGTAATGTATCAATTTCACTTGAAGCTTACTTGTAGTTTCAGGCTTGGTCAAGCGCGATACAAACCATGTAGTAGGAGTCCCCCAAGTCGCCGAGCTAGGGGATCTGCTGAAAGAGGTGACAGACAAGGTAAGCAATCAGAGCTCCAAGCAATCAGTCCCAGATCAGAAGTTTGATTTCGAGTTTCGGCTGATTGTTCTTATTCTCCCTATCTTGCAGGCAGCATGAAGGATAAAGAGAAGAAAAAGAGAATAGAAGATATGAGATACTTTTGCTTTTGAAGAAGTAACTTTCGACAAGCTTATTCTTGAACTGGGCTGGAGGATTTTCTGGTGTCCTCCATAGTATAAGGCCGACTGAAGAATTTGAGGGTCAAAACACGTCCATCAAATCTAGAGTACGTTCAACCCTGCTGATATGGGATACTTTTGCTGTTGACAAAGTAGTGGATGTATCGGCACGTGTTCTGTTACGCTTGTCTCCACATGCTTCCTTGTATCCTTCTCACTTTCCCTATCTGTTCCTCAGGCAGATGTGGTATCTTCTCTGGAAGCATAAGATGTTGAAGATGGGTACTCGAGAGCAATGCCAGGTAAGTAATCAGGTAAGGGGTTCCAGGCAGTCAGTTCCTAACTGGAAGCTTGATTCCAAGTGCTGACTGATTGTTCTCTTTCTCCTTGTCTTGCAGGTAAGAACAAGGCCAAAGGAAAAGACAGGGAAAAAGCATGATATGAGATACTCTTGCTTTTAACCCTGATGATATGAGATATTCTTGCTCTGGTGTAGCTTGTTTGCAGAGGTATTATCGGGGGGAAAGAAAGCTGAGTATTTCGAGAGGCTTCGTTGGGAGTGCCCTCTCAGATATGAGGAAGGGTTGAGCATTTTTGCAGGTCTGTCTGTCCGTTGAGGATGGAGGTCGACATATATAGGAGTTTCCCTAACAACAAGTAGTAATGATATTCCTTTACCCTGCTTGGTCATAGCACAGTAGTGGGAGCTGCCAGCTTCACGTGTGTCAGAGCACTTTGAAAAAGTGGTCTGTGGTATCTGGAAAGTTGATGTTGAGTGTGAAGATTACAGACAAGCTTTATCCAAGGAGATCTGGCTTTCGAAGTTGAGAAAGCGGTGCCTCTTCGATTTTCGTACAAGCAATCCTGTCGGGGATCTGGCTCTCGAGATTCGAAAAACGGTGCCTCTTCAATTTTTGAGAGAGCAATCCTGCTGGGAGTCTAGCTCTAGAGATTCGGAGAGCGGTCTCTTCGATTTTTGAGAAAGTAATCATGTTGGGAGTCTGGCTCTCGAGATTCGGAGGACGGTGCCTATTCGATTTTGGAGCAAGCAATCTTGTTGGGAGTGTTTTCTCGAATGTAAGTAAAGGTTGGGCATGTTTGCTAGTCTACCTTGCCACAGAGCATAGAGGTTGATACACAAGGACTTTCCAATTATCCAGCAGCGGTGCTGTTCCTTTACCCTTGTAGGTAATAATATGGTAGCTAGACCTTCAAAATTTATGTGTATAAACTTTGTTAATGCTGTTTCTTTGCTATTCTTTTACCCTTCTTTGTCATAGCGATGTAGTGGGAGCTGCAAGCTTCACGTGTCTAAACTTTGTCAGAGATCTTTGGCAAAGTTATCTGTGGTACCCATGAGCTGATGGTGCGTGTGGAAAGTGGATGATTGAACAGTAAGATTCACGTGCTTTCTACTTCACCAGAAATCTTCAACAGAATGCCCGTAATTTCAGCAAAGCTGAGTGTGCATGTGACAGGTGCTGACAAGGCTGAAAAAAATAGGTGCCTCTTCGATTTTTGAGATCGGCCCTCGTGGTCTCTGAGCAGCCCAGCTTTTGAGAAAGCAAGCGCCTCTCCGATTTCTGAGATCGGCCTTCGTGGTCTTTGAGCAGCCCAGCTTTTGAGAAAGCAAACGCCTCTTTGATTTCTAAGATCGGCCCTCGTGGTCTCTGAGTAGCCCAGCTTTTAAGAAAGCAAATGCCTCTTCGATTTCTGGGCAGGCGCCTCTTCGATTTCTGAAGCTCCGTCGAGTGCAGATTTTTATAGAGGTTGGCATTAAGTTCCAAAGCACACTTGAATCTTCACCAGTAGAAGCTCCCTTCTTGCACTTCTAAGATCTTGATTTGTCCGACCTCTTCTCTCTTCAACACCTTTGAAAATGTCTGGCCCCTCCGACCGTCGTTTTGACTTGAACCTCGTTGAAGAGGCAGCCACGCCTTCTCCAGACAACATATGGCGCCCATCCTTCTTATCCCCTACTGGTCCGTTTACCGTTGGGGATTCCGTGATGAAGAATGATATGACTGCTGCGGTGGTGGCCAGGAACCTTCTCACTCCCAAAGATAACAGACTACTTTCCAAACGGTCTGATGAGTTGGTTGTTAAGGATTCTCTGGCTCTAAGTGTTTAATGTGCAGGTTCTGTGTCTAATATGGCCCAGCGCTTATTTGCTCGAACCCGCCAAGTTGAATCATTGGCGGCTGAAGTGATGAGTCTCAAACAGGAGATTAGAGGGCTCAAGCATGAGAATAAACAGTTGTACCGGCTCGCACATGACTATACTACAAACATGAAGAGGAAGCTTGACCAGATGAAGGAATCTGATGGTCAGGTTTTACTTGATCATCAGCGGTTTGTGGGTTTGTTCCAAAGGCATTTATTGCCTTCGTCTTCTGGGGCTGTACCGTGTAATGAAGCTCCAAACGATCAACCTTCGATGCCTTCTCCTTCTAGGGTTCTGTCCAATACTGAGGCTCCGAATGATCCCCCTCCGGTGCCTTCTCTTTCTGGGGCTCTACCTACTGCTGAGACTTCTCCTAAGCAACCTTTGTGAAGGCTCCCTCTTGTTTGTTTATTTTGACTCATGTATATGTACATATTTGTAACTTATCGGAGATATCAATAAATAAACTTTGCTTCATTTCAACGTATTGTGTTAAATACACCAAAGCCTTCTTCACTGAGTGGGGTCGGCTATATGAATCTTAGAACGCCATTGTGCTCGGTCCTGTGTCATGTCCTCTGTTAGATCCAAATACTCTAAGTCTTTCCTTAGAGTCTCTTCCAAAGTTTTCCTAGGTCTTCCTCTACCCCTCCGGCCCTGAACCTCTGTCCTGTAGTCGCATCTTCTAACCGGAGCGTCAGTAGGCCTTCTTTGTTGCTCCCCAGTGGGCGTAGGCACATATAGCCGAACCACGTTAATTCTTGGTGTGATTTATCTTGGTTATTTTGTTTTCTATGTCTGACTTTGTTCTGTTTTTCCCATTCTTAAGCGCGATATTCACAACACTGGACTCCGAGCAAATTTAATGAAGGAAAACGAGAACAACTTTCATGAGGTTTGATAATAGAAGAGTTCGCATGAAAAGTGATTATGCCGATATTAGTGATATATTAGGAATTAACGTGGCAATGTGACTGGTTCATACTAGAGTGGCATTACTATCGAAAATTACAAATTCTTTGTTAAGTCGAAGATGATGATGATTTTACTCTACCAGTGCAATATGGCTAGTACGATGCCAATATGAATTAATTAGTGCAAATTCTTTTTTAAGTCGAAGATGCTTCTGTCATTATGATTTAGTTAGTGAGTGGTTGTTCTTTATATTATCCTTTTAGGATGCACTACCAAGAATCTGGGAAGCCGATTTCTGCATGCTTTTCATTTGTTGGGCATTTTCCTTCCTGATGAATCTTTTATAATCTTTTCAAGTTTTAGTATGAACTGGAACAAGTGACACTCTTAAGAGCAAATACTGCATTGTTGTGATAAATGTCAATGATTTCCGCATCAAGTACTGCGTCCACTCTTGAGTAGTTAAGATTATGAGGTGAATTCTCAACGTAGTGCAATCATATGATGGTGTGCCGTATAAGTCTTTCAAGTCTTGACCTGTCAAATAACTATTTTCTCTTTGTGGGACAATCCATTTGCTGGTATATTAGTTTTTGTACCCTTTCCATTTCACATTCATTTGAGTGTTTCATGCAGTTTATATCTTAGTAACTTGACCGATACTGCACACAGTAAAATGGTCTTTGATTTTCCTCAACTTGCACATCTTCATTCGTCGTAGTTTAACCTATCATCATTTGTTTAACAGAATAATGTTTTTGTGTTACAACTTCTTTTATTATTTAAAATAACAGTTAATTTCAAGACGGAGAGCAGAACTGAGGTTGACTATCTTTCAGCAACATGGATCAGAGTATGCAACTCCTTCTGCATCCTATTTCATTTATTTGTCCGTATAAAATGTCACTATCTACGAATGTCTGTAGGAGGAAAATGCGGCGTTGCACAATGCTGCTTTCTATGCCAAAAATTTATGTTCACACATGCAACTCTCACTTTTTTCATGCACACTGTGGGATGCTACTTAATGATTAGCTTAGGAGATTCAACATCAGTTGGTAAAAAGATTTTTATGAAATCATTGACCTGGCATATGACTAGTCTAGTGAGGCCTCCATACCGATTGTTTGTACTTTGTAACTGACAACTCCGCTTTACAGCAGCACATGTCAAACCACTGAGTAAAATTGATTTCGGAAGGACTACTAAAAGTCCTTAACATCTAGGGCACATTTCAAATCTGTTCTGCCAATGCAGAAGTCATTTTTCCCACCTTTCATCATTGGTGGCTAAGCTTATACAAGCGATGAGTTTAATTTATTAATGGATTACTTTTGTTAAATTTTATGATAAGATGTTATTGGATTGCCTTCTGAAAGTGGTTGGGTGAGCACAGGGATCTCAACAGATGTAGTGAACCATAGAAGTGGCGACTATGCTCCTATTGGTGACCAAGAGGACCCAAAATTGGGAATGTTTGACAAACCCCTTCCTTGCTTTGGCTGGGGAATTGGATGGTTTTCATGAGTATTCTTGGCTGTTCTCTCTCCCACTACAGTCCGCCCCCACCCCCCCCAACACACACACTAATTGATGCGCCTTTGTTTTTTCAGTCTTCTGCTTGGATTTGTATTTCCAGTGATGTGGTACTACGCCACATTTCTTTACTTTGTGAAGTATTATCAAAAAGATCCAAGGGAACGAACTGGACTTGAAGCGTCAGCAGTAGCAGTAAGTTTTATGCTAAAAAATTAAGCAGCTTAATAATCATTTTATCCTCATTTGTAGAAGAAATTTAATTCTGTTTCTCCTCTCTAACCTTATTTCTTTTCTTCTTTTCTTAACTATTTCAAAAATTTTAACAGATAGAAACTTTAAAATCATGTGCAGGTTAAATGGGGTAATTCTGAATTTCTATTGGGAAGGGTTGTAATGAGCAAAAATAATGCTACAAATAGAAGCGCCTATAAGTTAAATTGTGTATGGATTTCAGTGTTGTACCTTGCATTCTTGATCCTCTGTTATTTCTTGCTAATTAAATGCTTCGGTTTACAGTGTTTTGGTTGGTTTTGGTTTCAGTGTGATAAAGTGGCTCTTTGGTTATTCATGTCCTCCACCACTTACCACTTACAAGTCCATGTTTGAATTGGTAACGTTGGAAAAATGTCTATACAGTATAGATACGTGTTTGTACATGAATTTCAATTTCTAATGATGATATAGAGTATAGATAATTGTTTCTACATAACTTCAATTAGTAGTGATGGTGCATTTGTGGTCTTTATCATCTTTCCTTGATAAAAATGTTGTGCTTCTTGCAGGCTTTGATTTGTACAGTTGCTGTGTTAATAATGCTTGCTGTCTTTGTTATCAAGGCTTTGCTTCCCTAACTTTTGCCAGCTTCATAAAAAAAAAAAAAAAAAAAATCTCTATGTCGACAATGGTTAGCTCAAGCGTTCTTCTGTAATCACATCAGGCGCAAGAAAGGAAAATATTGGCATCATGGTATGTCCATCTACTGATACCCGAAACAGTTTTAGCTTCTCTGTAACAATGTGCTAGATAAAAACCGTGTACATAAGCATGCTACTGCTTGGCTCCCTTTTAGCGGGAACTCTATGTACAGAACATATTGTAGAAAGGTAGTACATTTACAAACAATTACACACAAAATCATCATCTCGCATGGATGCATCGGTGAATCAAGAGCTAGAGGATGCGATCAGGTCTGATCCATGTTTAAGAACTAGCAAGTTAGTAGCACATTCTATTCTAGGGGCAGACGAGACTTCTAGATTAGTATATATAGAGATGGGGCGGTCTGCATCTTGGTAGATGCTATTAGTATGATATCCTTCTGCTGCTTGGCACATTCTTATACAGTCAATTAGGACGAGAGCTGCTACGGAAATGGTGCTTCTTTTGTCCGCCCTCTTGTCCGAGCGATGAGGGATGGTGGAACACAAGGTTAGGTCAAGAGTTCGGTGCATTGTGGTTTTCAAACTTTGCACTGAGAAGTGTACTTTTCTTTTGATAGGGTTTTGCACTAAATTAGTGAAATTATTCATATTATATAATGCTATTGAAAGTAATAGCAACTTCTTTGCTGCTTTACAATTACTATAAACCCAACACCTTTCCTAATCTGTCATTCACACATTTAATATGATTCTTGGTCGATTTAACACCTTTCTTTCTTGGATGGGCAATACCAAAGATTGCTTTCACCATCACCGGAACACCAGCCCGTGTATACGAGAGAAGGACTTGCATGGCATAGATACCCTGTAAGACTAAACTTATCCAATTTATAAGTTAAGAGATTAAGCTCATGAACCACAAATTTATACAAGGCTGAATTGCATCGAGAACTACTGTAAATGTAGCTCCGAGGAATGCTGAAAATGTCGCTTCAAGGAATGCTGCTGAAAATGTAGCTTCAAGGAATGCTGAAAATGTAGCTCCAAAGAATGCTGCAAATGTTGTTAACAGGTATGTTCATTGACTATTAGAAACACCAAATGATTTTTCCTTCTTTAGAACTCAGTAATTTGTGTCATGATTAGGATTTCAGAAGTTTATATTTTGTATTTAGCAGTGGACTGAATTGTTTGATTTTTCGAAGTGAAAAGCACCTGTACTGAAAATGATTCATAAGCGCGTAAGAAAGTAGGTGGACATAACAGGTTGACATTACTTTTCTACATAGAAGGCATCATCATATTTTTACACGAAACTGTTGCCAACAGGTTGACTTTTTTTTAAATTAAAGGCATCATCAGATATTTACACTAAACTGTTGCTAACTTGCCTTAATAAACCAGTATTGCTTGAGTCAAATTCAGAAGATTGCTCACATCATCAGTACCTTTGAGAGGGCTTAAGCATGTCTATAGTTCACGACCGTTTTGGCGTGGTTTTCATAGAGTTGGTGCATTGTATCATATTGAAAGGTTACCTACAGTTGACTTTTTTCCTTATTTTGATAGATTGTTGTAGTAAAATGCTAGCATAAAGTAGGTGGACACAACAGGTTGATTTTTATAAACAAAAGGCATCATCAGATTTCTGTGAGAGTCTTCTGCCAACTTTCCATGATTAATTATCATTGCTCGAGTTTGAGTCGTAACTTGAAGAATGATTGTTCACATAGTCGATACCATTGAGGGGGTTAAGCATATCTCACATAGTCGATACCATTGAGGGGGTTAAGCATATCTGATGGTATCACTGAAGTTTGAAATTATTGACTTCCTTTCATATTTGGGTAGATGCTTTGAAAGCTGATTTGGTGCCAGAGGAAATTGATCAAAAGCCCATGTTTTGAAATTATTGATTTTCATTCGTTTTGGTTTTGTTTTGAAATCTCGTTTTGAAATCTTGTTTGAAATCTCGTTTGGATCGGATATTTTATGCGATGGCAAGTGCCTTCGCCCATGAGCGGTAGGTCTCGGGTTCGAGACTTGGGAGCAGCCTCTCCATAAATGGGGGTAAGGCTAGCCGACATTCACCTCTCCCAGACCTTGCGTAAAGCGGGAGCCTTGTGCACTGGGTACGACCTTTTTTTTTTTTTTTTTTTTATTAAAATCACAATTCAATAAACACAATGACAAACTAACCTGTAAAAATAGTAGTAGAAGAAGTCAAAGCCGACTTCTAAACAGTGCGCCTTCTCCTCTCTTGCAAAACCAAAAGTACTCAAACTAACAATAGGTCTTAGTTCAATATTGAGCGTATGTTTTGTGAGAGCAGTGGCTTATGTTTTTATACTAAACATAGATTGCCCTATTACAATCCTACAAGGAATACAAGACCAAATCCTTGTACAAGTATGAGTTCTATTCTCAAGCCAACAATAGAGTTCCAATCCAAACCAAAGTCGAATTAACTCTTATAAACACATTAAGACCTCTTTATATCAATATGAAATAACAATGATTATTACTAAACTGTGAGAATCACACTCACACTCTAACATTCTCCCACTTGAGTATGATTCACAACAGTAAATAATCATCTCAAATTCAATATAAAGGTAATCACATAAGTCATTTATCAACACACTAGTACATAGATACAACCAGCTTACATAAACCAAAACAATGAATTTATAATTGCCTCTGCAACACAAAATACAGATTTAACTTATAAATCACAATGTCCAGTTCATGTTCATATCAATGTATCTAAGCTCAAAAGTAAACCAAGACAGATTCATATAGCCACCAAATCTTTTGGATAACAAAAGCTTAACCTCACATACAACTTACCCATGCATTTTAAAGTATTGAACTTAAGAATTTTTTTTTCTGTTACATCGTAGAATTAACTCAAAAGTCACAACATACTTAATTTGCACTTTGTAATTATGTGAACCAATATAGCAAAAACCAAACCAATTTGCTCCCACTTATCTAGGCTATACTTAACACAAACAAGTTAAGTATAAGTTAATATCAACTGTATTAACTAACAGTCATTGCAATACACTGAATGTCTTATCAATGTGATCAATTGCCGCAACCAATATGCAAACAAATTCCATGATCACATTCATCCAATTTATATTTACAACAATGTGATTTTACTTGACCAGAACAAACACATAAATTGATTTGCTCTCACTATATCAAGTTAAGTTTAGTTCCAGCAAATAACACTGAACTTCTCATTACTTAAACAAATTAAGTAACATAAATAATTACCAATTGCTTCAATAAAACCATAATCTGGTTTTCAAGCATCCATAAGAATTATAATGGCCGGCCTAAATAACCTTATGCTTACATTCGAACATATGATTCTCCCACTTAAGCATAAGCAGAATGTACTGCACAGCCAATAAAGAAACCGGAGATATGAACCAATTGATTCCCGATTCCTTACCAATTGCATAATCTCAGTTTAGTCAAATACACCTAAACCATTATGCAAACAGTCTATGTATCAAAAGATAGTCACAATCCATTCGGAAAAACTTATCTCACATAAACCCAAAATCACTAGTTTCAACAATGATCAAAATCAGAATAGCAAGCACAATATTTTTGCATTCAATTTGATCCTAACTAGTTCAATATCTAGTTCAATATCCATCGAGCAAGATCGACCAAATTTTGATAATGTCTAGATATATATCACAACAACATGTCTTGATTAAAACGAGATAATCAAGACCACTATTTGTTCTGGAGAACTCAAAGTTCATCTTCCTCCCTATTTGTGATTTCAACCAAAACATAATAGCGGAAGCATGCATCATAAATGAAATCACAAATATACATATACAACAAGCATGCATCTTAAACTCCTTGATTTTCACAATACAATATTAAGCACATGCTTTCTTATGAATTCATAAATTAAATCAATATGCATTCGGCAATGTCAATTTGTGTTGTACATAATAACTAAGGTGACGGTAACCCAAATTAAAATTCCTATCGTGAATTCAATGTCAACACCACAAGAATGTACACCAAACAAGTCTATATATGACCCCATAGAGGGTATATAAATTGAAAACCTAATTTATTTATTTTCAAGTATACACCATGAATGATATAATATGCCAACCATAAATCATGTGCCCAAAATAATGAATAAATCGCATACTCAAAAAGATGCATATATATGTTTACATATACTTTTATAATAATGAGAATGAAATCACGACCATTAGAAAAGCCTAACTTTATAGCCGCAAAAATTCACTTGAGGCAATCAATAAAACATATCAAAAGATGATTTCAAACATCTCACATAAATCACAAGTTGGCATCTATATAGGGATTTCGAGTTTAATCATGCCTTCACAATATATATAAATAAACAAGCATACTTGAAATAACAAAAGCCCTAATTCATCATGCTCTAACTCATCACACTATAATCATGCATATAAGAGAACAATTAATCATGCATGAAACAGTGAAATGAGTTACCCGAATGCATCACTGGACCCGTATTAGTCAACCCGACTGAGATTCCTCGACTCCACATCAACGAAACAAACTATCCATCAATGCTTGAGAACCATCCATGCAGATTGCCTTCACTCCAGATTCACATGGATCCCATAATATTGCAAATTATTGAAGTAAATCTCCAGTGTTACAAGTTCGCCGAACCAAAATCATCGTCAAAAGTTATCGGCCCGTATCTCGTCAACACAAATTCCCGTAAAAAAAAATTGTGAACGTTAGTATCTCTTAAAATATGTTAGACACCATATAAATGTCTTCAAACCAAGAAACCACAAAACCAATATTTCATAATTACAAATACACAAGTTGCATTCAAGATAATCCTTATAAAAATTACAAATAATAGCTTCTTGCCTCAAAACCGATTGTGTCACATGCATTAATGCTTTATTAGTCTAATATCAAACCATTAATTTAATAACCACAACAAATAAAAAGGTTAATTATTAGACTAACCATTAGATGCATCAAGACACAAAACCATGGCCTCCAATATCGACATATGCAATTCAATATATTGACATATGTACAATAACAATTCTATTAATCCTAAGATTTATACATGATAACATAAGTTGACAATAATCCAAATTAAAAATCTTCATACCTTTAATTCATTGTCAACACCATCATCAATTATATACATATTTGTAAGCAAGTCATTGGAGAAAATAATGACAGCTACATATCATTAATCTTATGATTTTCCAGTAAGATGACAAAATAATTATTTGCTTTCCGATTCATAATGGAATATACATTTTGTAAATGGCTAAAAGTTTATTGTCGCAAGACTCATTGTAGGCAGTCAATAAAACGTCTACCTTATATATTCATTTGTATGTGTTGCTCCATAGCACCCACAAGCTTTCATATTTGACGAAAATTAATATCACGGATTTGAACCGTATAAATAATACATGATATGCAGTCAATTCTATTAATTCCAACCCAAACTTCACATAAATCAATCCAATTGAAAATCAATAATTGACAATAAGAAGCGTGTTGTTCCATAAATTATATATACCAAGATCCCGATATGAAATAATACGCTCAACCATTTATACTTACGAAACTTATGTATAATGCCGCACACCATATTTATAATCGAAGTCTATCAAATTGAATTGATTCATTATCCTTTCATTCGTTTGGCAGCAACATGCCAAAGTTACAAGACTATACGCGGCAAACATGATATTCATTACAAGAAACTCAATTCAAAGTCCAAAATTTCTCACAAACTAAGCCTGAACCCTGCTAATTTACCGTCACGTATTTTGCTCTTTTAATTTAATACTTTCAATTTGAATTCAAGAGCAAAAATCTTAGGCTCTGATACCACATGTAAGACTAAACTTATCCAATTTATAAGTTAAGAGATTAAGCTCATGAACCACAAATTTATACAAGTATTAAAATCACAATTCAATAAACACAATGACAAACTAACCTGTAAAAATAGTAGTAGAAGAAGTCAAAGCCGACTTCTAAACAGTGCGCCTTCTCCTCTCTTGCAAAACCAAAAGTACTCAAACTAACAATAGGTCTTAGTTCAATATTGAGAGTATGTTTTGTGAGAGCAGTGGCTTATGTTTTTATACTAAACATAGATTGCCCTATTACAATCCTACAAGGAATACAAGACCAAATCCTTGTACAAGTATGAGTTCTATTCTCAAGCCAACAATAGAGTTCCAATCCAAACCAAAGTCGAATTAACTCTTATAAACACATTAAGACCTCTTTATATCAATATGAAATAACAATGATTATTACTAAACTGTGAGAATCACACTCATACTCTAACATACCCATCCTGTGCTAATAATACAAAGACGTGTTATTTCTCTTCAGATGTTCTTGTGTTATTAGCACTAGATGTCATCGTGACAGTGAATTTGTACCATATAAGTTCTCCATGTCTGTGTGCACGGGTGACTCCGAGTTACAAAAGCAAGTCGCACATTTATATGAGTGTCATCCCGAATGCATCAATGATTGGGAGTCACCGAAACGGTATCGGGGAAACCGTCCCAAGCTTCATACTCAAACTAAACATTTTTCTTCAATTCAACCAACTAGGTGAGAATACACACCAAATCAGCATTGAGAATTTTGTGTACCACAAGTTATATAAAATCCAGTTAAATTTAAGATTTTTTTTAAATTAAAAATAATGAATATCCAAATTCACAATTTAACACGCAAAGGACTTAAAGGCTGGTTTGATATTATTGTGCTTTGAAAAAAAACTACTTCTGCTGTGCTGCAAGAATAAACAGTTATGAAATTAAGCAATAGAGTGTTTGGTAAATTTTTTTTTGTAAAAGTGCTTTGAGCAAAAAAGACAGTTTTAGAGTGTTTGGTAAATTTTTATATAAAACTGCTGTGATTATGTTAAATGACTAAACAATGTATAATGTTAAATTTAATACATAATTTTTTATTTTTTAATCTCTATAATTGTTGAGTCATCCAGACTCTTCCATTTTCCAAATCCCATCTATAATTTTAGAGTCATCCTTTTCGCCTAATTATATTTTTCATCTGACTTTTAGATCCGATACGTCTTCCACTCTAAGGACCACATCGTCCAGAAGTTCATTCTCATTTACCTCAAGATCGATCTTCTAATTTCTGAGATTGAGATTTCTACCTTTTTTCCCCTCTTTATATAACTTCCACTACCACTAGTTTCCCAATTTCATCTCCCCTACCATCCATGGCGTCTGCAAGCTCTCACAAACACCCATCTCCTTTGTCATCCACTACTTTCCCCATCACTTTCCGATCCACCTTCCTCTTGGAGTTGCAGAAGGAGCTTGCTATGAAGATCTGTTGTGTGAAATTGTGCATCTTGGATCGAGCACTTTTTTGACAGCTGGGTTTTGGATTTGTTTCTTGGTCTGTGATGCGACGGCGAGTTGAAAAATACTCCGATCATATTTTGATTTCGAAAATTGAAATCCGGCAAAACAAGAATATCAACGATGAAGATTCGATCTCAGCCCAACGAGAAGGAGAAACGAAGGAGGGTATTTTTGAGATTGTGAAAGTTTCATTAAAATCTACTGTTCAACCGCCTCCTTGAAAAAAAAAGCTGGTTTTGAGACGCAGCAAAATGTAGCTCCTAAACTTTTTTTCTTCCCAGCTTTTAAAATAATTTAAGCAGTACCAAACCTTACCTAAGTCATGGACCACAATTGCTCGGCCGAAACATGTTTCTGCACTAACACTGCAAATCTGCCTTGCCCATTTTTCCTCTGCCCACCCTGTTACTTTTTACCCATACTTTGAAAACATGTGCATCCTTCTTAACTTTGCACTAATACTGTCACATTTAAACAAGGAGAGCGTTTTTGCTCACCGTTATAAATTATGATGTATGTTCACCATACATTTAATTACTTGTCAAACATAGCACGCTGGCAGCTATGGATAGGCAAATACCCATCGGTTATGAATAATCACAGTTACCCGCTCATTTATATTTCACAGTTACGATTATGGGTAACTATTTAGATAAATAAATGGTTATGGGTATAACCGTTTACCCACAAAATTTAAATGGGCGGTTATGAGTATTAACCACGGTTATAAACGGGTAACCATTTACCTATTTATTTTATATACGCAAAATTAACACAAACCATGTTCCATATCAAACAAAACTTAGATCAATGCTATTGACTATAGTGCATGATTTCTATAGTTAATATAATATAGTTTTCCTTAACCACTTTAAATTTCATGGTCCATTATATATATTATGTTAATATTTTACATTCCGAGTCAAATAACCCAAGAATACTGTCTTTTAACAGTTTTCGTAACCCAAGAATATTTAGCAAATTTTATATTACCTTCATTGCTTACAGTTAAAAATATCATCTATAAACTATTATTTCAATTATTGGAATGGTATACGGACTTAAAAAATTAAAATGCGGAAATGTATGATGAATGTAACTATAACGGTGTTTAATAGTTAGAAAAATAAAATTATGACAAATTTTTCTTTTTTAATTTTCAAGTTGTTAAAAAAAACACGTAGACGGATGAAAAATAAGTAAATGGTAAAAAAGAAAGGATAAACGAGTTTAAAAATGATAAATGGGTAAACAGGTACTAAACGGTTACGGTTAAATAGGTACACGGTTATGAGTATGATTAACCGTTTATAAATGGTTATGGGTATGAGTATAATCGTTTAGACAATTACCCAACGGGTAAACGGTTATGCGGGTATGAGAATAACTGGTTATGGATAAATAATCGCGGTTACTCACCTGCCATAACCGTTGCCCATCCTCACCGGCAGCTGCAATCCTTACCCACGTTGCCGCCGGCAAAATATCTTCTCTCTGTCCCCATCAAACACAGATTCACAAACCCGGATTCACTGACCTCCATTGGTGGGAGTGGGTCTGTTGTTTCTTAGCTATAGGGTGTTTGACGGGGTTTGGCGGCTGGCTGGCTTCTTCTTTTCTCGGTTGCTGCAAATTCGGTTTGGGACTATGGACTCGTCTTTTCTTTTTTAAGTTTGTAATTTTTATTTGAAAAATGCTAGGAGATCAAAATTTTAAATCAAAAGATATATCATTAATAAAATACGAACAAATTAATCAATATTTAACTAATAATCTAATCATCTACAAACACATCATTTTGTTTAAAATATTTGTTATTCTTAACATTAATGCCGAGTTAGGGTATGGACATGAGTAAAGTAACAGGGTGGACGGTTGGAAAGGTCGTCCCGCTTTCTCAGTTGAGATTGGAATCCCAACTTTTACACTGACACTAACACAGTAAACCTTTCCTTGGAGTTTGTAGCCGTCCCCTTGGAGGGACCCTATTTTCTGCTTTGCTTGGGGTTTAAGTTTTAACGATAAAAACAAAATAAATAGTAAAATGAATAGTACTAGAATTAATTTTTTTAGTGTAAAAATTTGATTTTTACTTAAAATAAACAGTACTAGAATTAACTTTTTAGCGTAAAAATATGATTTTTATTTAAAATGAACAGTACTTGTAGTTTTTCGTTAAAATTCTCAAATTTATAATTGCAGTTGTTTATATTAATGAAATTTTAAATTAAACCCATAATTTGTGAGATTAAAAATATTAAAGGATAAATTATACCCTTCATATATATATATATATATATATATATATATATATATATATATATATAGGGACACTTTGGATGCGGTCCCTAACTATCAATATTCTTTGATTGAAATCTTGTTAGTTTTTAGTTTTTGATTGAGGTCTCTGACAATAATGTAATAATGTAAGTTACTATATTTTTTTAATTAAAAAATAAAAATTGAAATTTGTAATTGTTTATATTAATGAGATTTTAAATAAAACCCATAATTTATGGGATTAAAAATAATAAAATATAAATTATACTCTCTATTATATTGTGTGTGTGTGTACATATATGTATGGGTACATTAACCAAAATTAAAAAAAAACGTTATTGTACCAAAATATGGATACATTTTTAAATCAATGAAAAAGAATGTACCCATATAAGTTTAAACATGGATTAAAAAATTTGAATGGATTTTATATTAAAAAAAGGGTACATTTTACATATAACAAATTGATATATTTGAGAATGGGTACATTTAAGATTAAAAAAATTGAAAAATTATATGAATGGGTACATTTAAGATTAAAACATTGAGAATCTTTTTATATATATAAAAAAAACTAATAGGTACAAACTTAATTTAATTTAATTTTTTATTATTTTGAAAATGTTTGAATTGAAAATTAATTAGAAGTTTAATAGAGGTGTGAGTATTAAACCCTAAATTAATTACTAATTTTTATATTAAAAAATTATATAATAAACATGTAAATTCATTATCACATTAATGCTAGTGACTTGAATCAAAATTTCAGAACTAATAAGGTCTTAGTCAATGAACAGTAAAAACTAGGGACCGGATACTAATTTTTCCACATATATATATATATATATATATATATATATATATATATAAACTTTGGTACATTCATCAAACTTTACCAAACAATTATTCTAGCAAAGCAGGGTACATTCATCAAAATTTACCAAACAATTATTATAGCGAAGCATGGGTACATTTTTTAAGGGACCAAAACAGGTGAACCGTTGGATGAAATTTCAAAGGCTCATATCACTTGATCCAGTGGCCATGGTGGAAGAGATTCAGAGAGGATCTCTTTCCCACAAAAAAAAAAAAAAAAGATATTAGACTTAATAACCTTATTAAATTTCTTTGATTAAACTTGATATGGATTCATTCTCAGATCAACGAAATAGAATGTACCCATATAATTTTAAAAAATGGATTAGAAAAAAATTAAATGGATTTTATATATATATATAAAAGGGTACATTTTACATTTAAAAAAGGGTATTTACATATAACAAATTGGTATATTTAAGAATAGGTACATTATGATTGAAACAATTGACAATTATATGAATGGGTACATTTAAGATTAAAAAACTGGAAAATCTTTTTATAAAAAATTAATGGGTACAAACTTATCCTAATATTTTTTTATTGAATGTTTTGAACTGGAAATTAATTAGGGTTTCAATAAGGGTGAGAATATTAAAATCCTAATTCAATTATATATTTTTTTAAATTATGTAACTGACATATAAATTCATTAATACATTAATGTCAAGAACTTTGATCAAAATCTGAAAACTAATAAGGTCTCAGTCAATGAACATAAGTAACTAAGGACCAAATGCTAATTTTTTTCCTTAAAAAATGACTATTTTTACCTTTTTTGTGCACAACCAGTATTGAACTAAAGAAAATCTGAACACAAGATCTTGATACATGAGCTTAGTTTACCTCTTTAGCCCTATTTTCAACTCTCTTTTCTTTGTGGCTAAATGCGATATTTAAATTACTCCATGAGAAAATAGATTTATGCATACTATTATGATCAGTTGACCTAATAATACTTTTATTAAAAGAAAATGAAAAGCGAAGGGGCTTTTTATAACCATTTGCTTTTAGTTATCGTTTGGTAGCTACTTTTAGTTTTTAGCTTTCAAAAAATGAAAGCTAAAAACTACATTTAAATTTAATAACTGAGTTTTTTTGTTGTGGTTTAAATTTTAACTGAAGGAGAGAGAGGGATGTGGCCAATAGCAGATCCGGGATTTCAACATTGGGTGGTCCTAACTAATTGGAAAAGTTAAAAAAAAAAAAAATCTCATTTTGCATTTCTACCTTTATAAAATTAAAATGAAATTTACACTCTTGAGGAGTACAAAATGAGATTTTTAAAGTGCTAATAATAGTTCCACATAAATTAACTAACAATGACCAAATTATTATAAAAAAATCATACACTATGTCACAATATTCATATGAATATTTTCATCTAATACACATAAGACCAAAATTAGAAAATTTATTTAATTTCAATATTTTAAATAGTTGATGATGGAAAGATAGAGAGAGGTGGAATAGTTGTGGTCGGGTTCCGTTGGCAATTAGGGTTGGATTGTATGGATGGATTTAGGGCTTTGTGCCCATTAAGTGAGGGGACTACATGAGAAGTAGTTGGGCCTCGGGTTTGCAGACGAAAGAGAGAGTTTTAATTTTTTTAATGTCTTGGCTCAAAATGATGTCATTTTTGCCAAGTCATTAAGAACAAAATTAAAATTTCTTCATCTTCTTCGCTAAACCACTGTTGGGTGTTGTGCTGCAATTTTGGAGTCCTAAAACCAGCACCACATTAGATCGTTGGGTGGTCTTCAAAGATATTCATAGGTGCTTCTTAGATTACCACATGGGTCTAATAATAGATTCGTCCCTGGGTGCAGCTGCAAAGAGAGAGAAAAAAAGAAGTGTAGGGAATTCTGTGTTTGTCTTTTCCCTCTAACTTATGCCTTTATCTATAGTAAACATAATAGGCTTACTTGCTCTACAAGTAATAAGAAAGCCTAAGCTCTTCTAGTAAGCCTTGAGGGTATTTTAGTAAAGGGTAAATTACATAGTAGCCCCTCAGGTTTGAGGTCTATTACAACCACAAACAACATCTTTAAAACATTTCACTTTCATACCTACCTCCGTTAGGTTTTCCATCCATTGGTTTGTTAAATACTGACGTGACTGCCACATTTGTGCTTATGTGGCTGCCACGTGGCAATTTTTTTTATACATTAAAAATATTATAATATTAACCCTATTAAAAAAAAAACCAAAAATCCTTTCCCGAGTCTTTCTCGGATCTCTCACTTTTTCACTCTCTATCTCTCCCTCGTACTCTCTCTCCGACAGTACACCCACACACGCACCCATCTACACACCCACACCACCCACCCTCACCTCCCCCGCAACCCTCGACCCAGAACCTCCATTTTGGGTCTGAGCTCTTCAACATCGACGACGACCGCAAAGGAGTACCGAGAAAGTTCGATGTCGAAGTGAGAGATGAAGAGAAGAACGAAGGTGGAGACGAAGGTAATGTTTTGGATTTGGATGCGGAGTTCAAGATGATGAAGGAGTTGATAGATCTGGAATGGGAGAAAAAGAAGGGTACGGGTAGGGATTTGAAGGACATTGCAGGGACATTTTAGGGGACGATGTTGGTTTTGAGTAGGAAGGTGAGGCAATAGTGGCAGAAGCAGAAGATGAAGAAGGTTAAGAACGGGGGTTTTGTGGAGGAGAAGCTATGGAAAACCTAGTCGGATGTCAATAGATGAGCCTCGGGATTCTTAGGACGGGTATTTGGGTTCGAGAGCCGCCCAGCCGAGGCTGACCTAGATGGTTTCGATTGTGGAAGAAAACTAAGAGGGAGGTGGGGGTGGGGTGGGAGGGCAGGTGAAGAGAATGGAGGAGAAGAGGTGGTCGGGGCGAGGTGAAGAGGAAGGAGTGGGAGAGAGAAGTGAGGGGAGGTGAAGAGAGTGGAGGAGAAGTTGGTCAGGGAAGATAGGTTTTAAGGTTTTTTATTTTTTTTATAAATACTTTTTTTTAAATTCATAAAAAATTATTTTTGTTGCCATGTGGCACAAATATGGCAGCCACGTCAGCTCTTAATGGAACAATGGATGAAAAATCTAACGGATATATTATTTTGAAATAAAATAGTACGTGAGATATGAAAGTGAAATGTTTTAAAGATGTTGTATAGAGTTGTAATAGACCTCAAACCTGAGGGGCTACTATGTAATTTACCTTTTAGTAAATGTATAAAATTTTCTATTCTATTATTTTTAGTAGAATTTTTGTTTACTCACCCTTCCCTCTCTTTCGCGTGTCTCTCCCCCTACTTCAAGGACTTTCTCAAACTCTCTTCCCTCGCTATCTCTCTCACTCTCTCAAACTCCTTTGTCTTCTCTGTCAAGCCGAGACCTAGAAGACCACCAACTCGCCATTTTCTTTGGCGAGCATCACCAAACCACCATTGGGTTCCTTCTCTCTCCTTCTTGTTAGCCTCTCTCTGCACTCGACGAGTCGAACTCCATTCAAATTTGAGAGGATTCCGGTGAGGGCTTGATACCACTCAGGTTGCCTTCTCCTTGTCATTGTGATAAAGATTGACTCATTACATGCATGTTTTGGCGATGATCTAGTGCGAAAATTAACTCAGGGATTTTCCTAGTTTTCTGGCAAAGACATCGCAAGTTGTAGGCTATTTCCTTGCTGTTTTCGACCACTACTCAACCTCATATTTGTATATTATAATCTACTTTTGCATAGCTTTAAATTCATACATAGTATGTAGAAAATGGTTAAGATTTGGACCCATAATGGAGCTAGGGAAGCTTTCCAGCAAATTTCCTAGAAACCGATGGTTGCAGTAGCAATTGGTGACGAACTGGGTTGACCGACTCGATAGCCCAGATCCAACCAAAATACCTGGGATTCGAATCCAAAACTGGATTCGCAAATTGACCCAAACCTAGACCCGACTAGGGATTCAACATGTCCGACTTGATCCTATTAAGAAACTAGATTCATAATATTCTAGAGAATATTCCTTGCGTTGATTTTTTTGAGTTTTGCCGAGACTCCTACTAGGCTAATTTCGATGCCTGAGTTTGCTTTTGGCATCTGTTTAGTGAAATTTTGAAGTTTTAACGTAGTTGACCACCTCGACGGTTTGGTTGACTTTTTGGTTGGCTGTTGACTTTTTACAAAATTTGTTGGGGACCCCTCTTAGCGTATTTTGACGTGCTGATTCCGAATCTGCCGTCTGTCTTTCCAAATTCAAATGCTTTAATTGAGTTTTACTAATGGACCCAAATATTATGCTTAGGTGCGATAACTAACGGAGCCTCCAACTTTTCTAGCTTGAACGGATGTGACATAGCAAGTAATTGTGAGTGGGTCTTTACTTTTAAATAGCGTATATATATTTGATAATGCATTTTCTATGTCATGACATAATTAAATTAACTTATATTAAAAAATGTCGTAATGATGGGAATTATGAAATTATCGTAAATCCTACAAGATGCACAAGTATGGATACTATTATAGGATACATTAATTATATATACGGCTATGGATAGTATTATATTGACTAGAAATATCGAATTACCGTGTCATGATCATATTTATCTTAACTGCTCATCGTGCATGCTACACATGTGTTAGTACTCGCCCGAGCCAAGGCCTGTCTTCACGTATATGTTCACATTGCACCGATATGCTCACTTTGGATCCATTATAGGTGCTAGTGCTATCCTAGATTGCTATAGGCAACCAGGACTCGTATGTGATGCGCATAGCGTTAGTCTTCACGTGATTATAGTACTATAGCATAAATCATATTATACCCAGTCATGTTCATGTCAGAATATCTCCACATGACCTCGTGCGTTAGCATATGTTGAGGAGCACCCGATACTATATGTTCGTTTAGTTAAGATATTGTGACCACTAGATGTTATATGTTTTATATGCGGAATATTGTGAATTATTGCATTTTCGAGATATTATTGTTTACGGTAAGTGTTTTCATACTATACGTAGTATGCTATATTGGGAAATTATACTTGCTTTTTTATGGTGATGGGTTATTATGTTTTCGAAAAGGTTTTACAAATTTTTCTTTTTAGGCCTACTCACCTTTATTTTTCGCCCCTCCGGGATTTATTTGCAGAGCTTTCATGTCGACAAGGATTCTTGGCAAATGTTGATATAAGAGAATACTTCTGATGGTATAATTCTTCTTTACTTTTACTGTACTTTACTTCTGCTCTGACATTGCGTGTGAAATGGGTTCAATCCATATAGGAGAATACTTCTGATGGTATAATTCTTCTTTACTTTTACTGTACTTTACTTCTGCTCTGACATCGCGTGTGAAATGGGTTCAATCCCGCTCACATGTGCACTCTTGCATTTACTCATTTTTAGATTTAAATTTACTCATATTTTTCCAACATCACCACACTTTATGGCTTCGTAATCACCACACTTGATGGCTTCGTCACCTTCATGGTGTTGGCTAGCACAGCTCGATTTGAGGTCCAGATGGGCATTTCGGGTCTAGGTTTCTCACATCAGATCTTCATGGATGATGTAGAAGCAGTTAATGAAGTCTTCTCGTCTAATCGGTACAAGAAGTGAATGCGAGTCTCAAATAGGGAAATGCATCTAGGGATAAGTCTCACAAAACCTGACTATGGTAAAACAATATGGGACAAAAACCCATTATCTAAAAAGAAAAGTGAGTAAATACAAGTCAAAACTAAACATCTTTAGGGAGCAAGTAAAATGAACAAAAGAGTATGACCAACCCATAGTAGGTGCCTCATCAAAACCTCATCGAGTCGACAAACCAATTGGACAAAACGATCATTGATCGTATAGAAAAAAGTACATTAAGGTCAAATGAGTATACTTTAGGATACTCCTCATGAGTTTGACAAAACTCTCCTAAAACTACTAGCATTGCAAACTAGACAATTTAGGATTACGAATTCCTCAACCATTGAACTAACCTTCAACTTGTGCTATTGTAATATAACAATTATATTTATACATGTTCTTTAAGCAAATCAATTCCTATTTTCTTTAAAAATGAGGATCACGCTCTTAGCCGTTGGATTGACTGTAATGATATTGGATGGTTGAGGTTAAAACAGTTTTTGTTTCCTTTTTCCTTTCTAGCAGATAGAGATGGAGAAAAAAATAAATGGCTTCTTCGACATCGAAAAAGAAAGAGGAATAGAAGAAAGAAGACGATATAAGCCATTTCATTTCTTGTCTGTGTGTTTTTATTTTGTGATTCATTCTTAAATTAACAAAAATGGTAAGCTAAAAAACAAAATTAAAATCATTTCATAATTCATTCTTTTCAAAAGAAAAAAAAAGGAATTCCACCATGTATACAAATGGATAACCCAAAAATAGAACTGGAAAAGCCAGGCAACCCACATATCATACCGAATCACAAGATACATAGAGAGGAACTACTTAAACATAGGTATCAATCATGTGAATGGAATTGAGGTCGAGGGATGGATGGAGAAAACGATGCTTTATTTGTAGCGGAAGACGAAAGGAAATATGGGGGTCCGGATGGGAGGATTTGGGGCAGTTAGGGTTGTCACCTGCGTTTATGGGGGTCCGACTGGATGAAAGGTTGGTTAGGCTGTAATCGGAGGTTGAAGGTGTGGTTTAGGATAGGCTTGAGGAAGATTGGTACGGGAAAGGAAAGAGAAACATATTAATTACTTAAATTAAAACACCCTTAAAACCCTAGTAGCCATTTATGAATCAAATAAGATAATTCACTCTTCCCTCATCAAAACCAAATCCTTCTCCAAAGGCCACCAGCTCCATATCGTCCCCATCACAGGTGGATATCTCATCAACACCACTTATCTAAGCACCAAGCTCGATGCTTTCTACACAAACTATAGCAAAATGCCCCAAGCCTAGGCGATTTGTTATGGGATTTTACTACAAAATTCGTTCTTTGTGGAATTTCATCATCACCATGAATCAGCCACCTTCTTGCCACCACCACCAGGATTGTTGCCATTCTCATCCCCTTTCTGGCCACCACCACTACAAATCACCACTGCCATCAACTCTACTGAATTTCAATCATCGCCACCACTACACTTTCCCAAATCTATCCAAAATCGAAGCAAGTTTCAGCATTACCAATTTTCGAGATCCTAACAATTTCGGTTCAAGATTTGCTTTTTGATACGAACCCCGAGCCCAAAGCAGCTTTAAAAGCGAGCAAAGGTTTAAAACATTCGACACAAGTTTGAACTTTAACGTATGTATTATCTGGAGCAACCGGCTCTACTTTGACACATTTTTTAACTTGTGGGCCAAAAAATACGTTGTCGCCTTAGAGCAACTCCACACTTCACCCCTTAAGGCAATAATTGCCCATACAATTGGGCAATAAGAAATTTTTGTCCTAGGGAATAATAATTGCACGAGTGTATCTTCACCAGGACGGCCGCCTAGGTGCTCGACGGCTACCCACCGTCACGATTTCCCTAAAATCGTTGAACAATTTCGCTAGACTATTAGGTGCCGCCTAGATGGCCGCCTGAGAGGACTAGGTTGGCTAGGCGACCTCGGTGACCTCTGGGCTGTTCTCTAACTTCAAAAAAAAAAAAAAAAATCACTGCAAAGTGGTGTGATATTAATTAGTACTCAAATTAAAACCCTATGATTATAGTATATGTAAGTAGGGATCGTTTTAGGTCGGGAATTAGAAGGGCTGCTAATCTACACAAATTAAACTTTAAAACACTAAAATAGACTCAAAAACAGGAAACTGGACTCTTATGACTCAAAACAGACCAAATTGACTCAAAACAGCAAAACTAAGTTAAAAAGACTGAAAACAACTACTAAAGAGTGATTTGGACGAATTCTAAACTAATTTGACTCAAAATACTAAATGGGGACATATTTGAACAAAATTAACTAAACTAAGACACCAAATAAGAACTAAGGGGGTTTTTGGACCAATTTGACAAAACTAAGTAAATTGCAGCAAACAAAGTAAGTTAAAACGAAATTAAGGTGAATTCAAGGGTGAAAAGCTAGTTAGACGGTCATTCTCCACACATGAAACATATGCACATAAATTGATTTCCAGTATTGTTTCTTCAAACCATGAATGGCAATACCCCAAATTAATTGTGAATGCACTAATTAACTCTCAGATTTTCCTAAGTTCATTGAATTGAATGGACAACGCATCGCAACTAAATTATTCTCATCAAGTTCCCTATATGAACATCATGATAGAGATACATATCAAAGATCATTACGCTCTATGAAAATCATAAGCATTCACATGGCATTCGTAACTATGAACTGCTTGATACTTGCCAAGAATCTACTTACTACTTATAAATATAAGTTTGTAACTATGAGGTGAAACTCCCTTATATTTTAGCATCAGATTCATGCATGCAAACTAAATATGCATCCTTAATCAACATATAAGAATAAGTTCTCAATCAAACAGATAAGTAAATCAAATTCATCTTTTACGAAACAATAATTGAAGGTAATCAATTCATATTAAACATATGTCCATGGCTTCGAATTCACCTCTAACTAAGAAAACTTAGTTACACATGTTCATAGCAATTGAAATAAATATTGAAACTAAAACGAGGGAAGAAAGAACTCTTAGAACTCTAATGGTTGCAGGTAGCTTGCGCACAAGGTCCTTCTCCTCCAATGGAAGCCACGACAAAGCTCATTCTTTTCCAAACTTGCGGCAAAGGGTGTTAATTGGTGTTTTTGCGGCAAAAATGAGGTGTAGAATTATATGGGGGTGGTCGAAATTGTGGCTGAAAACATATATTTATAGGCTAGGGTTTTCACAAATTCTGATGGAGAGAGGCTTAGGGTTTGCAGCACAAGGCTTGGCCTAATCCAAAGGGGAAAAGAACTAAGGTTTGTGCAGATTTTAGGGATTCTAGAAAGGGAATAGGCGCCACTCTTTTAGGCTTTTAGAAAGAACATGTTTTGTGGCAGATTTTGGGACTTCTAAAAGGGTTTGGGGCCCTACCTTTCTAGTGCTTCTAGAAAGGTGGGTGCGGCACATGTATAAGAGAAGGGATAGGCCTTCTAGAAGGGATTTAGGTCCCCTTGTAGTTGAATACTAATCTTCCAAGACTTGAATTGATTTCTCCATCTTTTTAGCACGTTTCTAGCTTCACTTGATCTTAAAAAATGTCGATTCCTTGTGCTCCACATGCATGCAATCCAATCCAGCCCAAAATTGCTCTAAAATGCTTCAAAATGCACTTTCTTGCCAACTTTGCCAATTAGACCTACAAACATACGAAAATAGCTTAAATCACTATAATAAACACAAACCAACTATGAAAATGCAAGAAAACAAGCTAACTAAGTCGCATAAATATGCTTCTATCAAATTCCCCCACACTTAGCTTTTGCTAGTCCTCGAGCAAAACAAAGGAAACAAAACAAACAAAACAAACCTAAACCTTCCAACATTCGCCTCAAGGATTTCCAATGAAACATGACATATTAAAAAAATCACTACTCACATAGATTTTAGTTATCCTTACCCTCGAGCACACACTTAATCACAGTCACCACTCACTAGCTCGTATTTAATCAATTTAAAACAATGTTTTGAATGTAGTAACATGCCTTAGAGAATCCCTCAATTCCTCACCGGATATACACTCTATTTTCACACAGAATTTCTAACTACACTCCCTATACTAGGTATATGTGAGAAGATTGATGTAAACATGTAGACTAGCCACTCACATATGTTTTAAGCAAAGAAAGCACTTTCTAGAATTATTAATGCATGTGTACATATATGATCTCATGAACAGAGTGCTACTACTTAGACGCGAGAACCAAGGATACCATATGCTCATACCAATCCCAAACTCCACAGATTGAAACACACAACAACCAAGATAGAAGTCACAGGGTTGTAACGAGGCTAAGGGTATTGGCTAACAAAGAAAGGTTAAGGATAAACAAACGTTCTTAAAGAAATAGTAAGCAAAGTAATGAAATCAACTTAGAATTCACTCTTGAATGCAGCAAATAACTTGAAACACTAAGGGGATTTCGTACATACTTAGGGTCATATTCAAACTTTTTGGACCCTTTCTTCAACAACCAATACTTGTGAGTTCATTCTCACTTATTTTCACAATTTTTTTCTTTCTTTTTCTTCTTTTCACGATTTTTTTTCCTTCTTCTTTCTACTCGTGTACATAACCTTCCCCACACTTGATTTCTGCACTATGTTTCATCAAAAGGAATTCCCTCTAAGTCATGCTCCATTATACTTTAAGAACAAAGGTATGGATAGTCCTATTCTAGGCTAGGTAGGGATAATGTGGCTAACAAAGAAAATAGGTTAAATAAGGCTCAAAGGGGTTAAACCTATAAAACAAATGCATGGGATAAAGGCTTTTTGGCTCTGGTGGTAACTACTAAACAACTTCATCTTGTTATATGTTATGCACTCAATTTTAAGCTTTGAATGAAACATGCATGAGTTCTAGTATTTGGAACTAAAGTTATGAAACGCATTCTAAGTAGCAACCCAGCAAAGAATAATGAGATCATGCAACCACTTTAGAAAACAAGAAATCACAGATTAATAAGTCTCCAAATAAAGTTTTAGGCTCAAGTCTCTCAGGGTTGTAGCATTAGTTTGAGTTCCTTCCCTCAAGTATGTTACAAAAACTAATTTTTTCTTCTTTTGTGATTACATGTGAATTTGTAAACAACAACTATAACCAAGCATAAACCAAAGAGCATATCAAACTTCCATCCATGTTTGTAATTTTCTTTAACAGTCATGCAATTAAAAACCAAATCCTCATCATTGTGTTGGAAGGTACCCTAAGACACAAACACACAAAAACAACTTTAAAACGACTATTTTTGGGTTTTTTCAAAACTTTTTCTAATTTTTTTGGTCAGATTTTCATATTTTTCTTTTGCTTGTACCATAGTTGACCAATCCTGAAACTACTGAGCACTGGTCAACGTTATACCGTCAAGGACCCAGAAGAGTTTCCCTCCAACTAGAAGGCCAATCACAGCGCGACGCGTGTCGACATCAGAAGCCAATCATAGTGCGACACATGTCAACATCAGAAGACAATCACAACACGATACGTGTCAATGTCAAAATGAAACTAGAAACTCTCTTATATAAATAGAGATCATTCTCTCACAATATTTCCTAATGTCATTTGTACTAAATCATTCACTAGTACTCACTAAAGGAGAGCTTGAACCTATGTACTTGTGTAAACCCTTCAATTAATGAGAACTCCTCTACTCCGTAGACGTAGCCAATCTGGGTGAACCACATACATCTTGTGTTTGCTTCCCTGTCTCTATCATTTACATACTTATCCACACTAGTGACCGGAGCAATCTAGAGAAGGTCACAAACTTAACACTTTCTGTTGTACCAAAGTCCTCACTGATTTTGTGCATCAACATTTGGCGCCGTCTGTGGGAACGACACTTATTCCCACTCTCTTCAGCTTTGCCAAGTTGGTTTTCACCATTCGTACACTATCTTTTTTTACCAGGCATCCCTTTCCAACATGGGGAGTGAAGGAAGCCACAACACACAAAATGATACCCCTCTTGCACCTAGTGCGAAGCAACGAAAGAAGGAAGGAAAGAAGGTTGCTCTTCAAACTAAAGTCGATGAGCTAGAAGCTCAGAACAACAAGATAGTAATGAAGAATGAGGTTCTCCAGGAGCAGTATGAGAAGCTCTTTGAGACACTCCACGAAACTAGGTGTACTTAAACACGCGAGCTCATTGCCCATATGAACATCAACCATCATCTGGGTACCCCCCAATACGGAGGGTCACCTCCATTCGACATGGGTATCCTTGATGAGGAGCGAGCTAATCATCAAAACATTGATCAACATGAGACTTCTCTCAACCCAGATACTTCTACCCGAAGTAGAAGAAGTAGAGGAAGACACCTCATTGTAGAAGGGTTGGAATGATCAAAAGCCGTTTATCGTGACTGCTGAACTTCCTAAAGCAATGTTAAGAGAATCCCCTCCACATATGTTTGAAGATTAATGACCCAAGGGTTTCTAAAAGACTCGGTCCCCTCCCACAACCTAGGCCAGCTGCCAATCTAGGGAAGGAACGAAAGGTCCCAGAGGAACATGAAGGTACAAGGGACTCTGAGGTATTCCGACAGACTTGCCCTAGAAGTCAATACGGTAAGTCCAAGAAGAAACCACACGCCCTTGCTCAAACTTTCCTACTTCTAAGAGGTGATGAAGACTTATGAAAGAAAATTCCAGTGGTACATGACTTCACTCAGGACCTTCTTGTCCTACAGCTCATTGAGGAAGTAAACAAGTTGAAGGCCGAATGTCAGGCCGAGATACCTGACTGGAACCAACCCAGGCCTGGCCCTCTCACAAGAAGGATCCTCGACACCCCCATTCAAGCGAATACAAAACAAAAGCTTGGTTTACAACTCTATACTGGAAGGGAGGACCCAGTTGAACACATTAACCTCTTTGAGTCCACCATGGCATATTAGATGCATACCGACGAAGAGTGATGTCTTCTTTTCCCCTCCACCCTCTCTGGTGGAGCTCTAAACTGGTGTTGCCGTCTTCCACCTGAGACAGTAGACTCATTTGAGGAATTGAGGAAACTGTTTGTCTCTCAACACATCTTTCAGACTGATTACTTGCATTCTGCAGATGACTTGTACACTATTCGCCAGAAATCGGACGAGTCACTACGAGAGTATACCGGTCGCTTTAGCCATGAGTATTCTCGCTGCGCTGAGGCAGATGACAAAACCACCCTCAAGGCCTTCACGGCAAGCCTACATGATTTTTTTTTCAAGTATATGATCAATGCCAACACTTGGAAGACTTACTTTAAGGTGATGGCACAGGCTTACAACCACGCCTCCGCCGAAGCAAGGACATACCAAGGGAACCCCCATATGGTTAACAGCTATTAACAAATGGGAAGTGGAAGTCAAGTTCTACTAAGTGAGGAGATATTGGCCATTCAGACACTTATTGCATCATCTCCTGCCTCATTTAGCTATTCGCTAAGTCACCAAACGTATCTGTCTCTTGGTAAGAGGAAATATTTTTACTCTCAGCAAGCCCATTATAACAAGAGGGATAAAAGTTCGTATCAAGACAACCAGGGGTGAACGTACCATCGACTATTATGACTATGGGGCCAAGCCTTACTCCTTCAAAGTGGAGGACTAGGTACTGAAGGAAATGCTATTATAAGAAGGCATACACATTACAAATGCTTTGACTCTCAATCGCTTGAGATCTTTTGTCACACAAGCCATTCGACAAATATTTAAAGAAAAAGGAATTCAGACAACTTCTTCTAAGTCTTTTGTGTTCCTAGCACTGGAACACTTGGTCTACGCTGACCTATCCTTATACTCCAACTCAGAGCTTCAACATGCGTACTTTGACACAAAGTATGTGATACTAAGTGTTACAACCAACATGGTTCACATATCAAAAGCATGGATCCCTTCATGCATAGCACAACATTCATAAGCATCACTCATATCAATCAACATAAACGTTATACATTCCAACACATTCATACATAAACATCATACATTCCAACACATTCATTCATAAACATCATACATTCCAAGACATTCATACATAAGCCAACTGTGCTTCAAAAGGGTTCAACATACTTTGTGTCTTTAACACTTGCTACAATGTGCCTCAATACCTTGCCCTTATTCTCACCAACTAGGTGATGAAATGTGAAGAAGGAACTCATCTTCATGCCACTAACCAAGTGATGAAATGTACAACCCGTACTCTAATATCATTTGGCAACTTGTCACTCATGCCACCAACCAGGTGAAGAAGGAACTCATCTTCATCCCACCAACCAGGTGATAAAATGTACAACCTGTACTCTCCTTAATGCCACCAACCAAGTGATGAAATGTACAACCCGTACTCTAATATCATTTGGCAACTTGCCACTCATGCCACCAACCAGGTGAAGAAGGAACTCATCTTCGTGCCACCAACCAGGTGATGAAATGTACAACCCGTACTCTAATATCATTTGGCAGCTTGCCATTCATGCCACCAACCAGGTGAAGAAGGAACTTATCCTCGTGCCACCAACTAGGTGACGAAATATGATGAAAAGTGATAAAGAAACTTACCTTCGTACCACCAACTAAGTGATGAAAGCAACTCACCATTCATTCCACCTACCAGAAGACGAGTGGTACAACTTGTACATGTGAACTCCTAGCATTTACAAATAATAAAAAACCCTCAAGCTTGACAACTCAACTAAGGGAGCACTTATGCCCAACAAGAGTTATAGTCACCAACAAAGTCTTATTGCAAGCCAACAATAACTTCAGTGCATGGCATACAAAGATCAAGCTATTCAGCCCTCTTGCATCTGCTTCAGACATTTCCCCTCTGTAACAATGCAAACACTACAACTTGTAGAAAGCTTCACACTCTTGATTAAGACAGTGTGAAGCAAAACCAATTTATGGTGCCAACAAGAGCTTCATAAAAGGAGTTCAACCACAATTCTCAAAAGCTTCACACTCTCTTGATCAAGACAGTGTGAAGCAAAACCAATTTATAGTGTCAACAAGAGCTTCATCAATAGAGGGCAACCACAATTCTCAAAAGCTTCACACGCTCTTGATCAAGATAGTGTGAAACAAAACCAATTTATGGTGCCAACAAAAGCTTCATCAATGAAGGGCAACCGCAATTCTCAAAAGCTTCACACACTCTTGATCAAGACAGTGTGAAACAAAATCAATTTATGGTGCCAACAAGAGCTTCATCAATGGAGGGCAACCATAATTCTCAAAAGCTTCACACACTCTTGATCAAGACAGTGTGAAGCAAAACCAATTTATGGTGCCAACAAAAGCTTCATCAATGAAGGGCAACTACAATTCTCAAAAGCTTCACACTCTCTTGATTAAGACAGTGTGAAGCAAACCCAATTTATAGTGCCAACAAGAGCTTCATCAATGGAGGGAAACCACAATTCTCAAAAGCTTCACACACTCTTGATCAAGACAGTGTGAAGCAAAACCAATTTATGGTGCCAACAAAAGCTTCATCAATGTAGGGTAACCACAATTCTCAAAAGCTTCACACACTCTTGATAAAGACAGTGTGAAGCAAAACCAATTTATGGTGCCAACAAAAGCTTCATCAAAGGAGTTCAACCACAATTCTTAAAAGTTCCACACACTCTTGATCAAGACAGTGTGAAGCAAAACCAATTTATGGTGCCAACAAGAGTTTCATCAATGGAGGGCAACCATAATTCTCAAAAGCTTCACACACTCTTGATCAAGACAGTGTGAAGCAAAACCAATTTATGGTGCCAACAAAAGCTTCATCAAAGGAGTTCAACCATAATTCTTAAAAGCTTCACACACTCTTGATCAAGACAGTGTGAAGCAAAACCAATTTATGGTGCCAACAAGAGCATTATCAATGGAGGGCAACCACAATTCTCAAAAGCTTCACACACTCTTGATCAAGATAGTGTGAAACAAAACCAATTTATGGTGCCAACAAAAGCTTCATCAATGGAGGGCAACTACAATTCTCAAACCTTCGAGGCAAATTCAAGACTTTTCGAAGCAAATTCAATTTATATGGTTCATCCAAACATTCGACTACTACAAGGTGTGGCTTGCATCACAATCTCTTGCTCAACAGTGTGGAAACAAAATTTGTATATGTTGTCTCTCTCACATTTTCAAATTTCTAGTTTCCAAAAAAAAAAAAAAAAGGGAAATTCGACAAAGCTTCATCAATGGATGACAACTAGAAATTCTCAAAAGCTTCACACTATCTTGATCAAGATAGTGTGAAGCAAAATCAATTCATGGTACCCAATAAAAGTTTCAACTCCAAAGCTTCACCTACAAAGCTTCAACTCCAAAGCTTCACCTGCAAAAGCTTCACCCACAATAGCTTCACCTACAAAAGCTTCACCCATAAAAGTTTCACCCACCACAAAAGCTTCCCCTCCAAAAGTTTAACCCACAATAGCTTCACCTACAAAAGCTTCACCCATAAAAGCTTCATCAACAAAAGCTTCACCCACAAAAGCTTCACACACCACAAAAGCTTCACCCATAAAAGCTTCACCCACCACAAAAGCTTCACCTACAAAAACTTCACCCATAAAAGCTTCACCAACAAAAGCTTCACCCACAAAAGCTTCCCCCACCACAAAAGCTTCACCCACAAAAACTTCACCTACAAAAGCTTCACCTACAAAGTTTTAATACAAAAGCTTCACCTACAAAAGCTTCACACTATCTTGATCAAGATAGTGTGAAGCAAAATCAATTCATGGTACCCAACAAAGCTTCACCTATAAAGCTTAAAATATATATATATATTTTTTTTTTTTGGAAATTCAAAAATTCGGAAATTCAAAAATTCAAAAATTCAAAAATTCAAAAATTCAAAAATTCAAAAATTCAAAAGAAAAACAAATTGCCTAGGCCTCATCTTCTTTGGGCCTAACAACTTTCATAACAAATATATATGAAGGAGGAGTTTTGGGCTACCACTTAGAAAGGAAAATGGTGAAGTTTTGTCACTTTGGAATCTTTTTTGGGCCTAACAACTTTCATAACAAATATATATGAATGACGAGTTTTGGGCTACCACTTAGAAAGGAAAATGGTGAAGTTTTGTCACTTTGGAAACTTGGCTACTAGCAAGACACCTCCTTCGTCAAATCCCTCGACCGGAGACTTGGGGGACTCCTACCATATGCTACTGTACCTTGATACTCGGAAGTCTCACGTCCACTCAGTGACTTGGATCTTTTCAAGTTTCCAATAGAGAAGTTTTCCTCACTCGGGAAATTAAGGGAACACTACCTCAACCAACATGCTTCACTCACAAAGCTTCAACATACAAGATTCAACAAAAGGAAAAATTCAAAGAACTTAGTGAAGAAGGCCTCGGTGTATTTAACACAATACGTTGAAATGAAGAAAAACTTGTTTATTGATATCTCCGATAAGTTACAAATATGCACATATACATGAATCAAAATAAACAAACAAGAGGGAGCCTTCACAAAGGTTGCTCATGAGAAGTCTCAGCAGTCGGCAGAGACCCAGAAATAGGAGGTACTAGAAGGTGATTATTCGGAGCCTCTGTACTAGGCAGAACCTTAGAAGGAGAAGGCACCGAAGATTGATCATTTGGAGCTTTATTACGCGGTACAGCCCCAGAAGACGAATGCAACAAATACCTTTAGAACAAACCCACAAACCTTTAATGATCAAGTAAAATCTGACCATCAGTTTCTTGCAGCTGGTCGAGCTTCCTCTTCATGTTTGTAGCATAGTCATGTGCGAGCCTGTGCAACTATTTATTCTCATGCTTGAGCCCTCTGATCTCCTGTTTGAGACTTATCACTTCAGCCGCCAATTATTCCACTTGGCGGGTTCGAGCAAATAGGCGTTGGGCCATATTAGACACAGAACCTGCACACTGAACACTGAGAGTAAGAGAATCCTTAACAATCAACTCATCAGACCGTTTGGAAAGTAGTATGTTATCTTTGGGAGTGAGAAGGTTCCTGGCCACCATCGTATGGTCATATCATTCTTCATCATAGAGTCCCCAACGGTAAGAGGACCAGTAGAGGATAAGAAGGATGGGCGCCATATGTTGTCTTAAGAAGGCACGTCTGCCTCTTCACCAAAGTTCAAGTCAAAACGACGATCAGATGGGCCAGACATTCATAGAAATGATGAAGGAGAAATGAGGTGCAATAAATCTCTGAAGTAAGGGGAAAATTCCTACAACCAATAACTTTTTGAATGTACTTCTTTCACACAATTGGTGCCCTTATAAAATAAAGGGCAACAAGATTGTTTTCTCAAAAATCGAAGAGGCACCGCTCTCCGAATCTCGAGAGCCAGACTCCTAACAAGATTGCTTGCTAAAAAATCGAAGAGGCACCGCCCTTCGAATCTCGAGAGCCAGACTCCCAACAGGATTACCTTATCAAAAATCGAAGAGACACTGCTCTCCGAATCTCAAGAGTCAGACTCCCAACAGGATTGCTTTATAAAAAATCGAATAGGCACCGCTCTCCGAATCTCAAGAGTCAGATTTCCAACATGATTGCTTTCTAAAAAATCGAAGAGGCACCGCTCTCCGAATCTCGAGAGTTAGACTTCCAACAGGATTACGTGCTAAAAAATCGAAGAGACACCGCCCTCCGAATCTCGAGAGCCAGACTCTCAACAGGATTACTTTCTAAAAAATCGAAGAGACACTGCTCTCCGAATCTAAAGAGTCAGACTCCCAACAGGATTGCTTTCTAAAAAATTGAAGAGGCACCGCTTTCCGAATCTCAAGAGCCAGACTCCCAACAGGATTACGTGCTAAAAAATCGAAGAGGCACCGCCCTCCGAATCTCGAGAGCCAGACTCCCAACAGGATTACTTTCTAAAAAATCTAAGAAACACTGCTCTCCGAATCTCAAAAGTCAGACTTCTAATAGGATTGCTTTCTCAAAAATCGAAGAGGCACTGTTCTCTAAATCTCGAGAGCCAAATCCCCGACATGATTGCTTGTTCAAAAACCGAAGAGGCATCGCTCTCCGAACTTCGAGAGCCAGATTTCCTTGGACAAAGCTTGTCTGCAATCTTCACACGCAACATCAGCTTTCCAGATACCACATACCACTTTTTCAAAGTGCTCTGACAAAGTTAAAACATGTGAAGCTTGCAGCTCCCACTACATTGCTATGACCAATAAGGGTAAAGGAATAGCACTACTACTTGTTGTTAGGGAGACTCCTATATATATCGACCTCCATCCTCCACAGCCAGGCAAACCTGCAAATAAAAAAAATGATAAACTTTTCTTCACATCCGAGAGGCACTCTCAGCAGAGTCTCTTGAAATACTCAACTTCTTTTCCTTCCGATAATACCTCTATAAACAAGCCACACCAGAGCAAGAGTATCTCATATCATCAGGGTTAAAAGCAAGAGTATCCCATATCATGGTTTTTCCCTGTCTTTTCCTTTGGCCTTGTTCTTACCTGCAAGACAAGGAGAAAGAGAGCAATCAGTCAGCACTTGGAATCAAGCTTCCAGTCAAAAACTGACTGCCTATAACCCTTTGCCTGATTACTTACCTGGCATTGCTCTCGAGTACTCATCTTCAACATCTTATGCTTCTAGAGAAGATACCACCTATGCCTAAGGAACAGATAAGGAAAGTGAGAAGGATAGAAGGAAGCATGTGGAGACAAGCGTAACAAAACACGTGTCGACACATCCACTACTTTGTCAACAGCAAAAGTATCCCATATCATCAGGGTCGAACGTACTCTAGATTTGATGGACTTGTTTTGACCCTCAAATTCTTGAGTCGACCTTATACTCTGAAGGAAACCAGAAAACCCTCCAGCCCAGTTCAAGAATAAGCCTGTGGAAAGTTACTTCTTCAAAAGCAAAAGTATCTCATATCATCTCTTCTCCATTTGCTTCTCCTTATCCTTTACGACACAAGGATAGGAGAACAATCAACCGGAAGCTGAAGTCGAACCTCCGATCCAGGTTGCTTGCTTGGAAATCTGATTGCTTACCTTGTCTGTTTCCTCCTTCGGCAAATCTCTTAGCTTGGTGACTTGGGGAACTCCTACTATAGGGTTTGTATCGCACTTGACCAAGCCTGAAACTACAAGTAAGCTTTAAGTGAAATTGATACATTACCTTGTGCATCTTCAGCGGTTAAAGATACCACCCCTGGATGGAGGAAAAATACTTCTAGAAAAGATGCCACATGAGACAGATAAAGCAAGTGAAAATGATACCACACTTTGGTACTTAGAAGTTTCGTGATTACTCAATAGCTTGGATTTTGCAAGTCCCCAACCAAGGAGCTTCCCTCACTTGGGAACTTAGGGGAGTACTATTTATACCATACTTGACCAATCTCGAAACTACTGAGCACCGATCAACGTTATACCATCAAGAACCCATAAGAGTTTCCCTCCAACCAGGAGGCCAATCACAGCATGACACGTGTCAACATCAGAAGCCAATCATATCGCAACATGTGTCAACATCAAAAGCCAATCATAACACGACACGTGTCAATGTCAGAATGAAACTAAAAACTCTCTTATATAAATAGAGATCATTCTCTCACAATATTTCCTAATGTCATTTGTACTAAATCATTCACTAATACTCACTAAAGGAAAGCTTGAACCTATGTACTTGTGTAAACCCTTCAATTAATGAGAACTCCTCTACTCCGTAGACATAGCCAATCTGGGTGAACCACATACATCTTGTGTTTGCTTCCCTGTCTCTATCATTTACATACTTATCCACACTAGTGACTGGAGCAATCTAGCGAAGGTCACAAACTTAACACTTTCTGTTGTACCAAAGTCCTCACTAATTTTATGCATCAACATCTTTCAAAACACATTAAAACACTTCAAAACACACTAAAAACACTTAAAAACAGTGAAAACAACTCTAGTAGTGCTAGGTGATAAAAACCCACGAAAATCATGCAACAACAGCTTGTTTACCCCCCCCACACTTAAACCAAACACTGTCCTCAATGTTTCAACATAGACTCACACATAAACAAGCAAATGAAAAAACAAACAAGCATGACAAACATGTCAAAGTAAAAGCAAGAAAAAGTAGAGTTTAAGAATGCAAATTTGGTTATGGAGCTAGAGTTCCATCAAGCCCTCGTTTGAACACATGAGTTGTCTCCCAAGAAGCGCTTGCTTTAACATCTTCCAGTCGGACGATACTTCCTTTTAAGCTCCGGTAGGGCTCACAGCATGGAGGGGTATTTCCTCCACAAATGCTTCTCAAAATACTCATGCATTGGATCTATGAATGGCAGAGGGTAATGATCCTTCCTGATTGTGGCATTTCGCTTCCTAAAGTCAATGTAATTATTCCCACCAGCTTGGATTCGATTGGGCACCTATACCCAAGGTATAAAATATCGATGATATTGGAAATATTGGTAGTCCAAAAACACGGAAATTTTGATAGAAATATCGGGATATTATCAATATCGATAAAAATTGAATAAAAACCATGGAAATTGTAAGAAAAACTTGAAATTTTTATTGAAACTTTGCAGGATGTTTATTTAGTCAATTATTTATTAGTTTATCACAAAAAAATTGGAAGGAAAAGCATTGCATGATAGATATAACTGATTTAAGTTGATTATATAGCGAGCTGGCAAACATTGTGAGTGTAGAAAATATGTAGTAATTAATGAAAAAAGTTTAAACACACCATAATCATTTATATATAATGAATTAGTACAATATTTTACACTTTATACATTGCATGGTAAGATACATGAGTGACTTAGCAAGGTCTAAAATATCAATGATATCAGAAATATCGGTAGTCTAAAAACACGGAAATTTCGATGGAAATATTGGGATATTATGGATATTTTTTACCATGCCTATACCATACAAGGCAAAAACCTATTAGTTGAAACATGACTTTGAATTGGAGGAGGTGGCTCACCAATGTGCTGCAATGAAGTGGCAGCACTGTCAACAGCTGCACAAGGGGTGCTCTCGGCTAGATTGTGTATTTTAAGGATAGTGGTGTGTTCTTTGTGGTCCACTCTAATTCCCTCTTCGTTGGTGGTTCGAAATTCATCCTTCTTAATTGGTGCTAAATTTTCCTGCCCTATATTTTTAATTACATCAATGGCAAAACAAGAATGAACATCATTAGGATTCTTAATAGATTCAGAAACTTTAAAGTTAATCATATCACCACCAAATGCCATTGTTAACGCTCCCTTGGTCACATCAATCTTGGTTTGGGCGGTTTTCATGAAAGGTCGTCCAAGTAAGATTTACGATGGTGGAGAGTGGGCTGAATCCTCCATGTCAAGCACATAGAAATCTGCAGGAAAAATCAAATGGTCTACCTGTACCAAAACATCCTCCAAAACTCCTTTCGGATATGTATTAGAACGATTGGCTAATTGGATAATAACTCTGTCATTTTAAGCTCTCCTAGATTCATAAATGCATAAACGGAATATGGCATGACATTAATTGATGCACCTAAATCTAGTATAGCATGTTCAAACCTTGTATTACCAATTACACAAGGGATGGTGAAACTACCTGGATCTTTGCATTTAGGTGGCAGCTTTCTTTGCAACGTTGCAGAGGCATTTTCACTCACATGTACCACCTCATTCTTCGAAATCTGTTTCCTTGTTGTACAAAGCTTCTTAAAAAATTTAGCATACTTCAGAATTTGCTTTATTGCATCAAGGAGTGGGATATTAACTTGCACCTTCCTGAAAGTCTCTAAGATGTCTTGTTCATCCTCTTCGTTCCTGACTTGCATAAATCTGTGAGGGAAAGGCAGATTGGGGGGAATAGGGTTAGAATGAGTCAAGTTTGGAACAACCTTACCTGTGGTGGATGGCTTAGAGGCTTTAGGGGACTGCGGCAAGGGTTTTTCTACCCTTGCCGTGGGCTTTACTTTCTCATCTTCTTCAAGCAACAGCTTCTCATCCTCATTTTGACTTGATTTGGATGGTTATGGGTCATTTCCAACTTGCTTGCCACTTCTCAAAGTGATAGCGTTGGCGGTTTCGAATCCTCCATTTGGATTGATAACTGTTGAACTAGGCAGTTTGCCTTGCTCTTGAAATTGTCCCATGAATTCCGCCATTTGCCCCGTTTGCTTCTTTAATTCTCCAATTTCTTTGGCTTGATTTTGTAATCCCTACGTCAATGAAGTTAGTAATTGAAAGAACTTTATCATTATCCAAAGACGAACCTAAGTTGGATTGGCCAGATTGTGTTTTTGGTTAAATTGGTGTGAGTGGCCTTTGATAAAGCTCGAGAGGTGGCTGTCTATATCTTCCTTGTTGTTGAGGCTCCCTCCACTTGAAGTTTGGGTGATCTTTCCAGCCCGGATTATAGGTGCTAGAGTATGGATCATTCCGTGACTGATTTTGGCCTTGATAGCCCACGACATTGGCACTTTCCCATCCTCTATTCTCTATCAATTAAGGGCATTGATCATTGAGATATCCTTGCATAGAGCACACTCCACATATGGCTGCACCTTGCACTTTGGTTCCTTCAACAACCTGTGACACAAGAACAGTGAGATTAGCCAATTGGGATTGAATTTCAGAAATTGCACTTACCTTATTCACTTGTTGTTGATGCCGTGGGGGGTCTCTTCCACCAACTCCTTCATATTGTTGTGCATTCAAGGCTCGATTTGCAATTAAGATCTTTGCAACAACTGGAGTCTTGTCAACCAAAGCACCTCTCGCTGAAGCATCAAGCATTTGTCTCTCAATTGGAAGAAGTCCTTCGTAGAAATATTGAATTAAAAGCTCATCATTCATCTGATGTTATGGACAAGATGCAACTAACATCTTGAAATGCTCATAATATGCTGGAAACGATTCTCCTTGTTTTTATTGAATGCCACTGATTTTCTTCCTCAAAAGAATGACCCTTGAAGTTAGGAAGAATTTCTCCAAGAACGCTATTTTCATGCTTTCCCAAGAAGTGACGGTTCCAGGTGCTAATTCATAAAGCCAATCTTTAGCCTTGTCCATAAGAGAGAATGGAAAGGCTTTCATCTTCAAAATATTCCCATCCACGTTGATGGGTGTCATACATGAGCATACTACTTCAAATTCCTTCCAATGCTTGTTTGGATCTTCCATGGACAGCGTATGGTATTTGGGAATATGATGCAGCAAGCTTGACGTCAACTAAAACTCATTGGTTTTGCCTTGGGCTGCTAAAGGGTATTGAATGCATAAGGGCACGACATTGTCCAATCCCGAGGCAGAGAGTTCCTTGATTGTTCGATTATCCATAGCCGAGGCAGAGAGTTCCTTGATCGTTGTCGAACTCCAAGATATTTGCACTGATAGGTTGAGAACTTCGAGTCATAAATAGTACCTAAAACAAAGAAAACAAGATAAAACAAAATCAGAAAACAAAACAAAACAGAAATAAAACTAGAATGAAACTCACGATAATAACTAGGGGAAGATTAGCAATTTTGCTAATCCCCGGCAACGGCGCCAAAATTTGGTGTGATATTAATTAGCACTCAAATTAAAACCCTATGATTGTAGTATATGTAAGTAGGGAACGTTTTAGGTTGGGGATTAGAATGGCTGCTAATCTACACAAATTAAACTTTAAAACACTAAAATAGACTCAAAAACAGGAAACTAGACTCTTATGACTCAAAACTGACCAAATTGACTCAAAACAGTAAAACTAAGTTAAAAAGACTCAAAACAACTACTAAAGAGTGATTTGGACGAATTCTAAACTAATTTGGCTCAAAACACTAAATGGGGACATATTTGAACAAAATTAACTAAACTAAGATACCAAATAAGAACTAAGGGGGGTTTTTGGACGAATTTGACAAAACTAAGTAATTACAGCAAACAAAGTAAGTTAAAACGAAATTAAGGTGAATTCAAGGGTGAAAAGCTAGTTAGAGGGTCCTTCTCCACACATGAAACATATGCACATAAATTGATTTCCAGTATTGTTTCTTCAAACCATGAATGACAATGCCCCAAATTAATTGTGAATGCACTAATTAACTCTCAGATTTTCCTAAGTTCATTGAATTGAATGGACAACACATCGCAACCAAATTATTCTCATCAAGTTCCCTACATGAACAGCATGATAGAGATACATATCAAAGATCATTACGTTCTTTGAAAATCATAAGCATTGACATGGCATTCATAACTATGAACTGCATGATACTCTTGCCAAGAATCTACTTAACACGATTGTGACTAGCAACCTTCACTACTTGTAAATATAAGTTTGGAACTATTAGCTGAAACTCCCTTATATTTTAGCATCAGATTCATGCATGCAAACTAAGTATGCATCCTTAATCAACACACAAGAATAAGTTCTCAATCAAACAGATAAGTAAATCACATTCATGTTTTACGAAACAATAACTGAAGGTAATCAATTCATATTAAACCTATGTCCTTGGCTTCGAATTCACCTCTAACTAAGAAAACTTAGTTACACATGTTCATAGCAATTGAAAAGTAAACTGAAATAAATATTGAAACTAAAACGAGGGAAGAAATAACTCTTAGAACTCCAATGGTTGCAGGTGGCTTACGCACAAGGTCCTCCTCCTCCAATGGAAGCCACGACAAAGCTCATTCTTCTCCAAAGTTGCGGCGAAGGGTGTTAATTGGTGTTTTTGCGACTGAAAGGAGGTGTAGAATTATATGGGGGGGGTGGTCGAAATTGTGGGTGAAAACATATCTTTATAGGCTAGGGTTTTCACAAATTCTGATGGAGAGAGGCTTAGGGTTTACGACACAAGGCTTGGCCCAATCCAAGGGGGAAAAAAACTAGGGTTTATGCAAATTTTAGGGTTTCTAGAAAGGGAATAGGCGCCACTCTTTTAGGCTTCTAGAAAGAAAATGTTTTGTGGCAGATTTTGGGACTTCTAAAAGGGTTTGGGGTGCCACATTTCTAGGGCTTCTAGAAAGGTGGGTACGGCACATGTATAAGAGAAGGGATAGGCCTTCTAGAAGGGATTTAGGTCCCCTTGCAGCTGAATACTAATCTTCCAAGACTTGAATTGATTTCTCCATCTCTTTAGCACATTCCTAGCTTCACTTGATCTTCAAAAACATCCATTCCTTGTGCTCCACATGCATGCAATCCAATCCAGCCCAAAATTACTATAAAATGTTTCAAAATGCACTTTCTTGCCAACTTTGCCAATTAGACCTACAAACACACGAAAATAGCTTAAATCACTATAATAAACACAAACGAACTAAGAAAATGCAAGAAAACAAGCTAACTAAGTCGCATAAATATGCTCCTATCACAAAGGTTGTGAATCTTTGGCATCTCACTGCTATTTCATCATGTTGTTGCACCTTGTCCCCTGTCTGCGTGCGTAGAAGAAGAGTCGGCATCAAAGATTTGACAAGAGAGGAAGAGAGAGAGGGAGAAAGGACTCTGTAAATCTGCAATTGCAGAGAAGAGGTTATGTCGGCTAAGGTTAGAGTTAAGGATTTTAAAGTTGGCTGATAATTCTTTCAAAATTAAGGAATAACTTATTTATTTATTTAATGTGAAAACAAAGGCCCAATCTTTTTTTAATGAAAACTAAAAAGTAAGGCTCAACAATGATTAAAACATATTAGGCTTAGAAAAAACGTTACAAAACCAAGAGTATTCCTAAACTTTTGTGCACAAGTCATATTTTGTAATATATATAATAAATTTACTTAAAATAATAAATGTCATTTTATTTTATAGTTTATGTATCTCAGTACAATTATTTAATTTTTTTAGTATAAATAAGCATTTTATTTATATGGTTTTATGTAAATCCGCCTAGTCCGTCTAGATTCTCGCCTAGCGGCCTAAGCTCTAGGCCCCGGTCTGCCGACCAACTAGCACATAGCGTTTTTTGGAACCTTGATCTTCATCCCATAAAATGAATTATCTAGGCAGTACTAAAATTTATGTTTTTTACAATTAATAAAATATTAACAAAAATATACAATATGTTTTTATTAATTATATCTTCCTCTTTTATATTAAATTATTAACTACACTCTCTCTTTTTCTCCGCCTCATCTTCCTCTTGCTCTTCCTCTTCCTTTTCCTCTTGAAACTGATGTGATTATGCCACATATGCTAATAAATTTGATTATAAATCTTCATTATGGGGTAACATTTAAAAATAAAAAATATTAAGTTTAAATGAAGAAATAAAAAATTGAAATCGTTTCGGGTTCTTGCGCTTGAATTGCAGTGATGTAGGTTTCATTAAAATACAATTATATGTGAACATGATTGTCATACGCGGAATGTACGATTGTATGACCGTTACCAATTTATAAAGATGGCCTAAAAGCACATAGTTTTCTCTCAAATTTTAAAAATCTAACATTTCATTTAGCTGTCATTCTTGCAAATGACAGGCAACACACAACACTCTATTTGAAATGAAGATCTTCTTCGGATTCTCTTTGTAAGAATTTTGAGGATCCTTAAATCGTTTCATTTATCGTATAATCAGTTTTCTTAATAATTATTCATATATAATTTTAAATAAAAGTATTTAAAATGATTTCTGATCACATAATGTACGATAAACGGACACGATTTGAAAATCTTCAGAATCCTCACAAAGAGGATCCGGAGAGGATCCTCATTCCTCTATTTCAATATGCTTTTGTAGATAACCCTTCATATAAGCAAAAGTGAAACATGATTCTATTCGGATCCTCACAAAGAGGATCCGAGAAATAAGTTCATCCTATATGTTCATCTGTCATCCTGCGTTCAGAAATCATAATTAGTTCCAAACGAAATTTAATTTAAAGATATATGATGAACGACTAAAATGAATTGTTTTCTAGATCCTCGCAACAAGGATCCTCGTCCAGCAAAAGCACCCACCAAAAAAGCAAAAGCATTAACAAGCAAAGACCAACCCCCAAAAGCCAAAAACAAAAAGCTAAGGTGTGAAAAAGAAATCTCACTTCTCACCTCTCTCCTCCACCCAATCTATCATCCGTTTTCTGAACAAAAAGTCCAAAACACTATGGAAGAAGAGGAAAACATGTCGCCACCGTTTTGGCTCCAAGCCTCCAATTCTTTCCGGCAGTCCAACCATCGCAGCAGCCGCCTCGGCCGCTCTGCCTCCTCCGTTTTTTTCAGCTCCGGTGCCTTCGTTTTCGCCTTGATCGTCATAGCTCTGGTATTCATTTTCTTCGTAATCCCATCACTCTTGTCCTTCACTTCTCAAATTTTTAGACCCCATTTGGTAAAAAAAAGTTGGGATTCTCTCAACCTCGTCCTCGTACTCTTCGCAATTGTTTGCGGATTTCTCAGCAGAAACAGTGGCAACGACAACAATGTTAGCAGTCCCATGTCGTACGATGTTTCTTCTCCGCAGAAATTTGAGAAGTCAAACCCATCAACCCCACGTCAGTGGTACGATCAGTATTCAGATCGGAGTCGGACGGTCGATAATCAGAGCAGTGGTGCTACTAGCACGATGGACAGAGGAGTGAGGACCAGCAGCTCGTACCCGGATCTGCGTCAACAGGAACCTTCATGGAATGTGGTTAGGGACGAACGGTGGCGATCCCACGACGATACCCATGTGGCCGGTTATCGGATTCCGGATTCGGATCCGCAGCATCAGCTCCACCGCCGTCACCGGTCGTGGCATGAAGAACCGGCAGAGGTTGTAGCACAAGAAGAACCGGCAGAGGTTCTAGCACAGGAAGAACCGGCAGAGGTTCTAGCACAGGAAGAACCGGCAGAGGTTCAAGCACGAGTAGGATGTGTACTACGGACCAAGAATATACCAGTAAACACTTTTGTGATCCCTGCGGAGCAAGTTAGTTCTTCACACGCACAGATTCAGGTTATTCAACCCGATCCTCTTAGTTCTTCACACGCACAGATTCAGGTTATTCAATCCGATCCTCTTAGTTCTTCACACGCACAGATTCAGGTTATTCAATCCTATTCTCCGCCACCATCGCCGCCGAGGACAAAATCTCCGCCACCTCCGCCGCCGCCGCGCAAGACAAAGAGGACGTACCAAGCTATTGGAGAAAAAGAAAACTCGAATGCTAGCGACAATTTGGAAGTGGAGAATAATTTGCCCCCACCGCCTCTCCAAGCCCCGCCTTCTCCGCTGTTAGCTCCGCCATCATCGCCACCGCAGATGTCGAAGGAGGTTGAGAACAAGAAAACGCCAGCTGGGAAACATGCGAAGAAGAAGGGAGTTGCTACCACTAAAGAGTTCTTGATCACGTCATTAAGGAGGAGTAGGAAGAAGCAGAGACAAAAGAGTGTCGAAAATTTCGAGACTCTCCTCGCTTCTGCCTCTTCGGCTCCTTCGTCTTTACTTCCGCCGCCCTCACCGCCGCCTCCTCCCCCACCGCTACCACCACCTTCGGTTTTTCACAACTTGTTTTCTTCAAAGAAATCCAACAAACCCAAGAAAACTATTCACCCAATTCCACAACCGCCGTCGCCACCACCGCTGCCACGGATCAATTCCACAGGGAGATTATCCCAAATCAGGCCCACGATGACAACCCAAAAGCCGCTCCCTCCAGTTAAGGTGACCAGTTTCATCAACAGAGATGATGAGAATGCGAACAGTGGCGGGGAGTCGCCATCGGTTGGAATACCGCCGCCGCCGCCGCCGCCGCTACCGCCATTTAGTATACCGGTTATGAAATACGCAGAGCATGGGGACTTTGTGAGGATCAAAAGCAACGACAGTTCACGCAGCGGCTCACCTGATTTGGACGACAGTGATCAGGATTCAGTTCCATCACCGACCATGGAAGCTGGTAGTAAAACTCCATCGGAGAGCGGAGAGTCGCCGACAAAAGCTATGTTCTGTCCGAGCCCGGATGTGAACACCAAAGCTGACACCTTCATTGCAAGGTTCAGAGCTGGTTTGAAGTTGGAGAAGATGAACTCTGTAAGGGGAAGGTCCAATCTAGGCCCACATTCAAGTGAGGAAGATGTCACGGATATCTAAACTAGTTACTTATTGCTGTGCCGGAAAGTTAAAACGCATTGCGTAATTAGTTAAGAGGATTGTGGTGTAGCGGTAACTTAATCGCCATGTAGAAAAGTTGAAATAAAAAACAGTACGTGATTGATCGAAGATACTTAAATATTGTGCTTAAGGATTGTAGAGATAGAAATCTTGATTTGAGTTGTTTATGAGTTATGAGTTTTTTTTCTGACATATACATTGAGGAAGTATAGTATACAGAGGTGTATAGGGTTTTTATTTTTAGTTTAAAATTATTTAATGGTTGTTGGTTAGAAAAATTCTTTTATTTGATTTTGTTAATATATGGTAGGGGGTAGAGGGAGTGCATTAGTATTCGGATTTGGATTTCACATGAGTGTCAGAATTTGTATGGAATTAAAGATTTGGTGCCAATGTTTATACTATTTTTTCTGAATTAATTGGTTGTTTGTTTCCCATACAATTTGTGTCCATTTTCTTTGGAAATAATAAAAATTAGGACATTTTCTTAATCTTGAAACATAAATAGAACAAACCGGCAATGCACAAGTCATGCACATCATGCACAAAACCATAATTACTAAAATACTCAAATATAAATACTAAAAATTATCAATCCATTGCATTATTTTTCTCATTTGGAAGAAAGGGATGTGGAGAGAGCTCTGTAAGCTCTGGGTTTCTGTGTTGAGCTCATATCTCTAAGCTCAGATTAAAGAGAGGTGAATAAAGTGAGTTGAGTTTTGGGTTGACCTCATACTTCTAATTTCAAACAAAGGGATGCAAGATAGAGGTGAGAGGAGTGAGCTGGGGTTTGTACCATATTTTTTGTTTTGCCTGGAAAAAAGTTCTATTTTTTTTCGGCAACTGAAGCTTCGACAGACATAGTAAGGTAGGGTGTTTAGTTCCAAGTTTCTACATCAATGATTTATGGAATAAATAGGTTGTTTGTAAGATGAATTAATACTTAGAAGCTAAATTAGGGTTTGTGTTTCATGTTGAGGTCTATGGGTTATGGAATACTTTACTTTTTGACGTGCTATGTTTATACCATACTTAGGGCCTCTGTATTTAGACCTCGTATAAATACTTGGGGGACTCAAATGTAATTATGTAATAAACGAAGGGGCGAATATGTAAAAGGGGGAAGAGCCCTTATTCTATAAAAGGGCCTCCTCACCCTCACAAACCTTAAGCCTCTCCTATCTAGAGCAAAGCTCTCACACTCTCTCCCTCACAAATACTCTCAGAGAAATACAATCAATGTGGACGTAGCCCAAACCTTGGGGTGAGTCACGATACATCTTGTGTTATTTACTTTTTTGCAGATTCACGGTTGGATTTACATTGTTTCAAGACCTCCGGTTTTGTGCATCAACATTTGGCGCCGTCTGTGGGAAACAACACGAAAAGCTATGTCGATTCTTTCCCATTTTTTCATCACAACCACTGTCCACCGTGGATCCGCAAAAAATCCAAAACACCTATGGATCTCCATTTTCATCTACCAAAACAAAGAAAAACACTCAAATCTCATTTCAGATATATCACAATTTTCCAATCACTTCCTAGAAAAACCAAAACAAAACAATCTCATCCAATCGTTAATCAAATTCAACGACACGATGGCCAGCACTTCGACGGTCGATGCCAGAAGCAGCTTCTGCAGTTCTAATTCAGTATTCTACAGCAAGCGTAAGCCCATACCACTCCCGCCCAACGACTCCATCGACATCACAACCTTCATTTTCTCTCAGGCCCACCGTGGCAACGTTGAAGGAGATTTTGTGAAAAACATGTTCATTTAAGCAACATCTATAGCATGTAATTAACAATTAAAAGGCGGAATCATGCTTGTATGCACTTAAAAACAAAACATTAACCATGAAATTCAAAGCCTAGTAGATTGGTGAACCAAGACTCAACTCAAATCAAAGTGAGTTGAGAAATTTATACCTTTGTAGATTCCTCTTTGCATAAGCAAAGGCTAATCACCCAAGGAGAGGGCCTTCATTCCTTGCTTCTTAGATCTATGGATTTGGATGGAAGAATAGGATTCTCCAAGTTCCCAAAGTTGAGAACCTCTAAGTCTCCACACCAAGATGAGATGTGAAGAAGAGATGAGTGACCTTGGAGGAGAAAGATTACTAGCTAATCCCTCCAAGGGGGCCAGCCTCTTTAGAGAGAAAAGAGAGCTTGTGTTCTCATCCTTTCCCCAAAAGAAAACCCTAAATGAATTTTGGCTATAAAGTCATATTTATACCCTTCCTCTAAATGGCCGGCCTTAGGGTATTATTGGGCTATTTGGGCCTTTGTGAATCATTATTCATTAAGTTGTCATACAACTTAAGTCAATGGACTTGACGTTCAAAGCCCATTGGGCCTTAAGGTCCAATACTATCCCGAGGTCTTTAACGAACTTATTCGTTTGATTAATTAACATATTAATTAATCCTTGCCATAAATAATTAAACCATTTAATTATTCTCACTCATCTCCGTTGTTTCTTCAATCTCTACCTTACACGGTGTACGATCCATTAGGTTCCTTTTAGCAAGGCAGTGGGCGTTTAGAACTCTTTCAAATCGATTGTGAATTGAAACTTACTTTCAATTCTCCCTTTAGTGTTTATACACGTTTAGGGCTTCCACAAACCATGAGTGACACCTAGCAGCATATCATGGTTACCCAAGCTAATCAGTTTAGGATTACAATGCAATACGGTCTTTCTCTAATACAATGGTCTTGACCACATTATTTGGTTTGATAGTTTATTCATGTCTACTATCCAATGTGATTCATTTACTTATATGATTATCTTGAATGTGATTTGGAACGACTTCCTAAATCTCATTCATACTCTGGCCAGAGATTCTTAATCATATCATAGAGTATTCTCCCTTAAACGGTTTGAAGGTTAGAGATCCCTTGTTGTGCATTCACTTGCTTCCATGGCTAAGTGGCTTAACCCCAACTATGCCGTGGACACCCGCGAATGGAGTGACTTTGACATAATCAAAGATCAAGGACCTAACCACAAGACAGCTATGATGCCTCAGGTCAAAGGACTACTTTGCATTATCCCAACCATGAGTTCTCATGTGACATGAGTATGAGAACTCTTCGTTGATCGTGTTCAGTGGACTCATTCGCTATTGAGCACCTACATGCTTGTCTTGGTGTCAATCACACCAATGACTCGAGACCAGTCACTCTCCATGAGAGAAGACACAGCACGTACTGATCTTAACGGACTGTCAATGCCGAATTGGCAATCCTATGATCAGGAACGTTTATGATATGTATACGAAAGAGATTGGTCTCATAAATCTAACTTGTTTAAATTACATTCTCCTAATTACATATTCCTTGGACTTATTGTTTAAGCATATAACATTTATATGAGATGGCTTAAAAGAATAATCTTTGCCCTTGATATTAAACTAGATTAGTTTAACATGTAAAATGTTCGTAAAGTATCATCACATGATTGGTTTTAGGGCACATTTCCAACAAACGTGGCCTTCATCGACGGCTCCACCGGCTAACAACTCACCTACGTTCAATTATGGGATATCGTCCGTTCAGTTGCCTCGTCGTTCTCTGACATGGGCATTCGAAAGGGCCACGTCGTCTTTCTCCTGTCCACGAACTCCATCTTCTTCCCGGTCGTCTGCCTGGCTGTGATGTCGCTGGGCACGATCATGACAACCACCAACCCCCTCAACACTACTCGAGAAATCGCCAAGCAAATCGTCGATTCCAAACCAGTGCTCGCCTTCACTACTTGCCAGCTCATCCCCAAACTCGCCGGTCCAATTCCTCTCCCCATCGTCCTTATCGATGACGAAATTGATGCGCCCATTGATAATAAAAGTATTGTGAATACCTTGGGAAAGATGATGGCGAATAAAAAACATGATGGGTTAAAATCGAGGGAAGCGATCATCTAGGACGACACGGCGACGCTGCTTTACTCGTCGGGCACGACGGGGGCGAGTAAATATGTGGTGTCGTCTCATAGGAATCTGATAGCGATGGTCCAGACCGTTATCGGTCGGTTCTATTTGGACGATAACCACCACCAAATGTTCCTCTGCACGGTTCCCATGTTCCACATCTATGGTTTGGTGGCGTTCGCGACGGGCCTACTTACCTCTGGATCAACGATTGTCGTGCTCTCTAAGTTCGAGATGCATGACATGCTTTTGTCCATCCAGAGGAACCGTGTCAGCTATCTGCCACTGGTGGCGCTGATTAACGTCGCCGACCAGGTGAAGGCCAAGTACGATCTGAGTTTATTGAGGTGGGTGTTATCGGGTAGGGCCCCGCTGAGCAAGGAAGTGATCGAGGGTTCTTGGAGAAGTATCCGATGGTGACAATTCTTCAAGGTTACGGATTGACGAAATCGACAGGAGTCGGAGCGTCAACGGATTCACTGGAGGAGAGTCGCAAGTACGGTACGACGGGGCTGTTTTCGACGAGCATGGAAGCTATGATTGTGGATCCGGACAGCGGTCATCCACTAGCGATGAATAAGATGGGAGAGTTATGGCTCACCACGATCATGAATGCAGGCACCCGACGGTCGTGGGTCGGCCTAGGAGCGGTAGTGTAGGTGCAAATTACAGCCGGTAATGCCTTCGTTTTCCCACTCTGCTCCCACTCCCTGAAGTCGGTTGTGGGTTTTCAACCAGTAGCAGCTCACCATGCTGGGTATGGCTAACGATATAGGCGAGAACTTCGACCTTATCCCCGGATTCCTTTCCAAGAAGCACCCGCCATGGCTAATGATTTTAATCAGCGTTCTTGCCTGTTTCTTTGGCTACGGTCTCATCTGGCTCACCGTCAACAACACCATTCTGCCCCTGCCTTACTGGATGAGTCGCAGAGAACCCACCTCAGAATTCCTCATCCCTCACTCCGCAGCGTCATTCCCCATGGATGTCAGTTTTCTTTTCCAATACCTATTTTAGTGCATGGTGCACATGCATTACAGCAGCGCACAGACAGACAGAGACAGAGACGCAGTGGAAAGCAAAAGAAAAAAAGAAAAATGAGGAGTGATGGGCACGACTAAGCTGTCCAAGAAAAGCAAGTGGTTTGCAAACAAAAGATACCTTACAAAGCAACAAGGGTGGACAGAGAAGAAACAGGGAGGACAGCAAAAGCAGAAAGCAAAAGCAACCAATAAACACGCCACTAGAATGATGTGGTTTACTTTCCTTATTTCTGAATGATGTAAATTATTTTTCATATCTTTCGGAGACATCTGTATAAACCCCATCAGAGGGTAAAAAAAAAATGGCAAAGCCCAAAATAAATGGGCTGGAATGTTGTGTGGAGGGTGAAGGCCCATAAGCCCTAAATAGCACCAACCAGGTGACCAAAAGTATGTCTAGTACTACAAAACATTATTCGGCACCCCGTCGCTATTATCACCAACCAGGTGACCAAAACTACGCCCAGTACCATAAAAAATCATTCGACACCCCGCCGCTATTATCACCAACCAGGTAACCAAAAGTAGGCCCCATACTTCACGATTATTCGGCAACCTGCCGTTATTACCACCAACCAGGTGATCAAAAATACACCCAATACTCCAAAATTATTCGGCAACCTGCTGCTATTACCACCAACCAGGTGATAAAAAAGTACGTCCAGTACTCCCAAATTATACATGAGCATTACTCATGTCAATTATACATAAACATACATGTGCATTACTCATGTCAATCATACATAAAAATTCATGAGCATTACTCATATCAATCATACATAAACATTCATGAGCATCCCTCATGTCAGCATTCATGAGCATCACTCATGTCAACATTCATGAGCATCACTCATGTCAACATCTATGAGCATTACTCATGTCAATCAACATAAACATTCATGAGCATAACTCATGTCAATCAGCTTCAAAAGCTTCATTTACAAAAGCTCTAGCTTCAAAAGCTTCATTTACAGAGCTCTAGCTTCAAAAGCTTCATTTACAGAGCTCTAGCTTCAAAAGCTTCATTTACAAAAGCTCTAGCTTCACAAGCTTCATTTACAGAGCTCCAGATGCAAAGCTTCACTTGCAAAGCTTCTGTGCAGGGTATACAAATACCGCTTCCGAACAACCGCCACTTCGGCCCATACATGGATTCAATTTGAAGTCTCCAGCCAACAAACTCTATTGACCGAAGACTTGGGGGACTACATTATGTACCATATATTGGGCCTCAACTAGGCCTCATGAAAATACTTGGGGGACTTAGCCCATTATCTACGTGTTGAGGAGCGAGCCTTTATTCTATAAAAAGGACTCCCTCACTTTCATTAGAGAGCACTCATGAAAAATACTTGGGGGACTTAGCCCATCACTTATATATTGAGGAACGAGCCCTTATTTTATAAAAGGGACTCCCTCACTTTCGTTAGAGAGTATCGCTGCCAGCTGAGCAACCGCATCGCCACGAGCATCACTCCTAACTCATTATTCATGTACTAAGGAGCGAGCCCTTATTCTATAAAAGGGACTCCCTCACCATCATTAGAGAACATCAACTCTAGTCCATCATTCATGTATTAAGGAGTGAGCCCTTATTCTATAAAAGAGACTCCCTCACCTTCAAACACCACAAGCCGAGCCAACCAAGGCAACATAAGCCACGAGCCGAGCAGCCTCGCAGCATGTGCTACTTCTAGTTGAGCATCATTTCAGATTAAGCACTGCCTCATATCGAGCATCAGTTCAAGACAACATCTAGTTACTTCAGCCTACACATGGACTGAATTTCAAGTCTCCAGCTAAAAAACTCTCTTGACTGAAGACTTGCGGGACTACTGTTTATACCATGCTTAGGGCTTCCGTATTTAGACCTCGTATAAATACTCGGGGGACTCAAATGTAATTATGTAATAAAGAAAATGGCGAATATGTAAAAAGGGGAGGAGCCCTCATTTATAAAAAGGCCTCCTCACCCTCACAAACCCTAAGCCTCTCCTTCTAGAGCAAAGCTCTTACACTCTCTCCCTCATAAATACTCTCAGAGAAATACAATCAATGTGGACGTAGCCCAAACCTTGGGATGAACCACGATACATCTTGTGTTATTTACTTTCTTGCATATTCATGGTCGGATTTATGTTGTTCCAAGACTTCCGGTTTTGTGCATCAACATGCTACAAAATTAGGATGAAACTATTTCTGGTTCAAGTGTTCAATTACAGAAATTTGTGAAAATGTTTCCGTAATGTGCATGTGGTGTTCATATGGTGTGCATGACTACAACTTAATATGGGAAGTGAGAATGTTCACTAGTTATAATGCACGTATGTTGGGCCCCAGAATTTATCGAGTATGTACACAACCTAGTTGGCTTCGGCAAAAAATAAAATTAAGAAAAAGCTTAGAGGACGTTAAGGGTCATGCATGTCCATGAAATAATGACAACGAGTATCATGTTTTCCACGTGCACAATTAAGCGGTGGTTGATGTACGTAACAAGACTTTTCAAACTATCACTGTAACCTTATATATGTAACAATTATGTTTTAATTGTATCCACTATACCAATAGATTTATGTTAAAGTTTCTTATTAATGCGAAAAGTAACTCATTGCTCAATCTCCAGTTATGTGCATATCATGTGCATGTACTGTATATGACACACCCCGACCCGAAAAGTTCCACTGGACTCCGAATCGAGTTGTGCTGGCCGACATCTGGAGGGTGACGAAGCCATAAAGTGTAGTGTAGTGGAAAAAGAATGTGAATAAATTTAGATGTAAAAGTGCCTAAACAATAAAGTGCGCGGGTGAGCAGAATTGAACCCTTTTCACACGTGATGTTAGAGCATAAGACACTAAAGTGAATAGGATGAGGGTTATACCACGGAAGGTAACCATCTCCTGAGATTTGCCAGAATCCTCGTATATACGTAAGCACAGCTACTAAACCTGGAGGGGCGAAAAACAAAGTTGAGTGGGTCAGTAAAACAACGTTTTGTAAAAACCTTTATTTTCGAATATACTAACCCCTCGTCGTAAAACAAGTATAGTTTCCTTAAAACATACTATGTAAGTATGTAAACAATAATACAACAGCATTACAACCAGAAATATGGCAAGTCATGATATATCAAATGCCGCAGTAATATAATCATGTGATAATCAAGTATAGCTAAGTGGCTCAACCATCTAAGCTGACACACAAGTTCGAACAGATAATTTTTGATACAAACCAGACTGGGTGAAATCAATACGCTCTAATACTACGATCACGTGAAGACTGATACAGAAACACGTCATATACAAGTCGGATTGCCTAATGAAATATACCCGACAGGACTGGCACCTAACTTGGATCCAAGGCGAGCAAATGGTGAGATATGTACATACATGTGAAGGACTGGCCCTAGCCTTGGGCAAGTACTAACACCAGTGCAGCAAAATGAGCATGTACAAATATGTATGAATGTCATGACAGTAATATCCCAACCATATAGCAGCATTTATCACAATTAATATCACAATAATGATAATTGGCAATATAAACGTAAAAGTGAAGTAAATACGCATTTAGGGAAACTATCAATATGTATAGGTATAAAATAAACTGCCCAATCACAGATACATAGTCGAAATGAAGTCTCCAAGCCTTGCTTGACCCCGTACGTCCTTGGGATATGTTTCCCCTATATGTGAAATTACTAATTAACTTAGTTTAATAACACATAAACGGAAACTTAAATAAAACCTTCGTAGATTGCTCAAACATAGGGTTTGAATATACGAAATCGATCTACTCGACGTCACAGACCTACACAAATTGACAGAAGGTCAATCTGAGTCCGGACGCGCCGCCATAAGTAGCTGTACTGGCATTCACGCGCTGCACGTGCTAATGACCCATATGAGACTACGTACGCCCACACGCCTATGAGTACATACGTACTTGCCTTCATCACGAGTTCCTGCAATTTTTGTGGTTTTGGTCCAACTTCCCGAGCTCATATCGAGCTCGATTCTCAACCAAAACCAATTCTACAAAGACCAAATTAAAGCTAGGAATGTAATGAATTGATCCATATTCACAGAAAGTTCAAATGTGGTCCATGTTGTCCAAGAATTTAGCTTTAAAGTGGTCAAATGGCCACGGATCCTAATTTCCAGAAATCTGGGAATTTCTTCCCAACTTTCAGAGTGAAAAGCTAACTCGATAGTTAACTAAACAGAGTGATTCAAAAGCCATTTTGAAGTTAGGAATATAGAGAACAAGTTTATATCTAATAAGAGTTTAGTCATGGTCGAGGTTGGTCGGGAATTTGGTCTGAAAGTTGCCAAAGGGCCACGGATCCTGTCACATCTCAACCTGGGGCGGATCACTTCCTGGGCCCGCTTCACCACCGTAGCACGATATTGTCCGCTTTGGGCCCTGACTATGCCCTCACGGTTTTGTTTCTGGGAACTCACACAAGAACTTCCCAGTGGGTCACCCATCATGGGAGTGCTCTCGTGCGTTACTCGCTTAACTTCAGAGTTTCGATAGAACCCGAAGCCAGTGAGCTCCCAAAAAGCCTCATGCTAGGTAGGGATGAGAATATACATTTAAGGATCACTCCCCTGGGCGATGTGGGATGTTACAATCCAACCCCCTTAGGGGCCCGATGTCCTCATCGACACACTTCCGGCCAGGGATTGGCTCTGATACCAATTTGTCACATCCTAGCCCGGCAGATCATTTCCCGGGCCCGCTCCACCACCGTAGCACAATATTGTCCACTTTGGGGGCCTTGACCACACCCTTACAGTTTTGTTTCTAGGAACTCACACGAGAACTTCTCAGTGGGTCACCCATCATGGGAGTGCTCTTGTGCGCTACTCGCTTAACTTCGGAGTTCCGATGGAACCCGAAGCCAGTGAGCTCCCAAAAGGCTTCATGCTAAGTAGGGATGGGAATATACATTTAAGGATCACTCCCTTGGGTGATGTGGGATGTTATAGATCCTTGTTGCAAAAATTTCAGGATCTGATCCTTTGAGTCATTTCAACGTTGATCTTTCACTAATATGTTTGAAATTAGTCACACATCCACAAATTCGATGAGAGGAATTTAAAACTAGTGTCTAGAGACCTTACCTTGGTCAAAATCGACAAGAACTCATCGAAGAAAATGATGAACAGTGGCAGTGACCACTGTGCAATGCAAGCTCTACGCCTAGGTTTAAAGTTCATAACTTGAGCTTACAGAGATAAGAATGGATAAGGCACGGTGGGGGTTCAGTGTGTATGTATGTATGTTGCAGAGAAGGAAAAAGACGAGGGAGTTGAGAGAGAAGAGGGAGAATGAGGTTTGAACTTTTTGAAAATTGATTAGGTGATGGGTTTGTAAGGTTTGATTTCTGATTGGTTGCCAACCTAGAGGGAAAGGATATGAGTGGTGGAGAGTGAAACCGGGAAAAGGAAAAGTTGAAATTGATTGGTGGATGGATTTTGTACAATTTAAAATGTACAAAATCTGCCTCTTTGGCAGTATTATGACACTGTAAATTTGTACGCGCGTGTACAAAAGCATCTGTATTTAACATAATTTAACGGAGAGTAACTTTTTCGTTACAAATCCGATTCGGTTCCAACTCGCATCACATGTTCGTGACAACGAGTACTATTTAAGTACGAAACCAGGAAAAAGAAATTGGAAGCCGAAACCACGTCCACGTCAGATTCCACTTTTGTCCAAAAAGGGTATAATAGTCAACTCACACCAACAGAAAAGAAATCACAGTGAAAAGTAGGGACGGGTTGTCATAATATATATGATGTGCATGTGGTGTGCATATAGTGTATATGTTGGTGACATCATAAGTGATGACGTCATAGATGATGATGTCATTTTTCTAATTTCAAAGAGAGAAAGCTATGAGCTCTGAGTTTTTGGGTTGGCTTAAATCTGTTAGCATATCATGTGCATGTTGTGTGCATGTTACTGGAAATAGATGATTTTAAATGGCATTTCCATAATCTAGGTTTACGTCAAAGATTTGTAAACTACATATCTCTAAGGGATTTCCAGAATCTAGGCCCCAACATATCCTCTAATGCCATTAATTGCATGATGCACATCCACAACAAAATCGACTTCATTGCACATATTGGTACAAATAACAATTTGGGATTTCTTCAAACTTAGATGGAGCAGGCGTTCATTGGCAGAGAAGAGATAGATTGCAGTAGAAAAAGTAGTGCTTTCAGTTTTTCTTTTTTTTTAGTACATCGATATTTTTACACTAAAGGGAGGGGGGTTCGCTAAGCCGAACAATGGGTAGCCTAATTTGGTATTGAATTTTCCATCTACGAGATTCAAACCTAAGACTTCTCACTTCCAAGTGAAAATGAATACAACCAGACTGTACGACTGAGTGGCTGTAGTTTTTCATAATGGATTTTCTTCGACATCTAAAAATTTTATGGACTGCAGATTGGTTTTGACCTAGATAGGTTTTGAATGAGATTTCGAATTTGGGGAAGAAGATGATTTGATGAAAAAATCCCCAATATGCAATTGTAAGCACATTAATGTGTTCATTTCCTGAAAGGACCTATCAGCAAACATAAACAATCTCCAAATAAATCAAATCTTCCAACTGGGTTTTCGAAATTGGGGTTGAAGATGATGATTTGAGGAAGAAATCCCCAATCTGCAGCTGCAAGCACATAAATGTGTTCATTTCCCCAAAAGGTCAATCATCAAACACAAACAATCTCCAAATAAATCAAATCTTCCAACTGGGTTTTTTATTATCTTTCACTAATCTAAGAACATCCAATAAATATCATTTGTAGGGAAAGAGAGAGGAAGGGAGAGATAGAGTAGAGAGAGAAATAAGAAAATAGGATGAAATAACCCATTCATATACGAGGGCAATTTGGTTATTCAGGGTGTAGGAAAAATCTTATTTCTATCCGATTGTTATGCATTGCGTGTGCATATTAAAAAAAAAAATACTATTTCTGTCCCAAGATTAAGAAAAGGAAAAATTAGGTTACCATCCCTATTTTTCCTACTTCATTGATTAAAACCTTATTCCTTTTCAATTTTTGATCAAGGTCCTTAGATTTGAATAAACGTCATTAATTATTTTGATAATAAAATATTCTTTATTTCTAAATATATTCATTTAGTGTTAAAAACGTTAAATTTGGTATATTTGTGATAGTCTGTCCCTAAAAATTATGGTTTTTTAAGTTGTAATGCATGAAATTACGGAAATGCCCTACAGGCAAAGCGTGATTTTTCGAGGACATATGTGATTCTCGTATATTTTGTCATGTTTCTTGACATATTTGGATAGAGCTCGATCTTATGGATGCGTATGCACATGTAGAAGTGATTTTGGAGTTACTGTTAAAGTTTTATTGAGTTACGAACCCGAAAGTATTTGGAATGAAATACTATTTTAATTATTTTACACTATTTTTTATTTATTATTATTACTAATTGAATTATAGGCTATTAGTGTGTGTGTGTGTGTGTGTGTGGGAAAAAGGAGGAAAAACAGAAAAGAAAGAAAACGGGGGAGAAGAAGAGGGAACATGAGAGAAAATAAGAGAGTGGCCGAATGGGGAGAAGAGAGAGGAAGGAGGAGATCCAATCAGAAACAAGAGAAGGGAGAGAGGTGTGATCACACCGGATCCCGTCGATCCACACACCCAGCCCGTTCGACCTGGTTGGATTTCGGTGGTTCCCAACCAATTTTCAGGCGAATTTCACCCAAATACCACCTGTAATCACCCTCATACTCCTTCTCTTTCATCATTCATTCAAGATTGGACAGAAATTGAACCAAACTATAGCGTTTTACGACGGGATACCTAAAAGCTTATATGGTGGAAATTTGCTATTTTTGAATGAATTACAGTCGATCTCCACCACCATTAGGCTTCCCTTGAGGCTTAGAACAATGCCCAATCATTGGTTGGAGCGTCGAAGTCGAATTGGGGACAAATCCAGAACACCAATTTCTAGGGTTTCCGACGGGTTTTAGCAAAATTGGGGCTCTTCCAGGCCAAATTGTACTTGACCACAGGTATAAAGTTTACTCTACTCATTGAGATCTTTATTCGTGTAAATTTTGATAATTTTTGGAAATAGTTGGATTTTCTAGCGAGTCGGGGCGGCCGACCGCCACTCGCGGCGGTGCATGGCTTTGAGTTCAGTTTTGGTAATTGTATGACGTAGGTTGATTGTTAGAATCTAAATTCTCTACGTTACTTTATGAATCGACGATCCAACCGTTGGATCGTCACCAAACTTTAGTATATTATAGTACATAATATTTGAGGACCATAGGAACTTACGGATCGGGAATCCGATATACGGATCTTCCCGAAATTGAATTGCAAGTTCGAAAAATAAACGTTAACCACCACTTTGTTTTGACTATTGGCGGAGATCCAACCGTTAGATCATAATGAAATTTTATGATGATGTTTTAGAAGCATAATGTGGATCTTTGGAAGTTACTAATCTGAAATCTGAGAAGCAAATCTTCCGAATTGAATTACGTGGGGTTGTGGACCCTACCGTCGATCGTTAATCGACGATCAACTTTTGGTCAATGGGGTTTTAAATCACTCTAAAACATTTTTAGGGATGTGTTTTACGTAAATTACATGATCTATTGATAAGAATTATGAGATGTGGTTTGATAATTGTCCTAGGTGCCGATCGTTCGGGACGCCTCAATGGTTGTGCTAGGAAATGGTAGCACAGACTCCAGGTGAGTGGATCTTTTCCTTCTTATTATATATATATATATGATTGAAAGTTCCACAAACGTTTATAAATTGATTATTTCATATAACTACTGTGAATACTTTGAAGTACTTATGTGAACTATAAATGGCTTGATCCATGTTTAGGGTACGTAGGCAGTCTAACGAGACATTAGATGCAGCCATACAAGAAGTGAGACTAAATAATTGAGGTAATAGTCTTGTTAGGGAATTGAGTAATGTGAGGGACATTGGTGGAAAGTGTGAGAGTTAACCTTACTAATTGGTGATTAATTGTTGGTCATAAATCAATGTTTAGAGAATCAAAAATTTGAAGTAAGGAAACGTAATTAATGATAGTTAATTAAATTAGTGTCTAGTTAGGCTTATCACAGATAATTATTTTTGAAAATAAATAGTTCGAGAGTAGGCGTTACAGCTTATGCATTTTATGCCATATTATATATATATATATATATATATATATATATATATATATGGATGTACATAATTGATAATGCTATGACATATTTGAGTATCAAATTGCATCATGGTTTATCTATATGTATATTACTTGCACATAATTATTGTGAACGCTTGAAGTGCAAAGGTGAACGCAGGATACCCAAGTAAGTTCAGGTAAGTTTATGGTATTAGTTGAAATGATGGAGTTACGACATGACCATGCATGTTTTAAGCAACTCTGACACTGTCGTACGGGTTGCCCATGAGTCGTACATGTTATGTTGAGATACATCGAGAGCTCATAAACCTGCACCCCGGTGTTAGTGTTCCCGCTCGTGGCTAGGGCACAATCTTTCACGTGATGTTCACCTCCCGCACCTTATGCTCACCTTGGATCCAAGGTAGGTGCACAGTCCTGTCGTACAGACCACTATAGGTGGTTCCAACTCGTAGGTGACCCACGATTATTCACACAGTCTTTACGTGATCGTAGCACTTGAGTGTATTTATTTACACACAGTCCTGTCGTACATACCACTTTAGGTGGTTCTGACTCGTGTGCAGGTATACTTATTGAGCTATGGATAAGTCGTACAAGTCACTAGAGGTGACTCCGACTTATGAGCTAGCATATGTGATGAGATATGTGATGAGCTAGCATATGTGATGAGAGCTAGCATATGTGATGAGATATCTGATGAGATATGTGATGACCTAGCAAATGTGATGAGATATGAGATGAGCTAGCATATGTGATGAAATATGCGATGAGCTAGCATATGTGATGGGAAGTCGTATAGATCACCATATGTGACTCCGACTTGATTGCTAGTATGGGTTATTGATCACATGATTATTGATATTGCTGATGAGATGCTGTGTTGTGGTATATTTATGATTTTTCTGGAAACTATACAAGTGTTGTAGCGAGGGGTTATAATTTTTTATATGGTTTCTATTAAAATTTTATTTCCAGGGCCACTCACCCTTGTTTTGTTTTCACCCTCCAGGTTTTATTAGCTAAGCTTTCTTATCGTTAAAGATTTGTGGCGATTCTTAGTATTGAAGATTATTTCGAGGGTACGATTTGTAATTCACTCTACTGTACTTGCTTATGCTCTAACGTCACGTGTGAAATGGGTTCATTCCTGCTCACCGGCGCATTCTGGTATTTAGGCACTCTTAGGTTTAAATTTATTCACATTTGTCCACATCATCATACTTTATGGCTTTGTCACCCTCTAGGTGTCGACCAACACAACTCGATTCGTAGTCCTAGTGGACATCCCAGGTTGGGGTGTGTCAATATTTATATTTATGGCTAAATTTTTTTATCATATATTTTTATTTTTAGTTTGTACCCATTTTTAATTGCAGCCCTTTTTTAATTAGTACCAATTTCTTTTTCAGTTTTAATTTGTATCCATATATTAATTCATTTTCATGCCTGTATTTTTTAAACTTTTATTTGTAATTGTACCCATATTTTTTAATTTATTTGTACCCATTTTTAATTTTACTAAATGTATCCATACTAATTATATGTATTTATTTTATGTTTTGAAATATATCAATAGTTATTTTTTTTAAATATGTTAATAATTATGAGGGTACATTATTTTTTTTGCTATAATTTTTGTGAAGAACAATATTACTCTAAAATTGATTTTTAAGTATTTATTTATTTTAAATATTATTTGAATTTGTTTAAATTTCATAATTTGTGGGACATTAAATGTAACATCCCACATCGCCTAGGGGAGTGGATCATGTAAGCCTTATATGTAAATTCTCATTTCTACCTAGCACGAGGCATTTTGGAAGCTCACTAGCTTCGGGTTCTATCGGAACTTCGAAGTTAAGCGAGTTCGCGCGAGGGCAATCCTAGGATGGGTGACCCATTGGGAAGTTCTCGTGTGAGTTCCCAGAAACAAAATCGTGAGGGCGTGGTCGGGACCCAAAGCGGACAATATTGTGCTATGGTGGAGTAGAGCCTGGGATGTGGTGGGGGCTCGAGCCGGGATGTGACAATTTGGTATCAGAGCCAATCCCTTGGCGGAAGTGTGCCAACGAGGATGTCGTGCCCCTAAGGGGGTGGATTGTAACATCCCACATCGACCAGGGGAGTGGATCCTATAAGCCTTATATGTATATTCCTATCTCTACTTAGCACGAGGCCTTTTGGGAGCTCATTGGCTTCAGGTTCTATAGGAACTCCGAAGTTAAGTGAGAAAGGGGCTAGAGCATTCCCAAGATGGGTGACCTACTAGGAAGTTCTGCTCGTGTGAGTTCCCAGAAACAAAATCGTAAGGGTATGGTCGGGGCCTAAAGCAGACAATATCGTGCTAAGGCGGAGTCGAGTCCGGGATGTGACATTAAATGCATAAATGCATGCATTAAATCTCTTAAATGAGGCTAAGACCTTGATCAAAATATTTAAACAAACAAGATTTCAGTCTAACAATTAGGTTGATTAGGGACCATAACCAAAATAACCCTTAAGAAAATGTCATATTTTTTGGTATTTCCCTTTTATTTTAGAGAAATGATAGATATTTCATTGATATTCAAAAAACGATCAATACATGTCAGCAAGAGTTAATCTCCGCCAAAAAAGGTCTATAATTAGGCAAGGGGTCGAAACCCAATTACAGGATTGACAAGTATTGAGATCGAACCGAGCCAATCTGTTGGCAGCTTCGTTGGCTTGCCGGCGAACCTGGGAAAAAGAAGCTTTAGTGATTGTTGGAAGAAGGGCCTTCAATTCCTCAATAATCGGTCCAAGTGAAGAGAGATTAATAGAATGATCATTCAGCGCTTCCACTCCATTCGTGCGATAGAGAGAGATAGGTAGCCCCACTAAGGATGTTCACCGATCAAAACCAATAATATTTCACCAGTTCGCATCTAATCAGTTCAATGTAGATTGGATTGTGCTTTTTCTAGTTCAAGGAAGTGAGGATCCAGTCTAACTTGATCCAACATAATAGATGTTGGATTTGATTATGATCAAGTTTAGATAATTAATAAAGAAAATACTGAATCATAACAAATTTGTTGTCATGTTTTTAATTCAAATATGAAACGATTAATCACTTTAACGTTGTTTATAAGTGAAATCAATCCAAACCAGATCGCGTATAACTTTACTCTATAAATTTTTCTTTTGTCAATTACTCAAATATAAGTTGAACTCCACGTATTAAGGTCCACTAGATTTGGTAATAGTTTGAGCTTTTTAGAAATAATGGAATTGGGAAAGTGAAAAGTAAAACCATCGAACTTGATATGACTTTCTTGGCAGTTGGCACTAGACAGGTGGATGACACAACACTTGCTTTTAGAAAGAGGACTAACGCTCCCGTGATTTGAGGCACATAATACGTTTTACTTGTCCACACTTTGAATTTCAGGAAATTTTATTATTACATTATTATTATATTTGTTTTGTTAGATTAGAGAATCAATTGGGTTTGAACTCACGTCGAAATGCAATAACATAACTCATTTTCATAATACCATCTTCAACCCTTCTGGCCTTGAATTTTAGCCCCAGATTATTAAAGAATGAATTTAGACTAATTTTTTTCTTAAAGTAACTTTTTTAAAATAAAAAATTATGTAGACCATCCTAATTTAATTTTATGAACATTTTAACCTTAAAATATTTAGATTCTGACACATACTGAAAAATCACTAATCGACACCATGAAACTCGTTAAACACTATGAAAAAATATGAAACAAAAGAAATATTTTCTTTATTACTTTAGCCGTTAGATTTAAATTTGGACTATTAATTTTTTTTTACCGTTGAATTTCATCAAATTAGATCTTAACCGTTGAATTCAATTAATTTTTTTATTTTTTTAGGTTTTAGGCCACATTTTGGCCTGGGTTGGGTTGGGTTGAGTTTTGGGGGGGTAATAAAAGTGGAAATTTGAGTTTTAGCCCATAGTTGGAGAATGCCTAATTGTGGTAAATAGCTACTTGCTTATGCATTATCGAATACGCCAAATAGAATCAGTTTACCTGCTATATATATAATATACGACAAATTTGTATTCATATATTATAACTGACACACCCTGACCGAGATCAAGGCATGCTGGCCGTCACATGAGGGTGACATAGCCATGTGCACAATGCGGAAGAAATGAAGATAAGAATTATATGAATAATTAAAAACCGAAACTACTAGAGTGCACTACTAAATAGGAAGTGTTAGGAGTAAGATACATAAGTAAACATTCCTAATCAGAGCATATAAAGTCTAGGTGCAGTCCAGTATAACAAGCACTAATTATACAGTACCATAAGATGTCCTACAATTATTTAGATAGGTCAGAATGGTCGAAGTCCTCACACCCAGCAATTGCAAACTTACCTAAAACCTGGAGGGGTGCAAAATAGAAAACGTGAGTAGGCAAAAACAAATGTTTTACAAAACCATTTCATTTATCAACATATCTAACCCCTCGCTGTAAAACATGTATAATTTTTCCGAGAATCAAGATATATGCATATACATAAATATGTATGTAATTATATCAATTCAAATCATACTTCACATAATCATATTCATATGTATGCCATGCCAAGATATAACAGAGTAAGCAATTCAGGTAAGAGTACTTTCATATAAATGTAACATGTTAGCTGGAATCCCTGTGGTAGTCTGTACGGCTGAATTCATAGCTCAAAATCAATCTAGCCGTAGTCACTATAATGACCTATATGACAACATACTGCACAAGAGTCGAAACCAAAGGAAAAGGTCTGTACGACAATAATGGGCGTAATATAATCATGCTCAATTCTACTCACACATAATAGCTAGGCGATAAATCGCTAGTCACCTACGAGTCAGAACCATAAATAAGGTCTGTACGACAAGACTGTGCACCTAAATTGGATCCAATATGAGCATATGGTGCGGGAGGTGACATAATAAACAGGCATGTGTCATATCTCTAGCTAAATCACAATCACCCTAGGTGCAGTTTTATGAGCTCAACATTATTCAATTACATATCGCACCATTGACAATTCACATAACCAAACATAACTCACCTGAGCTTACCTGAGCGTCCACAGCACCACATTTATATATATAAAGCATCATATACCAATTCATATACGAATTATACTTATATGCATGGCATTTATGGCATACTTTCATTTAAACACATATTTTTGGGAAAATATCAAGTATATAAATATATACTGAAAACCAAAAGCCCACTCACTGGTATGTCGAAGGGTCGTAGCCCCCGAGTCACCCTTGAACACGCTCGTCCTCGGGATAAGTCTCACCTATATGTGAATTAACTATAAAAACATTATTTAAAGCACATAGGCAAAACTAGCTAATAACTTCTCATACAATGCTCAATTTTGGTATTTGAATATACCACAGTGACCTACACAACTCCACGAACATCCCCATATTTTTAGAATAATTTTTTGACCACCCACGAGCCGCCACGCGCCGGCTAAGGCACGGCAATACGAGCCCCCATGCGCTGCCATGTGACAGACATATTGACGGCATCAGTCAATGCCGTCAGGAATATTCTGTTAAATAGTAACATAATCTATTAAATTTAACTGATGCCGTGGAATATTCGGTCAAACTTGATGGAATATTCCGTCATCCCTAACCATGAACCTCCGGCGACCGTCGTTGGCGTCGAAAACTGGGTAAAACTTTAAAATGCTTATTCTCCTTCGATTCTTCACCATTTTTCATGAAACTTGAACCATTGGAAAGCTGGATATGAGAGGAACGACGTTATACATGTTTGAAGCCTCGAAAAGGACTGACTCACGCCTAAGCAACCTCGATAATTCTGGCCAAACTTGTAGTGCTTTGATCTCAGTCCTTCGACGTCCAATTCACTCCATTTTTCTACTTCGAGCCTTACAAGGACATCTTAAAGCTTCCTATGTCCTTAAAATTCCCTGAAACACAAGATTTTACGTGTGCATGAACAGTGCACAAAATCAGGGTTAGGGTTTCTCGGGTTTTTCACGGTTTCAAGTCCTAAGGATAGTATAGATGTACTCAAGGGCTTGTAAGGAACGAGAATCTCACCTTTAGAATGTCGATCCGTGCATGAGTGTGAGCTTTGTTGCTTGTCCGTACATAAGGGAAAAAAAGAGGGTCCGAGAGATGAGAGAGCACGGGAGATAAGAGAAAGGTTGCGTGTGTTGTGTGTGTGCTTCACGTGGTCAACACCCAACCAAGGAAATAACATCTAAGTCTCCAAAATTAGTCACACACACACTAAAATTTCAATATCCAAGGATAAAACCATCATTTTACATCACCGATAATAATAATTCGAGACGGGCTGTGACAATCTCCCCACCTTATAAACTTTCATCGTCGAAATTACATACAACCACTACATCCACTAATAATCATAAAACAAGCATGGATACGTCTCTTTCATCCGATCCTCTGTCTCCCAAGTAGCTTATTCCACTGAATGATTTCTCCATAACACTTTTACCAAACACACTGTCTTATTCCTTAGTTCCTTATCTTTCCAATCTAGCAAAGTTACTGGTTCCTCATCATAAGTCAAATCCGAATTAATTTCCAAAGGTTGAAGAGGAATCACATGTGAAGGATCTGAAACATAATGTCGAAGCATAGAAACATGAAACACATCGTGTACCTTGGACAACTCTGAAGGCAACTCAAGCCTGTAAGCAACTTCACCGACTCGCTCAGTGATCAAATATGGTCCAATGTACCTAGGACTCAACTTTCCTTTCTTTCCAAATCGTACAACACCTTTCCAAGGTGATAGCTTCAGAAATACCCAATCACCTACCTTATATTTTCGATCAGTGGCATGCTTGTCTGCTAAGCTCTTTTGTCGATCCTGGGCCGCTTTCAGGTTAGACTTAATTACCTGAACATTTTGAGTAGTCTCATCCACAATCTCAGGGCCCACTAAAACTCTTTCGCCAACCTCTGACCAACATAGAGGTGTACGACAAGATTTCCCGTAAAGTGCCTCAAATGGTGCCATACCAATACTCAAATGATAACTGTTATTGTAGGTGAACTCCATCAAATCCAAACAATCATGCCAACTATTTCCAAACTGCAGCACTGAAGATCTTAACATATCTTCTAATGTCTGGATAGTCCTCTTAGATTGTCCATCCGTCTGAGGGTGATATGCCGTACTATAAAGTAATCTCGTATAAAGAGCTTCCTGAAATGCTACCCATAACTTGAAAGTAAATCTAGGATCCCGATTCGAGATAATATTAACTGGAACGCCATGATACTTCACAATCTGTGATATGAACAAATTAGCTAATCGGCTTAATGAATACTTTTCTCTCACTAGAATAAAATGTGCTGACTTAGTAAGCCGATCAACTATCACCCAGATGGCGTCATAACCATTCTGTGTACGAGGAAGCTTGTATACAAAATCTATAGTAATATTTTCCCATTTCCACTGTGGAACGGGAAGTGGCTGCATCAACCCAAACGGCTTCTTCTTTTCAGCTTTAATCTGTTGACAAATAGTACATTTACTCATATATTAGGCAATTTCTCTTTTCATACCCAGCCAATAATAAAATGGCCTAATGGTATGATACATCTTAGTGCCTCATGGATGCATCGCATATGCCGAAATATGTGCTTCATCCAAAATTTCTTTCCTTTATTCTGCATTATTTGGCATATACATTCTGCTTTCCTGCATAAGTATTCCATCAGGCACTTCACTCTAGTGGACCTCAAATCCGCTAGGAGAGGAACATGACAATCATAGATGACATTAAGTCTAGCTGGAGTCTTCCTACTAAGTGCATCCGCCACGGCATTTGCACGACCAGGATGATACTCAATCGTGCAATCATAGTCACAAAGTAACTCAATCCACCTCCGCTGTCAAAGATTAATATCTCTCTGAGTAAACAGATACTGAAGACTGTTATGATCCATGAAGATCTTACATTTCTCGCCATAAAGATAATGTCTCCAAATCTTCAAAGCAAAGATGATAGTTGCTAACTCCAAATCATGAGTAGGGTAATTCTTCTCTTGAGGTTTCAACTGTCTCGAAGCATAAGCAATCACCCTACCATGTTGCATCAATACACAACCCAAACCATTCAAGGAAGCATCACTATAAACCTCATAATTACCGCTATCATCTGGAAGTGCTAGAACAGGTGCATGAGTAAGATAATACTTCAACTGCTGAAAACTTTGCTCACAATTATTATCCCACCCAAACTTAACGTCCTTTCGAGTCAACCTCGTCAATGGCAAAGCGATCACTAAAAAGTCCTTAACGAACTGTCTATAATAGCCTGCTAGGCCAAGAAAACTCTGTACCTCGGTGACGGTTCGAGGTTGCTCACAATTCTCCATAGCTGCTACTTTCTGAGAATCCACTTGAATGCCTTGAGCAGAAATGACATGTCCCAAAAATGCCATTTGATTCAACCAAAATTCACATTTGCTAACCTTAGCATATAGGGAACTTTAACGAAAAGCACCCGGTACTGTTCACTTTAATGAAAAACCACATTTTTACACTAAAAAGTCAATCCTAGTACTATTCACTTTACCCTCTATTTTGTGCTTATCATTAAAACTCAAAGTTTTCAAGCTCTTTTCATTAGTTTTCCTTAGCATATAACTGGTGTTCCCTCAAACTGCTCAACATCAATTTCAGATGTCTAGCATGCTTAACCTTAGGCTTAGAGTATACCAAAATATCATCAATGAAGACAATAACAAACATGTCCAAATATGGCTGGAATACTCGATTCATCAAATCCATAAAAGTTGTTGGTGCATTAGTTAACCCGAATGGCATCACAAGAAACTCATAATGACCGTATCGAGTCCTGAATGCGGTTTTAAGGACATCTTCATTTTTAATCTTCAACTGGTAGTAACCCGACCTCAAGTCAATCTTAGAAAATACACAAGCACATCAGAGTTGGTCAAATAAATCATCTATACGAGGCAATGGTTACTGATAGGAGCATATTTATGCGACTTAGTTAGCTTGTTTCTTGGCATTTATGTTGTTAGTTCGTAGTTATTTTATTATTTTAAGCTATTTTCGTGTGTTTGTAGGTCCAAAGGGTTAATGTGGCAAAGAAGTGCATTTTGGAGCATTTTGGAGCATTTTTGGGCATGGAATGGGTAGCATATGCTTGGAGCAAAAGGAATGGACGAAATTTGAAGTTTGTGCATCATCCTCTTCCTATAAATAACCATTTTAGCACACTCATTTCACCCAACACATCCACTCATTACAACCACCCAACACATTCACCTACCACTACATCCACTCATTTCACCCAACACATGATGCGAAAATTACTTGACACACAAATTAAACCCTCTTTTTGACAATTGTAGTATAGATGTAAGTAGGGTATCGTTCTAGGCCGGGGATTAGGAGGGATTGCTAATCTATTCTAAATTAATTTAAAAATATTAAATAAGACTCAAGGACACAAAATTAGGCTAAAAACTCTAATAACTCGAAACACACTTAAAATGACTCAAAATAATGAAAACAATTAAATTAAACACTAGGAACTGAAATGGAAGGAAATTAAATTAAAAGACTAACAATAAAGAAAACTAACTAAATAAAATAATTTAATAATGGATGGGTGTTTGGTTTTGATGAAAAGTAAATTAAACTTAATTAAATTACAGAATTGATAAAAACATAAAATTAAGGTAAAATGATAAATGACGGATTAGCTAGAGGGTTCTTCTCCACACATGACACATATGCAACCTAAATTGATTTTCAGTTGTTCTTTCAATAAATTATTAATCTCAATACTCCAGATTAACCGTGAACAACACTTTTTTAATCTTCAAGTTTTCCTTAAGTTATTGAATTGGACGGGAAAACGCATACAACAATTCAAAACATTCTTCAAAAGTCCCCTACGTGAAAAGCACAATAGAGATACAATCAAAGATCATTAAACTTTGTGAAAACTATAAGCATTGACGAGGCATTCGTAACTATGAAAAGCATGATACTCTTGCCAAGAATTTACTTAACGTGATTGTGACTAGCAACCTTTACTACTTGTGAAAATAAGTTCATAACGATTAGGTGAAATTCACTTATATTCTAGCATCAAATTCATGCATGTAAATTAAGCGTGCACTCTCAACCAACATACACAAATCAGTTTTTATACGAACGGATAAGTAAATTGAAATCACAACTTATGAAATCACAACCGAAGGTAATCAATTCATATTACAAATATATTCATGGTTTTGAATTAACCTCTAGCCAAAATAAAATTTAATTACACATTATTAAAAATAGAAATAAAATAGAAGTTTGGAAAGATTTAACCGAGAGAATAGATTGAAGCCTTCTGCTCACTGTGCTCTGATGCTTCAGTTTCTTGACTCTCTGCCAATCTGCCCGTATTTCCTGCTCTCCCCCTGGACTCCTTCCTCAGCGCCTCACAGTCCGAGTGTGGACTCCCTATTCGCACTGCTTAATCTCTCTTCCACGCTGCCCCAAAGGCAGCTCTCTGCCTCTCGGTCCTCACCCTTCCTGCGCCTCCTGCGCACTGCTGCCAAAGCAGCCCCCCCAGTCTCTCCGCGTGTCTCTGCGAGCTGCCCAAAGGGCAGCTCCTTTCTCCCGCTCCAAGACCCCCCTACTGACTTCTCCCGCTCTCCCTTATCTCCCCTCGTTCTCACCCTGCTGTAAAGACAGCCCCCTCCTGTCCTCCGCACTACTTCCTTTATTTTTTATATTTTTTTCTTTCTTTTTTCTGGCCAGCTGCAAAGGCAGCCCTTTCCATCCCCTTTCACGTGCACTCCTCTCCCTCTTTTCACGCCTGCTTTCTTTCTTTTCTTTGGATCCGTCTTTCCCATTTTTCCTTTTAATTTTTTTATTCCTTCTTTCTGGCAGCCTTGCTGCCTTTCCTTTCTCTTACTGGAGCACCATCCATCAACTCAAACTTAGCAAGTGCCTCTGTCTCAACATGAGTATTGGGCCCCGACCCTGTTGACTCACGACGCCTGATCTCCAGATCCATATTCTTTATTTTGATTCTTACAAGAAGGAAATATATCTTGCCGATAATAACATCTTTCAGATGGTACTTGCTCTTGTTGTACTCAAACTCAATGTGCAGACAATCCTCGATTCCCACTTCCATCTTGATGCTATTGTTAATAGATGGAGGTAGGGAAAAGATGCGAACCTGAAGCACAGAACGACATCAATATAAACTGTGAGAATGCTACATGACTAATGATTGTGAATTGTACTTATAATCACTTATATGTGAAATCCTGTGAGTAGTAAATTGTGAGCAGGTTTTGAAAGCATAGACAATAGAAGGTGAGGAGCACAATGAACAATATTGCTAAAACAATTCTGATCTCCAAGAAAACGAGAGAAGAGAGATTACCACAAAAGCTGATCTACACAGACAGTTTTGACGAATTTATTACATAAAATTTCACTTGTTCTATTTTTATTTTCTTTGCGTAACAAATCCTATAAACACAGAAATAACGTAAATAGCTCAAAAATATAAGGAACTAACTAAGAAAAGACGAGTGAATTCGAAGTAAAAATATATATAAATATGATCCGATCAAATACCCCCACACTTAACTTTTGCTAGTCCTCGAGCAAAACAAAGAAATTATGAAAAAGTAATAACATGAAAAACATTAGCTTCCCTCTATGTGACCCTCATAGAATTTCATTCAAGAAAACAAATCATCAAGAACCATAGCTAGCATCAAGGAACTAATCCAAGTTCATCTTTCTTATTCAAATATTAGCAGTAATCTTTGAATCATCCTTGAAGTGTAGTGTGTGAGATAGCCATGCTAATGCAATTTCAAGTTTTTATTTTTAAAATCATCATATGCAAACTAGCGACATTCTCACTGAATATTCACTCAATCACACATGTGTTTAGTTTTAATGTGTTTCGCTCAAAGAATCAAATGTGAAATTTCTACCATAAGCTTGCATAAAGATCTCATCTCCACAATCATAATTGCAAAACTTAAATCAAGAGGACTTTTATTGGACGTAATGAGGTTTAGGGAGAGGGTTATTGAAATGAAAGAATAGGTAAACACAAGTTCCAAGCTACAAGCAGTTCTTTCGTTTAGATTTATAAGAACTCAATATTTCCAGCGATTCTTCTAGCATCTCCAACCACACTCTTAAACTGAAACTTTAAAAACTTTTTATTTTCTTTTTATACAATCTTTCTTTTTCTTTTTCTTTTTTCTTTTTTTTTTTTTTTTTTTTTTAATACAAACATGAAATACCCCCACACTTATTTTTTTTGCCAAACACCTTCAAAGTACTTCACAAACATTTCTCATAAGACAATCTCACATTGCTCACTAGCTTGCTTGGAAAGGGTAAGGAAAAAAATGTTTCAGGTATAAGGGTAGACATATCTGGTGATAAGAAATAAAAGGCTCAACATACACGGCTCAAATTGGCAATCTAATGATATCATTCTTATTTGGGAAACATGGTTATTTGGGCCATAGTGGTAAACCTAATGCCTCTATCATTTCCAAGTTCATGCAATCAATGACAAACATTTCGAAAGATCTTTACGCAAGTTCTAGAGATGTATCTCACATAAGTTCATCACACATGAAAGAATAGGAGTGTATGAAAAATGCACACACTTTCAATAGGCTCAAAAACTCACATAGGATGTATATGGTCACTAAATTCACATATAAAGCTTTAAGTCATGCTTTAGTTTCACATTAACAAGGCTATGTGCATTTGGTTTTTCAAGGATGGTCAAACATGTACAAAACTAACAAGAGAATTAGGAATTTCACAAAACACATGTTAACTAAGTTCTTGATAATCGTGGTTCAAATTTGATTCAATTATATCATTGGGTCGGGAAACTAACAAAAATCTAATTCAAAACAATAAGGGAAACAAGACAATATTTTTGGATTTTTAAATTTTCCGAAATTTTTTTTTTTTTAATTTAAATTTTTTTTTTAAGAAAACAAAAAGCAAAAACATAGAAACAATAGAAATTCTAGAGATTTCTACCCCCACACTTAAACTTGACATTGTCCCCAATGTCAGAAAACACTATAATGCAAATAAAAAAATAAAATAAAATAAATAAATAATAAGAAACAAAATAAAACAATTGGACTGAAAACTTCCCTAATTTGCAGTAAAATCAAGCGATGACCCCCAAGCTAAAATTCTGCAATCAACTTCAAGGGTGGAAATAACCAAAAGTTCCTGCAAAGAAAAGGAAAAATTCAGTTAAGTACGCAAGAAAATTAATTAAAAAAAAAAAAATTGCAAACGAAAAATTGAAAATTACGATAAAAGATAATGAATAAAACTAATAAATAATCATTGGTCGTGCTTGTTGACTTTCCACAGCTTTCCTCTTGAACAGGGTGACACTTAGCTTTTCACTTGCAAGTGATGATTTTATGCTATTGTACTGCAAGGCTTTGCTCTTTGGGAATGTTGCAGTTCCTTATTTGTTCTCCAAGCAGATGTGGCAGCTTCTCTTGTTCTTCATCTCAGACTCCTTACGCTGGGATGATTGCGCAAGCTGCATTCTTCTCTGCTTGTTTCCTCTGCATGGCGGGCAGGCACGAGGTAGAGGTGTTGGTCTGTTTCTTTCTTCAATCTTTCCAAGTGCCCACCTCTTGCTCTCTTTCTCCTTGTCCTTAGTTGAGGATGAATCAGCACGTTGTCTCCACATGCTTCGAGGTATCATCTTCACTTCCCTTATAAGTGAGAAACAAAGCGAAAGCACAAGATGATGAGTACTCGAGAGCAGGTGCTGGCTGGAGAAAGGACAGGGAGAAAGCATGATATGAGATACTCTTGCTTTCAACCTTCATGATATGAAATACTTTTGCTTTGAATGGGTTGTTCGCAGGAGTATCCCAAGGAATGAGGAATACAGAGTGACTCGAGAGGGTTCTTTGGGAATGCATTTTTGGAGATGAAGAAGTGTTGAGAGGGTGTGCTGAGAGAGTGTGCTTTTGCTGTGGAAGGCGAAGGTAGAAACTTATAGGACTTGTCTTCACAACCGGAACTGTTCTCTCACTTAGTGTCGGCAGCCGGTGGATGGGTGAAGAATACAAATTACGCGCTTTCTGACAAAGCTGCCCGTAATTTCCGCAAAGCTGCCAGTTGCATGTGACAAGTGCTGACTAGGCTGAGAGAGACAGATGGTTGGAATCGGCACTTCGAGCTCTGAGCATCGTCGATTGTAGAGGTAGCATGTGACACGTGCGGATAAATCTGGAAAAGAAGATTTGCCCGTGGGTTGAAGCCCAGCTTTTGAGAAAGCTAGCGTGTCTTTGACTGTTGAATTTCCCTCTTCGATTTCTGAATTGGTGCTTCGACAAACTGCCCGAGATTTCCGCAAAGCAATTTACGTGTGACAAGTGACGACACGTCCGGACAAATTGATCTTTTGAAATCCGGGGTTCTGCTCGTGGTTTCTGAGCAAGCCCAGCCTTTAAGAAATGAAACGCCTCTTTTGAGAAAAGAATCCGGCTTTTGAGAAAGGAGCCCCGACTCTTCGATTTGCGAGAGGACGCTTCTCTGAGGAGCGCCTCTCCGATTTCTTCTTTTTATAGAGGCGTTAAGCTCACACTTGAGCACCCTCCTGTAAACACTCCCTTCTTGCACTTGTTTAATCTTGATCATTCCGACTCTCTTCTTTCTTCACCACCTCTTAAAAATGTCTGGCCCTTCTGATCGTCGTTTTGACTTGAACATTGGTGAAGAGGCAGCTCCGCCTTCACCAGACAACATATGGCGGCCAACCTTCATATCCCCTACCGGTCCTCTTACCGTGGGGGATTCGGTGATAAAAAATGACATGACCGCTGCGGTGGTGGCCCGAAACCTTGTCACTCCCAGAGATAACAGATTGCTCGCTAGACGGTCCGATGAATTGGCGGTTAAGGAGTCTCTGGCTCTTAGCGTGCAGTGTGCGGGTTCTGTATCCAACATGGCCCAACGCCTATTTGCTCGAACCCGTCACGTTGAATCGTTGGTGGCTGAAATACAGAGTCTCAAAGAGGAGATTAGAGGACTCAAACATGAAAATAAACAATTGCACAAGCTTGCACACAATTATGCCACAACCATGAAGAGGAAGATTGACCAGATGCAGGACACCGATGGTCAAATTTTACTTGATCATCGGAGGTTTGTGGGTTTGTTCCAACAACATCTGCCTTCGTCTTCTGGAGCGGCACCGCGTAGTGAAGCTCCAACTGATCAACCTCTGCCGCCTCCTCCTTCTGTGGCCCCGCCGACTGCTGAAGCCCCGCCTACTACTGAAGCACCACCCGACCAATGAATACTATTAGTTTACATTATTGTAAAATATTTGTACTTTTTTTTTTTTTATGTATTTTTTTTTTTTTTTTTTTGCATTAATTTTAAATTTTATCTTTTTTTTTTTTTTTTTTTTTTAATGTGTAAATTAATGTAAAGAGACTTTGGTTAACCTTCCCCCACACTTAAACTAAATAACACAAACTCACAGAAATCAACCAATTAACACAACTAACTAAACAAAACAAAATGAAAGCAGTAAAGATAAGGGTGGAAGAATGCAAAGCTGATTGGGTTAGTGATTCCAAAGTCTCCCTTCGTTGAATGCTTGGGTTGCCTCCCAAGAAGTGCTTGATTTAACGTCTTTAGCCGGACGCATCTTTCCTTTAAATTTCCCTCGGCTCCATTTGAACCTAAAATCAAAGAAAGAAAAATAAATCAAATATCAAAAGTAAAATACACAAACACCAATATAAACATAAACAAAAACAAAAATAAAAGGATTAGCAAAGTTGCTAATCCCCGGCAACGGCGCCAAAATTTGATGCGAAAATTACTTGACACACAAATTAAACCCTCTTTTTGACAATTGTAGTATAGATGTAAGTAGGGTATCGTTCTAGGCCGGGGATTAGGAGGGATTGCTAATCTATTCTAAATTAATTTAAAAATATTAAATAAGACTCAAGGACACAAAATTAGGCTAAAAACTCTAATAACTCGAAACACACTTAAAATGACTCAAAATAATGAAAACAATTAAATTAAACACTAGGAACTGAAATGGAAGGAAATTAAATTAAAAGACTAACAATAAAGAAAACTAACTAAATAAAATAATTTAATAATGGATGGGTGTTTGGTTTTGATGAAAAGTAAATTAAACTTAATTAAATTACAGAATTGATAAAAACATAAAATTAAGGTAAAATGATAAATGACGGATTAGCTAGAGGGTTCTTCTCCACACATGACACATATGCAACCTAAATTGATTTTCAGTTGTTCTTTCAATAAATTATTAATCTCAATACTCCAGATTAACCGTGAACAGCACTTTTTTAATCTTCAAGTTTTCCTTAAGTTATTGAATTGGACGGGAAAACGCATACAACAATTCAAAACATTCTTCAAAAGTCCCCTACGTGAAAAGCACAATAGAGATACAATCAAAGATCATTAAACTTTGTGAAAACTATAAGCATTGACGAGGCATTCGTAACTATGAAAAGCATGATACTCTTGCCAAGAATTTACTTAACGTGATTGTGACTAGCAACCTTTACTACTTGTGAAAATAAGTTCATAACGATTAGGTGAAATTCACTTATATTCTAGCATCAAATTCATGCATGTAAATTAAGCGTGCACTCTCAACCAACATACACAAATCAGTTTTTATACGAACGGATAAGTAAATTGAAATCACAACTTATGAAATCACAACCGAAGGTAATCAATTCATATTACAAATATATTCATGGTTTTGAATTAACCTCTAGCCAAAATAAAATTTAATTACACATTATTAAAAATAGAAATAAAATAGAAGTTTGGAAAGATTTAACCGAGAGAATAGATTGAAGCCTTCTGCTCACTGTGCTCTGATGCTTCAGTTTCTTGACTCTCTGCCAATCTGCCCGTATTTCCTGCTCTCCCCCTGGACTCCTTCCTCAGCGCCTCACAGTCCGAGTGTGGACTCCCTATTCGCACTGCTTAATCTCTCTTCCACGCTGCCCCAAAGGCAGCTCTCTGCCTCTCGGTCCTCACCCTTCCTGCGCCTCCTGCGCACTGCTGCCAAAGCAGCCCCCCCAGTCTCTCCGCGTGTCTCTGCGAGCTGCCCAAAGGGCAGCTCCTTTCTCCCGCTCCAAGACCCCCCTACTGACTTCTCCCGCTCTCCCTTATCTCCCCTCGTTCTCACCCTGCTGTAAAGACAGCCCCCTCCTGTCCTCCGCACTACTTCCTTTATTTTTTATATTTTTTTCTTTCTTTTTTCTGGCCAGCTGCAAAGGCAGCCCTTTCCATCCCCTTTCACGTGCACTCCTCTCCCTCTTTTCACGCCTGCTTTCTTTCTTTTCTTTGGATCCGTCTTTCCCATTTTTCCTTTTAATTTTTTTATTCCTTCTTTCTGGCAGCCTTGCTGCCTTTCCTTTCTCTTACTGGAGCACCATCCATCAACTCAAACTTAGCAAGTGCCTCTGTCTCAACATGAGTATTGGGCCCCGACCCTGTTGACTCACGACGCCTGATCTCCAGATCCATATTCTTTATTTTGATTCTTACAAGAAGGAAATATATCTTGCCGATAATAACATCTTTCAGATGGTACTTGCTCTTGTTGTACTCAAACTCAATGTGCAGACAATCCTCGATTCCCACTTCCATCTTGATGCTATTGTTAATAGATGGAGGTAGGGAAAAGATGCGAACCTGAAGCACAGAACGACATCAATATAAACTGTGAGAATGCTACATGACTAATGATTGTGAATTGTACTTATAATCACTTATATGTGAAATCCTGTGAGTAGTAAATTGTGAGCAGGTTTTGAAAGCATAGACAATAGAAGGTGAGGAGCACAATGAACAATATTGCTAAAACAATTCTGATCTCCAAGAAAACGAGAGAAGAGAGATTACCACAAAAGCTGATCTACACAGACAGTTTTGACGAATTTATTACATAAAATTTCACTTGTTCTATTTTTATTTTCTTTGCGTAACAAATCCTATAAACACAGAAATAACGTAAATAGCTCAAAAATATAAGGAACTAACTAAGAAAAGACGAGTGAATTCGAAGTAAAAATATATATAAATATGATCCGATCAACACATCCATTCACCTACCACTACATCCACTCATTTCACCCAACACATTCCACTCATTTCACCAACAACACATCCACTCATTACAACCACCCAACACATTCACCTACCACTACATCCACTCATTTCACCCAACACATTCACCTACCACTACATCCACTCATTTCACCCAACACATCCATTCACCTACCATTACATCCACTCATTTCACCCAACACATCCACTCATTTCACCCAACACATCCACTCATTTGAACCATCTAACACATTCACCCACCATTACATCCACTCATTACCACAACCCACTACATCCTCTTCCTAGCCTATAAATATATCCATCCAAAGACACATTTGGGGGGACAGTTTAGGGAGAAGGGAGGAAGACACATTCTGCCGCAAGGCAGAGTCTTTTCTTCTTAACCATTCTACACATTCCCACAACAAAAACACAATTCCATGCATCTTCATTTCCCTTTCCTTGCCATGACCTCCATCCAACCTAAACACATTCAGCCATTCCCTTCCATATATCTATACGCATCCATCAAACCACACCTTATGCCGCAACAAAGAGAAGAATGAGGACCCTTGGACGTGCTTGCCATTCAAGTTGGATTGTTCGAGCGTTTTTAGGTGTTTTCATTCTTTTGTTTTCAATGTCTAAATTTGTTTATCTTTGCTTTGTGAGTATGAGGAACTAAACCCCCCTTAGCTAGGGGGGAATTCAAAGCCATGAACATACTTGTAATATGAATTGATTACCTTTAGTTGTGATTTCATAAGTTGTGAATTCAATTTGTTTAACTGCTTGATTGATGACTTATTCGTGTATGTTTATTAAGAGTGCACACTTAGTTTGCATGCATGACTATGATGCTAGAGTATAAGGGAGTTTCACCTAATAGTTACAAACTTATATTTACAAGTAGTGGAGGTCGCTTATAAACGATCGCGTTAAATGAATTCTTGGCAGGAGTTTCATGCTCATCATAGTAACGAATGCCTCGTCAATACTTTTAGTTTTCATAATGCTTAATGATCTTTGATTGTATCTTTATTGTGCTGTTCACGAAAAGGACTTTTGAAGAATGCTTGAATTGTTGTATGCGTTTTCCCATCCAATTCAATAACTTAAGGAGAACTTGAAGGTTAATTTAAGCAGACTTAATTAACCTGGGGTGTTGAGTTTCATGATTTATCGAAAGAACAACTGAAAATTGGTTAATGTGCAAGTGTGTCATGTGTGGAGAAGAACCCTCTAGCTAGCTCATCATCCATAGTTTACCCAAATTCATCCAAAATCTGTTTTAGTTTAGAATTTGTTTGTTTTGTTTTCAAATTCGTCAAAATCAAATCCCCCTTTACTTTAAAGTGTTTTATTAGTCAAAATTTGTTTTGATTTTTGTTTTTAAGTGTCTTGAGTCAAGTTAGAACCTAATTTCGTCCAAAATCATCCCTAGAGTCAGTTTAGAGTCTAATTCATTGTTTTAAGCTGTTTTGAGTCTTTTAAACTATTTTGAGTCTTTTTAGTTTGTTTGCATCTTTTAAGTCTAGTTTGGTGTTTTAAACTTAATTTTATGTTTTTAAGTCAATTTAGAGGTTATTAGCAAGCTCTTCTAATCCCCGGTCTAGAACGATCCCTACTTATATTCTTTACCACAATTGATACAAGAGGGTTTAATTTGTGTGTTAAGTAAAATTCGCACCAGTTACCCGATGCAATTGCCTGTAATAAATGCACAGCCTTAAATTTCCATCTTTCTTCCTCACAAAAAGGACTGGAACTCCCCAAGGTGAAGTACTAGGTTGAATAAAACCTTTATCCACTAATTCTTGCAATTGAACTTTCAATTCCCTTAATTCAGTAAGAGCCATTCTATAAAGAGTCAAAGATATAGGATTCATACCTGGAAGCAGATCAATAACAAATTCCACATCCCTATCTGGCGGCAACCCAGGCAAATCCTCAGGGAATACATCCGGAAAATATCTGACCACACATACATCCTCCACACTACTAGGAGCATCATCATTCAACACCACATGAGCCAAATATCCCTGACAACCTTTTGACAACAATCTTTTGGCTTTCATGGCAGAAATAACACCATGCCTCACCCCACTAGGCTCTCCTACAAATGTAACTTCAGGAAATCCAGGACAATGAAATGTGACTGTCTTTCCATAATAATCTATCTTGGCATGATTATAGTGCAACCAATCAGTGCCCAAAATCACATCAAAATCCATAATATCCAATGGCATAAGATTAGCCGGCATAACAACATCCTGTACTATACTAGACGTCCTGGATATACCCGATCCAGAAAACATCGATCCCCTCTAGGCATAGAAAACTCTAAATTATATCCTAGAGGTGTAGAATGAGGTTGTGTCACTTAAGCAAATGTATGAGAGATAACAGAATGCGTAGCACCACAATCAATCAATATTCTAGCAAAATGACCAAGAATATTTAACGTACCCATGATTAAATCAGGATTGTTCTGAGCATCTTGCAGTGTCATGTTATGGATACGTCCTTGATTATGCTATCGTCCACCACGACCTCTATTAGCATGAACACCACGTCCTTGTCTAGGTTGACCAGACTGCATAGAAGATCCTGCGCTACTAGCAGCAATCTCTCTCTACTAGGGCTGTCATCCTTGGTACCACTGAGATCCACCGACTGAATGTGGCTGGTACGACATAGAACCTCCATGATACTGAGGGTACCCACTCTGATACTAAGGATCCTGAGAGTACTGATGTTGTCCTGAGGTGTAAGGAGCGGCATCGCCTTGATAATGATAGGCACCTCCTCGTCCAGTCTGGGCATATCCACTAGATCCTAAAGCTTGCTGGGTCGGTGCAGGTGGTGGAAAGAAAGTCTGCTGGGGTCTCTGCTAATTCTGAGGGCATTGAGCAGCCCTATGACCCATCTGTCCACAAGTGTAGTATCCACTGCTGCCTCTCCTACACTCCTCAAAATGCCGATTATTACACATGCGGCATAAAGGAGCACTTAAACCACCAAAGTCTCTCTGCCTCTGAAATCTAGGGCCTCCAGTAAATCTACCACCTCTTCTCTACCACCTTTTCTCTTAAAATTATGGGTCTTACGAGGTCCCTGAAATGTTTGCCCTTTGCCCTTATCATCTCGCTTTCACTGGGCATGCTCTCCGAGTCCTCAATCCATAGTAAAACCTCATAAAACTCCTGGTAAATGGCACAATGAGTCGATGTCGCTATGGAACCCCATTTCTTCTTAGTACCCAATCTGAAGTGATGAAGCATCTCAACCAGATTAGCAGCAACCTCCGGACCATAACGCGACAAATCAGTGAACATCCTATAATACTCATTAGATGACATCTTTCCTTGCTTCAGATGAGTAAACTCTTGTTTCTTATGATCAATGTACTCAGGAGGAATGAACCTTTTTTGAAACAACTCTTTAAACACTCCCCAGTCTGCAATCTCTGCTGGGGTCAACTGGTGGGACTCCTGTCTCCACCAAGATGCAGGCTACTCTCGCAAAAACCAAGTAGTCGTCTCGACCCACCTATCAGGAGGAAGGTTCCCCTGACTTTGCATCACAAGAAAGGTCTTCTCAATATGATTAAGCCATTTTTCCGCTCCCTCATGTCCTTTATTTCCTATGAAGTGATTCAATTTCAGGTTATACACAGTCTCAAAAGGTGTCATCTAGGGAGGACGTAATGCAGTCTGAAGGGCAGTAACTATAGCTTCCCCTAATTGAGCAATATTAGGGAAACTAGGCTCATCTGAGTGACGGGGCTCTCTACAAGGCGGCATAGTTCTGACATAAGACATCACAAGGATTAGAATATTCAAGAACTATACAGGACTGCTAAACCTAGGCTCTGATACCAAACTGACACACCACGACCGAGATCAAGGCATGCTAGCTGTCACGTGAGGGTGACGTAGCCATGTGCACAGTGCGGAAGCAATGAAGATAAGAATTATATGAATAATTAAAAATCAAAACTACTAGAGTGCACTACTAAACAGGAAGTGTTAAGAGTAAGATACAAAAGTAAACACTCATAATCAGAGCATATAAAGTTTAGGTGCAGTCCAATAGGACAAGTACTAATTACAGTACCTTAAGATGTCCTACAATTATTTAAATAGGTCAGAACGGCCGAAGTCTTCACACCAAGCAACTGCAAACTTACCTAAAACCTGGAGGGGCGCAAAACAGAAAACGTGAGTGGGCAAAAACAAATGTTATAACAGAGTAAGCAATTCAGGTAACAATACTTTCATATAAATGTAACATGTTAGCCAGAATCACTGTGGTAGTCTGTACGGCTGAATTCATAGCTCAAAATCAATCTAGTCAGAGTCATTATAATGACCTATACGACAACATACTGCACAAGAGTCGGAACCAAAGGAAAAGGTCTGTACAACAATAATGGGTGTAATATAATCATGCTCAATTCTACTCACACATAATAGCTGGGCGATAAATCGCTAGTCACCTATGAGTCGGAACCATAAATAAGGTTTGTATGACAAGACTGTACACCAAAATTGTATCCAATATGAGCATATGGTGCGGGAGGTGACATAATAAACAGGCGTGTGCCATATCTCTGGCTAAATCATAATCACCCTAGGTGCAGTTTTAGGTGCTCAACATTATTCAATCACATATCGCACCATTGACAATTCACATAACCAAACATAACTCACCTGAGCTTACCTGAGCGTCCACAGCACCACATTTATATATATAAAGCATCATATACCAATTCATATACGAATTATACTTATATGCATGGCATTTATGGCATACTTTCATTTAAACATATATTTCTGGGAAAATATCAAGTATATAAATATATACTGAAAACCAAAAGCCCACTCACTGGTATGTCGAAGGGTCGTAGCCCTCGAGTAGCCCTTGAACACGCTCGTCCTCGGGATAAGTCTTACCTATATGCGAATTAACTATAAAAACGTTATTTAAAGCACATAGGCAAAACTAGCTAATAACTTCTCATACAATGCTCAATTTTGGTATTTGAATATACCACAGTGACCTACACAACTCCACGAACATCCCCATATTTTTAGAATAATTTTCTGACCACCCATGCGCCGACCAAGGCACGACAATACACGTCCCCACGCGCGGCCACGTGACAGGCATACTGACGGCATCAGTCAACGCCGTCAGGAATATTCCGTCAAATAGTAACAGAATCTATTAAATTTAACTGACGCCGTGGAATATTCCTTCAAACTTGATGGAATATTCCATCATCCCTAACCTTGAACCTGCGGCGACCGTCGTCGGTGCCGGAAACTGGGTAAAACTTTAAAACGCTTATTCTCCTTCGTTTCTTCACCATTTTTTATGAAACTTGAACCATTGGAAAGCTGGAGATGAGAGGAACGACGTTATACCTGTTTGAAGCCTCGAAAACCACTGAATCACGCCTGAGCAAGCTCAATAATTCCGGCCAAACTTGTAGTGCTTCGATCTCACTCCTCCGATGTCCAATTCACTCCATTTTTCTTCTCCAAGCCTCACAAGGACGTCCTAAAGCTTCCTATGTCCTTAAAATTCCCTGAAACACAAGATTTTACGTGTGCATGAACTGTGCACAAAATCGAGGTTAGGGTTTCTCGGGTTTTTCACGGTTTCAAGTCCTAAGGATAGTATAGATGTACTCAAGGGCTTGCAAGGAACGAGAATCTCACCTTTAGAACGTCGATCCATGCATGAGTGTGAGCTTTGTGCTTGTCCGTATGTGAGGGAAAGAGAGAGAGTCCGAGAGATGAGAGAGCACGGGAGAGAAGAGAGAAGGTGCGTGTGTTGTGTGTGAGCTCCACGTGGTCACCACCCAACCAAGGAAATAACATCTAAGTCTCCAAAATAAGTCACACACACACACTAAAATTTCAATATCCAAGGATAAAACCGTCATTTTACATCACCAATAATAATAATTCGGGACGGGCTATGACAATAACACTAGTTATATCACATATTATATATACTAGAAAAATGTCACACACTCTATGCGTGAGAAACATGATTTTTATTTTTATTTTTTTCGAATTTTGTTTTTTAAATTTTTTATGGGAGGAGTTATTTGTTCTTAACGGGGTTCATAGACATCTAAAAAGGGGGTTGGTGTTAAGAAGAGAGAAAGAGAGTAAGTTTAGAGGGTATTGATAGGGTGACATGGTCGTGGGGGTAAAGAAAAAAATAGCAAACTTGGCATGGCTGCCATTCGAATTGGTGATCCTAAGCTTGTTCCAGCTTCAAGATGACGGAATTGGGATTGATCGAAGGATCAAAGGGGATTGAGAGGGAATTATATTAATATGTAGTTTATATATATAATTATATAATTATATATATATATATATATATATATAGATATATAATATACAACAATTTCTCGGGTTTTAGATATAAAATTAAATTGAAAAAGGATAGCATATGCAATATGCTAATGATAAATTTGATGACAATGATGGAGATGGTGGTAACTTGCAGAGGGGGTTTGGGAAGGCGGCTATAAGTAATGGATTTCCAAATATTAATATACTTTTCTTGCTTTTTAAAAGTAAGAAAAATTACCACCGAAATTAGACACATTTTTTCTTGAAACATTGGTCAACTAGAGCATGCAGTGGAAGTTGCAACCATATATACGTACACATATATGTATATATACACAATTATGTAAAAGTAGTAAGCTACAAGCGAAAGAAACTTAGAAATCCAACAAGAAAACCTTTGATTTTTTGGTTTGATTGCCATATATTGAGTCTTGACCCAAAAAAACGAGGACATGTTCATGGTATTATATACCAAGTCGACATTTTTTTCTCTTCCATACAACGATATTAGAAGTGAGGATTTGCGCTAAACCGCAAAAAGGGATTGCTGTTGCCTCATGTGTTCAAACCACCTCGCCTTGATTTGGACTTGAGCAATGCTTTTGCTTCAAAGTCAGAGAAATTGCAGGATTCGCTCGGCTATCGCAAAATTCTTCGACTTCATCAGCCTTTTCGTTGCTACAAAATTGCAAAGACTTTATAAGTAACACGAACGGTTGTCAGAAGAAACTGTACACAATCGCCTACCGGGCTAAGGACAGAAATCATTCTGCTTACCGGTGTCACAATGTCTCTCACGAAATGGGTGAGCATCATCCCAGCGCTGTCTTTGGTCAGGATCAGGTCCCAGTTCTTCTGCATTCATAGCCAAAAATAGTTTACTCTCCAATTCCACACTCATCTAAAACATGTTTCCAGGAATTAATAAAACTCGTGCCTTTAACCATCTCCACGCTGTTTCACAGCATTCTAAGCTTGTACCAATAAGTCCGTAAATGATGTATTGATCTCGAACCTGAAAATAATTAAGATGAAGTAAGCTGTAAACTGGCAAAAAAGTTCAGAACCTCCAGAACTGTAACCGGGTCTGGAGAAGATGGAAAAAAACCCTGATACAAGGTCAAAACGTAAAGAAAAAAGTCCAAGTTACTTTCGTCTAAGCAAGAGACGGAGAATAGGGGAATGCCGGAAAATGCAAGCTTTTCAATCTTACGTAGAATCCTTTCCTTCTCTTGCACTGTATTCACTTCTCTGTAAACATTTAATGGGGAATCAAAACCTTCTCTATTTGAACTGCTAGCATTCCTCATCACGGCAATGTAAACAGCCTGCAGGACAATGTTCAGACTTCTGCCTGTTAAACTCGAAAATGCCTAATAAGGATGAGGAAAGTAGCGGAGTGTTTCTGTCGTTCAATAATGTCTGAAATCAGTCTAATGCTTCTTTTTATGCTTTGTAATGGCCGAACGTAACCAAATCTTGCAAGATTTCTGCTCTCTGAAGTGCACTGAAGTGACTCTCTCCTGGTACTGATTCCCAACCAAGTTTTCTGTATGAATACATTCAAATATATTAAGTATGTTAGCTTTAAACTCTTGTTTAGCGATCCTATATAAAGTATTACCGCATGATCGTGAGGAGACTCCAAAACATCACAACAACATACAATGTTCATTTTAGGTAAGGAAAAAGAGAGAGAAACCAATTTTACTGGCATCGAATTCACAATCGCTGGCCAAAATACAACTCATTCAATAAGTTAAAAAGGAAAAAAAGGTTTTCACATGCTAATAATGTGTGTTCTACTAAGCTGAAAACAGGAGGAGACTAATGAAAAACTTTTTCAACTCATTTCCGAATCTGGGATGGCCTCACTGGAGATTTCAACAACATTATAACAAACCTGCAGTTGCATATACAACGCAAAAGATAATGCTACCATAAATAGTTGGTGCTGCTACTGATATTCACCAAGACAAAATTTTGTACTTACATCTATCAATTTTGTTACGACAAATATTATCTTCTTATTTTCTGTATGCATCCATCAAAGAAAGCAAAGATCAAAGTGACTGTTCATAAGCTTCACATGGAGCATATGCATCATCCAGAATGCATGAAATGTGAGACTCGGAGCTATAAACCGTCTAATTATGAATGGCTTATAATGGCTCAAAATCAAGTAAACAATCTGAAAGGCGAAACCACAGAATCAAAACAATCTGAAAAGTGACAAATTGAACACACCGAATTTCTCCGTTGCTTCTAAGCTTGCTCAATAGCCTTCCTAAGCTAGCTGCAAGCTTATCTTCATAATTGACGCCAAAGAAACCGCTCTGCTTGATGTTAACCTTGACCACAGTTGTTCATCACATTTCTGTTTATTCTTTAAATCATTATCAGAGGAATCGACATGATCTGAAATGTTCACTTCTGTTGACTTTGTTTCCAAAAGGAAAGTCCTGCGCCTCTCATACGAACCAAGTGAAAAAGTTATTGGAAGTATCCATTTCCCATCACCATGCACAGCGGATGACAGGAAATGTGTCTGCAAAACAAAAAATTCATTAGATTTCTGCAGATAATATGATTTTGGTATTGACTATTACGGAGATAACAGGATATCCCTTTTCCTTTGTCCAACCATCCATCATTTCACTGACTTTGACACCAGATTCCTCCGAAAGAACACTCCATAAATCTTCTGTCTTTGCATTTTTGCCAGAATATCGTTTTATATAGGAACTTAACAATTTTCCGATTGGGTAATGAAGCCCCACAGTAAATAAACAAACTGAATATATGTTAACACATTTAACTGATTACAGAGAGTAAATTGACAATGTACTGCAAACTAGAATGTCTTCATAACAAGAACTCTTCAATTTCCCATCTTTGGCCTTCATGGAATTGCAGAAAACTGTCAAGGATTGCAAGGGCCTAATTTCAAGCAGTGCATTTGGTGATAAGATTAAGATGCAGAATACTGTCAAGGATTGCAAGGCCTAATTTCAAGCAGTGTATTTGGTGATAAGATTAAGAAGAGTACTTCAGCCCACAGTATTCACTGTGAAAACTTTAAGTTATTGGTACGGCATGAAAGGTAATCTCGCTAGGGGGACATCAATTTTGTACCTGGAATACGTCATCCCCAAGATAATCCTGCAGCATTCATAACAGAAGATCCCTTTTTATAGCTGATTTCATCTAAGACTTCAGGAATTGCCAACCAGCAGATAAATATGCTGCATAGAGCAGTTTTTGTACCCCCTCCCTCATCTGAAATGTTAAAATGAATATAAGATGAAGCATGCTCTCAAAGATCAGATAACTATATCCTGTGAAATGCCATCCAGTTGGAAGGTATAGAGAGCTGAAAGACCGAAAAAATACCCTTGTCACAAAATCGAAAATCCTCATTAAGCCACAAATCGGTCCACCATTCCATCGTCATGTGATGCTTCATGTGCTACAACTATTGCCATCTAACAAAACAAGAAAAGGGTTGATAGATATTTCATCAGACTATTCCGTGGAGCCTTTTACAACAGCAAAAGTGCAACAAAGCTTAAAGTGGAATTAGAAATTAAACTTATTCTTTGCTTCCTTGCCATCGTGGAATGCAAAGGATCATAAAGCAGTTCATTTTCACAATATGTGATCAAACCATAATTCTCCATTGCCCCACCAGAAAATTGAGGAACCACAACCACATCGAGTTTGGGGAGAAAGTATGACGTTGGAAGTATCTAGATGTAACGATCACTCAGTTAAATAAAATAACCACAACAGCAGTGAAAGAAATAAAACTTACTTGGAGAAAGGATCGGGCGCCATAACAGCAACTTTTAGAGCAAAGTCCCCTTTGTCACTCTTCCCAACAGGGCAATATGCACGAACCAGTACCCCCGCAGACAAAGTTTAAGTAATATCTAAAACGAATTCTGTTACACAATTGAACAGTGTCCGCCTATTTGCATACCATCGGATGTTGTGTCTTCGATATAATAGAATACACCAACAACAGCCACTAAATAAGTTGACATGATAGAAGACTCCTCAAAATAAGCAGTCTACTCTTAACATTTGCATCAAGCTTCTCATTGACAATTGGCATATTGGATAAAGCTGTCAGCTCCAGTGGAACATCTACTGCTATCTTGAAAGTGTCCTATCAGCAAAAGAAAGAAGAGTTGTCGGATTTAAGCAAATTTATGTGACTGTTTTAATCATGGAATTTTAACAAGCGAACTTAGAGGTTGCATCTATAACATTTCAACAATTACGGGAACTTCTCAAATATGAGCAGTGTACCTTCAGAGCAGGTTCATCGCAACATGGAAAGCTCCACCATGCATCTACAGGTTCGAATTGAGTAATTGCCACATTCTTCTTCTCTAACCCGTCCATATTGGTGCTGAGAAAGTATCAGATGCTTTCATTAAAAACCTTGTTTGGTGACAAAGAAACTACCGGGGACAAAAGCAAATTAAGCACAACAAAATTTCCACTTTTTTTTGTAAGAGAAAATTTTCCTTCTATTTTCTTAGCAACCAAACAGACAGCAGCCTGACAGTCGCAAAATCCAATAAGCAATTCATTGTGTTCGGAAATACTCTTTCCCATAGCTGCAGCAACTTATAATTTACCAACCAACTGATTCAAATTTTCTTACCATTTATAGAACCCTTTCAGGTGCGCTTTAAGGACTGCTGAAAACTCAATCCTCAAAACTCTTTCACCAACACCAAGTGATTGATCCAACACCAAAACAAGAAATTCATCATCACCGTCCAAAACATCTCACAGGTGGTACTGCTGCTGCAAATTAAGAATGAAAAACCTTTTATACTAAAAACCCAACAAAACGAAAATCCAATAAAATCAAATCATTGTTGATCAAGAATAAGTTACTTGGCCTCGAGAGCTGGTGAACAAAACTTGGATGAACATCAAGTTCAAGAGCATTCCAGACAAGAAACTTGGTCTCTTGGACTATGCTAACGTTGATCTGCAGCGCTGGAGAATGCGCTCGCTTCACATATCAAGCTTGAGATGAAGATCGTAGCATTTCAGAACTGCAAAATTTGGCAACCTTGCTTGGCCTTTGAATTGTTGTGTGCTTTGGTTTTGCTCCATCTCAGTGTGTAGTGAAGTGCTGAACAAGGGAGGAGTTCAGTCATATTTTTTGAGTGGTGACCGGAGAAAAACTTCAGCACACGTTTCTATGCATTTGTCTCAAATCCAGCCGGTAATGACAGTTACCTTCTGAATCTCTAATGCTTCAGTCTTGTGATGATCCTAAGGTTGTCTTTGCTTTATGTGTTTTTAGCCAACTCCTTGACATGAATGGGCCAAAGTGATGTTACCATTTTAGTTTTATGTGTTTTTAGTACGAGTGATATTTTCTTTATTAAATTTTATTATTATTAAGAGGAAGGGGAGGGTTCGGAACTATTACAATAATTTAGAAGCACCAGCCAGATCTTCTTCACAAAACACTTCCAAGTGCTTTTTTGGGGGCGATTGGATTTTTATAATGTATTTATAATAAAAGCACTTCTAGCAAAAGCACTAATGAGCATACATGTTTTCTAGAGAAGCAATCTCAAATGGGCACAAAGAAACTCAACCCGAAGAAAACTGTGATGGAATTCAAATGATAATTAACTCGTACAAAATTGGCAATGCTGCCTCAGAATTTGATCCCGAGTTCTACGTAAACTAAACAGTTGCTCAGCCTAACCATTGAGAAATCCAACAAAAAACTGAATACAAAGACTACACCAATGCCTATTAGGCTCTAACTCCGTGAACCAAATGATGATAACATAAGACTACATTATTACTAGAGCAGAGCATACTCAGCAACTAATTCTTTGGCACCTTACTCAACAAGTACTTCTTCAAAACATCCATCACAGACCCAAAATCCGCCTTCACTTGCATTGGCGGGTTAGCATACTTGCAAGCCAAATCCTTGATATCATTTGAATGATAATCAATCTTCGACTGCGTAAATTTCAACCCATGAGCCGTGCTCACCACCACAGTCCGGTCATTTGTGCCTATGATCCCTTGGTTCCGAAGCTTAATCAATGCAGCCAATGCCACACCAGTGTGAGGACATATGAACATGCCAGTGGAGTCTGCTTGAGCCATGGCATCCATCAACTCCTGCTCACTGGCTTCCTCCACAATCCCATTCGACTTCTTCAGTGCATACACGGCTCTGTCTATCGAAACAGGATCACCTATTTGGATTGCGGATGCAAACGTAGTGTTCGCCTTCACGGGCTTGAACTCTTGATCCCACCCTGCCTTGTAATGCAAGTACAGCGGGTTCGCATTTGCAGCTTGGGCACAAACAAGCCTAGGAATCTTATCTACTAGCCCCAACTCTTTGCACATATGAAACCCTTTGTAGAAAGCATATATGTTACCCAAATTTCCCCCTGGAACTATGACCCAATCCGGCACTTCCCAATCAAACTGCTGCAAAATCTCTATTGCGGCGGTTTTTTGACCCTCTAATCTCAAACTGTTCAAAGAATTGGCCAAATAAATCGGTAGCTCCGCCGTGACTTCTCGAATCAGCTGCATACAACCATCGAAATCAGTATCAATGCTCAGCACGAAGGCCCCATTGGCAATGGGTTGAACCAGCTGAGCCAGAGATATCCGATTTGCGGGTAGAAACACAATCGATGGTATCCCAGCTGCGGCACAGTAGGCCGATAAGGCGGCGGATGTGTCTCCGGTGGAGGCACAGCCGACGCCGACCACGGGGCGGTTCATTTTCCTCAGCCGGTTCACTTGGCTGACCAAAACAGTCATGCCCAAGTCCTTAAAACTGCCAGTGTGGCTAATCCCACAGTGTTTGACCCACAAATCGTTCATGCTTAGAAACTGTTTGCCATAACGCTCAGCCCAGAAGAGATTGGAGTTACCTTCAAAAGCGGAGACAATGTCGTCGCTGTCGATCTCGGGTAGGACCCACTCCTTCTTGCTCCAAACGCCGGAGCCGTAGGGCCAGGTGGTCTTGCCGATCCGGGAGTCGAAGAGGTCGCGCCAGTACTTGCCGTCGTAGTTTTTGAGGGCGGCCATGTCGTGCTGGACGTCGAGGAGGCCGCCGGAGTTGGATCGGTAAACGATCTCGTCGAGGGAGTAGGACTCGGCGGCGGAGGAGGAGGGGTCGGCGTTGAAGGGGACGTAGCGGGCGGAGAAGTGGTGGGAGTGGGTGGTGTTGTGGCGGCGAGCCTCGTCGCGAATGTTGTGGGGAGGGTGGTCGGAGGAGGAAGAAGAGGAGGAGGGAGGAGTGGAGGTGGAGACGCATTTGATGGTGGTGGCGAAATGGGGTTTGGTTGAGGGATGGAGGGAGGTGGGATTTTGTGGTTTGAGGGAGAGAGGGGAAGATTGGAAGAGAGAGGAAGAGGCCATTGTGGGAGAAAGAGAGAGAGAGAGAGAGAGAGAGAGAGAGAAAATGGTAGTGGCGCTTTGGTGGCTGGTTGGTTTGAAATTTGAACTGATGTATCGTTTAGGCCTTAAGGTGAGTTTCGATGGTTAAATCGAACTGCACCGACTTTAATTATTTTGGCAATCGATTTTCAAAATTTTTAGAGTACGGTTAAACGAATCGACTCACACATATTTCATTCTATTTTTTTAATCATTATTAATACATGTAGCAATAAGGCCGGCGATGCTGTATGGCACAGAATGTTGAGCGGTGAAGCATCAACACGTACACAAAATGGGTGTAGCAGAGATGAGGATGCTTCGTTGGATGTGTGGGTACACGAGAAAGGATAAGATTAGGAATGAGGATATCCGAGGTAAAGTAGGAGTAGCCGAAATTGTAGGAAAATTAAGAGAAAATCGGTTACGGTAGTTTGGACATGTGCAAAGAAGGCCTACTGACGCTCCGGTTAAAAGATACGACTACGGGACAGAGGTTCAGGGCCGGAGGGGTAGATGAAGACCTAGGAAAACTTTGGAAGAGACACTAAGAAAAGACTTAAAGTATTTGGATCTAACGGAGGACATGACACAGGACCGAGCACAATGGCGTTCTAAGATTCATATAGCCGACCCACTCAGTGAAAAAGGCTTTGATGTATTTAACCCAATACGTTGAAATGAAGCAAAACTTATTTATTGATATCTCCGATAAGTTACAAATATGTACATATACATGAGTCAAAATAAACAAACAAGAGGGAGCCTTCACAAAGGTTGCTTAGGAGAAGTCTCAGCAGTCGGTAGAGCCCCAGAAAGAGAAGGCACCGGAGGGGGATTATTCGGAGCCTCAGTACTGGACAAAACCCTAGAAGGAGGAGGCATCGAAGGTTGATCATTTGGAGCTTCAGTACGCGGTACAGCCTCAGAAGACGAAGGCAATAAATGCCTTTGGAACAAACCCACAAACTGCTAATGATCAAGTAAAACCTGACCATCAGATTCCTTCATCTGGTCAAGCTTCCTCTTCATGTTTGTAGCATAGTCATGTGCGAGCCGGTGCAACTGTTTATTCTCATGCTTGAGCCATCTAATCTTTTGTTTGAGACTCATCACTTCAGCCGCTAATGATTCAACTTGGCGGGTTTGAGCAAATAGGCGCTGGACCATATTAGACACAGAACCTGCACACTGAACACTTAGAGCCAGAGAATCCTTAACAGCCAACTCATCAGACCGTTTGGAAAATAGTCTGTTATCTTTGGGAGTGAGAAGGTTCCTGGCCACCACCGCAGCAGTCATATCATTCTTCATCACGGAATCCCCAACGGTAAGCGGACCAGTAGGGGATAAGAAGGATGGGCGCTATATGTTGTCTGGAGAATGCGTGGCTGCCTCTTCAACGAGGTTCAAGTCAAAACGACGGTCAGATGGGCCAGACATTTTCAAAGGTGTTGAAGAGAGAAGAGGTCGGACAAATCAAGTTCTTAGAAGTGCAAGAATGGAGCTTCTACTGGTGAAGATTCAAGTGTGCTTTGGAACTTAATGCCAGCCTCTATAAAAATCTGCACTCGACGGAGCTTCAGAAATCGAAGAGGCACCTGCCCAGAAATCGAAGAGGCGTTTGCTTTCTCAAAAGCTGGGCTGCTCAGAGACCACGAGGGCCGATCTCAGAAATCGAAGAGGCGTTTGCTTTCTCAAAAGCTGGGCTGCTCAAAGACCACGAAGGCCGATCTCAGAAATCGAATAGGCGATTGCTTTCTCAAAAGCTGGGCTGCTCAGAGACCACGAGGGCCGATCTTAGAAATCGAAGAGGCACCTGTTTTTTCAGCCTTGTCAGCACCTGTCACATGCACACTCAGCTTTGCTGAAATTACGGGCATTCTGTTGAAGATTTCTGGTGAAGTAGAAAGCACGTAAATCTTACTGTTCAATCATCCACTTTCCACATGCACCATCAGCTTATGGGTACCATAGATAACTTTGCCAAAGATCTCTGACAAAGTTTAGACACGTGAAGCTTGCAGCTCCCACTACATCGCTATGACCAAGAAGGGTAAAAGAATAGCAAAGAAACAGCACTAACAAAGTTTAGATACATAAATTTTGAAGGTCTAGCTACCATATTATTACCTACAAGGGTAAAGGAACAACACCGCTGTTGGATAATTGGAAAGTCCTTGTGTGTCAACGTGTTTTGTGGCAAGGTAGACTAGCAAACATGCCCAACCTTTACTTACATTCGAGAAAACACTCCCAACAAGATTTCTTGCTCCAAAATCGAAGAGGCACCGTCCTCCGAATTTCGAGAGCCAGACTCCCAACATGATTACTTTCTCAAAAATCGAAGAGACACCGCTATCCGAATCTCGAGAGCTAGACTCCCAGCAGGATTGCTCTCTAAAAAATCGAAGAGGCACCGTTTTCCGAATCTCGAGAGCCAGATCTCCGACAGGATTGCTTGTACGAAAACCGAAGAGGCACCGCTTTCTCAACTTCGAGAGCCAGATCTCCTTGGATAAAGCTTGTCTGTAATCTTCACACGCAACATCAGCTTTCCAGATACCACAGACCACTTTTTCAAAGTGCTCTGACACACGTGAAACTGACAGCTCCCATTACCGTGCTATGACCAAGCAGGGTAAAGGAATAGCATTACTACTTGTTGTTAGGGAAACTCCTATATATGTCGACCTCTATCCTCAACGGACAGGCAGACCTGCAAAAATGCTCAACCCTTCCTCATATCTGAGAGGGCACTCCCAACGAAGCCTCTCGAAATACTCAGCTTTCTTTCCCCCCGATAATACCTCTGCAAACAAGTTACACCAGAGCAAGAATATCTCATATCATCAGGGTTAAAAGCAAGAGTATCCCATATCATGCTTTTTCCCTGTCTTTTCCTTTGGCCTTGTTCTTACTTGCAAGATAAGGAGAAAGAGAGCAATCCGTCAGCATTTGGAATCAAGCTTCCAGTCAGGAACTGACTGCCTGGAACCCCTTACCTGATTACTTACCTGGCATTGCTCTCGAGTACCCATCTTCAACATCTTATGCTTCCAGAGAAGATACCACATCTGCCTGAGGAACAGATAGGGAAAGTGAGAAGGATACAAGGAAGCATGTGGAGACAAGCGTAACATAACACGTGCCGATACATCCACTACTTTGTCAACAGCAAAAGTATCCCATATCAGCAGGGTCGAACGTACTCTAGATTTGATGGACGTGTTTTGACCCTCAAATTCTTCAGTCGGCCTTATACTCTGGAGGAAACCAGAAAATCCTCCAGCCCAGTTCAAGAATAAGCCTGTGGAAAGTTACTTCTTCAAAAGCAAAAGTATCTCATATCATATATTTTCCTTTTCTTCTCTTTATCCTTCATGTTGCCTACAAGATAGGGAGAATGAGAACAATCAGCCGGAACTTGAAATCAAACTTCTGATCTGGGACTGATTGCTTGGAGCTCTGATTGCTTACCTTGTCTGTCACCTCTTTCATCAGATCCCCTAGCTCGGCGACTTGGGGGACTCCTACTACATGGTTTGTATCGCGCTTGACCAAGCCTGAAACTACAAGTAAACTTCAAGTGAAATTGATACATTACCTTGTGCATCTCCACCAGTTAAAGATACCACCCATGGATGGAGGAAGCGTACTTCCAGAGAAGACGCCACATCTACCTATGAGACAGTTAAGGCAAGTGAAGACGAGAGCCTGCACCTATGTCATTTGTACTAAATCATTCACTTGTACTCACTAAAGGAGAGCTTGAACCTATGTACTTGTGTAAACCCTTCACAATTAATGAGAACTCATCTACTCCGTGGACGTAGCCAATCTGGGTGAACCACGTACATCTTGTGTTTGCTTTCCTGTCTCTATCCATTTACATACTTATCCACACTAATGACTAGAGCAATCTAGCGAAGATCACAAACTTAATACTCTCTGTTGTACCAAAGTCCTCACTGATTTTGTGCATCAACAATCCTTAAATCCTTACCTTTTTGCGTTGGTAATGGATGAGTTAACAGGACATATTCAAGATGATATTCCTTGGTGTATGCTTTTCGCAGATGATATAGTGTTGATAGATGAAACTCATGAGGGGTAAATGCGAAGCTTAACTTTTGGAGAGAAGTGTTGGAATCTAAAGGTCTTCGCCTAAGCCGATTAAAGACAGAATATATGGAGTGCAAGTTCATTACAAATGGAGGCCAAAATGAGTTAGGGGTGAGGATCAGAGATCAGGAAATACCAAAGAGCGACCGTTTTCGCTACCTAGGATCTATCTTGCGAAAGAACGGAGAATTAGATGGAGATCTCAACCATAGAATACAAGCTGGATAGATGAAGTGGAAGATGCTTTCGGCGTGTTGTGTAACCGTCGTAGGCCACTAAAGCTCAAGGGAAAATTTTATAGGACGGCAATAAGGCCGGCGATGCTGTATGGCACAGAATGTTGGGCGGTGAAGCATCAACACGTACACAAAATGGGTTTGGACATGTACAAAGAAGGCCTACTGACGCTCCGGTTCGAAGATGGGACTACGGGATAGAGGTTCAGGGCCGAAGGGGTAGAGGTAGACCTAGGAAAACTTTGGAAAAGACCCTAAGAAAAGACTTAAAGTACTTGGATCTAACGGAGGATATGACACAAAACCGCGCGCAATGGTGTTCTAGGATTCATATAGCCGACCCCACTTAGTGGGAAAAGGCTTTGTTGTTGTTGTTGTTGTATTATTAATACGTGTAGTAATATAAATGGTTAGGTATTTACGAGTTACTATGTTTTCACTACATGAAAACAAAATATGATTAGTTTAAGAGTCCCAAAATATGATTAGTTTAAGAGTCCCTTTGGAAAAGAATAGGGGCACTATTTGGAGAACGCAGCAACTGCTGCTTTGGTGCTTTCCTTGGGCTGCTTCATTTGTGCTTTTCTTTGAGCAATTATTCATATTGGTGCTATATTCTGTAGCTTTTGTTAAAGAAATTTATTATGTATTTTCGTCTTCACACAAACCGAAAATCAATCCAAACCAACTTGCCACATTCGATTAACCGACATGATCGGTTTTAGACCCAACTTGGCCGGTTTTGATTTGCAATTTTGGCTAAACCGACTAGGTTGGTTTGGTTTCGGTTTTGGTCCAAAACCAACCCAAAACAACCTGCACCCACCCCTAATAAGCACCATCGGTTTAATTAGTAATTCAATATTATTGGAGGGGTGTGAGTTTGATATAGAAATGAGTTTTATATCAATTCTGTAAGAGAAGAGATTTTTATTTTTATTTCAAAAATGGAGATTATTTGTAAGTCTCACACCATATCAAACTTTAGCGATCCGAACTATCTATTTTTCAAGTTGCACTTCATAAATCATTTTTGCAAAATATTAGCCAAATCAGAAATATTTGAGGCATCTAATTAAGTTGAAAGAAATTTGACTAACACTATGTTATAAGAAACATTAAAATTTCATCATGATAATTAAATGGGCAAATAGTTTCGGATTGCAATGAATTTTTTCATAGATGACCTATGGATTGAGACTAACAAAATAGACTATTTGGATCGTTGAAGTTCGATGTGGAATTGGTTCCACAACTAATCCTTTTTTTTAGTGAATATATATATACATATATATATGCATACTGTCACTGATTTGTAGAGGCCACAAACTGCACTAGAATAATGCCTGGATGGACTCTTTGACACGCAAAGTGACAGTCAATTTTTATACGTTTGGGTCTGGAGTGCAAGACAAGATTGGTTACTAATGTCATGGCAGAAATGTCACAAGGAAGTAAAGGAATGACAACTGAAGATGTGTAATGTCCCTGTGTAGTTGTTAGGGATGGGCAACGGTTATGGCAAATGGGTAACTACGGTTATTTACCCATAACAGTTTATGCTCATACCCGCATAACTGTTTATCCGTTGGGTAATTGCCTAAACGGTTATACTCATACCCATAACCGTTTATAAACGGTTAACCATACCCATAACCGTATACCTATTTAACCGTAACCGTTTAATACCCGTCTACCCATTTATCCTTTTTAACCCCGTTTATCTTCTTTTTTTACCATTACCCCTTTTTCATCCGTCTACATGTTTTTTAACAACTTGAAAATTAAAAAAAAAATTGTCATAATTTTTTTTTTTTTTTTTTTACAATTAAACACAGTTATAGATACATTCATTGTACATTTCCATATTTTTATTTTTTAAGTCCTTATACCATTCCAATAATTGAAATAATAGTTTACGGACGATATTTTTAACAGTTACCAATGAAGGTAAATATAATATTTGCTAAGTATTATTGGGTTACAAGAAGTGTTTAGAAGACATTTCTGTCAAAGCATTTCCGTCAATTTCACGATTTCCCGCAAGAAATTTAAATTAATTTGGCGAATTCCTTGATGATGAGAATCATCATTCCTGTAGCAGTGTTATTGAGAGAATGACCGATGAATTCCTTGCTAATTTATTGGGTGCTAAGTATTATTGGATCGAGAACATGATTTATGTTAGTTTTACATATATAAAATAAATGGGTAAACGGTTACTCGTTTATAACCGCGGTTAATACCCATAACCGCTCATTTAAATTTCGCGGGTAAACGGTTATACCCATAACCGTTATTTATCTAAACGGTTACCTATAACCGTAACCGTTTAATTTAAATGGGCGGGTAACCGCGGTTACCCATAACCAATGAGTATTTGCCCATCCGTAGTAGTTGTTGAAGCCAAACAACTTTTGCAGTAGTAGTAGGCTAGTAGCCATAGCTTTGTATTCTGCTTTTGTTGGAGATCTAACAATATGTTGCTTCTTAAAACTCCAATAAATATGATTGGAGCTAAAGAAATACTACAAAGTTAATAGTGGAACATCTATCACTAAGATCACCAGCCCAATTTGCATTTATATAAGCTTTTAAATACAAAGAACAGGACTAAAAACCCTACACTCAATGTGCTCCTAAGATATCTTAAATCCTTTTTATTACAACAAAATGAGAGTCAATGGGAGAATGCATGAATTTATTGATCTGATTTATTGAAAATGCAATATATGGTCGGGCGAAAGTCAATTATTGTAAAGAACCTAAAATTCTTCTGTAAATATTGCCTGCCATGATTCAACAACTTCTGATTTGGATAGCAATGAGTTAGACAAGGCTTACAGTCCATCATGCTTGCTTTGTATAGCAAATCCTTGACATATTTTGGCTGATGAAAAATAAATCCATGTAGAATGCTTACTCTGAACTCCAAGAAAATAGTGCAAAATACCCAAATCTTTCATACCAAACTCCCTTTTTAACTGGGAAATCACAGCTTGAATGGTATCATCAATATCACCGGCAAGAATGATATCATCGACATATAACAATAAGACTCCCAAGATAGTACAAAAACTTGTTTCCATGTTTTTGGGTGGGCTTTAAGTGTTTTTGTGTTTTTGTCTCTCCTTGAAATGTCGAAAACCTAGTGTAGTTCCTTAAAATATAACATATATTTTTGCCTTTTGATAGGAACATTATCCAAAACCTTATCTAACTTTATCTTATCTTATCCAACCTTATCTTTTCCAAACTAATCTTATCTTATCTTATCCTATCCTAATCCTATCATACCTTAATTCCAACTGCAAAGGGGAATCAATTGCACATTAAATCACCTAAATACCCCTTTCTAGAAGCCCTATCCTTTGCCTCCTTAAGCTTCTAGAAATCTATTCCATTCTAGAAGCTTTGTGCCGAATTTCCTAGTCCTATTCCCTTAGGATTGTGTAATCCTTCTCCTCCACTACTTTGTGCCGAAACCCTAGCCTATAAATACATATTTTCTGACCATAATTCACACACCACACAATAGAGAAATCAGAGAGGAAAATATACATGAGTGCCGCAAGTTTCTGAGTTCTTTCAGAGACTTGTGCCGAGCTTTGCAAGGGAGGAAGGAGGACTTGTGACGTGCCTAGTAGCCAAGGATTGTGTCAAATCTACCATTGAAGTGCTGGAGCGTTTTTTGGGTTCTTTTTGTCCTTAGTTTTAGTCCAATGTTTAGTTTAATTTGGTTTTCAATTATGATGAACACGAGGAACTAATTTTGTTTTAGTTAGAGGAGAATTCGAAGCCATGAACATATGTGTGATATGAATTGATTACATCCAGTTATGATTTCATGAATCATGAGTGCAATTTACTTATCTGTTTGATTGATAACTTATTCTTGTATGTTGATTAAGGAGGCATACTTAGTTTGCATGCATGAATTTGATGCTAGGATATAAGGGAATTTCACCTAATCGTTATGAACTTATATTCACAAGTAGTAAAAGTCACTAGTCATGATTGTGTTAAGTGAATTCTTGGCAGGAGTATCATGCAGTTCATAGTTATGAAAGCCTTGTCAATGCTTATGATTTTCATAAAACTTAATGATCTTTGATATGTATCTCTATTATGTAGTTCATGTAGGGAACTTGATAAGAATAATTTGGTTGCGTCACTGAGTCCAATTCAATGAATTTAGGAAAATCTGAAAGTTAATTTGTGCTTCTCACGATTAATTTGGGGCATTGTCATTCATGGTTTATTGGAAGAATAACTGGAAATCGATTTGTATGCATGTGTGTCATGTGTGGAGAAGGACCCTCTAACTAGCCATTCACCCTTTAAATCACCAATTTCGTCCAAAGTATTTAAAGTCTTTAAATCTGTTTAGTTATAGTTTTAAATTCATCAAAAACCAAACCCCCTTTCTATTTCTTGTCCTTAGGTTAGAATCTGTCCAGATTGGTTGTTTTACATTGTTTTGAAACTTTTGAGTTCAATTTTCGTCCAAATTACATTCTAGTTATTGTTTTGAGTCAATTCAACTTAGTTTTGTGTTATTTGAGTCAGTCTAGCTTGTTTTGAGTTGTTTGAGTCTAGTTTTAGTTTTTAAAGTTTAATTTGTGTTGATTAGCATCCCTAGTTAATCCCCGGCCTAGAACGATCCCTACTTACGCATACTACAACTATCTTAATAGGGTTTAATTTGTGTATTAGTTTCTACCACATCACCTCTATATGTAAAACTCCCAAGAAGTAACGTGAAAAATGTACACTTCTAATAAAATAAAATTAATCACCTAGAAAAATGTTTGATCAAATTTAAAAAAAAGAAGGAATGTTTGATCTAAAAAATTTTAAAAAATAAATCGCTTATATAAAAACACCCCGAATACATGAAACATGTGTAATTTGATCAAAAGCGAACCCTGCCCTTGTAACTGAGGTGAACCTTACCTAAATCAGAAAGATGGTTAGTAATGCGGGCTATATTATATAGAGTAGTGCTAAATTTATCATTTATTTATACCATTATTTGTACTATCTTTTAATAAAAAAGGTCAATCAACACATATGAGTGTCATCTCTATTAGAAAAATAGTACAAATAACGGTATAAATAAGTTGTAAGAAAGTACTTTTGTATTATATATATGCTAGAACTTTTAGAATATGTTGTACACAAGACAAGAGTCGGCAGCCAACCAAGGCATTGAGCAACTCTTCGGATAAAGGAACAGGATCCTATTCAAATCCTCTTTGTGAGAATTATAAGGATCAATTTATTTTATCCGTTCATCATTCGTCTTACAGCCATAAATTATTTTAAATTTGAACATAAACAATACTTTATGAAAGCTGACCGTACGATATACGATAAACAATTAAAATGAATTGACCCCTAAGATCCTCACAAAGAGGATCCAGAGAGGATCCTCATCCCAATTCAAAAACAAACGAAAAATGCAAGTTTGGACTTTGCAGCTTTGAAATACTAATTTATATATTCTTCTTTATTTTTAAATATTTAAATATCGAATTGTGAAGTTGGTATGCCAAGTCCTTTTCTGTAATTTTCGTCTTCCGTACTCCATTGACATGTCGTACTAGACAATACCTATGTTTGTACAGTTAAAAATACATAGCAGTATAATTGAATTGTGACACTAACCACCACATTTCAATATCTTCTTCTATGATACCAACTTGTGATTGTTACGGTCATGTGGTGTCCTGGGTATATGAGAGATTCTCTATCTACTTTGTATTGTTTTTCGTGACATGTCAACCGTAATTTGAAGGTTCATGGAGAGAACAAAGCTCGGTTGCTGACAAGCGTACATGAAACGAGTGCAGTACATGAGTCATACATGTAGGAAATCACAGGATCAATCTCTAATGTCATCAGATTATTGATTACTATGCGGTAGTGCCAAGGGAGGAAAAACACACCAAAGGGAAGTAGAGAAAATAACTTTCACATTGGATTGATTTGTCTAGAAGAATGAATCCTCCTTTCATACAGAAAATTGTGAGATTTCTCTGAATTGTCTCATCCTTTCATGATAAGACACAACACTTATAAAAGGGTCTAACCTTTATGATCAATCATACTTCTTATCACACCCTTTGGTTAAGTGTATATCAATACACCAATCTTATGGTGCACCTCCATACATCAAATACACACATAGTAAAACCAACATCATCATGATCATATTCCAACATCTCCCACTAGATCTTGATGATGTAAGATCTCATTGGCTACATAGGTTGGATATCATTACCGAGTATCAAATCTTATTTACTCTTGACCTTCCAACTGTAGTTTACAAACATTTGTAAATTGTCATCGGTCTGTGGTTTGACTTATACGTGCGCATGCTTTGACCACTATTACTGACCAAGTTTGTAATAGAGACTCCATTTTACTGTCTTTCAAGTAAAATGACACCATTACTCTTTACTAGGAAAATACCATCCGTACCTAATATTAACGGCGACTTTAGGCAAGTCCAACTTGACCTACATTGAAATTTAGATCAAGTACTTCCTTCTAAGCCTATCCAGAGGCTTTTCTAGATACACCTAATCAACGAATTTACACACTATGCGCTAGTATAAATAGATTTTACATACAAGAAGGTTTGTTATAACTCTATTACCTCACTCGTGCCCCTCTATCTTTTATCCGACCAATCAATCAAATAGAGTGAGATCAAATTGTTCACTTCAAGAGTCCCTGAAATCCCTCCAATGATGTCCATACCGCATGCTCTGACTACAACATCTAGATGATTCCAACTTGTAGTCACATACTCCTCTGAATAATTCAGAGCAATCCTTTGGTCGTAGGATCAGCCACCATCTTAGTCGAGGGTGTGTGGTCGACTCTCACTTCATCCCTTTCCACTATAATTCCATATAGTGATACTTTACATCAATGTGTTATCCTTAGGAACTAAAAATTCCTAAAAGATGGTGGACTTATTATCATAAAACACATTGACATAATTCCAAGGAATACAATCAATATATATTAATAAACATTTAGCCTATGCTGCAGTACTTATCGGCCCATATTATAACACAACTTTGTTACTTAATTAATCAAGAAGTGACCATTATGTTTTTAATCAAAATTTCTTGCAAAAATGCACTATAATAAGAAAACACATAATTATTACTTGATTCAATAAATTACATATCTTGAGACTTCTTATCAACATGCTTAATTAAAAACATAAACCAAAACAAAGTTTGTATGAGTCTCCCATTGAAATCCGAAACAATGTTTCTTTGGATCTCCCACTAATTGATTAGTCTCTTCAAGATTGGAAAAAAAAAATTTATGTATTTAAAATATTATAATAATTTACCCAAATTAAAAAAAAAAAGAAAAAATTGAAAAGAAGAACCATCTTCTTCCCTGTGACCTTCCCCTTCCCTGCAACACAAACACCCTATCCCACCTCCCCCGCAACCCCCCACCCTACCCCCACCTTCTAGGAGATCACCGCCACGCCCAAAAATCCCACCCGAGCCCAGAAACCATTCCCCCTGACCCACTCCCTCTCCTCTGCCCCACCCCAACTTGTACTTTTTCACTTCTTCTATCTCCTTCCTATCTTTCTTTCCCTCCGTCATTGGCGTCGACCAATGCTTTAAGCTCCCAGCTTTCAAACTTCCATCGCCTCACCAACTCCCATGACCAACTTTCTTTCCGTAAGTTATCTCTCTCTTTCTCTCTCTCTCGATACGTTTTGGCTTAGTACCAGTAGCAATCCTTTCAATTTTGTATGCAAGTATGTCTCGAATTGCATAGAAAAATTATGGGTTTTTGGAACCAAGATAGAACGGAAATTGGGTTCCTTTTCATACCAATTTTATGCCTTTATTAGCAAACACTTAAGGAAGATTTGTAGCTTTGGCAGTGTGAGAAATTATGGTTGGCATGTTGGGCCATGTTCTGGGCATTGAAATTTGATGCCCCACCCGCACCTCCCCAGCAACCCCCCATCCCACCTTCTCCCTCTCCTCCACTCTCTTCTTCACCACCAAAGCCACATTTGCATCCTAATTCCTTCCTCTTCCCTCCGTCCCCCCACCTTCACCCCCAAACCCAAAGCTTCCCCCCTCTCTCTCTGCGATTCAAACCCTAATCTTCTCTCTTTGCGATTCAAGCTCGTAAAAACCCAAATTGAAAAGGTTAAAGGCGTCGGGGCCTTGAAAGGTTGAGAAGCGTGAGGGTGCGCCACCGAAGAGGGAGGAGAGATCATCAACGAGATTGGTAGGGGCGGGAGTGGGATCGGAGGCGAATGAGGAGAAGAGGAGAGGAAATCCACTGATGGGCGTCGGAGAAGGGGAAGGAGAAGAAAGGATTGGGGGAAGGGGTGGGGGGCTTGAGTTGCAGGGTAGGATTTATGGGTTATTGTTGTTGTTGTTGTTGTTGTTGTGTGTGTGTGTGTGTGTGTTTTTTTTTTTTTCAATAGGTAAATTATTATATTATGTTAAATGCATAAATGTTTTTTTTGTCACGTGGCACAAATGTGGCAGCCACGTCAGCACTTAATGGACCAATAGATGGAAAATGTAACGGATGTATTATATTGAAATAAAATAGTACTCGAGGTATGAAAATGAAATGTTTTGAAGATGTGGTATGAGGTTGCAATAGACCTTAAACTTGAGGTGGTAAAATGTAATTTAACCTTTTTCTTTTTCACCTAGTGTTCTAGTTATTACTATTAGGGCTCGTTTGTTTGACTGGATTAGGGAGGACTAGATTGGATTAGACTATAGTCCATTGTTTGGTCTGCACCAGGATTAGGTTTAATGACCTTAGCATGGACTCGCTCAGATTATACGCCTCCTTAGCAGTTCTTAACGAGGATCCCCAATTTTGGGCGGACTCGTAAGCCAGAGAAAACCACGAGAGATTCTGTAGTCCAAGAACCCCCTAACGTTGCTCGTCCTGCTCGTCCTCATCTCTGCGTCTTCCCTCATCGTTGTCATTGCCCTGCTCCCTCATCGTCGTCCTCCTCACCCTCATCTCTGCGGCTTCCCTCATCTGCATCTGGTCGGCCTCATCTGCTCCGAGTTGTCTGGTAAACTTCTAATCTTCGATTTATTTCGTCGATTTGTTTTGCAGATTGTGATATTACTAAGCTTTATTTGATTTTGTTGTTTTGGGTTTGAGAAATTTTCAATCATAGAACTCTGCACTTTAACAAATTAGGGTTTTGATTTTTAGGTCAAATTGAGATTAGAATTTGGGGTTTTTTCATATTTCAACTTTTCTTTCAAATCCGAACTTAGAAACGTGGGTGACTTTACCTGTTTTGTAGCCCTTCACATTGCGATTAAAATCATATATGTTTTGTAACGTGAAGTACCACAGATGACTGGTCTTGCATTCATGCTTGTTTATATTGATTATCTATTCCTTGCTTCACTAAGTTTATGGTACGTCTTTAAGGTATGTCAAAAAGGAATTGCAGTGAAGTATTTGATGGCTTTATAATGTTTTAGGATTGTGTATAGACTATAGAGCAATAATTTCTAGTTATATCATATGTTTGTCATGTTGTGCCTCTAGATGTTGAATTAGGTCCGGATTGATAGTCTAGCGAGAAAACAATTACTGGGTAAAGTAGGCAGGGCACAGTAAGTGAAGCGAAATATCTACAATTTCTGTATGCCTTAGGCATTATCTTTCATATTCCAGAACAATTTGGTAAGAGTAAACTAGGGAGGGCTTATAGGGTGAAACAACTAAAAAAAAATTCATTTTAAAGAAAAATGGTTAACAGTTAACTGGAATGTAGTGAGAAGGATACCCCTATGAGAAGTAACCAAGAAATGACTATCAGATTTGCTAGTACCTCTCCTTAAAGTAGTTTTGCCGGGTTCAGAGAGACTGGTCTCCAGTGCATCTATGACTTACTTTTCAATATGATCCCAAGGCTACATATAGACAAACACCATGAAAACCATCATATATGCTATTGATATGATTAATACAGTAAAAAACCTAAACAACTGGTTCACTCAAAGGGTTTAGACAGTGTATAACATATTCTTCATACTGCTCGGTATTCACATTCTACTACATCTGCTACGTGGTGCTTGTTTTAGTTGAATATAGGATTAGCATCATTAGTAATAAGGTTTGGGTGCTTGCTCATGTCTAGTTCTAACCTTCTTGATTTTGTTAGTATACAATAATTCTGCATGTACTTTGTAGTCCTGCTGCTGTTTGAGCTTTGTCATTGTGATTTTCGTTTTAAGCTTCGTAGTTGGCTTTTCAATTTGAAGTATTGAAACTCTACGCAAGCAGAAAGCCGCATTTCGTTTTAGATTTAGTCTTTTGAGCTATGGCTTTTATCTTGAAGCTCTGTTTGTCAATACGCAATAGTTGAGACCATTCATGTCGGTTTTTCTGTTGCATCATAGTTCTTAGCTACAACTGTTAAGACTAGAGGAAGACAATGATCTTTGCATATGCTATAGTTTCAAGTTTTTTTTTTTTGGCTTATGAACTAGTCTTTGCATATACTTACTTTTTGGTATCAGGTTGGACTAGCCATTTGGGAAGCTTGAAACTCTGGTGGGAAAGTTGTATGTGGTAAGAGAGATTTACACTCACTTTTACGACAAGATAGAGTGCAACTGCTACCCAAAATGCAGGCCATGTGAAATGAAATGCAGCTAAAAGAGTATGCAAATGCAAAGCCAAAAGGACCCAACTACTGAGCCTATATCCACGATGTTCCATTCCCTGATAAGCTAAGCATGCCGAAACTAAATTCAAATGGTTCTCTTATCTCATCCAATCCATGCAACAAAATGTTTCAACTTAGTTTGAATGAGTCAACGATCTTGGAAGTATGAATTTTGTAATTTATGTATTTAGTTCTTAGTTATCTGTTATGTTTTAATTTGAACAGTTTGGTTTCATCTCAAACTCTCTGTCAACTCTATATATATAATGAAAATATACAGATGGCTAATTCATCTAGCCTAATTATACTTGAACTGAGATTTCTATCTTGGCATCATCCCTCTCTGCGTCTAACGACAAACCTCTCAACTTTTTCCATGGATCTTGTTAATTGTACAACCTTAGGATATGGGTGTATTTTGTTCGTCCAATGCTACTCTTGAATCATTTATGTTTCCTTCATTGGCAAGAAAATTTGGTTTTTGTGTTTTTATTGAATCTCACTCTCATCCAATATTATTAATTTTAATAATATCTTTAATAAAAAAAAAGCAATTACAATGGAACAATAATGTAGTCCTAGTTTAAGCAAATACCAAACTAGTGACATTACTGTTTTTCATTATCCTGCTTCTTAGTCTGACACTGCACCAAACGCTTCACTAAGCTAGTATAGCTTAGTCCTTGAAGCTAGTCCAGTTCAAGATAGTCTGGTGCAATAAACGCACCCTTAGAACCTAGTAGCACATCACTAACCATATCATTATCATGATGACTAATTGTATCTCTCCAACTTGATCATTGACAATAGCATAATTTTTAACCATGTCTTGATTGGTAGTGAAACTTTGTGCTTCCGAGGGTTTTCTTTGATACATGATTTTCATATATCAGTGATTAAAATATTTGTATTCATAAGAAGTGCGTAGATAATCATACACCTTAGCCTATGGGGATTAGACTATTCTTGAAGTGATTCACAGAACCAATTCCTCGTGCATTGTGTGAGATTTTACAGTTTCGTTATTTATTCTGTTATGTTTGTTAAACTTTGGGTTGTGGCCCTGTGGATGATCTCATCTTCTATATTTATGATTGAGAAAATGAGGCACGAACCATTTCGTTATTACTCTCCCGGCCACTTTGTGTATCAGAGATCCTTCAACTAGTTCTCACTTAAAATCATATATACAAAGTTTTCTCAGGAATTAGAAGGTATGTTGTTATCTTGTTGCTGCATGAAGGGCATTTGTACTGCTTGATCCGTTAGCGACGTAAGGGTCACCCAATTATTTCCCCAAGGAACAAGATTCTTTCATCAAATAAAATCCTGTATAACTATTAGCAGTAATATAATGCATTTGGAGATGTAAATAAAAAGTATTCAACACACTAAAATTACTTGGATAAATATATGAAAAGAGTGACACATGTTTCATAGGAACAAACAATTGAAAAATCTCTCTCTAAAGTAGTAGCATCCTGGAAATGGAAAGCATGTTTAGGAAGATAGCCACCACAAGCAAACTATGAAAGCAGCATTACAACAAATGGTCTTAAACAGATCGGACTTTCAAGAATAAACTTGGACAGTATTTATCCAACTATCGGGGGACGTTTCCAATTAATCAGGCCGGGCTCTCTTGTTGCTGCATGAAGGGCATTTGTACTGCTTGATCTGTTTTGCTCGTGCAGGGGTCATCTTCACGCACTTCATGTGGAACCACGTCTCACAAAAATCACAGAAAATCCAGGGTTCGTCCAATGAGGATGGTCCGCCTCCACCACATGCTCCACATGTCTCTTCACGTTCATCCTCCTCCTCTTCATCCAAGCCCTCATCTTCGTCTTTAGGCTGCAATACTTCCGAATGTCTTCCTTGAGATTCGGACCCTCGCTGCTTTTTTGTCGCAAAAATGGATAATGAAATTGTTTCATGTCAGTAACACCTATTCAAATAACATCCACAGCTGCTACAATAATGAAACCATGCTTAAATTGCGAAACAGGGAATATAATAGAAGGTCAATACCAGTCACACCGCCACTGAGCCACGAACAGATTCATATTTTAATTCACAAATGATAAAAGAACTTTGCGCTTGAATAGGGGATAATGCATCTTTGATTGAGGCTACATATCTACGTTACCAAAATTCTCTTTCGGACATAAAGGGAAAGCCAGAAACAGATACATGTAGAAACAAGTTATATCAGCCACCGAACAAGAAAAGGTAGTCAATGTGACCTTCCCTGATGGGCAACAACATATAGACAGTAGCCATAAACCTAGGCTCCCCATAAATACGGTACCCTTATATGTAATTTTCTTGAAGTGTTAAGTACAAATGGAATGTAAATTTTTTACCGCTTTGGAGTTTGACTTGGATTTGTTGCTGCCATGATTTGAAGATGACTTCTCCTTTGCTTGTTTTTTTGCAGTACCAGTCACAACTTCAAATATTGTTGGCAGTTCATTAATCATATTAAAAAGTCGCTTCCTGCAGCAAAAAGGAAACAACAATACATGGAACAGAAGCCCAAAACCACATGGAACACTGAAAGAGTTTGATTTTAGAAATGGAAACAAAAGCAATTGAAAACCAGCTTAATTTAAACAAAACAGAAAACCTAATCGAATATAAGAAAAAGGGAGTGGCTAGCATCTGTTTTAGTATAGTTCACTATCATACTGAAATTACAAAGGCAATGAAAATATTAAAACAAACAAAAATAAAATCAACTTATGTAAATACATCTACCAACTACCAATTCAGCATTCCATTCGGAAGGAAATACACTGAGAAAGATACAGCGATGATTATCTATCAATAACTTCAGAGAGAAATACATTTGCAAACACAAAATGAACTTTATTCAGTCATCAGCATCCGATCATGAGAAACTGTATACAGAGCGGATGCAACTTACCTGTCAGCCTTGTCAAACCCAAATCTGGCACCAAAGTAGAAGGCAACAGAAACTAGCCAGGCATCACTATGAACAGCAACCAAAGATAGCCAGTCTTTTTCTGCCATGCCATCTCTTGCAAAGTTGATACCCAGAGCAGGCTCTGGCAATTCAGGAGGCACTTCTTCAGCAGGTAGGTTGACTTCCCACTGCTCACTAGGATATCCATACAAGGAGAGATTCTCCTTCTCTATAAGTAGAAAATAGCTCATAAAGATGGTTGAAACAGACAGCATAAACATAGCCACAAATAGGAAGTAACAACGAAAAAAATGACAATTGAGTAGGAAACCCTATTAAATACACAGCTTTAATTTCCAAACAGATCTGAACAGTAAAGTATCACTGGTCAATTTTATTAAGGCCTTGAACACAAATGAAGGTATTACCCGTTCAAGGTAAAGAATTACCAGTGATTCATGGAAACCATACAAAACCATTAAAACAAAAGTGCACAAGGACAGAAAAAAGAACAGGAACACTATATCATAACAAAAAAATAAATCATCATTGTCATCTCCATATCACAAAAGCCTTGTCCAGAATGCAACATATTTAAACTGTAAATGGCAGTTAATTCTCCTTGGAGTACTGCTCTTAAGAAAATTAAATATAACTCATAACACAGCACAAGCATGGATGGCACAAATTTCTATTCAAACAATCACTTGGACAAACCACAGCATGTGCACACAAAGAAAAGAAGAGAGTTTCTTCTTAGTTCTCTCTAAAATCTTTAATTAGCTATTTCCCTTTATACATTATTTCACCCATTAGAATGAAACAACATGATTCATTTGCGAATTCCAAAATCCAAATTATTGACCAAAGATAATCCTGCAAATGCTAAAGTCATTTTAACTTCTTTTTTTTCAACAAGTGACAGACTGAGCAACTCCATTAACTTATTTGAAGAAAGGCTTCTATAAAGAGCCTTGTTGCATACAGCTAATTAGATGACCAATACAATATATTCCTGAAAGTAGTGGGAAAGATGTAGTGACAACCTAGGTAAGTTCCAAATTTGTTGCAGATCTCCATTTACAACTCCAAGAAACAAAGGAACAGTTCATACATAGATCGCATGTTAAATGCCACATTCATGAAAGAAATTTATAAGGCATAGAAAACTTACCAGGATCACACATCTGAAAGAATTTTTCAACATCTGCAACAAAAATTGAAATCATATAAATCAATCGACAGTCAAACAAAAAAAAAGTAGCTCTGAATGAAAACTACTACAGGTCCAACACAATTTTCAAAATCCCTTAAAAAAATAAAACTAATGATCCATTATATGAAAAAAATTACAAAACTCATGCAGAACGGGATGTACTTTTGTCTTGGCTCTCCATTCAACGAATCACAAGATGTTAATCTAGTCCGACTGTACTCAAATCTAGTTCGTAACATTTTGGTTTTCTGTATCCCTAAGCTTCTTCACTTCCAAAATAGAAGTTCACTTCTATAAAACAAAAACAAACAAAAAATATATTCATTCACTTTTTGGTTCATGAGTTCTTGAAACCTGTAAAGGTAAGTCGTCCTCCAACAAATTAATGAACAAATATTTGCTCCAGTTAAGAAAGCTTCATTTTCGCACAAACTGGAAAAACCTGCATTTTCTTTTCTCAGTCAAAAAAGATGCGGCCGAAAAACTATAAAGCCAAAAGCACTTCTGTTCTACTCAACTCTTTTGACAAGTAAACAGAGATTGCATGAACAAACAAACAGTTCTGAAGAGGTTTTTAATCCTTTTTCAGCTTTCTCACAAAAGCTAAACATTTTTCCCCGTTACACAAGACAAAGTAAAACGTCAAATTCAGAAACATATTTTCCTGCATTCCTCTTTTCACTCCCAATACAAGAAACACTAAATACATTGCAGAGACAAATGTGTTAGAGAACAAAACATAAAACACGAACTAGTCTGAAATTACTTCCAAATCATCGACAAACACAACCACCATACATGAAATCACATTTTCGCTTCTCCCAAGCACTAAAGCTGAAAACCAAAGTAGAATTCCAAACCCAAAATAATTGATTTTACCATCCTCAACCTGCTCGAAACTCAAAAGCACATAACAGAAATGAAAGAAAAGGGAATAACTTCAATCATAAATGAACTTAAAGCCCTCAATTCAGTGAATTCACTAATCTTCTATCCTTTCCTTCCTCAGTTTTCTCGGAAACCAAAAAGAAAATAAGAACTGAGCTAAACCCTATTCTAAAGGGAGAAAAGTGCCAATTCCCTATCACTCAATTTCTAATATGAAACAAACAAAATTAATCCAAACCCAAAACAACATTAAACGTGAATATTGAAACTTTACGGCCTTTTAGCATTCTGAATTTGCTCTCAAACCAAACACAGAAGCTAAACCCAGTAAAAAATATTATCCATTTCTTGTCAATTCAACTAAAAAAAACAAGGGGAGGACCAAATTAGAGGTCTAGTTTCCAAATCCCAAACCAAATAATCCCACTAATCAGTAAAAAAAAACACCAATTTCCCCTCTGGGTTTCCTCCAGGACTAAATTTGAACTTAAATTAGTAATTTAAAAAGTTTACACAAATGAAAGATTCGAAGTAAAATAGATAAAGACAAAAAGGAAATTACCAGAAGTGAGAGCCTTGATCATTCCAGATCTGCGGCCCTTGAAATCTCTGAAAACCTCCTCGACCGTTCGAGGATTGTAGAGCGCGGCATCAGCTCCCTTCATTGTTTTCTCTCCCTCTCTTTCTCTCTCTCTGAGAAAACCAAGTCAAAACTTATGAGAGAGAGGGAGAGTTTTGCGAAGGTGTTAATGAAGGCGGAATTGCAGTGTTGGGCCTTGAGTTTGTGTTAATTTCGGATTTAGTGCTTGATATTTGCAGTTAGATCCTTGTGTAAGGTTGAATACTTTTTCTCTCCACATGTTTGGTTCAGCTTTACAATTGGTCTTTGTGTTTTCAAATTTGTCAAGTTTTCTTTTTGGTCAAACATAAACTTCAAGAAAATGTACAAGATAAACTTAAGTATAGGTCGCTAGTAGGTCACAAAGATGTTCAAGCAAAGCACATGATAGCCCAATTGAAGTTTGTCTATTGATTGCTACAACAACCATGTAAATCACCACTTCGCTGTTTGGATTGGATCAACCAATATACTGTTAACACCAACAAAAGACAAGGGTCATAAAAAAAAAGAGCATATACAAAAAAGTCCCAAAAGAAGAACAAATCTAACCCCTAATTTCACAATAATGAAGATGCACAAAGAAAATAAAAAGTTGCCTTTAAAAACTCAACCAAAGAAAAAAGCAGCCAGAACCAAGAACCGTATCCACCAACTGAGGAACATCAAAGGTAAACTTTCAATGCCAACAAAGAAAGACGATAAAACACCATCAGAACAGTAGAAGGAGGCGACGCAAAGACCCAAACCAGCTATAAAGCGGCTTTGCACACCTTCATATGAGTGAGCGACCACTTGCTCTCGAGGTGGGTAGTAAATACAATGGCTAGTAGAGGTTTCTCATTTGAAAGCGAGCATTTATTAGACAAATGAAGGATTTGTAGACGAAGAAGTGGGAGGATAAAGGAGAGCTCTCGTGTGAGGCACAAAAGAAGAAAATCTAAGTAGTTGTATGGATAGGGATTATAAATAATTTTGGGGCTAATTTACATCTGGTGCAGCAAGCTGAAAAACTCCAAAAGGTGAGCGAAAAACCAAAAAAATGGGGAGAAAACACCTAATCTGAAAACCGAGCTCAAGCCCACCACCACCGAAATTATAGGATTGAGGCTCACTACTGTCAGCTCGCAGTTCAAGAGAGAGATAGAGAGATGGCATACTCTATGGAGATGGAGAGGTAAAGAAAAAAGACAATTTCATCAAACCATGGTTGTGGGTAACCTGCAGAAATGGTGTGTTCTGATTGAGAGAGAATGGTGAAGGGGTGGCATATGCGAGGTAAGGGAAGAAGGGGATGGTGAAGATGAAAGGGATGTTAGAGAGTATGTGGGTTGAAGATGATACGCGAGGTTAGGAAAAGGAAGTGGAGAAAGGCGAGGCAGGGCGGGGGGGGGGTGTTTGAGGGACGCAAGGCACGTGGTTAGGAGAAGGGGAGGGAGAGCTGTTGCCGACCCCAAGCTGGAACAAGAGGTCGACGACGGTAGGTTTACTGATTTAGGGTTTTTGGAGGGAGGGAGAAGGGAAGAGAGGTAGGGCACTCAAAGTCAGGCTTTTTCTACATATGATTTGACAATTTGTACTTCCTTTTCTGAGCAGTTGGCGAAAGGGAGGTTTGAATCTCAAATTTATTTTAAAGTTGGGAAGAAAGTATCACTAGACTAAGATATAGTTGTAATTGGTGCTAAAAGAGTGTCAGGGCTCAAAATTTTCATTAAGTAGCCTAACTATATTCGGAATCTCAATCATTATATATTCGTCACAAATCAAGCTTAAATTCTTGCGTAAAGTACAAAATGAGGGGTATGCAAATTCACAATCATGCCACGCCAATAAAAATTATAATTTATAATTCAAACATTCGAAAAATCACTGTAAACCCATGCAAAATCACGCATATTCATTATGACAAGCTACATCGAAACAAGATTATAATATTAATACATTAACATTTTAATTCGAATTCATACCAAACATGTGACACGCTTAAATGGGCCCAAGCCATATAATAGGCTTGCCGAGTGGGTTGTGGTGTGGATGGTTACCAAAGTTCACTGGGCCTAAGTGGAGTTAAAGTTTGTGAAGATTTTGGGCTGCTTGGGAGTACAAAAAATTCAAGTCCACAACTTCAAACCAACTAAAAGCATTTGAACCAAAAACCAAAGCCTAAGCTGACTAAGATCACGTTTGACAAACCAAACCTTGAGTCGCTCGCCTTGTGAATGAATCATTGGGAATGAATCATTCAACTACAAATATAGGTCAGGAGCTTTAAAGGAGAGATCCATCATAACACAAAGAGCCTCAAATCCCATAAGGCATCACTTTGCAACCTTAGTATTTTCCATGACCTCCCTCTGAGCATTCCAGCCATCAGAAACCTTATTACCACCCTAGGAAACCCAAATTATCCAACCTAGAACACCATACAACCATGCAAACTCTCTCTCTCTTTCATGCTAAACTGATGAATTTCTAGCTTCCACACCATGCTTCTCTTGACCAAGTCATTATTTGCCTAATCATGCTATCTTTGAGTCATTGATCTAACATGAATATTTCCTAAGACGTGCTAATTTTTTCGAGATATTCCGGGCCTTGATACGAAACCAATCCAAGGGAGACAAAAGGAAGTTCTCAAAACCAAAGTCCGCCTTGACCTAAAAAGTCCCCCAACAAGCTCAAAAGGACTATGAATTTTTAATAACTAATTACGAAAATTAAAACTTTGTAACAAGTTAACTAAGACTCTACAATTAACGAAAAGAAGTAATATAAAATTTTGCAAATACGAAATGCGTAAATTATAATAGTGAAATATGGGAACAAGATTTCACAAAGGCAAGATGACTAAGGGGGGGGGGAGAGAGAGAGAGAGAGAGAGAGAGAGAGAGAGAGAGAGAGAGAGAGAGAGAGAGAGAGAGAGAGAGAGAGAGAGAGAGAGAGGTGGAGTAAATGAGAAATTGGAAATTGGGAAAAAGTAAATGTAAAGGGCATGAATCTTTACTTTTTACTTAAATATATTAAATAATAGGGCACGAAAAGCTTTATTGTGTCATTGTAATTAATCAAAAATTTTCATTTCTAAGATTAAAAGAACACACGCAGGTTGAACACAAAATTTTTTGTTTTAATTTTAGTAGGCATAAATATACTTTTCTATTTCTCTTTTTCGACATAAACTAATGTATCTTTTTATTTAGAGGGCACATTTGAGATAGTGGTCAACGAAATGTAAAAAGCACAAAATATGCATTTGTGTCCAAAGAAAATGAATAGAGCACAAATCAATTGTGTTCTTAGCCTTTTTTTTTTCCTTGTTTAGTAGTGGGTTTAGGTTTTGTTCTGTTTTGGTCCCTAATTCAGTACACTTGCATTTTCTGAAGTCACATTATAGTGCAATTATGAGTCCATAACAATCATCTTAAAGCAGCAAAGGAACCTTTCATTGTTTTTCTGAATAAAATAGCTTTCATGCTTTAGGAATTTCTAAAAACGCTTTTAACCGTTTAATCTACAATAGCGTTTGCCTTCGTCTTCTGGGGCTATACTACGTAATGAAGCTCTAAATGATCAACCTCCGATGCCTCCTCCTTCTGGGGCTCCGCCGACTGCTGAGGCTCCGTCGACTACTGAGACTTCTCTTAAGCAGCCTTTGTGAAGGCTCTCTCTTGTATTTTTCTACTTAATGTTCCTTTTTTTTTATGAAAATGAATGTAAAATACCTTGCATATCTGTCAATGTTTCAAAAATAAACCCACACAAAAAACAATTAAACAAGCAACAAATAAAAATGACAATCATGGAAAAATAAAACTGCAGAAAAGGGAAGGTTTTTAGGAACTCAAAACCAATCATGGAGCAATTCAAAAATCTTCCTTATTTGAATACATGGGTTGCCTCCAAAGAAGCGCTTGCTTTAACGTCTTCCAGCCGGACGAAACTTCCTTCTAAACTTGGATAGGGCCCATAGCATGGAATTGATCCTTGAATGGAAGGTGATACTTGACGTGATCCGACAGTGGTTTAAATTCTAGTGTAGGTGCCTGAATCATCAAAATCAGCAAGTTAGTATATAATAAAATCGAAGTTGGAAAAGCTGGCTTACTTGCTTGCTCCAACACAAACTCAATTACGAACACCACATTAGGGATATGAGACTTGGCCAAATTTGGTGTTTTGAGAGTTATGATTTTTCCTGTGTCATAAAATCCAACTTCTTTGGGAATTTTTGTCTTAAGTGTATCTTCTTTGATGAATTCTAGACATTCCCCATCCATTTCTTGCTATTGATTCTTTGGAAAGGTTTCGAAGATGCCTTTCTCACCCTCTTTTTCCTTGGATTGCATGATCCTGCAAGGAATAAGGACATTTGGTGAAACGGGGTCAGGATAAATTGAATTTAGGCTTACCTTGGTTGTAGTGGATGGCATAGAGGGCATATGGGGCTGCGGCAAGGGTGGTTCTTCCCTTGCCGTGGCCTTGTTATTCTCCTCTTCTTCGAGCAACAACTGTTCATCCATGTTTTGGCTTGGTTTGGATGTTTTGGGTTCACCTCCAACCTCCATAACACTTCCTAAAGTGATAGCATCATGGATTTCAAAATCTTCCTTCAAATTTTCAATAGTTGAGTTGGAGAGTTCACTTTGCTCTTGAATTTGTGCCATGAACTTCATAATCTGCCTAATTTGCTTCTCCAATTCACCCATCTTCTTGGCTTGATTTTGCATCTCTTTGTTTCGATTTTCTACTTCCTGGTTCAAAGAGGTGAGTAACTTATTAAACATATCATTATCCAAAGACGTACCTGAATTGAATTGGGCAGATTGTTGTGGTGGTTGTGATGGTTCATATGGCCAGTGATAACTCATCCGATGGCAGCAAATATTCTTCTTGTTGTGAACCCTGCGTCAACGAGGTTAGTACATCAAGAATTTCATCATAACTCATAGGCATACTTGAATTTGATTAGAATTGTTGTGGAGGAGGTTGTGGTGGCTGCATAGGTCTTGAATAGAACTCCTTTTCTTACTGCCAATATCCATCTTGTTGGAATTGTTGAGGTTCTCCCCACATGTAATCTGAATAATCTCTCCAATCCGAATTGTAAGCGTTGGAAAACATGTCCCATGATTGGCTATGGCCTTGATAACCCCAAGCATCTTCATTTGCAGTGAATTGAGAACATTGATGAGTTGGATATCCTTGCCCATAGGTCACACCATATGTAGGGACACTTTGCATTGTGGTCCTTTCGGGATATTGTGACAATTGAGAAGTAAGTTTCGCCAATTGAGCTTGAATGGTAGCAAAATCCATGTCTTACTTCTCTAGTACCTAAAATCAAGGAAACAAAACTAAATCAAATATCAAAAGTTAAAAAAAAAAAAAAAAAAAAAAAAACACAAACAGAAACAAAGTCAATAACTAAAAACAAAAGACACGAAAATATACAAAAAGAAATAAGTAGGTAGGGATCGTTCTGGACCGGAGATTAGGAGGGCTTGCTAATAACCTCTAAACTGACTTAAAAACATAAAAACAAAGTTAAAAACACTAAAATAGACTAAAAAAACTCAAAACAAACTCAAAAGACTCAAAACAAGCTAAAAACGTCCAAATCTGCCTAAAAACACAAACTGGGCAGATTTGGACTTTAAACACACTTTTGGAAGAATTTTGGTTTTAACTTGGTTCGAAACACTTAAAAACACAAACTAAATCAGTTTCTAACTAATATGACTCAACAAGGTAAATGGGGGGGGGGTTTGATTTTGACGAAATTGAAAACAAAACAAGTAAATTAAAGAACTAATGAAATCTGCACGAATTTGGGTAAAACTATGGATGATAGGTTAGCTAAGAGGTTCTTTTCCACACATGACACACTTGCAAACAAAACGATGTCCAGTTGCTTTTCAATCAACATTAAACTCAACACCCCAGGTTAATTAAGTCCGCTTAAATTAACCTTTAAGTTCTCCTTAAGTTATTGAATTGGATGGGAAAGCGCATACAACAATTCAAGCATTCTTCAAAAGTCCTTTTCGTGAACAACACAATAAAGATACAATCAAAGATCATTAAGCATTATGAAAACTATAAGTATTGACGAGGCATTCGTTACTATGATGAGCATGAAACTCCTGCCAAGAATTCATTTAAAGCACTCCCTTATACTCTAGCATCATATTCATTCATGCAAACTAAGTGTGCACTCTTAATAAACATACACGAATAAGTTATCAATCAAGCAATTAAACAAATTGAATTCACAACTTATGAAATCACAACTGAAGGTAATCAATTCATATTGCAAGTATGTTCATGGCTTTGAATTCCCCCCTAGCTAAGGGGGGTTTAGTTCCTCATACTCACAAAGCAAAGATAAACAAATTTAGACATTGAAAACAAAAGAATAAAAACACCTAAAAACGCTTCAACAATCCAACTTGAATGACAAGCACGTCCCAGGGTCATCCTTATTCTCTTTGTTGCGGCACAAGGTGTGGTTTGATGGATGCATATGGATATATGGAAGGGAATGGCTGAATGTGTTTAGGTTGGATGGAGGTCAAGGCAAGGAAAGGGAAATGAAGGTGCATGAAATTGTGTTTTTGTTGTGGGAATGTGTAGAAAGTTAAGAAGAAAAGACTCTACCTTGCGGCAGAATGTGTCTTCCTCCCTTCTCCCTAAACTGTTCCCCCTGGGTGTGTCTTTGGATGGATATATTTATAGGCTAGGGAGAGGATGTAGTGGGTGGTGGTAATGAGTGGATGTAGTGGTAGGTGAATGTGTTGGGTGGTTGAAATGAGTGGATGTGTTGGGTGAAATGAGTGGATGTAGTGGTAGGTGAATGGATGTGTTAGGTGAAATGAGTGGATGTAGTGGTAGGTGAATGTGTTGGGTGGTTGTAATGAGTGGATGTGTTGGGTAAAATGAGTGGATGTAGTGGTAGGTGAATGTGTTGGGTGGTTGTAATGAGTGGATGTGTTGGAGGAAATGAGTGTGCTAAAATGGTTATTTATAGGGAGAGGATGATGCACAAACTTTAAATTTCGTCCATTCCTTTTGCTCCAAGCATATGTTATCCATTCCATGCCAAAAAATGCTCCAAAATGCTCCAAAATGCATTTCTTTGCCACATTAACCCTTTAGACCTACAAACACACGAAAATAGCTTAAAATACTAAAATAACTACGAACTAACAACATAAATGCCAAGAAACAAGCTAACTAAGTCGCATAAATATGCTTCTATCAATTACCTTAAATAATTAGCAAGTTCTACAAGAACCAACCAACTTCTGCGGGCTCTACTGATATAATTAAGTTGACAAATATCCGAAAGTGCCAACACACTATCAAAACAAACACCATGGAGTAAAGATGATCTATTGGTATGAGCACTTACCGCATCTTGTGGCCCAGAAGCAGTAGCCAATAAGCTACCTATGTATGGCTCAGAGTGGAAAGGAATATGACCCTGAATTAGTAACCAGAAAAGTATAAGATTCCCACCTCCATTTGCAACCAGAAAAAACGCAGGCAGGTAACAACTTACAATTGAACGGCTAAAATCAATTTGTGAAGGGAAATTAAAGCCCTGATTTGCCATTGGTGATAATGATTTCGTATGGCCCTCAACAGGCTTCCCTTGTGTTTCATTATATCCTGTACCAAGAACAAGATAAACCAAATAAGATATTGATCTCGTCTGGTAACAAAGTAATCAATCCGAAGAACAACGTATTTATTTGGGGAAGTTCTCCAATGGCTATCTTGGCATGCCAAGTCTGACCGCATTGATACAAGTTTTGGCAAATTGATAAGAAGCATAATATTAACTTATGAAGAGGAGTGCTATGGCCAATCACGTGTAAGGGGTGTGTGCAATTTCTGACCGTAGTAAAAGCCTAATACATACGGTCCAAGTCATGAAGTCTTAAACTTGGAAATCCAAGTCGACAAAGAAGAAAACGGGAACAAAAAATAAATAATATATATATATATATATATATATATATATATATATATATCAAGGGAGAAAAGAAAACACATGTTTCTTCCTACAAAAAGGCAGAAAACGTGGAGCAAAACTCCCCATCTTCTGCAAAACGTGGAAAGTTTTCTGTAAGATGTGGAAGGTTTTTTGTAGAGACGTGGGAGGTTACACAGTCAGTGGGAGAGGGTGGTGAAAAATATAGCCTCTATCTCCCCCACGTAAAGGCTCCAGAGGCTTCCTATGATGCCTATAAATAGGCATCAGTCGTAGTGGAAATGGGGGGGAAACGGAAACAAGAGAGGAGACGCTGCAGAAATTGAGAAGCACAGAGAATACAACAGAGAGGCAAAGCAAGAGAGCAAAGGCACAACAAAGGAAAAGAAAGAAGAAGAAGAAATCAAGAGCTACATGCAAGAACAAAGGGCAGGAAAAGCTACACAACATTTGAAGGTATAAAGCCATCTCATTTAATTTTTTGGGTTGTTTCCTTCTTCTGCTTTGTAGGAAGAAAAGAAGCACTTTGCTTCTTCAACTTTTCCCACTCCCCAGCATTCTCGAGTTGCAGTCCAGCAAAGCCAACGAAATCACCACTTCCGCTCCCTTCTGCTTCAGTTTAATCCCATGAATTTCTTCGGGGTCTAAACCACCCCATGGAGTTCCGATCAAATCCAAGAGCCCCGCTCTGTGCCGCTGCAGTTTAATCCCATGAATTTCTTCGGGTTGGTCTAAACCACCCGTGAAGTTCCAATAAGTGATCCATGCTCGTCGGTCCGCAAGTGCATCTTCAAAGTTCCAAGCTTGGTCCCTGTGGAAAAGGCAGGAAGGAAGCAATCTATACAAAATATATAGCTACCGTGTACCGTTTTCCCGCCTGGAGGAAAGTGATATGTTGGCAAGACTGCTCACTGTTAAATAATGGTTCAAAGTCCTCGTCCGCACGAGCTAAAACTGCACAAGGCATTCAAAAGCTCCAATGGTTCAAAGTCCTCGTCCGCACGAGCTAAAACTGCACAAGGCATTAAAATGCTCCAATGGTTTAAAGTCCTCGCCCGCACGAGCTAAAACTGTACAAGGCATTAAAAGCTCCAATGGCTTAAAGTCCTCACCTGTACGAGCTAAAACTGCACAATGCATCAAATGCTCCTTGCCTGCACGAGCTGAAACTGCACAAGGCATCAAATCTCAACAAATACCTGAACTACGAGTGACTTGATCACTCAAGAGGGTACGTAGGCAATCTAGGATTCGACCTAGGTGCAGTCACAAAATCAAACAAACACCAAAATCCTCAAGTTACATTTTATTCGAATTGGAATCAAAGGGTATTCCTTTCCTAAAAGAAGGGTTGTAATTAATAGGCGCATAGCCTAGAATGGGTCAAACTCGAATTAATAAAACCCTTTTCGGAAAAATGAACGAGGGTGAAATTGTGTCGAGTGAATTATTTGTTTACATATTATGTACAATTTTTGCTCAACACCTTCTTTCATACTATCCACTCCAGAGAGGGTTTGACTCGTTGACTGAGTTGAGGAAGAATCCTGATCTTGAAGGTTAATTCCAGATTGCTTGCTGTTGTGATAATTATGTAGTGGCACGCCCATCTTCAAGATTAAACTTGTGGAGGTAGATGGGTGTTGGACATGTGTGCCAGTAGATTTTTCCCTTTGATGAAGATCCAACAACGAATGGAAACGTTGAGTGGGCAGAACCAAAACAAGAGTTTTTCTTGGCACAATTCTGCATTTTCTAAAACAACTACTCGGGCTCGTCTAAAAAAATGTGGCGTTGAAGCTTCATAGATCTTCAAATATGTTCAAGTGAAAAACCTGAAGGTTCACTTAAATGACGGACTCATCAGCAACCAAGAATTTCAACTTGTCGAAATGCTGCCCAAGTAAAAAAGTACAGCACCAAACTTTAGTAACTATTTTACTTTTTATATGCACTGAACAATTGTGATAATGAAATCAATTCAAGAGGAAAGAAAAACAACAAAAACAGCAACAACAACAAAGCTTTATCCAAGGAACAAAATATCGATATTATTGGCGAAATATCGCCGATATTGTCGTTTTTTTTAGATACCGATATTTTCACACTTATCCCTTAATTATCGTCCATATATCGCGATATTATCAATAATATCGATAATATCGCGATATTATCAATAATATCGCAAATATTGCGATATTATCGCTAAGGGTAATGATTTTCTGGTATGCTTTTAAGTTTGGGCTGATGGTCCATTTGATAATCCCTCCACCAGCTTCTTCTTTATGACTTGGGCGATGTGGGACAACAGTGGTCCATTTTATAATCCCTCCACCAGCTTCACTTTATGCCTTGGGCGATGTGGGACAACAACAACAACTCTAATTTTGTTCTAGTGGTGGTTCCTCGTCTGGCTCGCGTTCTTCCGGTTCTACTTCTAGAGCCTATAATTTTGTTCTAGGTTTCTCGGTGCTGCACATGTTGGACTGCCTCATTTCTCTCCTTTTGATAGCTTTACTGGAGGGAAGATTCAATGCCAAATCTGCCGGCGTTTTGGTCACACAGCGATTGACTGCTTCATTCGCCTGAACATGTCCTATGAGGGATGTGTTCCATCATCATGTTTCACTGCTTATGCTGCCAGTTCATCTGCTCCCCGTACTGCTGCTCCTCCGCCACCTACAACTTGGCTCTTAAACTCTGGAGCCAACACCACATAACCAATGATGCTGCTTAGATCACAAATCATCCTTAAATAATACACGGGTTCTGATCATGTAAATGGTTTCAATGGGTGTAGGTTTGAACATCTCTCATATTGCAATTAGTTTATTCTGATATATGAAGTTATTCAAATTTATCTGTTTCTAGATTCTGTTATTATGACATATATTCATTGACGATTTTTCGCGATACACTTGTGGCGTCTTTGATTACCAAAACATAATCATGTACTATGTCTATATGATTTTGTATTAACACGTTGGATAAAAATATCACTCAAAATTTTGATATGGCTTTCAAAATTGACCAAACAGTTTTCTTTTTTCTCGAAACTAGATGATGTAAAATGTGATTAACCAAATTATTATTATTTTAAAAAAATAAAGAAAAATTAGTATCCAATCCCTAGTTTCTAATGTTCATTGACTAAGATCTTATCAGTTTTTATATTTTGATCAAAGTCCCTAGCATTAATGAATTACATGTAAGTTACATAACTTTCATAACAAAAATTAGTAATTGATTTAGAGTTTTAATACTCACATTCTTATTAAACTTCTAATTAATTTTCAATTCAAACATTTCAAATATATAAAAAATAAAATAAGAATAAGTTTGTACCCATTAATTTTTATAAAAAAATTGATATGTACCCGTTATAAGAATAAGTCACTCATGTATCTTACCATGCAATGTAAAAGTGTAAAATATTGTACTAATTCATTATATATAAATGATTATGGTGTGTTTAAACTTCTTTCATTAATTACTACATATTTTCTACACTCACAATGTTTGCCAGCTCGCTATATAATCAACTTAAATTAGTTAAATCCATCATGCAATGCATTTCCTTCCAATTTTTTGTGATAAACTAATAGATAATTAACTAAATAAACATCCTGCAAAGTTTCAATAAAAATTTCCAAGTTTTTCTTACAATTTCCGTGGTTTCCATATTATTTTTATCGATATCGATAATATCCCGATATTTCCATCGATATTTCCGTGTTTCTGGACTATCGATATTTCCGATATTACCGATATTTAATACCTTGGCCTTATCACACTAAGTGGATCAGCTATATAAATCTTTTAACGCCACTGCGCTTGGTTTTGTGTCATGTCTTCCCTTAGATCCAAGTAGTCCAAGTCTTCTCTTAGAGTCTCTTTCCAAGTCTTTATAAGTCTTCCTCTACCCCTCTACCTCTTTGGCCCTAAGCCTCAGTCTGGTAATCACATCTTCTAACCAGAGTGTCTGTAGGCCTTTATTTCATATGTCCAAACCACCTTGACCGATTTTCTCTCACCTTATCTTCAATTTCGGCTACTCCTAAGTCACATCGCATATCCTCGTTCCTAATCTTGTCATTTTATTGATATACATCTAACAAAGCATTCCCATCTCCTCTACACTCATTTTATACATGTGTTGATACTTCACCGTTCAGTCAAATAGAAAATTACTTGACTGAACAAAGATACTGATAACAAGACCTCCGTCCTATCAATTAGCACTCTCTACAAGGGCCGAGCAATTATCATGGCTAATGTGGCGGGCTAGTGATTCTTTTTAAACCACAGTACTAGTTCGGATCATTCATAAAACGCAGAAACTCAATGTACATGCTAACAAACCCTTTTTTCCCTCCCTCCATCCTAATTTAACTTTCACTCAACTACATAAAAAGCAAGGAAGACAACACCAATCAAATCACTACATTTACAGAATTCTTTTGATTTTATAAATTAAGTAATCAAATCAAACATGTACACTAATTATGAAATGAAAAGCACCACAAAAAGCTCCATGATTTTTAGAAAATCCCATCCTCAAATAGGAAACCATTTTATACATGCAATTAAACAATCAAAGAACAGAAAAAAAAAAAAAAAAAAAATCCAAGAACAGGAATATCTGTAAAATCAGCAAAACATATGAGTCTAAAATCTTTACCCAAAATAATTATCAAAAGAAAAATGATATAAAAAATAAGCCTTACCGAAATAAGAAATCTTTAACCCAGTAAAAGCACTACAAGATCAGCCTCACCAACTTAAGCTCCACATGCAACCAAACCAGAGGCTCACTAACATACAGTAAATATAAACCAATGAAGTTGAGACAAAATAAAGAAAAATTAAACAAACCCATGTCCAGAAAAAGGAAAAAAGTCATGAAATTTACATGAAGTGAGCGAGTAAGGAAGAATGAGACACAATACTAGGGGAGACTAAAATTTAAAGATTAAATTTTGTAAACTAAATGACATGAAAGTTGGTAATTGAATTATAACTTAATCGTTGATAAAAGTGTTCATTTTCTATTAGTAACACCTCATTTAGTTTGTTAATTTAGTTTACAAATTTAATATTTCTAGCATTACTGTGAAATGCTCTACCTTTTTTCATCCCCTTTTTTCCCTCTATTAAAACTAATAAAAGAAACATTCAAATGACTAAATTCAAATACTGAAAGAAAAAAAATAAAATTGAGTGTTATCAGTTGTATCCGATAAATTTGCGAGTTTAACGACAAATTTCCTTGTATTAAACGCACTCACAAATTCGATGTCTTGTCATGGACTCGCTAGCTCTGGGTTGAGCTGTACAAATGGAGCAGGGTGCCACCATCACTCTACTCTGGGGCAATAGGCGGTGTGAAATCCTGTCCCTAAAATTTCACTATTAATTACGTATCTCGTTATTTAAATTCGTATTTCATGTTTACGTTATTTTCATTAGTTAATTTTAATTTCATTGATATTTGGAATTAAATCAAATAATTATCAGGGTTGAATTTTCATAATCAATCTTTAAAATCCGTAGACCTTTTGAGGTCACAATTTATATTTTTGAATAGAGCTCGACCTCACGAACGTGTAGGCGCAAATCGTTCGTGAAATAGAGTTATAATGAAAGAGTTATTAACGTTTAAAGTTAAGGATATTTTGGTAATTTTCTTTAGTTTAGAAGGCTCCAGATTTCTGGAGCAAAGATCTGTGAAGCCACGTGTGTGGCTAGGATGGAAGGAAAGAAGAGAAAGGAGAGAGATGGGCGGTTTAGATGAAAGGAGAAAAAGATGAGAGTTAAGGGAGGAAAAAAGGAGGGAAGAGGCGGACCAATGGGAGAGGGGGAAAGGAGGAAAAGGAGGGAGATGGGAAAGGCACGGGATGATGGACCCGTTGACACGCCCCGACCCTGATATCCCCCAAATACCAGGATAGACACGTGCTGGCTGACACCTGAGGGTGACGAAAGCCATTAATAGATACAAAAGCTAAGAATAAGAAATAAATAAGGGTTATGAATTTAAAATACAATGAATTAATAATTTAGGAACATGTTTAGAGCATACAACTAACTAGAGTTCTAAAACAATTAATGTAAAATTTAGTAAATAAAAAGATGTGGGTCCTACACCAAGAGGACTCGAATATGCCAATACGAAAACGTTGATGTAGGGATCGTATGCCTCGATTCTAAATCCTGAAAGGGGGCACAAAACAAGGGTGAGTGGACCAAGTTCATATATATATATATATATATATGCATAATGCAAAAACAGTTATGAACATACTAACCCCCAGGTTTATATATAATGAAAACTACTAACATAATAAGTGATAGGTTTCTTAAAACTCTAGCATGCCATAAAACATCTCAACAGGTATAACGCGAAAAAACATCATATAAATCATTGCGTGTATTGTTTCGTAGATCGTCACGTAAGTGTTGTGTGCTGCTAGTAGGATCACTGAATAAATATAACTCCCGGCCCTATGCCAGCACTGTGGTCTCTGCGCCCTTAGCCAGAGATTACCAACTCCCGGCCCAATGCCTGCTCCGTGTCCCTCAGCCCGTAGCTAGGGATTATTTCCCCCGACCTAACTGCCAACACCAGATCCTCGCCCCAGGTGGCATAGTGTCCACTAGGTACGCATAAATTGTTACGCCTTTCATAAATAACCACTTCATAGTATAAAGTCATCCATCATCTATACTATAAAGAGGGGTTTCTAAAACATGTTCTAGCATCCTATCGTCATCCATCAGATAGTCTACCAGTTCATGGTTTTTATAGAAAATACGATATATCAAACTATAGCTCAATATAGGCTAACAATTATTTTCTCACAAAAAATGATGAGATGATAATCAACATTTCAATAAACATGCTTAACATAAAATCAGTTCATAAACTCGTAAGGCATGCAATTCATTTATGCAATTAAACCATAAAATCATATAATTTTAGAAGGGGTCCACTCACAGTACTTCGCCATCGAAAAGCTGCGCAGCCAGCGAAAATGCAAAAGCCACAATAATTGCCCCTAAGCAAAAAAATGGTATATTTAGTCAAACTCTACTCAAATGATTTAATTTGAGAAAACGAATATCGAAAACGGGTCTCAGACGTCGAAATTAGCCTAGGAGAGGTCTCAGACGAAAATTGAAAGTCAACCCGAAAGTCAAAGTCAACGGTCAACTGTCAACGTTGACCAAGTCAAAGGTCAACCGGGTTAACGGGTCGAAGTCAAATCGGGTCATGGGTCCTAGGGTTTTAGGGTTTAGGTTAGATGGGTTATAGGGAAAAGGGCTTTGGGTTGGATGGGTTTAGGGTTGTCTGGGCTTGGGCCTAGATCCACTTAAGAACAAATAACAAAAATAAAAAATAAAAATAAAAATAAAGGAATGGGTTGGGTTTTTGGGCTAACTTGCCACGGGCCTAAGGCCAGAGACCTTTAGGTACGGCTTGAAAGGCCTGGTGTCGACGGGACCAAATGGAGAAGAAAGCCAGAGCTTCTACAGCTCCGGTTAACTGCAAACGTTCACCCTAAACCTCGATCTAGGTATCAAATTGAAGAGTGAGACGAGGGGAAGAGATTTATACCTTCTATTAGCTGTGAAATTGCCGGAGGTGAACGGAAAGCTCCTTGACACCTATGGTTTTGCTGGAAATGGGTTTAGTACACCTGAGCCGATTACGTGTTAAAACCTTGGAAAACAGAATGGAATCACTTCAATAATCACCTCCAAACATCAACCCACGAAGAATATAAGGAAATACAAGACTTACCTAACCGGAAAAAGAAGAACTCTCACCGGAGAGTTTTCTGGGTTCGCTGAGTCGCACGACGATAGGAGAGAGAGAGACGACATAAAGGAGATGATGATGGTGATTGTTCTTGAGCAGGAGCAACTGTGAGTGTGGGTGTATGGTCACGGTGCAAGGGGATAAGAGAGATCAGTGAGGGTTTCGAGTGACAGAGGGAGAGATTGTACGGTGAAGAAGAGAGAGACGCGCCGGGGGAAGGGAAAGAAAAGAAAGAAAATGAAAAAGAAAAGAATAAGTTGGGGTGCTGCCACGTGGCAGTTTGAGGGAAACATGGAACCTAGATCAAAGGTCCATATTCAATTAAGATAAAGGACTGAAATGAAAGATTTAAAATACGTTTCTGGGAGAATTATAGAATTACATATATAAGTGAGGGTGGGTGTAACACCCGTTCCCCTTTTCCTAACCCGGCCGGTTCCGTTTGTCTTCTCCAACGATTTTCGTCAGTTTTTCTGGCAATCACCTAGAAAAAATTCCTTATAGTTCCCTCTTTCCTTTACACTCCAAATTTGATGGAAATTTGGCCAATTTCATGAGAATCGCACCAGTGGGTGTGAGGGAAGTTTGTCGGCGATCCACCATTTGTGGAACAATGTCCACCAATTACCACCACCAAAGCACTTCTCTAGAGGCCAGGAACAAAGCCCAAACATTTTTGGGGGCGGCGGAACACCGGTGGTGACAGATCGAGGCACACCTATTTCTAGGGTTCCAGCAGGTTTGGGAGAAATTGGAGCTTTTCTTGGCCAAATTGTACTTGGCCATAGGTATGAAACTTACTCCACTCATTGAGATCTACATTTCTATGAAATTTGGTAAATTTCATAAATAGTTGAATTTTCCGATGGTTCGGGGCTGTCGTCCACCACCCGTGGCGGCGCGTGGCCAGTGGAACAATTTTTTTTAAGTGCTATTAGATGCTCTGAGTTCATGTTTGATATTCATATGACGTAATTTGATTATTTGAACTTAGTTTCGTTACGATACCTTACTTAATCAAAGTATGAATCGACGATCCGACTGTTGGATCGTTACCTAGAGCGTAATATTTGAGGATAGCTGGAATTGACGGATCGGGAATCTGACGTACAGATCATCCTGAATAGGACTTCTAAGTTAGAAAATTAATTGTTGACCTCCACTTGAATTTGTGATTAACGAAGATCCGACGGTCGGATCTCGATGAGAATTTAGTATGTTGTTCTATGAGCATAACGTGGTTACAAATCTGAAATACAATGTGCGGATCTTCTAGATTAAATTGCTAGGGTGTGGACCCACCGTTGATGTTTGGTCAATAGGTCTTGAACCATTTGAATTACTAAAATTAGTATTAATAGAGATTCAATGAAGCTTTGCGGACTTGTTTCGGTGAGTGACTTTAATATATGTGATATGGTGAATACCTAATTCTTTATACTAATATCCTTTGTGGATATGACATGGTTTTATAAAAGTGTTTTATGCTAAAATGTGATTATTTTATAATTGGCCATCGATCTATTTTTATTAAATGTGATTTGATTCATGGATTGGTAATATTTGTGAAAAAATGAATCGAATTGCATATTGAAATGTTTTGTAAATTGAGGGCTAGTAGGGGACTATGACCCTACTTGGTTAATCCGCATTGGGGGGTCACTAGTGATCCTGCTTGGTTAATCCGCATTGGGGGACCATACTATATATGGATCGCGCATGGATAATCCGCGTTGGACGATCCTTATGGCCATTTATATTTATAGGTGATCATGCTTGGTTAATCTGCGATGGGTGATCATTACCTAATAGTTTTGTAGGTGTGACTCTGCTTGGTTAATCCGCGTTGGGGGGTCACTACCTACTTGATTATCTTGATCCTGCTTGGTTAATTCACATTGGAGGGCCATTTTCTGTTTGGTTAATTCGCGATGGGTGATCACTACCTAATAGTTTTGTAGGTGTGACTCTGCTTGGTTAAACCGCGTTGGGGGGTCACTACCTACTTGATTATCTTGATCCTGCTTGGTTAATTCGCATTGGGGGGGTTACTAGTGGCCCTGCTTGGTTAATTTGCATTGGAGGACCATCTTTATATGGATCGGGCTTGGTTAATCTGCGTTGGGCAATCCTTATGGCCATGTATGCTTAGGAGTGATCATGCTTGGTTAATCTGCATTGGGTGATCACTTCTTAATAGCTGTAGGAATGACTGTGCTTGGTTAATCCGTATTGGGGGGGTTACTGCCTACTTGGTTACTTTCTCAGGGGTGGCTCTACTTGGTTAATCCGCTTTGAGGGGCCATTTCCTGTTTGGTTACTTATGTAGGTTTTAGCCGAACTATGTCCCTCTAGCCCTAGTTTTTAATGTACATATGAACGATGGTTTTTGAGAATCTTGGTGGTTTGAATTGGAAAAGCAGTGGGATGTCTGGGTGACTCCTTCAGAGTTTTTAGAGACTTGACTATGTTTTCATAATTACGAAATTATATTTGAGGTTTATAAACTGTGATCGATGGTCTTTCTTTTTATTGATTATCACATACTTGTATTATTGTCACTCACCCGAGCTCCGCAGCTTATCCGAGTTCTGTTTGGCCGGTGCACCATTTCCATGATGTAGGCATTGATTTTACATATGACATGTTTGGGTAGATTATGAGAAACTGCTTGATACTTTGGTTCCGTTGAGTAGTCAGGAACCCGGTGTTGTTGGATTCCGTTGAGTGGTCTGGAATTCTTGCTCTCGCTTATTCCCATAAGGTTAGTCTAGAACCCTAGATTCGAGTAAATGAGAATTACCCACAATAGACCTTGTGAATATAAAATAGATTTACCATGTTATTGCTCATAATCCAAGTAGGAAATTATATAGAGTTCCTTGGTTAAATTTGTGCAATGATATGTTACTGCATTCATTGATTAACATAATTAAATGCTAAGATCATGTATCTTTGATTCATGAATTGATTAATTGACGGGATTGTGGAATGACCTTGGTTATGGCTGTTATTATTATGATTATTTTAGTTGATCAATCTGGCTTGAGAATAATATGTTCTTCGTTTGTTATTTGATATGTTACATGCTGCGGATGGAAGTATTGTGCTGAAAACATGGAATTTTTATTGATGGATGGAATGAGAATCTTGAATGGCATGTTGGTTTGTTTTGTAGCCCTGAACTTGGTAATGTCATGCATGTCAAGTTCTAATAATTGATTATAGAATGTTATGTACTCTTGTTAGAACGCACTGGAATAAATGTCTAAATTAGTGAATGACGAGTTTCGAATGGCTTGATCCTTAATGAGGGTACGTAGGCAGTCTAACGAGGAGGTTAGATGCAACTATAAAGTATAAGAAAAATTACTATATGATTCGATTATCGAGTTGTGATTTGTCATATCCCGGAGTTGGGGTATGTTGAGATACAGGTATTTGGTGACGTCACGTGTCGATCCTGGACGTATGTTGGGATCAGGGCATGACAGGTGGAGTCGCTCTGCTGGATGACTATGCTTGTTTCGTAAGACATGAGACTTAATCTGGATATGGACACAAACATATTGTATAAGTCTTGGAGTCCCTACAATCTAGGGATAGGCATGCACTGCAAGTAATCACAACTCTTAAGATGATGCAATATGTACTTACTAGATATCCTCTAGGATTCTCTGGCTTAGAATGAGGATTCTATCCTAAAACTGTCTCTCTTCCACATTATAAATACACCCATCTAGGGATTTATCTATGGTAACACAATCTATACACTTGAATTCTCTTGCCCACTGCTTGAGTTTAAGATCATTCATTGTTTTGTAGGTTGCCCAAGACTACACAGATTGTGCTTAATTGCTGCTTATGAAGGTGCACAGATTAGGTTCCGACAATATTGTTATTCATGAGCTTAATGTATATTTTAAGATTTGTGTATAGTTAATCGATAATTCTTATTTTGGAAATAGGTAATGGGTATTGGAAACTGGTTAATAGAGTGTTGACTAAAGTTGATGATAAGGGCTTATTACGTTTGTTTATATAAGTTCGACTCAAATATGTAGTGATGGAAAAAATTCCAACGTTCAAACATGGCAAAATAAATGCAGTAAAGAGAAGGGTTTAGGAACGCAAATCTGGTTTTGGAGTGAAAATTCCAACGTTCCCTAGTTCAATGCATGGGTTGCCTCCCAAGAAGCGCTTGTTTTAACGTCTTCCAGTCGGACGATACTTCCATTCAAACTCTTCTAGGTCCCACGGCATGGAATTGATCTTTGAATGGGTGGTGATACTTAAAATGATCTGGCAATGGTTTAAATTCTAGAGTGGGTGCCTGAATCATTAACAACAACATGTTAGTAGAAAACGAAATTGAAATTTGAGTAAGTGGCTTACCTATTTGCTCCAACAAGAACTCAAGGACAAACACCACTTCTTTGAAAGTTTCTGGAATGTTGGACTTGGCCAGATTTAGTGGGAAGGTTGTGACTTGTCCTGTGTCATAAAATGCAACTTCTTTGGGGTTGGTCGTCTAAAGTACATCCTTTTAGGTAAATTCTTGATACCCCCCATCCACTTATTTCTCTTGAATCATTCTTGGTATACAAAGTTCTTTGAACAATTCAACACATTCTGGAACTTGATTTGTTGTACCAAAAATCGAGATATTACTTTGCACATTTGGAAGGGCTTCAAAGATGTCTTTTTCACTTTCTTCCCTCATAGCTTGCATAAACCTGCGAGGAAAAGGTACATTTGGTGGAATAGGGTTAGAAAGAATTGAATTTGGAACAACCACACCTGAATTTGATGGTGGTGGAGCTTTGGGAGGCTACGGCAAGGGTTGTTCTTCCCTTGTCGTGGCTTTGTCTTCATTCTCTTCTTCAAGCATCAATTGTTTGTCTACTTCTAGGCTATGTTAAGACATATTGAGTTGAACTCCAACCTCCATACCACTTCCCAAAGTGATAGTTTTAGTGATTTCAAAATCTCCCATTGGATTGACAATGGTTGAGTTGGAGAGTTCACTTTGTTCTTGAATTTGTCCCATGAATTCCGCAATCTCTCCCATTTGATTCTTCAATTCGCTCATCACTTGGTCTTGATTTTGTAATTCCTGCGTCAAAGAGGTGAGTAATTGAATAACTTTATCATTATCCAAAGACATACCTGAATTCGATTGGAATTGTTGTGGGGGAGGCTGTGGTGGATGCATCGACGTTGCATAGAACTCCTCATATGGCTACCAATATTCTCCTTGTTGAGCCTCATTGGCTTGATTTTGTGAGCCCTGTGCCAAAGAATTTAATTCATCAAGAATTTGATCATAATCTATTGACGAACCTGAGTTTGGTTGGGCATGAGGTTGTGGTGGCTACACAGGTTGTGAATAGAACTCCTCATATGACTGCCAATGTCCTTCGTGTTAAACTTGTTGAGATTCCCACCACATACAGTTTGAATGATCACTCCAATCTGAATTGTACTTGTTGGAAATCAAGTTGTTCCTTGATTGGTTATAGCCTTGATAACCCCAGGTATTGACACTCTCTTAACTTCTTTGTGGATGTTGATCAGCTTGATATCCTTGCATATAGGACACATCGAATGTAGGGGTGCTTTGTTTTGTGGTCCTTTCGATGTACTGTGACAATTGGGAAGTAAGATTTGCCATTTGAGCTTGAAGATTAGCAATTGCCATGTCTTACTTCTTTAGTACCTGATATCAAAGAAAGAAAACTAAATCAAATATCATAAGAAAGTTAAACGAAACCGGGTAATTAGTAAAACAAAGAAAACAAGAGAACAAAATAAAGTCAGAAAAAATACACGAAAAAGAAACAAAAAGAAACAACGGGGGATTAGCTAGCAAAGTTGCTAATCCCCGGCAACGGGGCCAAAAATTTGATGTGATAGATAATAGCACTCAAATTAAACCCTTTTATTGACAATTGTAGTATATATGCAAGTAGGGATCGTTCTAGGCTGGGGATTAGGAGGGATTGCTAATCTACTCTAAACTGACTCAAAAACATAAAACCAGGCTAAAAACACTTAACTAGACTCAAAGAATTCAAAACAAACTGAAAAACTCAAAACTAACTAGAATGACTCAAAACAGCACAAAGCAAGCAAATAGACTCAAAATAGACTCTAGGGAGTTATTTGGACGAATTCTAACTTTAATTTGACTCAAAACAATAAAAGACACAAAGTTGGACATATTCTAACTAGTTTAACACTCTAAAAAAGGGGATTGGGTTTTGGACGAAATTAAAGTGAAAACAAGTGAATTAAAGACTTAAACAAAGTTGGACGAATTTGGTGAATTAAATGGATGATGGGCTAGCTAGAGGGTCCTTCTCCACACATGACACACTTGCATACAAATCGATCTCTAGTTGCTTTTTCGATAAACCATGAATGACAATGCCCCAGATTAACCATGCCATCACTAATTAACCTTCAGATTTTCCTTAAATTATTGAATTGGATGGGATACACATCATCAACCCAAATTATTCTTCAATAGTCCCCTACATGCACATCATAATAGAGATACAATCAAAGATCATTAAGTTCTATGAAAATCATAAGCATTGACAAAACATTCGTAACTATGACATCATGATACTCATGCTAGGAATTTAACTTAACGCGATCGTGACTAGCGACCTTCACTACTTGTGAATATAAGTTTGTACCGATTATGTGAAACTCCCTTATATTCTAGCATCAGATTCAAGCATGCAAACTAAGTAGGCCTCCTTAATCAACATACAAGAATAAGTTTTGAATAAAACAGTTAAGCAAATTGCATTCACACTTTATGAAATCACAACTGGAATTAGTCAATTCATACTGCAAATATGATTATGGTTTCAAAATTCCCCCTAGCTATAAGGGATTTAGCTCCTCATGTTCACAAAACAAAGATAGACAAAGTTAAACATTAAAATCAAAAGATAGATTACAGCTAAGAATGATCCAGCAATCCAAACTTAAATAGCAAGCACTCCAAGGGTCCTCCTTCTTCTCTTTGTTGTGGCACAAGGGTTGGGTGAAGGTTTGGATGGTGATTTGTATGAAAGGTTGTGTATTTAGAATGGGATGTGTTGATGGATGGTTGGATTGGTGCGACAAAGGCTTATATTTATAGGGATGGGAAAGGCATAGCTAGAATTTAATTTGGGAAGGTTTTAATACTCCAAATTCTCAAAGAAAAAGGGTAATTAAATTCAGAATCCAAGGGGAAAAGGGAATGTTCTTTGCGGCAAGGAAAGTAGGATAAGGAAATCCCTTGCCGTGTAAGGGAAAGGAAAGGGGAAAGGGAAAAGGGTGCGGCAACCCCTTTTGTGCAGGGATTAGGTCTTCTAGACCTATATTAAGTGCCCTAATATATCTGGAAATCTTCCTTGTGGCTGGAACCTTGGTGATTTAGGATTAGGAAAGGTAAAGACAAGATAAGGCAAGTTTGACTAGTATTTCATTTTTCTTGATGGTTTCCTTGTCTTCCTTTGTCTTGAATTTATTTTCTTCTTTTCTTTGGCACATTCCTAGCTTTTTTTGGTCTTCAATTTCATCCAACCACTTTGCTTCAAGCATATGCTATCCATTCCATGCCCAACACTGCTCCAAAAGGCACCAAAATGCATTTTCTTGCTACTTTAGCCCTTTGGACCTACAAACACACGAAAATAGCTTAAAATACTAAAATAACTATGAACTAACATAAATGCAAGAAAAGAAGCTAACTAAGTTGCATAAATATGCTCTTATCATTAACCAATCTTGAAATTTCGGTACAAGAATCGATATTGTCTCCTCGATGTTTCGGTAATCCGAACCAAAAATAAATATTACATATATATATATATTATACATTTGATTTGTTGCTAACTACTAGTAGCAATATAATTGGTGTGGTCTACAGGTAGTAACCATAGCCCTTTATCGCCAACCTCACACCGAATGTGTCTATTTCTTCAACCTGAAATAAAAAAAATTGTATTGTTAGTTTTTGAACATGTTAAGTTTGTAACTTAATTTTTTTACTTTTGGGTTTGTTACTTTTATTTTGGTTACATGTCAAGCAAATATACAAAAAAAAAAGGTAAATAATCTCAATTATCTTTTTGAAATAAAAAGAAAATACATGAATACGTCGTATTCATTCACTAGTTGGCCAGGTGTACTCGCCGCCCTAGGCTGTATCTTCAGTTGGTTCACCCACGCGCTGCTAGTGCACGTGAAATGTACACCACATTCCTGGTCAACGGCTTGAATTTCTTCGGCTGTCCGAATGCTCCGGCTATAAGGAACCGTTGGATCACGTACAACTTGTTGTCCGCACCATCCAACGGTCATATCTTCCTCGTATGTGCAACTTGTGAGAGATGTCCTATGATGTCCGGTGGTAACCAATTAGGAACATTTTACTCAATAGTGATACGAAATTTAACTTGAGAATGTTACTACATGAGTATATATTAGGGGCAAAACCGTAGATATTTTAATTGAAAGTTTACTTCCTTAGTTATTTACCAAAAAAAAAATAATATTTAGTTCATTAGTTGGAATGAGTGAGCATTTACATTAGTTATCTAATTAACACGTTATATTATCTTGATAATCATTTTCAGATACATTCTAAAATTAGATTTTCGTTTCAATAAATCTATGGCTCAAGGCTCATTTCAATCAGTCTAAAATTTGAACCCTTGAGCCTCAAACTTTGGACTCAAGACTGCAATGGACTTAAGATTTTGTTAATGATCGTACATAATTAAATAAGAAAATTACACAAGCAACACAATGACTGTTAGAGAAATTCCACCCGATTGAAAAGAGAAAGGGCAAGGGCAAGGTAGTTGAATCGCCCTTACTATTGCCTTCTATTTTTTTGGGCCTCTAGAGCCACATTTGGTGGGTTTTGAAAATTTCTTGCCCTTGCCTTCTTTTAATGGATGGAAATGCTCTTAGGAGTGTGTGCAAATAAATTCAATTGTAGTTTCTGTCCAGTTACCACCTAGACTTATGTTTAAGTGTGAATGTATTACAAGTGCTAAAATACTTTACGGACAATTAGGATGGAGTCAAATGCTTTTAGTTTAATTTTTTTAAATTTTAAAAGCATGAGTCCCAATGACAACTAATAGGATAAAAATTAAAGTCAATTTTAAAAAAAGAAAACTAATGAAAAGGGCTTGAAAACTTTGAGTTTTAATGATAAGGACAAAATAAAGGGTAAAGTGAATAGTAACAGGATTGACTTTTTAGTGTAAAAATGTGGTTTTTCGTTAAAGTGAACAGTACCGGGTGCTTTTCGTTAAAGTTCTCCTTAAAAAATTAACAAAATGGAAAACTAATGAAAGGCCCCTAAAAACTTTGTGTTTAACCCTTAGTACAAAAGTTGTCTAAAATACCCATCTTACCCTTTAAACATTCAAACAGAAAATGACAAAAGAAAAACATCTTCAACAAAGGTCACATGGTCATCATTAAAGTGAATACAAATGATAACAAAGTTATGGGCCCCAGAAGACAAGCCATGCAACAAGTTCACATGCATAAAGCTAGGTATTTGTTTGGTACTGAGGTGCTTTTATAAAAAGTGGGAATAAAAAATAGCTGAGCTCAAAAATGTGTTTGGTAAACACTTAAAAACAACTTATTTTCACAGTTTTGGGTGAAAAAAAAAGCTGAAAACATGAAGCAGCAAAAATGAGCTTATTCTCATAGCATAGCAGAAGTAGTTTTTTTTCAAAGCACACTCCATACTTTTCCATCTCTGCTGTGTCTCTCATTTTCCTGGCTCTTCACTCATTGGTCACTCTTTCTCCTTACTCACCCACTCTCTTGCTGACACATCACCTCACTACTCAACTCTTTCTCTCTCTTTTCAATTATCTCTCACAACTCTCTCTCACTTTAACTCATGACCCTATCTCATTCTCGGCAAGTTAAGACCCCTATACCTTGTTGCTCCGGCAAGCTCCATCACCTTTGTCGCACCATATCATCACCACTTGTCCCTTTCTGGTTTTCTAAACCCCCCAAATTCTCACTTTCTCAACTTTATACGCATTGCACAAAAACATGAATAGTGATCATCTGCCATGGCCGACTCCGGTGAGGTTGACATACCAACATGCCATCATCACTTCTCCTTTGTAAAAACCCAGGATTCGGAGACAACACCTTGGACCCTCTATTTCAACTCCTTGTCTTCCCCACTACACAAAACGCCTAAGCTGAGTTTTAATTTTAATTTCCATCAAATCCGGCATCATATTCATTCTCTTAAACACAACCTTCAAGCCATTTCTAGAGACCATGAGTCATTACTTAGTAAGTTTACCAAAATGAACCAAGAACTCCATTCTCTTAGAATGCAGCAGAAGACAAGTGACACCCTGAAAAGAGAATTGAAAATAGGTTTAGAAATTGATCAGCATAAGAATAAAGAAAAAGAGGTTATTGAACTCATAGAACAAGAGGCTAATGAGCCCATAGAAGAGAGAGAAATAAAGATTGAGCTCTTAGAAGAAGACATTGAAATAAAGCAGTATCAAAATAATAAGGAGCATCAACATTTAAGGGTCAAAGAAAAACAAGAAAGATATGTAAGTTTTCTTAGGAATATATCTTTAGACTTAATAATTGATGATATCCTATTAGAAGAAATTTCAAAAGTAAAATTAAGAATAATGCCACCAGATATGCAAAATGAGATCCTGAGCAGAGCATCATAGTCCATGAAAAAGTTACAATTACAATTACAATGTGCTTTGTATTAGTCCATCTTTGATCCAAAACTAGGGATGGATATTATTACAAAGATGTATCCACCATGTATTTGTGATAGTACAGAGAGTTGTATTTGTATACCAGAGGTTAGCATAGCTGTGGTCAGGATTAACATGAGAGATTTTAGACCATGACATTTTAGTTATGAACATTAAAAAAAAGCATAATGTAGTAGAAGTTACCCCTAGCCTTACTATTAGAGTTTGGCTATCTTGATAAAATATTCATTGACCATATTTCCCAACTGAAATCATTTCCTAGAAAGCTTATAAAAGTAGCAGAAGATTATCTACAACAGTGGAAAGAAATTTGCATAAGTTTTATTAATAGTCCTCTAGATTGGTATGTACATATTCATAAAGAGAAAGCTAGACATATAACTATGATAAATGAAGAGTCCTTCAGACTATCCTTTATCTCCACACACATGTGGACTTCTTCATACAAAAATATTCTAAGATTTCGAGGGATCCAAATGCTAGCCTTAGATGAATTTGAAGATTTTAGGTATGATATGTTACTAGTAGCAAAAGAAGAAGAAATGTATATTTACAAAAAGACAAAAATCAGTCATCAGCTCTACTAGAAGCCTCAAAATTTCAATGGAGAAACGGCATATATGTATTACTAGGTAAAAGAAGACAGAGAAAGAGATGTAGAGCTAGTAGAAGGTGATGAACAGTACTAGAACAATTTGACAGAAGAAGAGCTGCATAACATTGACAACATGATGGAAGTATGAAGAGCTAGCATCAAATTAGCATAAGTTAAATAGCATCATGCAAAATAATGTATTTTAATTCAGCAGAAATGTCAACATCATTGTGGATCCTGCTACAATAATGAAATAATGACATAAGAGTAAATAAAGAAAATAGATTGACCCATTATATATTTCTCATACACAAAATTTCCTTTTGATTTAGAATGAATAGTGATAAGCCTTTTTTATTAAGATTCCCCTTAGCCAAAACCAACCATTAAAATCAAAGATCAAGCTGCAATGGCAAAGCTACCTGCTAGGATATTTAAGTTAAAACCACTAGAGAGAGATGGAAGAAAGTGTTTTCCGATCGAAAATATATCAGAACCCTCCCTTACCCTTTCGATTAATCTTTCTCTCTCTATGTCTTGAATAATATAAGGGTGTTCTTAATCTTTCTCATCCCAGCAAAGGACACAAGTTCAATTCATGTTTCTCTGATGTATATACGTAGCCAACTATATAAGTATAGACTTGGACTATTTAGAGTCTTATCCATCCAAATAATCAAGTCCAATCCTAATTTAATACCATATATTTCTTCATGCAAATGTATTAAATCAAAGTCAATTCAACTATAACAGATGCACACGTGTAATAATCAAATTTTACATTACATGTAGTCTGAGCAAAAGTGGAAATACTAGACTTGGCAATTTCTTACACGACACGGTAACATGACACAAAAACTATGATACCTTGTCCTTAAGTTTTATGTATTTTGTAATATTGAATGTGTGAAATTACCAAATTACCCTTGTGGCATGAACATTGACTTTCATTTACCGTCTCGACATGACGCCTGTGACTAATCTTTTTAATTTATTCTTATTATACTTATCACCACGAATGCTTGGGCGCGAGCAGATTTGAATTTAGAGTTATAACAAAGTTTTTACGATTTTCAAAATGTTGAGGGTACTTCGGTAATTTCATGTTTGGAAGATATTTCATGCCTCGTCTTTTGTGGTCTTAATTTTGTGAGCGATTGGGACCTACCCCTTGTCCCTTGTCCCCGACCCTATCCCTTATCTCGTGCGACCCCTCATCCTTATCCTTTTTTTCTGTTACTCTCTCTTTCTAAACTTTCTTTCTCTCACCTCTCTCTCTCACTTTTCAGCCTTGTCTTTCCCTCTTAAAACTAGTCCTTCCCGAGGGTACCACACATAACACAACACAACAACAATAAACAACAATGACAACACCCCCACCACCTAACAACCCAAGTTGTGAACCAAGAAACGAATGAGAACCACCCCAACTCCTCCTCCATCGCTGCACAGTGCACCATCACTGTTCACAAAATTCTTCAGTGAGTTTCCACCTTCTTCGGTGAAGGTAAGCCTTGAAACTTGTCCAAAAGTTGTAGATCGTGTCTTGGTGTGTGTATGGGAGTATTTTTAAGAAGTTTTGGTAATGTTTGGACGTAGGAAACTCATGGGGAAAGCCTCCCCAATTTTTGGGCAAGGATCACCCCTTTGCAGCCATTTTTTTGGCCAACTCAGGCCACCACTCAGTCCCAACTTGGTATGAATCTCTTATCCTTTGTCAACCTTCATTTTGGCTTTTGAAACATCGAAAATGGTTAAGAAATGAGCTCGAACGGAGTTAGGGAAGTTGAGCCCAGAAACAGGCCATTTTCAGGCTTCACAAGGAAGGCAAGTAGCCTACACTCACGGGTGCGTGAGGCTGCGCGTGGTGCAGTGGTGGTCGGCGCGTGGAGAACACGTGCCTCCCCGGAGGTATTGTGCTCCACAACTGTCCACGGAGGCGTCGATAATTTTTCTGGCCAACTTTCCAGCGACCCATCTCGACGCGCGCGTTGGCATGTGGCTTTTCGGTTTGTTGCCCTGTGGTGGCGTATGGGGGAAACCAAGGTCCTTCCTTAGGTTTTTCGACGTCCTGAATCTGAATACGATGTCTGTTTTCCCAAATTCAATCATCTTATTAGGGTTTAATAATTAGTCCTCTTTTATGCTTAGGTGTGTTGTTTGAGGTGACCTTGTCCTCTCTATTATTAAACAACACTTTGGTGACGAAGTATTTGTGAGTGGACCCCTTCCAAAGTGCATGATTTTACTAGAAATGCATACATGAAAATTATGATTTTATGACTACATTTTACGAAACGTTTATTGAGTTATTGGATTTACGCTTTATGAAATATCATGCTTTATTGAATTTACGCTTACTGAGATATTTATCAACATGGATTTATGATATGATGTTTTGAGCTATTGAGCTCTGATGATATATATTTTGGAAATATTATGTTCATAATTTTCTGTGCTTACTTAGCTGATATTCATACAATGTGCCTTCAGACGGGCAACGTAGTGCCTTCGGGTTGATGATATATATGGCTTCGGGCGGGCGATTTATATGCCTTTGGGCAAACGATGTATGTGCCTTCAGTCGGGCGATGGATGTGCCTTTGGGCGATTATGATATCACTACTAAGCACACTATATATGATATATGTTTTACGAAGGTTTTATGGCATGCTAGGGTTTTAATAAAACCTACTATTTATTATGCTATATGAGTTTTCTAAAAATGGGGGTTCGTACATTTGAAGAGTAGTTGATTTCAGTATTCTTTATATATAAACTTGGTCCACTCATGTTTTGTTTTGCGCCTTCTTCAGAACTTAGGAACGAGGCATACGATCCGAGCTATAAGGCATTCCCATATCAGTGAATTTGTGTCCTCTTCTCTGCGTATGACAACTCTTGTAATCACACTTTCTAATATCCCTTCCTCCTGTATTTCGAATTAGTAGTATGCTCTGAACATGTTCATGCATTATCACTTTTTAGATGTTGGCACTTGAATATTCTCCTTTGGTTTAGTGACCTGCACCTTATTACTATTATTTTGTTAGGATTTGTATTTTGATATTACTGAAAGAACTTATTATAAAATGCAACAGCCATAGTGTATATATTGTATATTAAATATGTATCATTGTATTATTATTCATGTAAGTTAAAAAAATTAGATTTTATTTATGTATTTATTTTGATTATTCTTATGTTCATTACTAGGATAAATTTTACTTGACTTGTTGTCCAAAATTAAAATCAACTAGTATAGTATTAGTATAGGCAAAAAGACAGGTGTATAAGTGTAAAAATTATGAAAGAATATATAAACATTTGTGGTTGCATTCTTCCTCCACGAGTAGACAATGTTACACTTACGTCGTTGTTTAGATTTATAAAACCCTCCAAACCTTCATAAATAGTGATTTTTATTTGAGTGCAAAATTAATAAAATTAATAATAATTATTGTAGAAGTGTAAAAAAATGTAAAAACAATATATCTTTTATATAGTATAGTACTATTGTTTTATTTCTTTTTCATAATTATTTTTGGTACTCATAATTTGAATGGTTTATAATGTTTGGTTTTTCTATGTTTAGGTTATGTGGAAGAAAGTGCTAATGTGGAAAGCCTTACTTAAAACATCATCAATATAACTCTTGAAGACAATACATCAAGCCAAAGTTCCAATATCGTTTCCCATGGTGACTGATGAAAATTGAACGGTTTTATTGTAAGAAAATATGTAAGGTTCCACAACCTTGAAACATAACTCCTTTCATTTTGCAAATCCTTTGAACATTTGATATTTTATAGTGTACTAATGTTTTTTTTATTCTTTTCATTATGCTCTTATTTTGGGTATGTAATACTTGAAAGACAAATGTGTTTTTATGCTTTGAATGTGACAATGTGGTATGTATATACTAATTTAGTATTATATTTTTCATTTAATTATTTATTGGTTTAAAATATATTTTCCTAACGGGTAATGGGTCGGGTGATATTACCTGTTAAATTAACGGGTCAATTTCAAGTTTATTTTGATGGATGTTATACGATACGACCCATTAAAATATTGGGTATGACACGGTAAACACGACATGAACACCATGTCTAGGAGATACAATGTTAATGTTGCACCAAATACTACCAATTCAAATATACAGAAAATACAAAATAAAAAACACAATACTTTTAGTTATGTTAAAGTGTTAGTAAGTAATACTAACATCGAGGAATAACACAAACAATTAGACGAACCATGGTCTGATACTACCTTGTCACGCCCAAATTCAGGATTACAACGGATTAGGACATGATTCACACTTTAACTAAATTAGCAAACCTAAAGTAAATAAAATGTAAAGATCAAAATTAAAATTTTAATTATACATAAAAAAATTAGTGGAAACAAGAACTTTATTAAAATACTTTTACATTCGACATTACAACTTTTGGTCCATGACCAGCACAAATTTAATTAAAGTGAGCTAAAAGCTCAATATGGACTTATACCTTAAAAAAAAAAAGGAGTTTAATCAATTATGTAGAAACAACATATAATAAAAAAACTAATCCCTTAATTTGAATAATTAATCACTTAAAATACGAATTTGAAGAATAAAAACTAACAAAATTGAAGACTAAAACTTACATAAATGGACTTGAAATTTCTCCTTTGCGTAGATAGAAGGACAAAATGAACCAACCCACTTGTCAAGATTGGAACGATTGAAGAAAGAAAGATAATCATTATTCAAGCAGTATCGTGGAGAATATTTCCTTTCGTCCTTATGGCAAGGGTTTGAAAAGGGGCTTGGTAGCTAGGAAAGTAAAGTCAGGAAGGAAGGCGCTGTACTATTGAGCAAGTAGCGATTGTAGTCTCGGCTTTCTTGTAGCTTTGGGGATTTTTTTTATACTGCTTTAGGATTAAAAAAGGCTTCAAGCTCAAGTGCAAGCGAAGTAAATTGTTCAGCTTTACTGCAAGTCTAAAGAAAGGGAGGGGCAAAGTCCACTTACAATTAGCTCCCTTAAATCTCTTCACTTGTATAGTAAACTGCACTCGCCCTAGTAAAATCCAAATCATGTTCCTTTGTGAGCGGAAGTCAGAACGAATATCGAGACTCCTTTCTTTTACGCCTTATTAGTTATGAAAGCGGATCGCTTGGTTTGTAATGCAAAGGAAAGAGAAGGTGGCTGTGGAGATAGAGTCTTTACGGCAAGTGAAACATTCTATCTTTGTCAGGCTTAGGGTAAAGGGAATGAGAGAAATAATGTTCTTGTTTCCAGGCATATCGATGGGAATAAGAACAGGTGGTAAGCGAGGCAATTCCTTTCGGTAGTGGATACGGATCTTATGCTGATATAGAGAACCCTCAAAACACTCAAATTGGAAAAATCAAATTAGGTTTTACAACACCCATTATATATGGGACGGATTCTGATGATTAAGAGCTAGACCTAGACTTCCAGCTCCAGCTACTAGGCTAGCCTAATCAGCGTAATATACAGATGAATAAGCACCTTAATTCTCTAATATGCTACCATCTAGCTCCCTAATTCTGCTTCCCTATCTATCTACTGCCCAGAATCACACTCCGAAATAAAAATGGGATTCAACTATATAACATAGATGAGTAATAAGAAGTTGAAGCTATGGGAGGAAAAATATCTGCTGTTCCTTGTTTGGTTTTAGAGAGAGAGAAGATGAAAATTTGAGAAAGAAAAGGAAAAGTCTGAGAGAGAGAGAGAATAATAATAATAATAATAATGATGAGGATGATGATGATGATAATCATACCGTGTAACAGTAATTTAAATGAGGGTCTTCACATCCTACTTTCCTAAAATGAAAATTGACGAAATTTAAACTCACCAAAATCAGAGAAAAGCTTTGGGTATTTCATACGCATCTTGGTCTCTAATTTTCATGTTGATTCCTCTGTGTCTCACTGTAACCATAAAACTTTCACTAACGGAATTGTCTTAGTGTGTAGCACTTGCTCTTTGTAATCCAATATTCGAATTAATCTATCCTCAAAGGATAGGTTTTCGTTCATACTGAGTTATCCCCAATCGATCACATGTGATGGATCTGGTTTGTACTTCCGAAGTATAGAAATATGAAAAACATTACGTATGCTTGAAAGTGAAGGAGGTAGTGCTAACTTATATGCCACCTCGCCTATTCTTCAAGAATTTCAAATGGTCCATTAAATCTTGGTGATAATTTTCCAGACTTTCCAAACCTTTTAATTCGTCTTTGATGTGACACTTTTAGAAACACATTATCACCCACATCAAATTTCAATGGTTTCATCCTTCAATTTACATAGCTCTTCTGTCAACTTTGAGCCGTTAGGATTCGCTGTTTGATAACCTTAATCTTTTCTATTGTCTCTTGTACTATATTAGGTCCTAACAACACAGTTTCTCCTACTTCTGTCCAATTACAGGTGATCGACAAGGTCTTCCATACAATGCTTCATATGACAAATGATCTTCCCAGCTTCCTCCAAAATCCATAATGTAGTCTTCCAAGGTTTGAATGGTCCGTTCTGATTGTCTATCCGTTTAGTGATGAAAAGCACTATGGAAATTAAGTTTCGTCCACAATGCTTTTTGTAAACTCCCCCAAATTTTGAATCAAATTTAATTTGGGATCTCTATCAGCACAATTGAAATAGGAATTTCGTGCAGTTCAACTATTTCCCCAACATAAAGCTTTCCAAGTGCTCCGGTAGGGTCTCTGGTTTTAACCGGTAAGAAATGTGGTGATTTTGTTAGACGATCCACTTTAACCCAAACTGCGTCTCGTTGTTTTGGAAATTTTGGTATACTGGTAACAAAATCCATAGTAATGTGATCCCATTTCCATTCTGCCACTGATAATGATTGTAGTGAACTTGAGACCTTATGATGTTCAGCTTCACTTGTTGACAAGTGAGACATTTTGCCACGAAATCCATTACATATCTCTTCATACCACTCCACCAAACATGACGCCAAAGATCTTTATATATCTTGGTTCCTCCAGGATGGATCGTATAAGATGAATCAGTCCTTCCCGAAGAACTTTTGGAAAATTTCAATTTTTAAATTAGAAGTGGAGCCTTTTGATAGAAAGATGTGCCTATTCAAATGAATAGTTGCAACTTTTGACTCTTTATTAATAGTCACATACTTTCCAAAGAGGTATTTCAAATTCTATAAATAGGGAAGCCCCTATAGTCATTAAATAACTTTCATCATACACACATATTGTGCATTAAATATTAGAGTGTCTCATTGACTCATGCGAGAGAGTATTCAACACAATCGTGGTTCATTGGAGTTTTGTGATTTAAGTACTACTATTATAAGGACGTGGTCGTTGTATCTTGGGAATCAAGCAGCGATCGACCATGAGCACCGTAGTGGGGTGTAAACTTTTCTTAAGGATAAAGTGTCCAACAATTTCCTCGACCATATTTTCAAGTTTTTCTAATCCATTATGTCATGTTCATTTAATATTGGTTACTCATGTGCCTGCATTACTTTGATATATAATTGCATGAATTATTTCTTGATTTTCTATGTGATTTAATATAGCAATTAGACCCTATTTTTTCCAATAAGAAATTCTTTCCTTAAATTGGAACTTTCCAATACATATAGTCTATTTAAATACTTTAGTCTACCATCTGCATGAAGTTTCAATCCTTCAAGTGTATCCCCAGATGGAATCTTTGTTCGAAAAGATTGAGATATAGAATCACTTTGTGGTGCGTCAATGATTCTCTTAATCAAAGTGGGGTGGGTGATTTAAATATACAAATATGCACAACCGGCTTGCGTTTTCACATGCGAGTCAAAATCAAAAAGAGATTCTTCCATCTTTGAACAAATTAGCTGTAAGTGCTTGGGGTTTCTACTTAAGGCATCTGCCAGTACAGTGGCTTTTTCTGGATGATAATGCAAACCAAAATCATAATCCTCAAGATATTCTATCTAGCGTTGTTGCCTTAGATTCAACTCTTTCTGAGCAAATAAGTACTTCAAACTTTTGTGATAAAAAAAAGAGTTCAAATCATTCCCCATACAAATAACGTCTCCATGTCTTCCATACATAAACAACAGCCGCTAGTTCTAAATCATTTGTTAAATAATTTCTTTCATGTGGCTTTAGTTGACGAGAAGCATAAACAATAACTATTCTAGATTGCATTAAAACACATCCTAGTCATGTAATGATGCATTAGTGAAAACTGTGTAACCTATTTCTCTTTCAGGAATAATTAACACCAAAACAGTTAATCGAATTTTTAATTCTTGGAATGATTCTTCAGATTAATCAATCCAAATAAATTTAACTCCCTTCTGTGTTAACCTGGTCTGGGAATGGTTATTCGAGATGAATCCTTAATAAATCTTCTATAATAGCCAGCTAAACCTAAGAAGCTTCGTATGTCATGTACATTTTTCATTCAACTTAAATTCAACAATGCTTTTACTTTTGAAGGATCCATTACAATGCCTCTATTCGAGATGACATGTCCTAAGAATTTCACTTTAGTCAACCAAAATTCACATTTGCTTAACTTAGCATATAACTTATTTTCCCTCGAAGTCTGTACGATGATTGATAAATGTTCTTCATGTTGTTTCTCTGTCTTAGAATAGATGAGAATGTCATCAATAAATGCAATAACGAACTGATCAAGACAAGGTCGAGAAACTCGATTCATTAAATCCATGAATTCTGCTAGCGCATTCGTTAAACCAAAATGCATAACCAAAAAATCATAATGTCCACGTTGAGTTTTGAAAGCTACCTTTGGTATATCTTCTGGTTTAATTTGAAGTTGATGATAACCAGAACAAAGACCAACTCTGAAAAATATTGAGCACCTTTCAATTGATCAAATAAATCATCAATTCTAGGCAATGGATACCTGTTCCTTACAGTAATTCTATTTTGCAAACGTTAATCAATACACAACCTAAGGGTTTGATCATTTTTCTTCACAAATAATGCAGGAGCACCCCAATGGTAGGTACTTGGCCAAATAAAACCTTTATCTTGAAGTTCTTGAAGTTGATTTTTCAGTTCTTTCAATTCCACTAGTGCCATATGATATGGAGGCATAAATATGGGTGATGCACTTGGATATCTCTCTATGGAAAATTCTATTTCTCGAATAGGTGGTAATCCAGGTAAGCTTTTTGAGAATAAATCAAGGAAATCTCTCGATACTGGCATAGATTTAGTTTTGGATTCACTCATACCCTCCACCATCATTTGAGCGATTTGTCTCAAATAATCAACTTCTGTCTTATCCAAAATTGAATTAGGTTTGGGAACACTCTTCTTCCCATAAAAACTAAAGTTTTCTCTAGCAGTGATAGCCATAGTCACAAAATTCTTAACATAATCAATAATACCTTCAAATCGTTTAAGCAAATCCATTCCAAATATTACTTCATAATCCAGCAAGTCTAACAGCACAAAATCACAATCCAATTTATAAGGCAACATATTTATTGTGCATGACTTGCACACTTGATTGACTTCCACACAATTTCCCAAATGAGATCCAATCATTAATGAAAACTTCATAAATTCAGACTTTAAACCCAAAGTGGATGCAAAAGGTGTAGATATAAATGATTTTGTGGCACCAGGGTCAAACTGTATCTTAGCCAAAGAATTGTAGGCTAGAAAAGTACCTTCCACCAATTTCGGGTCTTGTTACTCAGCCACTTGACCAACAGCATACACTCGTCCTTGAGCAAGTTGACCGGGCCTCCTAGCAGCAATTGGCACCCTAGGTTTCCCTTGAGCAGGTTGTCCTCTTAGACGTGGTGCTTGTTGATTCATATGACCCCTAAATTGGTTATGTGGGGGTTGGTATAGAGCACGATACATTGGTGTCGGAGCATGGAATTGTTGTGGTGGTGCATGATACTGAGGTTGTGGAATCCTAAGTGCCTAATATATTTCCATATGTGGATAATCTCTCTAGTAGTGTCCCTTTTGTCCGTAATGATAACACTTTCGGCCTCGAGTTGGTGCCAAGGGTCTCCGTTTCTGTTGTTAAAAACAAGGTGGAATAAACCTTGGATGTTTACAACTTTGTCCTCTAGTAGGGTTCTTAAATGCCCAAGCTTTCTTAAAATCAAGATCCTCTGTTCATCCATAAGATCACGATCAACAATCTCAGCATACCTTATCAACTTAAAAAACTCTATGTTTTTGTTGATGCACAAAATCGGAGGGGTCTTGGAACAACGTAAATAAGACCATGAATATGCAAGAAAGTAAAGAGCACAAGATGTATCGTGGTTCACCCCAATGTTTGGGCTACGTCCACATTGATGTTGATTGTATTTCTCTGTAACTGTATGTATGGATTACAAGTGTGAGGGGAGTCTCCCAGAGAAAGAGAGAGTTTGAGAGAGCTTTGCTCTGAATATGAGAGCCTCTGTTTGGGGGATGTGAGGCTTGAGGGTTGTGAGGGTGAGGAGTCCCTTTTATAGACTAAGGGCTCCTCCCCTTTTACATAGATCATGGGCTCAATGTCTGGAAGCCCAAGTAACGAGGCCCAATATAATATGGTACTAATAGTAGTCCCCCAAGTCTTCAGTCAAGAGAGTCTTTTGGCTGGAGACTTGAAATTCAGTCCATGTGTGGGCCGAACTAACTAGATGTCGTCTAAAACTGATACTCGATATGAGGCGGTGTTCAATGTGAAATGATGCTCAACTAGAAGTAGTACATGTTGCGAGGCTGCTCGGCTTGTGGCTTTTGTTGCCTTGGTTGGCTTGGCTTGTGGCAATGAAGGTGAGGGAGTCCCTTTTATAGAATAAGGGTTCGCTCCTCAATACATGAATAATGGGTGCTCTCTAATGAAAGTGAGGGAGTTCTGTTTGTAAAATAAGAGTTCGCTCCTCAGTACATAAATAATTGGCTAAGTCCCCCAAGTATTTTTCATGAGGCCCAGTTGCGGAAGCCCAATATATGATACATAGTGTAGTCCCCAAAGTCTTTAGTCAATAAAGTCTGTTGGCTGGAGACTTCAAATTCAATCCATGTGTGGGCCGAAGTGGCGGTTGTTCGGAGGTGGTCTTTGTATACCATGCACTAAAGCTTTGTAGGTGAAGCTTTGAAGCTGGAGTTTTTGTAAATGAAGCTTTGAAGCTGGAGCTCTGTAAATGAAGCTTTAGAAGCTGGAGCTCTCGAAGCTGGAGCTCTGTAAATGAAGCTTTCGAAGTTGGAGCTCTGTAAATAAAGCTTTCGAAGTTGGAGCTCTATAAATGAAGCTTTCGAAGCTGATTGACATGAGTGATGCTTATGAATGTTTATGTTGATTGACATGAGTGATGCTCATAGGTGTTGACATGAGTGATGCTCATGAATGTTTATGTATGATTGACATGAGTGATGCTCATGTATAATTTTGGAGTAATGGACATACTTTTGATCACCTAGTTGGTGATAATAGCGGCAGGCTGCCGAAGAATTTTGGAGTACTGGATGTACTTTTGATCACCTGGTTGGTGATAATAGCGGCAGGCTGCCGAATAATTTTCGAGTACTGGATGTACTTTTGATCACCTAGTCGGTGATAATAGCGATAGGCTACCGAATAATTTTAGAGTACTGGACGTACTTTTGATCACCTGGTTGGTGATAAGTAAGTGGGTGTCCGGTCAGACAAGAGATCACCATGAGCACGTAGCTCATCAGTCTATAAGTTGGTAGACTTCTTTAATCAGCAACAATGTTGATCAGTGGATCTAGTTGCTCAATAATTCTTGACAATAAATGACAGTATAAGTACAACCGTATAATGAATAAATCAAATTGACAAAGTTTATCAAGGTAAAATATTGTATTATGTGCCTTATGTGAATAAATGATTTATTCTGTTGTGTGATAAATGACATGTTGCATAAATCAACAATATACTAGGTATTGCCTAAATGTGTGTGTATATATATATATATATATAATCATGAATAAATGATTTATTCAATTGTTTGATAAATCACATGTTGTATAAATCAATAACGTGGTAGTAATCATGTGATATAAAAAATAATATTATTTAATCATAAGTCATCATGACATAAAAATAATAAAATTATTATTTTATAAAATAAGTCATCATGACAAAAATAATAAGATATTAAATAAACAATGATAATTTTAAACAAAGCCCAAAGATAAAGTGCTTATCTTTTTCCATGTGGGTGGTTGATAGTTGCAGATGGTTGGTACGCATTGCGCCTAATGAGTACTGGAGAGTTTTCCTTTTTCTTTTCTCTTTCCACTGCACCTCTTTCTCTGTCTCTGTCTCTGCTTTGCTGTCATGCATGTGCACCCAATTAATATCTTCTTTACAGTCTGTCTTTACGTTGAGAGGAATGAGTAGAAGGGAATCCGAAGCAAGTGAGAACAATGGATGGGAAAGCTTCTTTCAGTTGGATCCCCCAAATGGAAGACGACCCATAAATGCTTTTCCCTTTTTTCATCTTCTTTTTCTTTTTGCTTTTGCTTTTGTTTCCCACTTGTAAAATAAAATCATGTATGTAATCGGAATCACCATGCCGGCTCCAAAGAGACACTGTACGGTTCTGTCGGTCTTGAGCATATCGACCCAACCCGGCAAGTAAAGATATGTGTGGAGCAGATCCCCATGTCTGTTCTCCTCAGCCGTCCAAGATCGTTCTACATTCGCCATCTGCTTGTAGGGAGAAGAGTGAGGATTGAGCTCCTGATGGACGAGGGATCCCATAGAAATGTGCGGAACTTCCAGAAGCTTCGAGAGCCTCTCGGCGTACAAGTGCTTCTTCCTTGTCTTTGGCATTAACAAAACTGGGTCAATCTCTCTCTCTCTCTCATCATCGCCACAAGCTGAGGTTTAGGAGCTATCGGACGGAGGAGAATGGGGAACGCCGATGTGTTCTTAGGACTGCGCAACTTTCAGAGAGAGGGCTGGAAATGGGTCGGTTAGAAGAAAAAAACTAACAGGAAGAAGTGAACGCTGCTGTCTGCTCGATGCAGCCTCTTCTCTGATGGGCTTGGGCTCTTTTGAGGGCTTGCGCTCCTTTTAATGTAGTCTGTTGCCTTTACCTATGGAAACATGCAAAAATGTGAGGCTACTTTGCCTCTCAAACAAAGAGGCATAATAGAGTGCCAGCCATCCTTTGGTCCTTATTTCATGCTGGAGGGTGAAACCAGGAATCAATAAAAGCCTTGTCCAAATCTGCTGTTGGAAGAATGACACTCATCACCGAGTGGAGGAGCCAATGCACCTGCCGTCGAGACGTAAAGTAGCCATTTTTTTTTCAAACTTCAAAGCAGAGAACATAAGAGAGGAGCGTTGAGGTGGTGTATGGCTAATACCCACACATTATTTTTCTTCTATCTCCTGGTCCTGACAGAAATAAGAAAATGAAAGCTGGCGTAGATTCACGGTGGAGGTGAAAAAATGAAAGAGAACCGACACAGCTTTTCGTGTCGTTTCCCACAGACGACGCCAAATGTTGATGCACAAAATCGGAGGGGTCTTGGAACAATGTAAATCCGACCGTGAATCTGCAAGAAAGTAAAGAACACAAGATGTATCATGGTTCACCCCAATGTTTGGGCTATGTCCACACTGATGTTGATATTGTTTCACTCTAAATGGTGAATATACAAGGAGGCTAGAGGCAGTGTGCTCTCTAGCCTATTTTCTGTGTGCTATTTTCCCATGGCCTAAGACTTGGCCTCCCTAATGAGGAGAGTGATGAGTCCTTTTATAAAATAAAGGCTCCTCACTTATTACATATTTTCCCCTTCATTTATTACATAATTACATTTGAGTCCCCCAAGTATTTATACAAGATCTAAATACGGAAGCCCTAAGTATGGTACAAATAGTAGTCCCTCAAGTCTTCAGTCAAGAAAGTCTTTTGGCTGGATACTTGAAATTCAGTCCATGTGTGGGCCGAAGTAACTAGATGTTGTCCATAACTGAATACTCGATATGAGACGGTGCTCAATCTGAAATGATGCTCAACTAGAAGTAGCACATGTTGCGAGGCTACTTGGTTTGTGGCATTGAAGGTGAGGAAGTCCCTTTTATAGAATAAAGGCTCGCTCCTCAATACATGAATGATGGGCTAGAGTTGATGCTCGCGGCGAGGCAGTTGCTCAGCAGGCGGCGATGCTCTCTAATGATGGTGAGGGAATCCCGTTTATAGAATAAGGGCTCGCTTCTCAATACATAAATGATGGGCTAGAGTTGATGCTTGCGGCGAGGCGGTTGCTCAGCTGGCGGCGATGCTTTCTAATGGAGGTGAGGGAGTCTCTTTTATAGAATAAGGGCTCGCTCCTCAATACATAAGTGATGGGCTAAGAGTCTCTCTCTAATGAAGGTGAGGGAGTCTTTTTTATAGAATAAGGGTTCTCTCCTCAATACATGAATAATGGGTGCTCTCTAATGAAAGTGAGGAAGTCCCTTTTATAGAATAAAGGTTCGCTCCTCAGTACATAAATAGTGGGCTAAGTCCCCCAAGTATTTTTCATGAGGCCAAGTTACGGAAGCCCAATATATGGTACATAGTGTAGTCCCCCAAGTCTTCAGTCAATAGAGTTTGTTGGCTGGAGACTTCAAATTGAATCCATGTATGGGCCGAAGTGGCGATTGTTTGGAGGTGATCTTTGTATACCCTGCACTGAAGCTTTGTAGGTGAAGCTTTGCAAGTGAAGTTTTGAAGCTAGAGCTTTTGTAAATGAAGTTTTTGAAGCTGGAGCTCTGTAAATGAAGCTTTCGAAGCTGATAGACATGAGTGATGCTCATGAATGTTGACATGAATGATGGTCATGAATGTTTATGTATAATTGACATGAATGATGCTCATGTATAATTTTGGAGTACTGGACATACTTTTGATCACCTAGTGGGTGATAATAACGGCAGGCTGCCGAATAATTTTGGAGTACTAGATGTACTTTTGATCACTTGGTTGATGAAAATAGCGGTAGGCTACCAAATAATTTTGTAGTACTGGACGTTGATAGGAGCATATTTATGCAACTTAGTTAGCTTGTTCTTGTGCATTTATGTTGTTATTTCTTAGTTATTTTAGTACTTTAAGCTATTTTTGTGTGTTTGTAGGTCCAAAGGGCTAAAGTAGCAAGAAAGTGCATTTTGGAGCCTTTTGGAGCAGTTTTGGGCTTGGAATGGATAACACATGCTTGGACCAAGGTAGATGGATGAAATTGAAGATCAAAGGAGGCTAGGAATGAATAATGAGATGAAAGAAATGAAGAAATGAAAATGAAGAACAAAGAGTTCAGAATTGGTAGCCAAAGTGTCTAAAGTTGGAGGTTTCTATTCTTGGAGGTCTTGGAAGTTTCCTAATCCTTCCTCACCTATGTTCCAGCCACAAAAGGATTCCAAAATATGTTAGGACATTTAATTACATATTCTAGAAGCCCTAAACCTTCCCTAAAGTCCTTGCCGCACCAAAATCTGCAACATAATCTTTCTTTCCCCTTCTTTGCCGCAATTCCCTTTCCCTTTCTCTCTAAAATCTGCAACATAATCTTTCTTTCCCCTTCTCTACCGCACATCCCTTTCCTATTTCCTATTAATTTCTTATTGTTACTTATCCTTTTTTATTGTGGAACTAAAATAGCTAAGTTTTAATTCTTTCTTAAACCAAGCCATGTCCATTCACCTTATAAATATAAGTCCTTGCCGCACCATTCCACATCATCCACCCATCCACCCTTCACCATAACTCACCTATATCCATCCACCACCATAATTTACCACTCATCCATCAAACCATACCTTATGCTGCAACAAAGAGAAGAATGAGGACCCTTGGACATGCTTGCCATTCAAGTTGGATTGCTGGAGCATTTTTAGGTGTTTTCATTCTTTGTTTTCAATGTTTAAGTTTATGTATCTTTGTTTTGCGAACATGTGGAACTAAACCCCTCTTGGCTAGGGGTGATTTCAAAGCCATGATTATGTGTGCAATATGAGTTGATAAATTCCAGTTATGAATTCTTGAATCGTGAATGCAATTGGCTTAACTGTTTGATTGATAACTTGTTTGTGTTTGTTGATTGAGGGTCGACACTTAATTAGCATGCATAAATCTGATGCTAGAGTATAAGGGAGTTTCACATAATCGTTACAAACTTATATTCATATGTAGTGAAGGTCGCTAGTCACGATTGCGTTAAGTTTAATTCCTAGCATGAGTGACATGATGTCATAGTTGCAAGTGCTTTGTCAATGCTTATGATTTTAATTGAACGTAATGATCTTTGATTGTATCTCTATTATGATGTCATGTAGGGAACTTTTGAAGAATGCTTTGGGTTGTCGAATGATGTCATCCAATCCAATAATATAAGGAAAATCTGAGGGTTAACTAGTGATGTCACAGTTAATTTTGGGCATTGTCATTCATAATTCAATGAATGAGTAACTGGAAATTAATTTGTTTGCATACATGTCATGTGTGGAGAAAGAGCCTCTAGCTAGCCCATCATCCATCTAATTTCCTAAAATTGTTTTCAAATCTGTTTTAAATTACAATCTATTTTGCTATTTTAAATTCGTCCAAAGCAAACCCCCTCTTTACTTTCTTGTTTCAAAGTGTTTAAAATATGTTTTGTTTGTGTTTTTAAGTGTTTTGAGTCAAGCCAAAACCCTAAATTCGTCCAAAGTTGTGTTTAGAGTCAGAAACTGCCTAGTTGATGTTTTTAGGTATTTTTGAGTGTTTTTAAGTTGTTTTGAGTTTTGTGAACCTGTTTTGAGTCCTTGAGTCTATTCAAACATTTTTAACTTTGTTTTTATGTTTTTGAGTCAGTTTAGAGGTTTTAGCAAGCCCTCATAATCTCTGGTTTAGAACGATCCCTACTTGCATTTATACTACAATTTGACAACAAGAGGGTTTAATTTGAGTGCTTATATATTTTCACACAAGACGTACTTTTGATCACTTGGTTGGTGAAAATAGCGGTAGGCTGCCGAATAATTTTGGAGTACTGGGCGTACTTTTGATCACCTGGTTGGTGATAATAGAGGGCCTAGCCCTTTTGGGCATATGGGCCTTCGCCCTCCACATAACATTCCAGCCCACTATTTTGGGCTTGCCGACATTTTGCCTTTTTTTTTTGGCATGTCGCCTTCTTTACACATCAGTATAACTATACAATAATTGCTCTAGTTTGCAGAAGACAACTTAATAAAATGTTCATCAATGACAGTGGGTATGGGTTGTAAAGATAAGAGTTTTATCTTTATAGTTGTTTTCCATGAGTGCTAATGGATGATTGAGTGTGGCAGAGGAGAGACATGGGCACGGTGGGAATGATGCTCAATATCTTATCTTTGCAAATTTGCATGCCTGCTTTACAGCAAACACATCCTTAGCTTTTCCATACCATCCACCTTCAAATCAGCAGTAAATTAGTCTTTTTAAATACACCCATTTGCTTCTTTTCCTGTTACTTTTTCAGAAAAGTGGGGACATGCATGATGAAAGTTTTCTTTTTCAAAAGTTGATGGCATCTTCTGATGGCTTGCCTTTCCTTGTCTACTGGATTTCTTCCTCTCTTTCTCTGACTCTCACCAGCCGTTTGGACATGGTCTGGACCGGCCAACGAGCTTTTTTCGGGGCGAAAACCGACGCTCCTGCTGATTTTTGTCACTCTTCTGATCTCCTCATCGCTTTCCATGCCTTCTATAACTTCAAGATGGAATGTAGAGCTCGAAGACCTTTCGCTGCTGGAAGGCAGATAGCTCGCAGCGAGGGAGCTCGTCGCCTGCTCTTGCATTTCTATAAGGATAATTTTTGTTTCATCCAATTCCCTTTGAATTTTCAACAACTTATCAACCTCTGCAGGATCTTGGAATTTCGTCAGAGCCTCACTTAAATAAGGCCATGGTTATGTGCCATCCTTTTTTGTAGTCCTCTAAGAATCACCAAAAGTTTTCTGATATTCATCTAGCACCTGGTTGAGCAGAGAAAATGCACTTCGAATGGGATAGTGATCATCCATAAAGCCCAGTGCACAGATACCATTGTTGTTGTAAGCATGTACTTTATACTCTTCGTGCTTGACGGATTGACGTTGGCCGGGCGGGGTGCGTATGGCGACGGTGCGACCGACGAAGACAATGAACTCCTTGACGCTGGACCTCTGAAAGTAGCCGAAGTGACTGGTATCAGAGGTGTTAGCCAATATGATGGGGTCAGATTCGTCTAGATTGCACTTGAGGACCAATAAAGTCGTGATCTTCATCTTTCTTCTATGATTTTTCTATTGGTAAGATCTAATCTGTGGGCTGTTGATCGATTTAGGGATCTAGAGATTTGGGGATTTGAAGATTTAGATCGTGGAGAGGTTGAACGCGTCGTGAAGCTCCTTGGTGGATCCGCCATTGATAATCTCGACGAACTCCATGATGTCAATGTGACCATTGCCGTCCTTGTCGAACTCAGCCATAATGCGCTGGACCTTCTTCAGTGAGGCTGTCTCGGAACCGAGATCGTCGAAACACCCCTGAGCTCGTTGCAGGAGATCCTGTCGTCGTTGTTCTTGTCGAACTTGTTGAAGACCTTCTTCAACTTCTCCATGGAGACGGCGGTGCCGTCTCCCGAGCCTTTGGAAATCAAATCGCTTTTTGACATCGCAGCAAACATAGTGAGAAATACTTTCTAAATAGATCTTGACCATGGATCTTGACGGAAACACTGACGACAGAAAACTTCAGTAGATAAAATACTCTCATAGCATCTAGAGAATTCGCGAGAAAAATGTGAAATTCAGAAGCAACAACTGAGTCACTGAGACTCGTGGACCATGAAAGAAAAGGAAAAGGTTAATTCAAGTTTCAAGCCAACAACATCGCCCTATTAAAGTCACACGTGTGGTGTCCGTCTGTCCTGTCTCTTGTTCGATGTTGATGGATTGTTGTGCTGGGTTTTTGCAGATCCACGGTGGACAGTGGTGAGGTTTCACGGTAGTGAGATGAAAAAATGAAAGAGAAACGACATAGCTTTTTGTGTCGTTTCCCATAGATGGTGCCAAATGTTGATGCACAAAACCAAGGGGTCTTGGAACAACGTAAATCCGACCGTTAATCTGCAAGAAAGTAAAGAACACAAGATGTATCGTGGTTCACCCCAATGTTTGGGCTACGTCCACACTAATGTTGATTGTATTTCTCTGTAACTGTATGTATGGATTACAAGTGTGAGGGGGAGTCTCCCAGAGAAAGAGAGAGTTTGAGAGAGCTTTGCTATGAATATGAGAGCCTCTGTTTGGGGGATTTGAGGCTTGAGGGTTGTGAGGGTGAGGAGTCCCTTTATAGACTAAGGGCTCTTCCCCTTTTACATAGGTCATGGGCTCAATGTCTGGAAGCCTAAGTAACGAGGCCCAATATAATATGGTACTAACAGTTTTCCTTAATCTCAACTCTTAATCCTTCTTCCAGTTTCATTGCTTTAGTAATCACATCAGGTATCATGTAGGGTGTAAAACGCATCAACTCCTCAAACTTTGCTACATATTATGCCACAATCATTTCATTATGGCCAAGTTTTGCAAACTCTCGAATCTTCATGGCATTCATGGTCTTGGGAAAATACTTTTCCAAGAATATAGCCTCAAAGGTTGTCCAAGTTGTAATCTCAAGATCAAGATGAACCAAAACAGATTCCCGCCAATGATAAGCTTGTCCCTTCAAGTAAGTACAAGCAATGGTTACTTTTAGATTTTCTGGAACTCTTTGGTCATTCATATTTCTTCTAATCTGGCTTAACAATTTCTCCGCTTGCATTGGATTTGGATCACCTCTAAATACTGAAGGTTGGGTCTTGTGAAATTCACTTTGAATCCTCATTATTTGGCCACCACCCTGATTAATGCCTAGACGTTTGAAAATTAAGAAATGAAGTCTAGACCTGCTAAGGCGCCCTCCTAGACCGCCTTGGCACCCGCCTAGACCGTCCAGACCCGTCTAGGCACCCACCTAGGTTGTAGTCACTTAGATAGAAAATAGATAACTTTCATTTTGTATTTTATTTTTTTTTCAATAAATTGTAAGAAACTTATTGAATACTTAAATGAACACACATTATATGCTTGTTCTTCATGTTTTTCCTTATATTCCAATACTTATAATATATATGTCATTCTATTTTGTAGTTTATGATATTTTAAGTATATACAGACACTTATTTACATGAAATATAATAGATCTACTTAAATCTGCTTAGGCCCTAGGTCTTAACCCGCTGCCCGACTAGCGCCTAGTGTCTTTTAGAAACTTGTTTACACATATATGTACAACCATATTTACAATCCTATTTTCGAGCTTGCAACTCTATTTACACAGATTTACATATGTTTACAACTGTATTTACACATATATATACAACATATTGACAATCCTATTTACACATATATACTAAGGGGATCAACATAAAATTAAATGGCACAATTAGTTGCTCAATAAGCGCAGAGTAAACATCGATGATAAACATCCCAAAAACCTAGAACATCAAATCAATTAATCTTGCACCAAATTAAAGGAAAGAAATCCTCTCTGGATCTCTTACACCAAGGTCACCGGTTTAAGTGATTTGGGCCTTTGAAATTTTATCCAACGGCCCAAAATTATTATAGCTTTTAAGGGATCAAAATAGGTGGATCGTTGGATAAAATTTCAAAGGCCCAAATCACTTGATCTGGTGGCCTTGGTGGAAAAGATCTTGAGAGGATCTCTTTCCAATTTAAACAACCCCAAAAATTTTAATTTGTAGCCCAAAAACTCACCTTGCTTAAATCTTTTCTAACGAAGCAAACAGAGCTTTCCTCCTACTCTTCTTTAACCACTGCACACAAAAGAACACAAATTACTCTTTAAATACTAAAATTGAAAATCTTATTTAATAAATTATCCAAAACTTCATAAGCTTATCAAAATAAGCCTCCGTGATAACAATAACACTCAAATTGATCTTTTGTTTCCCGACATTTTCTTAACTACCAAGTAGAGGAAACTTGTGTTAAACTAAACAGGTAGGGGTGAATGAGGCAAAATATCATGTTGGTTTAAAACTACTCGTAACATGTTGCCGTTGGCTTAGGCCCTGGTGAATGACTATTTTCAGTTCTTCTTCTTCTTCTTCCAAACATAAAAAAAAAATATTAAAAAAAAAAAAAAAAAAAACATGTTGCCGTTTAACATATTAAACCAAGGATCAAACAATTTAGTACTGGAAAACCAAAATAAGATGAGAAACTGATGGAGAAATTAACCTGATACACGATAAGCGTTAGATTTTCAAAGAATCATACTCCATGTCGAATCACATTTTGAGCTTGGCTACTTTTCATTTTCACTCTACCCTTGATTTGTTCTTTTTTAGTAGACCTTCTAACCCAACATCCATTCACATAGATAATTGTCCCCAACTACACCAATATTATCCAAATGTAATCTAATTCTTAGCCAATTAACTGAGTATACCAAAGAATCAAATAAAACACAAATTCCCTAAGTTTGGCATCCCAATAATCAAATAAAGAAGGGGATAAAAACGATAACTTTAACACAATAATCTTGAAATTACTGTTTGTGATTGCAGATGTGATTATTTGAGTTTTTATGTTAATACATCTCATCTTTCAAATTTTTATGTGATTATTTGTTTTGTTATTCAATAGAATCTTCTCACTTCAACTAAAACTCATCAATCTTGTGTTGGAAAACATAACAAAATAGAAACGAATGAATGGTAGAGAAGTTAATTTTTCAAACCAAATAATGTAGAGAAATTATCAACCGTGTCTTGCAATTTTCAACAGAAAAAAAAAATAAAATAAATTCAAGTGTCATCTCTAACAACAATTCACAAAAGCCATTTTCCTAGAAAATGAGTTAATGAAAATAATGTACTAATATTTTTTAGTGACACACTAGAAAATTGCAACGATAATCCATCTACTAACTGAAAAGCAAGAGATCAAAATTTTACAAAGGAAAAAAATAATGTCAGTTGCCACTTAGTAGACCTGGCATTCGTGTCGTGTTTTTCGTGTTTATCTCGTTTTCGTATCATACTTGATATCTTAACGGGTCGTGTCGTGTAACACCCGTTAAAATAAACGGGTAAAATGACCCGACCCGAAATCGACCCGATAATATTAACAGGTAATATGACTCGACCCGTTACCCGTTAAAGAAAATATATTTTAAACCAATAAATAATCAAATGAAAAACATAATACTAAATAAGTATATATATATCATATTATCACATCCAAAACATAACAACGCATTTTTCTTTTAAGTATATTTTCACTTATCTAAAGTCTTTACTAGTTTTTTAATTAATGTAGAAGTGTAAAAAAATATTTAAAATATATATAAACGCTTGTAATGACAAGCTTTACAACTTTCATGAAGAGCTTAACTTTGAAATTTGCCACTATAATCATATAAATCATAGATCAAAATTTAACCGTTGATTGTTGTTTACATTTACACTTCATTGTTCTCATCAAATTTATATTTTTCAGATTTTTTTTTTTTGAAAACTTGATCTATTAGACGATGCAGGAAGATGAACGGTTTGGATTGTTGATATTATATTCAGAGTTTTACGGTTAGTGAAAATATTGCTTGATGTTTATAAAGTTTCTACAAACTATATGACATCGACTCATATTTCAGTTAACCGTAAATATCGAAACGTGATATCAAAGATCTGAACCGTTCATCTTCTTACATCCATCAGATGATCATGTTTTCAAAAAAGAAAATTTTAAAAATGAAATTCAGTAAGAAGAATAAAATGTAAATGGCAATCGACGGTTAAATATAAATTTAAGGTTTATGAATTATAGTGTTGGATTTCAAAGCCGACCCCTTTATGAAAATTGTAAAGTTTGTCACTATGAGTGATTGTATATTTTTTTTTTACAGTTGTTACACTTCTACAATAATTATTATTAATTTTATTAATTTTGCCCTCATATAAAAAACATTATTCATGAAAGTTTGGAGGATTTTAAAAATCTAAACGATAATGCAAGTGTAATCATTATCTACTCGTAGAGGAATAATGATGAATCATGAGTGTTTATATATTCTTTCACATTTTTCATACTTGTATGTATGTCTTCTTAGCTCTTGCCTATACAAATACTATATTAGTTTATTTTAATTTTGAACATCATGTTAAGTAAAATTTATCCTAATAATGATAATAAGGAACTCTCATAATAAAAATAAATAATGACTAAAACTTTTTTTTTTAAATTTATATAGAATAATAATACAAAACTATATATTTAATATAGAATATATTGTATATATTAATATGGCTATTGTATTTTATAATAAATCTTTTAGTAATTAAACTTTAAAATTATTAAAATAAATTTTTTCTTAACGGGTCGAAACGGGTTACCCACATGTTACCCGCATGTATACCAGTTAAGAACCCGTTATTAATGGGTTCTTAACGGGTCACCCGATAATGACCGGATAAGTTATCGTGTTGTTCCGAAACCCGCTATTTTAGTATCGTTTTCGTGTCTGTCACCGTGTCGTGTCAAAAATTGACAGGTCTACTTAGTACTACAGTCTAGTGGTATTCTCTTCACTCATAAGTGAGAGGTCTTAGGTTCAAATCTTATGGATGGCGAATTCAATACCAAATTAGGTTGCCCATTGTGTGGCTTAACCAAAATCCCCCTTGCCTTAATGTAAAAATCCTAAACTAAGAGATGGAGATATCTGATGTTGAAAAGTGATTAAATTGCTATCTTAACAATCAATTTAACCTATATACACCTACAGGTATTAGCAAATAACTGAATGTAAAACAATAAACATAGATGAGAGGATTGAGCAATTAGGAATTCTACCATTTATGTGAAAAGGATAACATGCATTAAACTTCAAACAACCCTACCTTTACTTGGAGCCTTAGGAACTTCACGTAATCCATTATCTCATCAAGCATGGCAGCTGTACCGTCTGCACAAAACAGAATTACAAAGAATACAGATGATGAGGTCTCAAGAAGCCGTAACAATATGCAAAATCCACAAGGCAGCAACATTGAAATTATTTTGCTACAAAATTTGTCAGATAATCACCTCTGAAATGCCGTTAGTACGTCATCGCTCAATCAAACCAACTAATTAATAATCGCACACCAACAAAATTAAAAATGCAAGATTTATTAATTTCTCACATCAGATTTTATCAATATATGAAATTGTTAACTTACCCAATTAGACCAAGCAAGAAGAAGCTTACAAATTAAATCGTTAAACGTTACACTGTGATCTAAAATAAAGTATATAGTTTGTTTACAAATCAAAACGAAGTGCTATCAAAGGAAAAAGTTTAAGATGTTGAAAATACAAAACTGGATTGGGCAACCGTATCTTTTATCGGTAACTAAACAAATAATTTAGAATGATACAAACCCAATTCTGGCTCATTTGGCTCCTCTCATCCTTAGCTCTATATTTCAAAGGTTGAGTAGCCATTTTGCAGAAGTTGTGAAGTAATCACCATTTGAAGATTGAGAATAACCCACATTGACATTGCACAAAATTTTATAGAAAAGGGGACAAAATAACATTGACTACGGTCTAATGGCATTCCTTTTCACTTTTAAGTAAAAGGTCTTAAGTTCAATTATCGGCAAAAGCAAATTTGAACCACACCCCCTCCCTTTAGTATGGAAAGTATCGTTTGTCCAATAAAAAAAAAAGAATGTTGTAGGCCTATTTGATTGAATGATCTAGGGTTTAGAGAGAGAGAAGGGGTCGGCCACTATTAGAGAGAAGAGAGATTGATTTAATTGCGAGGTATATTTGATTCACTCTATTGTGCCTTTATTTATAGTAGTAGAATAGGTAAAAACCTTTCCCTTTAGGATTACAACATTTAATAGGTAATCTAGTCCTAATAGGAATATAACATACTTTCCCATATCTCCTAGGATTTACAAAATCACATTCCTATTTTAAATATGACTGCAACACTCCCCCTTGAGTGTGTAAATACTTAACAAAACATTGCATCAAATCTTCAGCAGATAAGGTAGAATAGTTGATGAAATCATCGGCATAACGGGTGATCGTGAGTCTCAAATTTATTTAAAGTATGCATTTGCAGTAAAACTCACAAAACCTCGCTATGGTAAAACAAGGCATGGGGAAAACCCATAGACTAAGGAGAAAAGTGAGAAGTATGCATAATGTCTAAAATGAACGTTAAACTGGACAAAGGTAGTGAACTCAATGGAGTATGATCATCCCAGGATGGGTGCCTCATTAAAACCTCGTTAGGTAGCAAAAACTCAGTGGGAAAAATGCTCTTAATCATAGGAAAAAGAGTACATTAAGATCATGTGAGTATGCTTCTAGATACTCCCCTTAAGTTAGACATAACTTATAAATAAGAGAACTACAAGCAATTCAACTCAGATAATTTACGCATACCGATTCCTTGGATGAGCTTCTGTAATGTAGACTTGGGCAATGACTTGGTGAAGAGATTGGCCAGGTTGTCCTGGAATGGATTTGCTTGACTTAAATGTTCTGATGCTATTGCTGCTGGTGTGAGTAAAAGAACTTTGGCGCTATGTGCTTCGTGTAGGAAGGTCAACGAATGATGTAAGACCACTAGTGCTTCAAATGTGTCCCATAACTTATCTTAGCCAAGAGCACTAACGCGATGCTTTATGTAGGGCGAGAATCTCAGCATGGTTTGACGAAGTCTCAACTAGCGTTTGCTTGGTAAACCTCCAAGATATAGCGATGTCTCCAACAGTAAAGACATAACCTATTTGAGAACGTGCTCTATGTAGGTCAGACAGATATCCAGCATCTGCGTAACCAACAAGGCGAGAATCAATCCGAGTACCATAGGAGGCGGTAACACTTGGAGATTCGCGGGTATAGAACAAGCCTAAATCCGTAGTACCCTTGAGGTAGCGGAAAATGTCTTTAACACCATTCTAGTGCCTACTTGTGGGCACATTGCTGTGTCTAGCCAATAAATTCATAGCGAAGGAGATGTTGGGTCTAGTGCACTGAGCCAAGTACAATAAAGCCCCAATTGCACTCTGGTAAGGAACTTCGGGTTCCAAAATCTTTTTCTCATCCTCCTTTGGACAGAAGGGATCTCGTTTAGCATTTAGAGTCTGAACGACCATGGTTGTACTTGAAGGCTTCGCTTTATCCTTATTAAAACGACGCAACACCTTTTGGGTGTAGTTCGATTGATGTACTAGGATTCCATCCGAACAATGCTCGATCTCCAGGCCGACATAGTATTGAGTTTTCCCTAGATCCTTCATCTTAAATTTTGATTTCAAGTGTGCAACAATTTCCTCAAGCTCTATGGGAGTCCTAATGAGATTCATGTCATCGACATAAACTGCAGCGATTGCAAATTCGGAAAGTGACTTCTTTATGAACACGTATGGGCATAGTTTGTTGTTCATATAACCCTGACTTGTCAAATATTTACTCAGACGGTTATTGATGCAATGAAAGTTAAGCACTCAAATTAAACCCTCTTGTTGTCAAATTGTAGTAAAAATGCAAGTATGGTTCGTTCTAAATCGGGGATTAGGAGGGCTTGCTAAAACCTCTAAACTAACTCAAAAACATAAAAACAAAGTTAAAAACATTTAAATAGACTCAAAGGACTCAAAACAGATTCTAAAGACGCAAAACAACTTAAAAACACTCAAAATTGCCTAAAAACACTTACTGTACAGATTTGACTCTAACACAACTTTGGATGAATTTAGTGTTTTGGTTTGAATCAAAACACTCAAAAACACTAACGAAATAGAAATTTAACACTTTGAAACAACAAAGTAAAAGGGGGATTTTGGTTTTGACGAATTCGAAACAAACAAACAACTTATAAAATTAGACAGATTGTAAAGCGAATTTAAGAAATGAGATGATGGATGGATTAGTTAGAGGTCCGTTCTTCGCACATGACACACTTGTACATGAATTGATTTCCAATTTCTTTTCAATAAACTATGATGCTCAACACCCTAGATTAACCGTGATGCACAAATTAACCCTCAGATTTTCCTTTACTCATTGAATTGGATGAATGCATGCGACAACCTAAATCATTCTCTAAAAGTCCCCTATATGAATGCATAATAGAGATACAATCAGAGATCATTACGTTCAATGAAAATCATAAGTGTTGATGAGGCAATTATAACTATGAATGCATGATACAATTGCCAAGAATTCAATTAACGCGATTGTGATAAACAACCTTCACTACTTATGAATATAAACTTGTAACGATTAGGTGAAACTCATTTATATTCTAGCATCTAATTCATGCATGAAAACTAAGTATGCATCCTTAATAAACATACAAGAATCAGTTATGAATAAAATAGATAATTGAATTGCAATCACAACTTATCAAATCACAATTGGAAGAAATCAATTCAAATCTCAAGCATGTTCATGGCTTCAAACTTCCCCCTAACTAAATAGGGGTTTAGCCACTCATAATTGCAACAAAATTAGAAAATAACAAAGTAGACATTGAAAGCAATAACGAAGTACACCTAAAACGCTCCAAAGTTCCAAGCTTGAAAAGCCAAGGACCTTTGTTTTCACCACCTTATTATAGCACAAGTGTCTAGGATGTGTATGGATATATGGATGGAATGGATTTGCACGGCTAAGAGATGAAAGTGTATGGATTGGTTGTTGGAAATGTGCCCTAAAGCCAATCATATGATGATACTTTACGGACATTTCACATGTTAAACTAATCTAGTTTAATATAAAGGGCAAAGATTATTGTTTGAGCCGTCTCATATAAATGTTATATGCTTAAACGATAAAGTCCAAGGAATATGTGATTGGGAGAATGTAATCTAATGAAGTTAGATTCATGAGACCATTCTTTCGTAGACACATCCTAAATGTTCCTGATCATAGGATTGCCAATTGGGCATTGACAGTCCATCAAGATCGGTACGTGCTATGTCTTCTCTCAAGGAGAGTGACTAGTCTCGAGTCATTGGTGTGTGTGACATCAAGACAAGTACGTAGGTGCTCAATAGAGAATGAGTTCACTGAACGTGATCGACGAAGAGTTCTCATACTCATGTCACATGAGAACTCATGGTTGGGATAATGCAAAGTAGTCCTTTGACCTGAGGCATCATAGTTGTCTTGTGGTTAAGTCCTTGATCTTTAATTATGTCAAAGTCACTCCATCAGGAGGGTGTCCACGGCATCGTTGGGGTTAAGCCACTTAGCCATGGAGGCAAGTGAATGCGCAACAAGGGATCTCTAACCTTCAAACTGTTTGAGGGAGAATACTCTATGATATGATTTAGAATCTCTAGCCAGAGTATGAATGAGATTTAGAAAAGTCGTTCTAAATCACATTCAAGGAAATCATATAAGCACACGAATCACATTGGATAGTAGACATGAACATATAAACTATCAAACCAAACAATGTGGTCAAGAGTATTAGATTAGAGAAAGACCGTATTGCATTTGTAATCCCAAACTGAATAGGTTCTCTAACCTCTTCTGATTAGCTTGGGTAACCATGATATGCTGCTAGGTGTCACTCATGGTTTGTGGAAGCCCTAAACGTGTGCAATCACTAAAGGGAGAATTGAAAGTAAGTTTCAAATTCACAATCGATGTAAAAATGGTTTTAATCGCCCACTGCCTCGCTAAAAGGAACCTAATGGATCGCACACCATAAGAGGTGGAGATTGGAGATTAAACGGAGATGAGTAAGAATGATTAAATGGTTTAATCATTTATTTATGGCAAGGATTAATTAATATGTTAATTAATCAAACGAATAAGTTCATTAAAGACCTCGGGGATAGTTTTGGACCTTAAGGCCCAATGGGCTTCGAACGTCAAGTCCATTGACTTAAGTTGTATGACAACTTAATGAATAATGATTCACAAAGGCCTAATTAGCCCAAAATACCCTAGGGCCGGCCATGATGCTAAGGGTAGTGAACTTGGACTTATTTACAAGTTTGCCACTCAAATGAATAAAAGTATAAATATGACTTTATAGCCTAAAATTCATTAGGGTTTTTTTTTTGGAGAAAATTGGAGAGAACATGTCTCTCCATTTCTCTCTAAAGAGGCCGGCCACCTTGGGGGGTACATCTAGCAATCCTACTACTCCAAGGTCACTCATATCTTCTCCAATCTCTCCTTGGTGAAGAGACTTAGAGGTTTCCTATTTTGGGAACTTGGAGAAACCTATTCTTCCATCCAAATCCATAGATTTAAGATGCAAGGAATGAAGGCCCTCTCTTTGGGTGATTAGCCTTTTCTTATGCAAAGAGGAATCTTCAAAGGTATAAATTTCAACCCACTTTGTTTTGAGTTGATTAATGGTTCACCAATCTACTAGGCTTTGAATTTCTTGGTTAATGTTTTGTTTTTAAGTGCATGCTAGCATGATTCCGCCTTTAATTGTTAATTGCATGCTATATGATGTTGCTTAAATGAACATGTTTTTCACAAAATCATCCTTCAAGTGGTATCAGAGCCTAGGTCTAGTGGTTGGTGAATCCTTTTGGGTTTTGTAGTTCATAGTTTGTGATTTAAAAGTTGTAATATGTTACAAGCTTTATTCTTGTTTTTTGAATGTAAATTTTGCTAGAAAATTTGCCATCTCAAATGTTGTAGATGTAGTTCATATGAGCATGAATATTGGAGCTAAAATTTGGTGCCATGACTTTGGGAATTTTCGGCCAAATACAAAGGGTGGATTTTTGGGTTCTTGTTTGACTTGTTAAAAGTGTTTTCAAGTGACTTTTGGAACCCTTATGTACCCTAGTTTGGTTAGATGTTATTTCCCTAAAGTTTGAATGGTTTTGGAATGTTTTTGGGTGGAAAAAGTTCATTGAAAATTTTTGGGTTTTTCATGAATGTTCTTCATTGTTCTTGACATTTTTGCCAAGAACAAAAAGGTTTGTGTTTTGATTCAAAGTTTTGATTTATTTCATAAAGTTTATGTTTTATGTTTTTCAAATGATTTATTGCATAAGATATTTATTTGAATGGTGATAGAAATAATGGTGGGTGTGAAAGGATTAATTCCCTTTCACACACACCACTTGTGCACTTGCATGCTTTATGTCAAAACTCACAAATCAACACACACATCACTCATATCCTCTTCCAAAACCGGCCACCCCCTAGTGGGGGTACTTTTGGGGCCTTTTATGCAATTACATAAAGTTTTGATACTTTTGTGTATTTGCACTTTGGCCCAAAAGTTTACGTTTTTACGTTTAGGTCCAAAAACGCTAAAGGACAAATTGTTTTGTTCCTTTAATGAAGTTTTTACATTGATTAAATTTTGGGTTCTATTGTAATTAATGAAGTAGTGGACTTTTGTGTCTTTACAAAGTGACCCCAAAAGTTTTGCAATATAGCCCAAAAGTTGAGGTTAATTGCTTTATGGCCCAAAAGTTGTGGTTATTGCATGATGGCCCAAATTAGGTAGAGAACAAAATTGTTTTGTCTCTTTAAATGAGAATTGGATTTTCATTTTGTTTAGCTCCATTTAAATCAATTTTATGGATACAAAAACCAAATGAAAATGTTGCATTCAATTTAATTAGTTAAAGTGTTAATTAATTAAAGGGTGATTATGAACCTAAGCCTAATAAAATTGAGCTATGTGATAGGCCGTTTCAAATTTGTTTGAACCATGGGAATGTGTAGATTAGATTTTGGTTGTAATTTGATTTGATCAAATGTTGTAAAAGGGCTTAAGCTCTTCTTTACTTTAAAGTAATTTGTTTTATGCAAATGTTGTAATGAGCATAAGCTCACCTTTACTTTGAAGTACTTCTTTCTTTCTTTATATGATATGCATGAAAATGAAGTAGTTGGGTCCAACGCCCCTAAGACAACACGCCTTAATGTGATTAAACGCGTAACTAAAATCAATCACCATCCCTAGACCGAGATTCAACACAAGGCTCGTGTTGAATCTAAACAAAGGTTCATAATCATCCTAAGGCCCTAAGGCAACTATATAGTCCATCAAATGAATGCAAAGGTTATGTTAGTAGTATCATATACTCTTGCTTTAAAAACCGTTTTATAAGCATAGTGGGAGTATTATATACAACTAAAACAATCATATGGACCAATAGTTGTAATAGGACCAAAATAGTTTTAATAGAGATTAAAATGTATGTTTATATGTGATGAGACCTAAAACCCTCAACCAAACCATTATTAAGTTGATAAGCGTGAGAGTGCTTAGAACACTCTTTCGTAGGTCTTCCACCGTGGTGGGCTCCAATCGTTTATGACTTGTACACCGGCTTCACCCTATCATGGGGGAGTACAAAGTGCATGCTTATACTCAGGAGGAATCCATAAACATATGCTGAGGTTAGTGTAGGCAACGAGGATAGTCAATATCATATCATTGTGAGGCTATTCTTGAACCCCTTCACGAACTAAGCATGGTGGGAATGACTTAACTAAGTGCAATGGAGCCAATATCATATCATTGTGAGGTGACATTCTCTAGAGGCCAAATAAGATGGGTACTTGCATTAGTTGCAAATGAGTAAGCGTACTCTCTCATTATTATTAATGCTAGCCAATATCATATCATTGTGAGGTGGGCTTGGTAATAGTGAGCCTCCCATAACCTACTAAGAGTTTCATCCAAAACTCTCGAATTCCAATGAGGGATATGGAATTTGCCAAAAATAGTGGGTGGTGCTATTTGATTTAAAGACCCAAATCAAATGGCTTAAAATCAATCAATTTATATTCGTTATGTATTTTTTTACCAATATATTTGCAAACGCTATCCAACACTTGACAAATAAAAGCCGAAAGTTTAGTTTCCGGACTTAGTACTACAAAACCATAGATTGTCTTTAATGGCTTGTAAATGTACCTAAGTAGTCTCATCCTCACAATCTTCCTATTGATAATGTATCATTAGAAGAATATGTTAGAAAAGTCTATCGTAAAGAGGACAACAATTTTAAATGTCATAATTCTTCAATTACAAATTGTTGTATGAAGAAATAGGAGTTGCTTTGAACAACTCTTAGTCAATGCAAACACTTAGTGCTTGTTTCTTTGTTAAATAAACAAAGAACTTAGGAAGAAAGCACAAAGGCATGGACACTTAATGTGCCATGATTCTTCACTTACAAATTGTTGTATGAAGAAATGAGAATTGCTTTGAACAACTCTTGAAAGTTTGTAATTATGTTTAGAACATAATGGTTGGTTGACAAAAATAGTGCATCAACATGGACTTATGATGATTTTGAATCATTGAGTGTTGAAGTGTTAGAACACTTCTAGAGACGGGAACTAGGCAAGGACTTCACCTTTGTGTCCCTATCCTAATCGTTCACTAAGTTTATTGTAAACTATGTAGTGTACAATAAACACATGCTCTCCAAAATGTTTGATGTGTATAACACAATTGAAATAAGTTTCAAGAGAGATAGTGGGAGTTTAGGGACCTTGACTATGGTAGTCAAAGGAGAAGTCAAATGAAGAAAGCGAAATAACTCCAAGGGAACAAACTTTCTTTATGAAATGATGGACATTGGAAGGGGTATTTGCAATAAATGTCTTGCAAGTGTCAAGAACACACCTTTCGAAGGTGTTGTAAATTGTTCTTGAATAGTTCAAAACAGTTGGTTCTTCTACTTGAATGTTTGATTCCGTATTAGTAACTATGTTTTACAATCGTTGTAAAAGTGTGGCTAATAAGAAGTAGAAGATTAATGAGAGAAGAGAAAGTACTTCACATTCGGAAAGTGAATAAAATATAGATTTCTGCGAAAGCAGATGGTACTTACTTCCTCATATGAACTACCAAAGAAATTGGAAAAACCAAAGATTGTCTTTACATTCCAATTTTAAGGAATTTAATTCCGTCACTATAGTAGAGATGGATGAATGTTTTGTTTGACAAAACATTGTTCTTTATTAATCAATGATTGGATTATAGTAATCTAATTGATTGTCTCTATAGTAGAGATGATATGGTAGTGTTAACTGTTTAGAATACAACGATGCTTAAAACCCAAAAGGTTGCAAGGTAGTGACTAATCCCAACTAAAGTTGTGATACCTCTAAAAACATAAATTGCAAGTTAGTCATAGATGGATACTTAGGATCGTTAGATCCGGATCCAATGCCTTCTTGTTAAAATTGTATAGAGGCAAAATGTTTGAATCTTCATTCTTTTGGAAAGAATAAAGAATCACAAAGTTGTTGAGGTTAATTCACTTAGATGTTAGTGGCACTTGTCCACAACATAATACTACTCATGTTGTTTGACATTCACCGAAGATCACCCTCGGTTGGACTATAGTTTATTTTAAATAAACACAAGTCCGAATACTTTGCAAAAGGTTTCAAAGAATTCAAGAAATGTAAGTTGATGAGTAAGACGTCTAAAGTATTTACATCCTTAGATTTGATCCAAGGAATGGTAACACTTTAGAATAGTTTTCTTGAAAGATATCAAGGAAAGAAGCATCATAAGATAATAAATTTCTCCATTAGGAGAAGAACGAACTTGAATAAGATTTAGTTCGTTGGATATTATCAATTACCCATATATAGGATATATATGCTTCTAAGACAATATGATTGTCAATTAGAAGATCTTCCAAAATTTTCATAACTCCATAAGATGTAGTTGGAAAGAAAGACAAATCTCAAGCATGTTAAGATTTGGGGTTGTGTGCTAATAAGCAATATTTGTTTGATAACAATCTTGTGGGATATCCTTAAATTAACTTTTGGATATCGCTTCTATAAACCAACTAACAAATGTTGTTTTGTTGGGTAGTTCATTGTAATCCTACAATGTGATTTGCCTAAGAGCAAATGAACGAGGGATAGAACTCAAAGAATGGTTCTTTGAGAGACAAGAAAGTAATCAACAAATATAACAACCTAGTTCCTATACCTCAAGCTCCAAGGTAGTCGATAAGGATTTATAAACCGTCTCAGTTGAATGGTTTTTTGAACTTTATGACTAAGTCATAGAGTTGCACCTCTTAATTCGAAAGAACTAAGAATGAAAATCCTTATGACTACAATGAGTGTATATATATGATATATACTCAAGGAAATGGTAAAGTATCATTTGACTCGAAATAATGAAACCTTCATAGCTAATTGGTAGCTTAAGGTGACTACAATCAAAGAGAATGGTTGACTTTGAAGGAACCATTTTTGACGTAGTCTTAGTTTCAATTAATTCGAAGATTGCTAGCTACAACTAAATGGTGATTCAATGTTTGGACATAATATAGGTTTCCGAAACCATTATTAAGATAGTCTTGATAATATATGTCTAAAACTATGAATCACAAGACATGTAAGTTGTAGAGATCCATCCATCATGGATCTTAGCAAGCTAGTGGGAGCTATAAGCGTCTTATGAGAAAAAGGGTCAAATCGTTTGCTTTCTCATAAAGATGTAAATGAATCTTTTGTTTACTAGGTTTACAAAAGATTAGTGGGAGTTAATCATATTCCTAAATTTGTATATATATATATATATATATATATAAATATGTATGTGATATATATGAATGTATATATGATATATTAATTTTGGAATTGAAAAGAATATTTCTTCGTTAAAGTTATGACTTTAAGCATTCTATAACGATAGAATGTATATGGGAGACATAGTCTATATACATGGGATAGAAATCTATAATGATAGATTTTTTAGGATATAATTGGATTATATCAATTCCTAATAATAGACAAAAGATGCTAGGAAGTTTCTCATATGATGATAAACTTTAATCAGAAGAACAACTCTAGTGAGACTAGGAGGTAGCTCTTCTCAAAGGGAACGTACCCTTTGACTCCCAAAGAAATAATGCGTAAATAAGAATCCTTTATGCATACGCATAAAGGTGATTTATGTATTTCATATTGTATGAAAAACATTGATATGAGTTGTACCTAGAACGGTACAAGACGATATCAGTGCAAGCCCAGGATCCGAACCATGGCAACTGTCAAGTGAGTCCTTAAGTATTTAAGAAATACTAAAGGATAAATTCCTCAAAGATCGAGGAAGAATTAGAGTAACGTAATGGAAGCGTAAATGTATTAGATTATGAATCTAATCCATCATTGGATGTTTCTTCATTATGAATGAAGAGATAAACGAATATCTCTTTATTATGACTAAAGAGATATTTGGATGGAAACATTAAAGTAATGACTTTAGTGTGTTCCATTATGAATGCAAAATATATTGCCATATAGAAGTTTGCAACAATGTTGTTTGGATGGGAAAGTTCATTTAGTGAACTCTCTATTCGGTTCCAACCAGAAAGTGTATCTAGTGTACTGACACTATAACACTAATGGGGCGATAGCTCAAGCCTGGGAATCAAGGTCTCATCAAGATCCGAACTCAAATGAGAGACTGAACCACATGATTGAGAATCATGTATAATGGTGACGTCGTTATTCTCAAGGTTGCTTCTATGGATAACATATAGATATCCATTGTCTAGGCCTACTATTCAGCCATTTATGAAATGACTACAAAAGAGGTATCATCACTGATGACTAAGCTGATTGGCTATAGTGCAAGTGGGAGATTGTTGGAAATGTGCCCTAAAGCCAATCATATGATGATACTTTACGGACATTTCACATGTTAAACTAATCTAGTTTAATATAAAGGGCAAAGATTATTGTTTGAACCGTCTCATATAAATGTTATATGCTTAAACGATAAAGTCCAAGGAATATGTGATTGGGAGAATGTAATCTAATGAAGTTAGATTCATGAGACCATTCTTTCGTAGACACATCCTAAATGTTCCTGATCATAGGATTGCCAATTGGGCATTGACAGTCCATCAAGATCGGTACGTGTTATGTCTTCTCTCAAGGAGAGTGACTAGTCTCGAGTCATTGGTGTGTGTGACATCAAGACAAGTACGTAGGTGCTCAATAGAGAATGAGTTCACTGAACGTGATCGACGAAGAGTTCTCATACTCATGTCACATGAGAACTCATGGTTGGGATAATGCAAAGTAGTCCTTTGACCTGAGGCATCATAGTTGTCTTGTGGTTAAGTCCTTGATCTTTAATTATGTCAAAGTCACTCCATCAGGAGGGTGTCCACGGCATCGTTGGGGTTAAGCCACTTAGCCATGGGGGCAAGTGAATGCGCAACAAGGGATCTCTAACCTTCAAACTGTTTGAGGGAGAATACTCTATGATATGATTTAGAATCTCTGGCCAGAGTATGAATGAGATTTAGAAAAGTCGTTCTAAATCACATTCAAGGAAATCATATAAGCACACGAATCACATTGGATAGTAGACATGAACATATAAACTATCAAACCAAACAATGTGGTCAAGAGTATTAGATTAGAGAAAGACCGTATTGCATTTGTAATCCCAAACTGAATAGGTTCTCTAACCTCTTCTGATTAGCTTGGGTAACCATGATATGCTGCTAGGTGTCACTCATGGTTTGTGGAAGCCCTAAACGTGTGTAATCACTAAAGGGAGAATTGAAAGTAAGTTTCAAATTCACAATCGATGTAAAAATGGTTTTAATCGCCCACTGCCTCGCTAAAAGGAACCTAATGGATCGCACACCATAAGAGGTGGAGATTGGAGATTAAACGGAGATGAGTAAGAATGATTAAATGGTTTAATCATTTATTTATGGCAAGGATTAATTAATATGTTAATTAATCAAACGAATAAGTTCATTAAAGACCTCGGGGATAGTTTTGGACCTTAAGGCCCAATGGGCTTTGAACGTCAAGTCCATTGACTTAAGTTGTATGACAACTTAATGAATAATGATTCACAAAGGCCTAATTAGCCCAAAATACCCTAGGGCCGGCCATGATGCTAAGGGTAGTGAACTTGGACTTATTTACAAGTTTGCCACTCAAATGAATAAAAGTATAAATATGACTTTATAGCCTAAAATTCATTAGGGTTTTTTTTTGGAGAAAATTGGAGAGAACATGTCTCTCCATTTCTCTCTAAAGAGGCCGGCCACCTTGGGGGGTACATCTAGCAATCCTACTACTCCAAGGTCACTCATATCTTCTCCAATCTCTCCTTGGTGAAGAGACTTAGAGGTTCCCTATTTTGGGAACTTGGAGAAACCTATTCTTCCATCCAAATCCATAGATTTAAGATGCAAGGAATGAAGGCCCTCTCTTTGGGTGATTAGCCTTTGCTTATGCAAAGAGGAATCTTCAAAGGTATAAATTTCAACCCACTTTGTTTTGAGTTGATTAATGGTTCACCAATCTACTAGGCTTTGAATTTCTTGGTTAATGTTTTGTTTTTAAGTGCATGCTAGCATGATTCCGCCTTTAATTGTTAATTGCATGCTATATGATGTTGCTTAAATGAACATGTTTTTCACAAAATCATCCTTCATTGGTGAGATGTAGTATGGCTAGATGAATGGATGGAGGTCACGGCAAGGAAATTGTGTTTGTGAATGAAGTTGTGAGATGTGAAATGTAGTGTCTTTGGATGATGGCCCCCAAATTATGGTGAAGGGTGGATGTATTTATAGGCTAGGGAGAGAAGTGTATGGAGTTGTAATGAGTGGATGTAATGGGCGTAGTGGGTGAGTGTTGTGGTAATGAGTGGATGTAATGGGTGTAGTGGGTGGATGTTTGGTAATGAGTGGATGTAATGGGTGTAGTGGATGAGTGTTTAGTAATGAGTAGTGTTTGGTAATGAGTGGATGTAATGGGTGTAATGGGTGAGTGTTTGGTAATGAGTGGATGTAATGGGTATAGTGGGTGGATGTTTGGTAATGAGTGGATGTAATGGGTGTAATGGATGAGTGTTTAGTAATGAGTGGATGTAATGGGTGTAGTGGGTGGATGTAATGGGTGTAGTGGATGAGTGTTTGGTAATGAGTGGATGTAATGGGTGTAGTGGATGGATGTTTGGAGAATGGATGTGTTGGGTGAAATGAGTGGATGTAGTGGTAGGTGAATGTGTTGGGTGAAATGAGTGGATGTAGTGGTAGGTGAATGGATGTGTTAGGTGAAATGAGTGTGCTAAAATGGTTATTTCTAGGGAGAGGATGATGCACAAACTTCAAATTTCGTCCATTCCTTTTGCTCCAAGCATATGCCATCCAATCCATGCCCAAAAATGCTCCAAAATGCTCCAAAATGCACTTCTTTGCCACATTAACCCTTTGGACCTACAAACACACGAAAATAGCTTAAAATACTAAAATAACTACGAACTAACAACATAAATGCCAAGAAACAAGCTAACTAAGTCGCATAAATATTCTCCTATCAGTTATACAATATCTGCCCGGATTGTTTCAATCCATAGAGTGACCTCCTCACCCTAATTGAGAAAGTGTTCCGTGGTCTAGAACTATTTGAGCCAGTCAATGGAAGTCCTTATAGAACTTTCATGTAAATTTCTGCATGTAGATCCCCATAGATATACGTGGTTACCACGTCCATAAACTGCATATTCATTTTTTCAGAAACTACTAAATTGATTAGGTAGCAGAACGTTATAATGTCCAATACGGGGGAATACGTCTCCTCGTAATCAATCCCAGGGCGCTGAGAGAAGCTTTGCGCTACGAGGCGTGCTTTGTATCGCACTATTTCATTTTTCTCATTACGCTTCCTCACGGAAACCCACTTGTAGCCAACGGGCTTCACGCGTGGTGGTGTAAGAACAATAGGTCCAAACACTTTATGTTTCGCGAGCGAATCGAGTTTGACCCGGATTGCTTGTTTCTAGTTTGACCAATCGGTTCTATATCGACATTCATCGATAGAATGTGGTTCAATGTCATTGCTAAGCTTGATGTCAGTAACTACTGAGTACGAGAATGCATCGTCGACGATTATCTCATTCCTATTCCAAACCTCATCCAATATTGTGTAGTGGACTGAAATCTCGTGATTCTCAGAAGGCCGGCATGTTTCGTCTGAAGCATCACCGTAATCTAGAATAACCTCATATGTTGGAACAGATGAGTGAGCGATGGTTGGATTCAAACTAGGGTCACTAGTTGGTGCCATTTTCCTTTTCTGAGGTTGTGAATCCTTTGAACCAAGGGGTCTGCCACGCTTTAAGGTCGGAGCAAATGATTAGCTAACCGCCAATGTACCTTGCCACGTGGAAGGTGCGGCCTCCCCACATTCGGGGATGGTCTGGCCTTCCCAGGTGGGTTGTTAACGTACGCGAGGTACATTTATCCTTGCAGGTCTGTTTGCAGCAGGTATATGTGATCTTATCACCTTCGTAAGATCATTAAAAGCATCTGGCATGCTTTGACCAATGCTCAGAAGATCTATAATTCGTCGCACCTCAGTTTCAGACTGGGCAATGCGGGGATCTAAATGAGACATAGTGGGAGCACACCATGACAATTCGCAATGTTCTACCGGAACGTTAGCATGCTTATCTCCTCTTAACGACGGGAAGATTGTCTCATCAAAGTGACAATCTACGAAACGTGCGGTAAAGAGATCTCTTGTCAAGGGTTCTAAGTATCGAACAACTGATGGCGAATCATAACCGACATAGATTCCCTTTTTTCTCTGAGGACCCATTTTGGTACGTAGCGGCTGCGGTATTGGCACATAAATACGGGAAGATTGTCTCATCAAAGTGACAATCTGCGAAACGTGCGGTAAAGAGATCTCTTATCAAGGGTTCTAAGTATCGAACAATTGATGGCGAATCATAACCGACATAGATTCCCTTTTTGCTTTGAGGACCCATTTTGGTACGTAGCTGCTGCGGTATTGGCACATAAATGGCGCAACCAAACACTAGTAAATAAGAGACGTCTTGCTTATATCCCATGACCAACTGTAATGGTGAATGTGGTTGGGTAGCGGTGGGCCTCAGGCGGACCAACATAACTGCGTACAATATTGCATAGCCCCAGGCAGATACTACGTTTTGGTTCTCATAACCAAAGTCTGAGCTATCAATTAAATGGGCTTTATGAAAGCTTCTACTAGGCTGCTTTGGATGTGAACATAGGGTACAGGATGTTCCACATAAATCCCTATTGACATGCAATAATCATCAAAAGTCTGTGACGTAAACTCTTCAACATTATCCAGTCGAATCGACTAGATCGAATAATCAGGGTGGTGAGCCCTTAGCTTAATGATTTGAGCTAGGACTTTAGCAAACATGGCGTTGCATGTGGACAACAAGCAAACATGTGACCATCTTGTCGATGCATCAACCAACACCATAAACTATCTAAATGGTCCGCAGGTTGGTTGGATAGGCCACAAATGTCCCCTTGAATCCTTTGAAGAAATTTAAAGGGGTCGTGAATAATCTTTGTATGGGAAGGTTGAGTATTCAACTTCCCTAAAGAACACGCTTTGCATGGCGGGAGTCCAACATAGGGATGTAATTTATGCCCGCGTGAAGATTTGAGGATACGGCGCATGGTTGGGCTTACCGCTCATTGCCACAACCATGATGATTCTTTCATCATTTATGGCTGCTAGAATGGATTGCATCCGCTTCAGGCACGGCGTTCGAGTCAATGGGTCGAGCTTGATGATTCTTCATCAAAAGCTGGTTCTGCTTTTCAACGAGAAATAAAACAGAGATAAAATCCAAGAACATGGTGAATTTCAGTGCCCTATATTGTTACTGCAGTACAATATTAATGGCATGGAAGGTCGAATAGGTCTTATCCAAGAGATCTGATTCGGTTAGTTGCACTTTGTAGAATTTCAACAAAGAACGGATTCTACAAACTTTGAAGTTGTATTCATTCACTGACTTAAAGTCTTGGAAGCGAAGATGCTGCCAGTCGTGTCTTGCTTCAGGCAAGTATATGTCTTTCTGGTGATCAAAACAGTCAGCCAAAGCAAGCCTGAGAGTGTGCTCTTCAGCGAGATACTCAGTCTGCAGTGCATCATGGATGTGTCTTCGAATGAAGATCATTGCAGTAGCCTTCTGAGCTTCGTCAACAAGTTTATCGGCGATAGGTGCCTCGATGGTGGCTCTAATGCCCTTTGCAGTTAAATGGAGCTTCATGTCTTGAACCCACTTCAAATAGTTTCTTCCAAAGACTTCTACAGAGGAGAAATCGAGCTTGTTCAAGTTCGACATGTGCCTAAAACAGAGGGAAAAACATGATTAGTCATATGGTAAGCCATAGACTTATATCGTAGAACATACAAGTTCTATAGACATGTATTGGTTTAATTCATGCATGAAAACTATAGGTTTCATGTGGTATGTTTTGAATGAAAACTTCGGGTTTCAAAGGCACTAAATTTGAAACTACATGTTTAATTTAGTTGTATGAACAATCAGTTCATAATGAGATGTTCCTGCAAGAAACACAGAATGCAATATACTAATTTGAATATAATGGATTTGAGGTTCTTTGGGAACTCAAGTGTGAGAGCTTCGTTACTACAAAAGTATGTGATAGTTCAAAGTATAAAAATAAATTATTGAATAATGCATCATGGGGAATGTTATCATGGGCAATCCATTACTACAAAAGTATGTGATAGTTCAAAAGTGATGCATTAATCTGATAATGCATCATGGGGAATGTTTTCATGCTTCGTGGACGTTTCAAATATCTTCTTTTATTTTAAGTGTACCTGATTAGCAGAAAACGAATAAGCCTTTGAATTTGGTGGATGATAGCCTCCTTCTACGATGCGTCAATTCCTTCGCTTCTGGCAAGAGCGTGGGGATAACGTGTTGTAGGCCTATTTGATTGAACGATCTAGGGTTTAGAGAGAGAGGGGGCCAGTCACTATTAAAGAGAAGAGAGATTGATTTAATTGTGAAGTGTATTTGATTCACCTCATTGTGCCTTTATTTATAGTAGATGATAGGTACTAGTTTATGACTTGAAGTTCTCAACCTGTTTGGGCACACATATTAGAGTTTGATGACGATTTTGAATGAACTTTGATAAGGAAGAGGAAGCAGCCATAACCCAATCCACCTAGTTCTAGTTCCGAACCTAAATCTTAAGTTGAAATTGAAGAGGAATTTGAAGAGGAACAAGACATGGCTGTTGACAAATGAACAATCAAGGAACTTTCAGCCTCGGGATTAGACAATGTCGTGCCTCTTTGCATTCAATACCTTACAGCAGCCCAAGGCATGATCGATGAGTTTGAATTGAAGTCTAGTTTGCTGCACCACATGAAGGAAATTTTGTGAAAAACATGTTCATTTGAGCAACATCTATAACATGCAATTAACAAATTAAAGGCGGAATCATGCTTGCATGCACTCAAAACAAAACATTACCCATGAAATTCAAAGCCTAGTAGTTAGGTGAACCAAGACTCAACTCAAAAGAAAGTGAGTTGAGAAATTTATACCTTTGTAGATTCCTCTTTGCAAAAGCAAAGGATAATCACCCAAGAGATAGGGCCTTCATTCCTTGCTTCTTAGATCCATGGATTTGGATGGAAGAATAGGTTTCTCCAAGTTCCCAAAATTGAGAACCTCTAAGTCTCCACACCAAGGTAAGATGTGAAGAAGAGATGAGTGACCTTGGAGGAGAAAGATTACTAGCTAATTCCTCCAAGGGTGGCCGGCCTCTTTAGAGAGAAATGAGAGCTTTGTGTTCTCTCCAATTTCCTCAAAAAAACCCTATATGAATTTTGGCTATAAAGTCATATTTATACCTTTATTCATTGAAGTGGCAAACTTGTAATTAAAGCAAGTTCACTACCCTTCCTCTAAATGGCCGGCCTTAGGGTATTATTGGGCTATTTGGGCCTTTGTGAATCATTATTCATTAAGTTGTCATACAACTTAAGTCAATGGACTTGACGTTCAAAGCCCATTGGGCCTTAAGGTCTAATACTATCCCGAGGTCTTTAACGAACTTATTCGTTTGATTAATTAACATATTAATTAATCCTTGCCATAAATAATTAAACCATTTAATTATTCTTACTCATCTCTGTTGTTTCTTCAATCTCTACCTTACACGGTGTACGATCCATTAGGTTCCTTTTAGCGAGGCAGTGAGCGATTAAAACTCTTTCAAATCGATTGTGAATTGAAACTTACTTTCAATTCTCCCTTTAGTGTTTATACACGTTTAGGGCTTCCATAAACCATGAGTGACACCTAGCAGCATATCATGGTTACCCAAGCTAATCAGAAGAGGTGGAGAACCTATTCAGTTTAGGATTACAATGCAATACGATCTTTCTCTAATACAATACTCTTGACCACATTGTTTGGTTTGATAGTTTATTCATGTCTACTATCCAATGTGATTCATTTACTTATATGATTATCTTGAATGTGATTTGGAACGACTTCCTAAATCTCATTCATACTCTGGCCAGAGATTCTTAATCATATCATAGAGTTTTCTCCCTCAAACGGTTTGAAGGTTAGAGATCCCTTGTTGTGCATTCACTTGCCTCTATGGCTAAGTGGCTTAACCCCAACTATGCCATGGACACCCACGAATGGAGTGACTTTGACATAATCAAAGATCAAGGACCTAACCACAAGACAACTATGATACCTCAGGTCAAAGGACTACTTTGCATTATCCCAACCATGAGTTCTCATGTGACATGAGTATGAGAACTGTTCGTTGATCGTGTTCAGTGAACTCATTCCTTATTGAGCACCTACGTACTTGTCTTGGTGTCAGTCACACCAATGACTCGAGACCAGTCACTCTCACTAAGAGAAGACATAGCACATACTGATCTTAACGGACTGTCAATGCCCAATTGGCAATCCTATGATCAGGAACGTTTAGGATATGTATACGAAAGAGAATGGTCTCATGAATCTAACTTCTTTAAATTACATTCTCTTGATTACATATTCATTGGACTCATCGTTTAAGCATATAACATTTATATGAGACGGCTTAAAACAATAATCTATGCCCTTGATATTAAACTAGATTAGTTTAACATGTGAAATGTCCGTAAAGTATCATCATATGATTGGTTTTAGGGCACATTTCCAACACCACATTCCCAAATACCATGGGTTGTCCATGGAAGATCTGAACAAGCATTTGAAGGAATTTGAAGTGGTGTGCTAGAGCATGACACCAATCAACGTGGAGGGCAATATTGTGAAGATGAAAGCCCTTCGATTCTCTCTTATGGACAAGGCTAAAGATTGGCTCTATGAATTAGCACTTAGAACTCACTTTTTGGGAAAGCATGAAGAGAGCATTCTTAGAGAAATTCTTCCCAACTTCAAGAGTCATTCTTTTGAGGAAGAAAATTAGTGGAATTCAACAAAGCCAAGGAGAATCTTTTCCAGCGTATTATGAGCATTTTAAGACGTTAGTTGCATCCTTCTCACAACATCAAATGAAGGAAGATCTTTTAATTCAATATTTCTACGAATGACTACTTCCAATTGAGAGACAAATGCTAGATGCCTCGGCAGGTGGTGTTTTGGTTGACAAAACCCCCGTTGCAGCCAATATCTTAATAGTGAATCGAGCCTTGAATGCACAATAATAGGAAGGAATTGGATAGAGAGACCCCACATGGCAACACCAAGTTAATGAGGTAAGTTCAATGGCCGAAATTCAATCTCAATTGGCTAATCTCACTATTTTTGTGTCACAAGTTTTATAAGGATCCAAAGGGCAAGGAACAAGTGCTTGTGGCGTGTTCTTTATGCAAGGATATCTCAATGATCAATGCCCTTAGTTGATAGAATGGGGGATGGCAAAGTGCCAATGCCATAGGTTATCAAAGCCAAAATCAACCAAGGAATGACCCATTTTCCAACACTTACAATCCGGGCTAGAGAGATCACCCAAATATGAAGTGGAGGGAGCCTCAACAAGCTTACCAACAAAGGAGATATAGATAGCCACCTTCGGGACTCTATCAAAGGCCATTCGCACCACCACAACTCCAACTACAATCTGCCTAACCAAATTTAGATTCGTCATTAGATAATGATAAAATTCTTCAAGTACTAACTTCTTTAACTCAGGGTTTACAAAATCAAGCCAAAGAGATGGGCGAGGTGAAGAAGCAAATTGGGTAGATGGCGGAGTTCATGGGACAATTTAGAGAAGAAGGAAAACTACCCAGTTCAACCATTGTTAACCCCAAGGAAGGTTTTGAAATGGCTAAGGCTATCACCTTGAGAAGTGGTAAAGAGGTTGGAACCAGCCCCAAAACGTCCAAACAAAGTAAAAAATAGGACGAAAAGCTGATGCTCGAAGAAGAAAAGTGGACAAAGCCACGGCAAGGGTAAAACAACGTTTGCCACAACTTTCTAAGCCTTCCACACCATCCAATTCAGGTAAGGTTGGTTCAAATTCGATTATTTCTAACCCTATTCCACCAAATGTGCCTTTTCCTAGCAGGTTCAAGCAATCTAAGAAAGAAGAGAAGGAAAAAGACATTCTAGAAACCTTCAGGAAAGTTGATAGGAGCATATTTATGCGACTGAGTTAGCTTGTTCTCATGCATTTATGTTGTTATTTCTTAGTTAATTATGTATTTTAAGCTATTTTCGTGTGTTTGTACGTCCATAGGCCTTATAAAGCAATAAGATGCATTTTGGTGGATTTTGGAGCAGTTTTAGGCTTGGAATGAATAGCACATGCATGGAGCAAGGTGGATGGACGAAATTGAAGACTAAAGAGGCTAGGAATGTGTTAAAGAGAAAGAATAATTAATGTAAAAAGGACAAAGAGCTCAGCCACAAAAGGGTGTCACTCCACCATTCACCTTTCCATCATTGTCGTGCACCACCCTTGTCCCCTTCATTATTTCAGATTTCATGCATCATTACATTGAATCATTGCACTAAATTGCTACACCATTCCTTGTTCCCTCCATCATTTCAGATTCATGCATCATTACATTGAATCATTGCACTCAATTGCTACACCATTCCTTGTTCCCTCTATCATTTCAGATTTCATGCATCATTGCACTCAATTGCTACACCACTCCATGTTCCCCTCCATTGCCATGCACTTCCTCTATAAAAGGAAGTGTGTGTAACATAAATTTAGTTCATACTTGGTTAGATCATTCTCTCCCATTTCAGCACAACCTTCATCCAAACGCATCCATTCATCTTCACATCCATTCCTCCATACAAACAAACCTTCAAACACTCACCAACACCTTGTGCCGTAGCAAAGGAAGGGAAGGAAAGTGCTTGGACGTGCTTGCTTACCAACTTGGATCGTTGGAGTGTTTAGGTGTTTTCTTTCTTTTGTTTCTAATGTTTAAATTCATTTCCTTTCATTTTGTTGTAAATATGAGTGGCTAAACCCCTCTTGGCTAGGGGTGATTTCAAAGCCATGATTATGTGTGCAATATAATTTGATAAATTCCAGTTATGAACTCTTGAATCGTGAATGCAATTGGCTTAACTATTTGATTGATAACTTATTTGTATTTGTTAATTAAGGGTCGACACTTAATTAGCATGCATAAATCCATTGCTAGAATATAAGGAAGTTTCACATAATCGTTACAAACTTATATTCACATGTAGTGAAGGTCGCTTATAAATGATCGCGTTAAGTTCAATTCCTAGCATGAGTGACATGATGTCATAATTGCAAGTGCTTTTTCAATGCTTATGATTTTCATTAAACGTAATGATCTTTGATTGTATCTCTATTATGATGCCATGTAGGGAACTTTAGAAGAATGTTTTGGGTTGTCGAATGATGTCATCCAATCCAATAAAACAAGGAAAATATGAGAGTTAACTAGTGATGTCACGGTTAATTTGGAGCATTGTCGTTCATAATTCAATGAAGTAGTAACTAGAAATCGAGTTATTTGCATACATGTCATGTGTGGAGAAAAAGCCTCTAGCTATCCCATCCATCATCATATTTCTCAAATTTGTTTTACAATCTATCTAGTTTTTCATACTTGTTTGTTTGTTTCAACTTCATCCAAATCAAAACCCCCCTTTTAGTTTCTTGTTTCAAAGTGTTTCAAATCTGTTTTAGTTTGTGTTTTTAAGTGTTTTGATTCAAGTAAAAGTCAATTTTCGTCCAAAGTCATTCCTAGTGTCTAGTTTAAGTTTATTTGGTTGTTTTAAGCTGTTTTGAGTATTTTAAGTTTTCTTTGAGTCTTGTGAGTCTTGTTAAGTGTTTTTAAGTTTAGTTTTATGTTTTTGAGTCAGTTTAGAGGTTATTAGCAAACCCTCCTAATCCCTGGTCCAGAACGATCCCTACTTATACTTGTACTACAATTGTTTGTGTGTTAAGATAATTTTCACATCAAAAGTACAAGTCAATATCCCACTCCTTGATGTAATCAAGCAAGTTCCAAAGTATGCTAAATGTTTGAAAAGGCTTTGCACAACAAGGAAAAGGATTTCGAACAAGGGTAAGTGAGAATGTTTCAGCAGTTTTACATAGGAAACTGCCCCCTCAATGCAAAGATCCAGGTAGTTTCACAATCCCTTGTGTTATTGGAAATACTAAGTTTGAATATGCTATGCTAGATTTAGGTGCTTCCATTAATGTCATGCCATACTCGATCTATGCATCTATGAACCTAAGAGAGCTTAAAAACGATGGGGTTATCATTCAATTAGCTGATCGTTCTAATGCATATCCGAAAGGAGTTTTGGAAGATGTTTTAGTGCAGGTTAACCACTTGATATTTCCAGCGGATTTTTATGTGCTTGACATGGAAGATTTGACCTATTTTGCACCATTGCCGATCCTACTTGGGAGACCTTTCATGAAAACAGCCCACACCAAGATAGATGTGTTAAGGGGACGTTGACAATGGAATTTGATGGTGAGATTATTGATTTTAACATTTTTGAAGCTATAGGGTATCCTAAAGATGATCATTCTTGTTTTTCTATTGATGTATTTAATTCGTTGGCGCAGGAATATCTTGACTCCTTGGAGAATGATCCCCTTGAAACAACCATTGCCGAAGGAATGGGACTTAAACCCAAAGTGGCCAACCCTAATTGTGCAGAAATTGGCAAGATGGTGGCTGCCCTTGAGTCTTTGCCACAACATATTGGTAAGCCTCCAATCCCAATTCCAATTCCCGTTTCTACTAATAAGTTGTTACCCTCAGTGATTTAGGCACCATCCCTCGAGCTTAAACTGTTACTAAATCATTTAAAGTACGTTTTCTTGGGAGATAAATAGACGTTGCCTGTCATAGTTTCTTCATCACTCACGGCAATGGAGGAGGAGAAATTGGTTCGGGTGTTGAAAGAGTACAAAACAGCCATTGGATAGACCTTTACCGACATTAAGGGAATTAGTCATAAAACATGCATGCATTGCATACTTCTAGAGGTGGGGGCTAGACCAACTCGAGACTTAACGTCGACTCAACCCTCCAATGATGGAAGTTGTGAAAAAAAAGATTATCAAGCTTCTTGATTGTGGAGTGATTTATCCAATTTTGGATAGCTGTTGGGTTTCACCTGTTCAAGTTGTTCCAAAGAAATCTGGAGTCACTGTGGTGAAGAATGCAGAGAATGAACTTGTGCCCACTCGTATCCAAACAGGTTGGAGAGTTTGCATTGACTATAGGAAGCTCAATGCCACCACAAGGAAAGATCACTTCCCTTTGACATTCATTGATCAAATGCTTGAAAGGTTAGTTGGTCATTCTTTTATTGCCTTATTGATGGTTATTCAGGATATAATCAGATTGTTATAGCTCCAGATGATAAAGAAAATACTACTTTTACTTGTCCATTTGGTACTTTTGCTTATCGTCGAATGTCATTCGGTTTATGTAATGCACCAACCACGTTTCAAAGATGCATGGTAAGTATCTTTTCAGATTTTGTTAAGAAGATTATTGAAGTTTTCATGGATGATTTTAGTGTTTTTGGTGATTCGTTTGATGATTGTCTAGCTAATCTCACCTTAATCTTAAAATGCTGCATCGAAACTAACGTTGTTTTAAATTGGAAAAAATGTCACTTTATGGTCAAACAAGGCATAGTTTTAGGTCACATAGTTTCAGAAAAGGGAATTAAGGTTGATAAATTGAAAATAGTCTTGTACGCTACTTACCCTCTCCCACTTCGGTGAGAGAGGTTTGATCTTTTCTTGGACATGCAAGATTCTATAGACAATTCATCAAAGATTTTTGGAAGATATCCACACCCCTATGCCAACTCCTACATAAAGATGTGCCATTTAAATTCGACGATGAATGTGAGAAGGCCTTCAATCACCTCAAGGAGTTGCTGACTTCGGCCCCCATCATAGTTCCACCAGATTGGAGCCTTCATTTCGATCTTATGTGCGATGCCTCATATTATGCAATAGGGGCTGCTTTGGGACAAAGGAAGGACAAAAAGCTCTATTATGCATCCCGGACCTTGAATGATGCTCAATTGAACTACTCCACCACTGAAAAAAAAAACTTCTTGCCGTTATGTTTGCTTTAGATAAGTTTCATTCTTATTTACTTGAAATTAAAGTCATAATTTATTCTGACCATGCAGCCTTGAAATATTTGCTCACAAAGAAAGAGGCCAAACCAAGGCTTATCCGCTGGATGCTTCTCTTCCAAGAGTTCGACATCGACATCCGAGACAAGAAAGAGAGTGAGGACCTGGTGGCTAACCATTTGAGTTGTTTGGTGTACAATGAGGAGCCATTGCCTATCTTATAAACATTTCCAGACGAGCAGCTACTATCCATTGAGGTAAGTGAGCCATGGTATGCCGATTTAGTGAATTATTTGGTGACTAAACAAGTTCCAAGCACCCTAAACAAGCACCAAAGTTATAAACCTAAAAAGGATGCATGATTTTATGTGTGGGATGACCCATACTTGTGGAAATATTGCCCTGGTCAGATTCTTCCTAGGTGTGTGCATGATTCTAAGTTTAATTCAATTTTAACTTTCTGTCACACTTATGCATGTGAAGGTCATTTTGGTACACAACGCACGACACTTAAGGTTTTAGAATGTGGATTTTATTGGCCTACTATCTTTAAGGATGCTAGAACTTTTTGTATGACTGTGATCGTTGTCAAAGAATGGGCAATATAGGTGCAAAAGATCAAATGCCGCAAACCTCTATCTTTTCTATTGAGATTTTTTATGTTTGGGGTATTGATTTCATGGGTCCTTTTCCTTCCTCACATGGTTTCAATTATATTTTACTTGATGTGGATTATGTGTCAAAATGGGTGGAAGCAAAAGCCACCCATACTAATGATTCCAAAGTGATTGCAGATTTTGTCAAAACTAACATATTTGCCAGATTTGGATTGCCAATAGTACTTATAAGTGATGGGGGTTCCCATTTTTTCAATCGAACCATAGAAGCGCTGCTCAAGAAGTATAATGTCACACATAAGGTTTCGACACATTATCATCATCCTCAAACAAGTGGGCAAGCTGAAGTTTCTAACCGAGAAATCATGCAGATTTTGGAAAAGACAATTGGGCCAACTCGGAAAGATTGGAGCTTGCATTTGAATGATGCACTGTGGGCGTATAATACAACCTACAAAACACCAATTGGGATGTCTCCATTTCGGCTCATCTATGGGAAACTGTGCCATCTTCCGGTTGAGTTAGAGCACAGAGTGCATTGGGTAGTCAAAACGTTCAATATGCACATAGATACGGCTAGAATTCATAGGAAGCTTCAATTGAATGAGCTTGAGGAGATTAGGAATGAGGGTTATGAGAACGCTCATATTTACAAAGAGAAAACGAAGGCATTCCATGACAAGATGATTTGCAGCAAGACGTTCTCTATAAGGCAGAAAGTGTTGCTTTTCAACTCTAGCCTTCGATTGTTTCCAGGTAAGTTGCTTTCTAAATGGATTGGTCCTTTTGTTGTTACTAATGTCTTTCCCTATAGTGCAATCCAAATTCAAAGTTTAAAGATAGGGCATGAATTCAAAGTGAACGGACACCGTTTGAAGCCTTACTACGAGAATTTCGAGGAGCATGTCGTGAAAGATGTACCCCTCCATTCCATTGGCCTTAGTGAAGCTTAAAAGTAGGTATCATCCGGCTGGAAGACGTTAAAGCAAGCGCTTCTTAGGAGGCAACCCATGCGTTCAAATAAAGAAGACGTAGGAATCTCCAGCTCCAAAACCAGATTTGTGTTCTTAACCCTACTCTTTATTGCTTTTACTTTGCCATAATTGTCATGTTTGTTAGTTGTGTTGTTAAATTGCTTGCGCATGAGTCTGTGTTGGGAACATTGAAAACAATGTTTGGTTTAAGTGTGGGGGGGGGTAAATAAAGTGTTTTTCATGAATATTCGTTGGATTTCACCACCTAGCACTTCTAGAGTTGTTACTCACTGTTTTTAAGTGTTTTTATTGTGTTTTGAAGTGTTTTAATGTGTTTTGAAAGAAAAATATGAAAATTTGAAGAAAAAAAAATCAAAAAAGTGTTGAAAAACCCAAAAAAAGTCGTTTTTTAGAGTCGTTTTTTGTGTGTTTGTGTCTTAGGGTACCTTCCAACACAATGATGAGGATTTGAATTTTAATTGCATGACTATTAAAGAAAATTACAAACATGGGTGGAAGTATGATATACTCTTTGGTTAATACTTAGTTGTAGTTGTAACATGCTTGAAGGAAGGAACTTAAACTAACACTACAACCCCGAAGACTTGAGCCTATACTTTATTTGGAGAGTTATTAATCTGTAATGTTTTTGTTTTCTAAAGTCATTGCATGATCTCATTATTTCTTGGCTTGGTTGCTACTTGGGATGCTTTCTCATCATTTTAGTTCCAAATACTAGAACTCATGCCCATTTCATTCAAAGCTTAAAATTGATTGCCTGACAAAGATAAGATGAAGTTGTTTAGTTACCACCAGAGCCAAAAAGCCTTATTCCCTTGCATATGTATTGTAGGTTTAACCCCTTTGAGCCTTCTTTAGCCTATTTTCTTTGTTAGCCACATTATCCTTACCTAGCCTAGAATATGACTATCCATACTCTTGTTCTTAAGCTATAGTGGAGCATGACTTAGAGGGAATTCCTTTTGATCAACATTATGCAGAAAAACAAGTGTGGGGGAAGGTTTTTCGTTGGAAATCTATAAGGTGAGGTGTTATAAACTAGCACTCAAATTAAACCCTCTTATTGACAATTGTAGTAAAGATGTAAGGATGGATCGTTCTATGCCGGGGATTATGAGGGATTGCTAATTTACTTAAAACTAATTCAAAAGCACAAAACTAGGCTTGAAAACACTTAACTGGACTCAAACAACTGGAAACAAACTAAAAAGACTCAAAACAGCACAAAATAATCAAATAGACCCAAACTAGACACTAAAGGGTGATTTGGACGAAAATTGATTTTAGCTTGACTCAAAACACTTAAAAACACAAGTTTGGACGAATTCTAACTAATTTGACACAACAAAGTAAAGGGGATTGGGTTTTTTTACTAATTTAAAGTAAAGACAAGTAGATTAAAGACTTAAACAAGTTTGGCACGAAATTGGGGGAAATTATGGGTGATTGGCTAGCTAGAGGGTCTTTCTCTCCTTAGTTTTAGTCCAATGTTTAGTTTAATTTGGTTTTCAATTATGATGAACATGTCGAACTAATTTCGTTTTAGTTAGAGGAGAATTCAAAGCCATGAACATATATGTGATGTGAATTGATTACATCCAGTTATGATTTCATAAATCGTGAATGCAATTTACATTTATGTTTGATTGATAACTTGTTCTTGTGTGTTGATTAAGGAGGCCTACTTAGTTTGCATGCATGAATTTGATGCTAGGATATAAGGGAATTTCACCTAATCATTATGAACTTATATTCACAAGTAATAAAAGTCACTAGTCATGATTTCTAAGGGGGGTGGATTGTAACATCCCACATCGCCAATCAGAACTCCGAAGTTAAACGAGTTCACGCGAGAGCAATCCCATGATGGGTGACCCACTAGGAAGTTCTCATGTAAGTTCCTAGAAACAAAATCGAGAGGGCGTGGTCGGGGCCCAAAGCGGACAATATCGTGCTACGGTGGAGTCGTGCTCAGGATGTGGTGGGGGCGCGGGCCGGGATGTGACATGTAAACCCATTAAGGACTTGTTATTAATGGGTTCTTAATGTGTGATCGATAACAACCCGACTAGTTATCGTATTAACCCGAAACATATTATTTTTATGTCTTGTCGTGTAAGAAATTGCTTGGTCTAGCATGACAGGTCATTCAATTTGTAAGATTAACTTCTCTAGAATAGGAAAGACACGACTTAAAATGAATCTCTACTTGATCGATGTCTTAATCATTTCCATCTCATGAGAAAAATCCGGATTACTCCTAAGACTTGAAGTTCTTGGTCCAGTATACTGATAGGAGTATATTTATGCGACTTAGTTAGCTTATTCTTGTGCATTTAGGTTGTTATTTCTTAGTTAAATTAGTATTTCAAGCCATTTTTGTGTGTTTGTAGGTCCAAAGGGTTAAAGAGGCAAAGAAGTACATTTTGGAGCTTTTTGGAGCAGTTTTGAGCATGGAATGGATAGCTTATGAATGGAGCAAGGGAGATGGACAAAATTGAAGATCAAAGGAGGCTAGGAATGAATAATGAGATGAAATAAATGAAGAAACGAAAATGAAGAACAAAGAGTTCAAAATTAGAAGCCAAAGTGTCTAAAGTTGGAAGTTTCTATTCTTGGAGGTTTCCATTCTTGAAAGTTTCTATTCTTGACTTGGAAGTTTCCTAATCCTTCCTCACCTATGTTCCATCCACAAAAGGATTCCAAAATATGTTAGAACATTTAATTACATGTTTTGGAAGTCCTAAACTTTCCCTAAAGTCCAAGCCGCACCACCCTAGGTCTTTTCCTTTTCTTGCCGCACAAGGGATCCTCTCCTTGCCTAAATTCTGAACCAAAATCACATTCCCTTTTCAATTTAAAGATAGCCGCACCTTCCTTCCTTCCCTTTTCTGTCTTAAATTCTGACCTTAAATACCTTTCCTATATTGTGCCGCATCTTTGTTACCTAATTCTCTTTAATTTATGATTCTTTCTTACCTATTCAATTGTGGGGCAATTTAGTTAAGTATTTAAAACCCTTTTCTGAACCCTAGCTGAGGAGAGAGCCTTTTTATACCATCCTTAGCCGCATCCATCAACCATTTACCATTGTACACATCTAGCCGCACCCATACACAACCAGAACCATACACAATCATCCTTGCCGTAGCCCATTCATAATACCAGACCCTTAAACACATCTCATACACTTCATCCACCTTTATGCCGCAGCAAGAAGAAAGAAGGAAGGACTCTTGGATGTTCAAGCTTGATTGTTGGAGCATTCTAGGTGTAATTCGTTCTATATTTACAATGTTTAATTTCTTTTCCTTTCGTTTTGTTGTAAACATGAGTGGCTAAACCCCTCTTGGCTAGGGGTGATTTCAAAGCCATGATTATGTGTGCAATATGAGTTGATAAATTCCAGTTATGAATTCTTGAATCGTGAATGCAATTGGCTTAACTGTTTGATTGATAACTTATTTGTGTTAGTTGATTAAGGGTCGACACTTAATTAGCATGCATAAATCTGATGCTAGAGTATAAGGGAGTTTCACATAATAGTTACAAACTTATATTCATATGTAGTGAAGGTCGCTGGTCACGATCGTGTTAAGTTTAATTCCTAGCATGAGTGACATGATGTCATAGTTGCAAGTGCTTTGTCAATGCTTATGATTTTCATTGAACATAATTATCTTTGATTGTATCTCTATTATGATGTCATGTAGGGAACTTTTGAAGAATGCTTTGGGTTGTCCAATGATGTCATCCAATCCAATAATACAAGGAAAATCTGAGGGTTAACTAGTGATGTCACGGTTAATTTGGGGCATTATCGTTCATAATTCAATGAAGGAGTAACTGGAAATTAATTCATTTGCATACATGTCATGTGTGGAGAAAGAACCTCTAGCTAGCTTATCATCCATCTAATTCAACCAAATTCGTCCAAAATCTGTCTTAAGTTTTAGTTACCTGTTTTTATTTTAAATTCATCCAAAACAAACCCCCCCCCCCCCCCCCCGCTTTACTTTCTTGTTTCAAAGTGTTTAAAATCTGTTTTGTTTGTGCTTTTGAGTGTTTTGAGTCAAGTCAAAACCCTAAATTCGTCCAAAGTTATGTTTAGAGTCAGAAACTGCGCAAGTCCTCCTAATCCCCGGTTTAGAACGATCCCTACTTGCATTTATACTACAATTTGACAACAAGAGGGTTTAATTTGAGTGCTTATATATTTTTCACATCATACACTAGTTCGGATGAGATATGGAATTGGAATGAGATTATCATTGATGATGTTTCACTTTTATGGCAGCTACTGACATAAATGGAAAGCAACGATATCGAAGTGTGTTATGTTGATTAGTGACAACGTAGAACTAATTAGACAACTGAAATTGCAATCCAAGTTTAATTCTTTACCAAAGTGTGTTTGGACTTGTCATTCCTACACTTGCCAAGGTAATCCTATTGTGTTGTTAATGGGAAAGGAAGTGTAATGAGATGTATGAAATAATGGAATGTAATGCACGCCTTATGGCACAAGGTTTCTCTCAAACGTCATGTGATTGATTGCAGCATTATGAATGTGGGTAGCATTTCTCCATGAGCATATTAATACAAAGATTTACATGTAAGTTCCCGAAGAATTACATGGAGTGGTTCAAATAGCTCTAGACCATAAAACACTCTCTTATTGCAAATAAGGTGTTCTGATTGAAGCAATCTGAGTGGATGTGGTATACTTGTCTAAGTTATTATTTGATTAGTCAAGGATATGAATAAATAACCTTCCGTGTTAAGTCATGTTCCAAATTGCTAAAGTTGCAATTTATGTCAATGACATAAATCTCACTAAGACTCTGAAAGAGTTTGAGAAAATTGTCCCACACCTGAAAACAAAATTTGAGATGAATTATCATGGGAAAACTCATTTGGACCTTGACCTGAAGTTCTACCATTATTCTAATGATCTTTTGGTCCACTAGTCGAAATACACTCCTAAGGTGTTACCTTTTGAGTGTACCTATGATCTTCAATACGCTAGATGAGGTTATGATCTGAAGTTCCATATTTAAGTTCAACTTTGCACTTTATTGTACATAGCTCATTATTTTAGACAGGAATTCTCCTTTGTCGTTGATCTATTGGTAAAGATGCAGCACTATGCCTACACGTAACCACTAAAGTGGCAATAAAGATGTAATTCCATTCCCCTGAAGGTATTACGAATTTGGGCTTCCCAAGCGGGTGTGACACCCATGATCCTCGGACTGATGCTTTCCTTATTTTTTATGATGATGCTACTTATCAAACCCATACAAGGCACAATCCCAAATGGTCATGTCTTTACCGTTAAGGATACCTCAATATCTTGGATATTCATAATATAAACCTTAGTTGTGAAATCTTCAAATCATTCCAATACTCATTACACTTTACTATGCCACACATGAGACATGGTTTAGAGCTATTGTTGAGCATATTTGAAGTACCGGTGTTTTGCATCCATCATTAAGTCACAACGATGATCCATGACAATTTTGCTGCATGTATCGACTAGACCAAGACCTGATACATTAACAAAGTCAATGCCAAGCATATTTTGTCTACATCACATCAACAAAGTATCAATAGACTGAAGTCAAGCAATCCGATCTCAAACAACCTTACTAACCTCTTCACGACATCACTGCCAAAGTCAACCTTCCAAAAACTTGCTCGAGGAATTGGTATGCATAACTATCTTATACACATTGCTTGTAGTTCTCTTTTGGAAGTTATGTTAAACTCAGAGGGAGTTTCCAAAAGTATACTCATTTGATTGTTAATGTACTCTTTTTCGCTCCAATAAGGAGCATTTTTTCCCATTGTGTTTTAGCTACCAGACTAGGTTTTAACGAGGCACCCATCCTGGCTGGTCATACCTTTGTGAGCTTTTCTACTTTCGTCTATAAGACGTATAGTTTTGACTTAATGCAAACTTCACACGTTTCTCCTTAGACTATGAGTTTTTTCTCATACTGAGTTTTACCATAGTGAGGTTTTGTGAGTTTTACCTGTTTATGCATTCTTTGTTTGATTTGAGACTTGCATTCGCTCATTGTGTCAACAACTTTATCAATTGAACTTACTTCATCGCTAAAGACACGATGTGCCATTTACACACACTCAAGGGGGAGTATTACATTCATAACCTAGTTAGGAATGTGATTGTGTAAATCCTAGTAAATCTTTATGGGATTCTACTATATCTTTTAGATAGTTTCCTGATTGTATTGTAATACCTAAAGGGAACTTAAAGGGTAAAGAATTTACCTTCCCTACTACTACAAATAAAGATACAATGGGTTGAAATCACATCTTAGAATTCAACCAATTCTCTCTATTTCATGCCACACCCTCTCCCTCCATCTTTCTATAATTCTTCAGTCAAATAGGCCTACAACAGTATCAAACTTTTTGTCCACGAAATTTGAACTTAAAAAGTCTCACTTACAAATAAAGAGTAATATCACTAAAAAGGAATCTACATAAAACAAACAAGATAAAATACAGTAAAACTCAATTATTTCTTATTGAATAGCACATTAGCAAGTCAGTCTCAATTTAAATTTTTTGGATGTTGTTGTTCTGTCATCTCAATTCAAACTGCTTTAGGTTGAAAACTTGGTATGAGTACGATGAGATTAACGGCCATAATGTCGGCTAGGGATGGAAATTCTAACCGTTAAACCCGATAACCGTGGATAACCGCCCGAATGGATTGGATTTGGATATGAAATTCAGGTATGCTATGGATATGGGGAAAACCGTGAACTTTATTCGGTTATGGTTTTGGATATGGTTATAAGGGTCCCCAATCCATATCCGTCCCCGAATCCGACCCAAATATATTGTGTGTGTGTGTGTGTGTGTATTTGATATATAATATAATTTTATTCAATGTACCGAACCCTCCCTATACTAATTCATTATGCATGCATCAAACCCTATACTATCTTTATTATGCACCAAACATCATGCATGGGGCATACCAACAACCTCATCAATTCAATACTCTTATTGTTATACTCAACCAAATTAATTCATTGTATCATTTTATATATCAATTATCAAATGTTCCAAGTTTATCAGATTCATCTCTCTTCAAGAGTCTCACTGTCAAGAAATTAATTCATTGAATCAATTTGTTTTGTCTGCCTTTCATATTTGCTTTTGTCCTTTTTTTTTATTGGACCAATTTATCATATTGGCTTACCATAAACAATATATTGTTATGTTTTTTGTAATTGGATATTGCTATTTAATGATGGAATTAGTATCTACTAAAATTTATAGTGCATCAATTGGATGAATATATATATATATATATATTTTTTAACAAAGATGGATATAACTGATAACCGATTGAAAATCCGTTAACCGGTGGATATGGTTATGGATAATCCCCAATGGTTAATTTGTGGTTATGGATATGGTTAATTTTCGTGGTTATGGGGATGGTTATAGCATTTTCGTCCCCAAACCGAACCGTTGCTGTGACATCCCACATCGCCCAGGGGAGTGATCCTTAAATGTATATTCTCATCCCTACCTAGAACGAGGCCTTTTGGGAGCTCACTGGCTTCGGGTTCCGTAGGAACTTCGAAGTTAAGCGAAAAGGAGGCTAGAGCACTCCCAAGATTGGTGACCCACTGGGAAGTTGCTCATGAGTTCCTAAAAACAAAACCGTGAGGGAATAGTAAGCCCAAAGTGGACAATATCGTGCTACGATGGTAGAGCGGGCCCAAGATATGGTGGACCCAGGTCGGGATGTGACAAATGGTATCAGAGCCAATCCCTGGCCGGAAGTGTACCGACGAGGACGTCGGGCCCCTAAGGGGGGTGGATTGTGACATCCCACATCGCCCAGATGAGTGATCCTTAAATGTATATTCTCATCCCTACCTAGAACGAGGCCTTTTGGGAGCTCACTGGCTTCGGGTTCCGTAGGAACTTCGAAGTTAAGCGAGAAGAAGGCTAGAGCACTCCCAGGATGGGTGACCCACTGGAAAGTTGCTCATGAGTTCCCAAAAACAAAACCGTGAGGGAATGGTAAGCTCAAAGTGGACAATATTGTGCTACGATGGTAGAACGGGCCCAAGTTATGGTGGACCCGGGTCAGGATGTGACAAATGGTATCAGAGCCAATCCCTGGCCGGAAGTGTACCGACGAGGACGTCGGGCCCCTAAGGAGGGTGGATTGTGACATCCCACATCGCCCAGGGGAGTGATCCTTAAATGTATATTCTCATCTCTACCTAGAACGAGACCTTTTGGGAGCTCACTGGCTTCGGGTTCCGTAGGAACTTCGAAGTTAAGTGAGAAGGAGGCTAGAGCACTCCCAGGATGGGTGACCCACTAGGAAGTTGCTCATGAGTTCCCAAAAATAAAACCGTGAGGGAATGGTAAGCCCAAAGCGGACAATATCGTGCTACGGTGGTAGAGCGGGCCCGGAATATGGTGGACCCAGGTCAGGATGTGACAGTTGCCATGTCGGCCAAATATATCATTTTATTTTTGTTCACTTTCTTAGGTTTTTAGTAGACAAAAAACCGTTTTTTAGGTAATAAAAAATTATTAAGGAACGATTATGACCTATATAGGACGGCACATGCATTGTTAAATGTAAGCAGAAGGTCACACACACTAAAAAATCACAATTTCATAATTAAAAAAAAATAGGAAAACTAATGAAAATAGCTTGAAAACTTTGAGTTTTAATGATAAGGACAAAATAAAGGGTAAAGTGAATAGTAATAGGTTTGACTTTTTAGTGTAAAAATGTGGTTTTTCATTAAAGTGAACAGTACTATGAGCTTTTCGTTAAAACTCCCTTAACAAATTGGCTAGGTCTGGTAACTATTCACCCTTTAAAGACAATTCTAAATTGGCTCTAACATTTTAAAACGTTTCAAATAACTACTTAAATTTTTTTAAAATGACACCTATTAGGTTCACTGGCTTTAATGGATACCTTGGACAAATAGTAAAGCGTGTTTTAACTCTCAAGTCGTATATGGAGCCTTGAATCTCCAAATCGAGTAACACCAATCGATCCATTTTAGCTAAGCAAATTTACGATTTAACTTGACTATATTGTCGATTTGGGGGATTAGAGCTCCGAAGACGGTAATTAGTGAAAATCAACTTTAGTATTTGTCGACCTCATCATTTAATGCCAGTAACATCATCCCTTAATGTTGGTGAAGTTATCACTTAAGTTGACCTAACAAATGTCCAATTTTCAAAATGTTTGAGGTAGTTATTTGAAATGTTTTAAAAGGTTGAAATTTGAAACTAATTTAGAATCACCCTAAAAGATTGGATAATTATTCGTACTTAACCCTTATAAAATCATCAAAAACACAATATAATTCATCAGCCATGAGACTCACATCTTACAAACATGAAGATTAACACAGATGAACTAAACCTTGCAAGTTGTAGAACGATAGGAAAACATCACAAAGAAAAGACAGCACCAGAAAGCAAGAAACATGGTGGGATAAACTTTGTTGGAAGCTGGAAATAGGGGGATTGGCTAACAGAACTCATTGGAGGTGTTGACATAACCTATAAGGGATATGTATTAGGAAGCGAAGGGATACTTTTTAAAATTGATCATGTATCCTCCAAGTATTTTGTTCATTTTTTATTTCGTTCTATAATCTTAAATGCCCAAGACTATGTTGGCAAAATTTTATTTTTAGGATGTGGGGTGCGCCAGACCCAAGCAATAGTTCAACGCTCGGGCAATGCTCGAATCGCTAGCTATTGTAGCGAGCCCTCATCCTATTAAAAATAATTTAATATTTAATATTGTGTGAACCATTGGTCTATGTATCAGATATTTAAATGATATAAACATACTATAATGGTTGTTTACTTCATAAGTGAGCGTCAAAAAGTTGAACTAAGATGCAGTTTTGTTAAGGAGTCGAAATCCAAATTTCCATTGAAACTGTTTACAACTAAACTATCTGAAATTGGCATAAGAATAGGAGTGCTAGTAGAAAGGAAAAAACACCTTCCTTGCTAGTGGAGACCGTTTGCCCACCCTTCCAGTGGTATTTGAACATTCGACAGTCCCAGTGTTAAAGGTTGAAGTTTATTCACTGAGACATTTCGTCGAAACATGGTGAGCTTGTTATTAGTAGCTGAACCATGTTTCAAATATGTCAATAGATATCGACATATGCTGAAACAATCTTTTAAGTGCTATTGAGAAAATTTGCTTAGTGCTCTCAACGCTACCTACCAAGATATGTCTAGCAGGCTTTACATCATACTTGGTAGGCACAAAAAAGACTCATACCAAACATTCAAAGAGTCCTCAAAAGACCTTCACTTGTATATTTCCAAAACTCCAGGTAATATTGGGACCACCTTGGTTCCAATGTACATCCATCACTGCACCCTTCAATTCAAGATGTTAAAAACAGCTAGTTTCAATCACTGCAAATGGTATTATGTTATTTTCCTCTCCACTTGTAAAGACATATCTTTGCATTGTGTTTGGATGTGGAAAACAATGAACTAAAAAGTCAAGAATCGACAGCATAAATTTGTGGGCTTTTTAGCCAAAATGGTCCCTGAGATTTGCATAACTCCTCACTTTGATCCTTGAGATTTGAAATCCATAAAAGTGATCTCTAAAATTGTTCACTGGTCCTTGAGTGAAAAAATATGTTAAATAAGGATCAAAATGAAAAAATTACCCTCAATTTAATAAACAATAAAACAAAATGATTTGACAAAAATTGAGAGTATTTTTATCATTTTATTCTTATTCTATGAAGATTTTTCACAAAATGACCAAAATAATTGATTGTGGACGAATTTAGGGACCAATTCTATCAATTTCAAATCTCAGTGGCCAAAATGAAGAGTTGTACATATCTCAAATACCATTTTGGCTAAAAAATCAACTTCATGTTTTACTTTAATTTACCTGGGTATTCAAACTAATGTTCAAAGAGACAAGCACACCCATAAAATTGGTTAAGAAAATGATAAACCCACACCTATGTTTAATCATGTCTGTTATTTTTTGTTTAATTTATTCAATCCGCTTGCCAAAAATAAAAATAAGTGAGAGACTAAAAAGGGTGTGAAATTCAGTTTCAGACTAGATTAACATTCCTAGTATGTCGATTTCCAGGCACAAGTTTAAAAAGAAGGATGATTAGACAAAAGAACATCCAGAAATGAAAGAGTTTCATTTTTCCACCCACATCAAGGAATCAAACACCAATCAACCACTTGCAAATATTGTCCCAATCCCAAAACAAAATCTAATTAGCAAGCGACCCTTTATCACAGAGGTGGAAAGATGTTGAGTCTTTGCATGATGGTGTGAAAAACCCCATCAATGGCTAATCTAACAAAATCTATTGTTTACCCAAAAAAAAAATCTAATTATCCATGCCAACGATTTGATGCATATTATATCATGGGCATGGCATGCAGTAACATCACAAGTGAAGGAACCAAAGAGTGCTTATCACAGAAAATAAGCTCCAACAAATATAAATGTTTCATAAATTAAAAATAAGTGACAACATGGATGTAATGTATCAAGTTTGAGAAAATCCAAATTCAAATTGTACCCATTAATGCTTTAGGTTCATGACGGTAAATCCGGGAACGATTAAACTTTCCCTGACACAAAAGATTCAACTATAGAGGACCTTTTTTGGACTGGAGGGTTGTGCTCCTTCAAAAAATTGTTCCAAGAAGTCTCCATGGAGTTATTCTGTAGAGCCACGGACCAGAACAACCAGATGCCTTCTTCCAACAACTGGTTAATAATCTCGTCCTTTGTAAGGCATTTCCTGTAAAGACGAATCCAAAACTGGTTAAAAACTGGTCTGTCGCAAAAAGGAATAAATGCTACTCGCAACGACCAAATATGCCTCCAGTGGACTTGAAAGAAAAGTTATAGGACTAACTTCCGCACATATAACTAAAATTATAACTTCTTTTCTTTTGCTCATATATATATAATAGGAGTGACTGAAATTTTAATTAAAAAAGGAAGTTCTCGATCAATCACAATACATAATTTCAGGACAACATGAAATTGCTTACAGGTTGGTAGTTTGGCATGTATACGACTTGCCTAGGATGGCCAAGAAGCATCTGTTGCCCATACTGCAATTAGATGAAGATACGTAATTAATGTCATGAATTAGCATCATGTTATCTCACATGACCTCGACAAAGTAATTGAAAGAATCACACCTGAGGCCCATTTGGATGAAAAAAGGGTTGGGGTCCTTGCATTGTCTGTGGATTAAACATAACAGGTTGGTGTCCAAAAGAGGGCCCACCCTGCAAATATAAAGGCCGTTGATAAAATAGAAGATGAAATCATTTATTAAAAATAAAAAATAAAAAAACAATAGCATAAGGTGAATCCCAAGTCGAAAAATCAATAACGTGTACTGCAATTCCCCTTGACTTTATTCTTATCCTTTTCTTAAAACATAAATTTAAACACGAAAGCGAAACTTATATATAATCTGGTAACATAGAAAAATAAATTTTAACCAATAGTCATAACTAATCATTAAGTTAACCCAAGTGATGAGGGAGGGTGGGGTAATGGGTTAAGGATTAGGATAGGTCCAGAGTTCATTTCCCTCCATAAGGATTCGACGTGATCATGGAGTGCCGGCTGTCGACTACCTGACGCCCTCCCCCTCCTCCTTTATCCGGGCTTGGGACCCTCCAATGTAACAAAAAAATAATGTAATCAATCTATTTATGCTTTTCTTTTCAAAGGAGTACAGGTTAGGATAAGGAAAAACAATAACAACTCAAGAACATTGGAATCTAACTATGACTTTTAATAACTTGATTCATTAGATTAGAAAATGCAGTCTAATTTTTGAGCTGATAGTAGATGGTATTTGCATTTCATATAAAGGTTTACGTGAACAACAGTGTCTTCAATCATGATAACTAAGATTTCAGCCTACACCAGCATCACAACAAACATTTCCTTCTGGAAAGATGAAAAATAAACAGTTGAATTGACTTATGGGCCAACATCAATGAGAGAACCTAAAAAAATCAGGGGGAGAAAAGGTCAATGAATGTGTTGAAGTGCTTACTCCAATGCCAACAGGCATGCCCGGCATATGTGGTACTGCAGGTGCGTTAGTTGGATAATAGAAGGAGCCATCAGACACGGGGGATGGAGGCCTAACAGGCGCTTGAGATGGAACAAAACTCTTTGCATGCGGATTGAATTTGAATTCCTGATAAAAAAATTTAAATTGAGGAGAAAGCAAAAAGAAGAGCTGGATGCATCAGCTATACGCTAGATAAAAGTGCCTAACTTAGCACGAGAGCATATCTGTAATAATGATAATTGTTGGAACTTCAGGCATAAGATCAATAAGATTGCATTTACATCTGAGTTTGTGTTAAATGTGTGATCACAGAAAACATAAAGGTATATCAATCACACCTTCGCATGGGGATTCAATGTTGACTTCTCAGAGGACAACGAACCCATAGATGAGCTTGGTGATAAACCAGGTCCACCAGAAGAAGAGACAGTAGCTGGGAATTCCGAATTGGAAGATGCAGAACTACCAGGTCGTCCATGAGAATTTACTGTCTGTGTTTGAACATGTGATTTGCCAGTTACTGGGTCACTAGAACCCATCTTCTCATGACCTTTTGATGAAGTCTGAGCAGAAGCATAAGAGGTGGCACTGGAGGATAACCCCCCTTTATCAAACACATCTTCCTTCCCAATCAATGATGGCTGTGAATCTACATTCCATAATCAACAAGATAACTTCACAACTACCATAATGACAAATATAAAACTAAAACTAAAAATGGCACTAAAACAAGCTTCTCATTCATATGGGAAGAGAGGGAACAAGATAGGACAAGCTTCACCATAAGTACTATACCACATCTAATAGTAACATTAAGTCCAAGGAACCAAGAAACACATAATTTTGGGTAAAAGTAAGCAGGAAAAACAAATTGGAACTCACCGTCTGGTTCTGACGTTTGATTGTCTTCAGCTAGCTACATTGACAAGAACATAAAACAGAAGCAATAACTTTAGAGGCCAGAGTCAGTGAATCACAAATAATTACACAAGATTGTGAACATCACAAATACGGAAGTCTCACTCACCTTCGGCTTTACTACAGACTCAGCGGTAGCATCCACCTCTCTATTTTCACTGAATAATATAGAACATTGTTTGGTAAAAAAAGTTGTGTAATCACTTTAAAACTTGGATAGTGCTATTCACACACCCATGTTTACCTCACACACACCTTTGTCAGTTTTTGGCCCTTGATTTTCTTCAATTCATTCGAACCAATGGGCAGAAATTGAGGGTATGTGAGAAGTAAAAATGGGTGTGTGGATAGCACTACCCTAAAGCTTGTCTTACTTGCAATATATATTATTTAGAGTTGGAAAAGAAATAAACGACCTTCTTTCACCAGCTGTACAGGGGAAGCTCTTGAAAGGTGTTTCTGATGCCAGCTGTCTAGCATGGTCATAAGATCCAGAGCGACCTAAATCTGGGGCACCATTTGACTCAGAACATTGTGTGTAATCCTGCATAAAAAGTATGACATATATATCATCAGCATTTAATCAGGAATTTGTTATCAAAGCATGTTAAAAACATTCACATATAAGCACAGGAGAAAATCAATTCACAATCCCCAAAGTTGTCTTAAACTTTGGACCAAACTAATGTCTTAAAAGTAAATGATGATGGGATAATAATCAGGGAGAGCTTTCTCATGCTTGTCAAACTAGATTCTCAGTTGCTAACAAATGGAACTAAGAATGCCTCAAAACAATGATTTTGTTATGCCAGAATTTACAATAACCAAAGAACAACTAGTGGGGGAAAATATTTGGTCTCCATTTATGAGCAGGAAATAATAAAAATATACCTACTTTCTCATCACAATTGGAAGTAAAGAAAAACAGAATAAGAGAGAAAATGAGTCGATGCCCTACTTCAGTAACAAAACACTTTATTTACGGCACATGTGTAAAATTCCTATTTGATGGCACAGCAAGTTCAACAAAACAATCCGTAAATAGGTCAGAAACTAATGCCCCCTGGGCTAACATATTATACATAAGATAAGTGAGAGAACTACAACAAATGAAGAGCTCGATGGCGCCCCATCGTTTCTTTTTCCAGTGGTCCAGTCAATTGAATTCTTCCTTAAAGAACCAGTAGAATCTCCAAAGGTTTCAGTATTAAGTGAATCCAACAAAATATCCTCATCTTCATCATATCCACTATCATCAACTACTTCCCCCCGATAAACAGAGGAGAATCTTGTCTCCTCATCAATATCCCCACAAAGGTGAATGCCTCTTTCCTGTAACAACAAATCAACATGCAAAACATAAGGGACCTCAACATCAAATGAATTTTTAGAAGAACAAGATTAGCCAACAAAGCCTCACCTCTGCCATATGCAGATCAGGTGTATCCTCACACTCAATTTCCCTTGCTATTCTTAAAGCTTCCCTTTCCAACTCTCTTGTTTGAGGGCCTTTCTCAAGTTTAGTGGTGTAAAGGTCCGCATCAAATGTGCTTTTTACCCCAAATAATGTTTCATTTGTTTCAAACTGATCCCAGTTCCTGAAATGAAAAGAATATGAGGAAAATATTGAGCAATCATAATATTTCTATACAAGAGAAAGAATACAAGTACAAACATCTTTTGCTTTTTTGTAATAATTAACAGGAATTCTCTGAGAGTTGAGCACAGGTCAATTAAAGTTCTGAAACAACCAATAAGCCACAAGGCAACCACTGAAATTTGGCTAAAAAAATCCTCTAATACAGTATTACTCTTTAAGGCCAGTACATTCCCCAAGTCCACGTCTAACTTGCATCGCCTCAAGCTATAGTTTGATACCATTAAAGCATCTTTAGAACGATATAGCTAACTCTAACTCGTGAAGCGATTGGAATCTTTGTCCACCTTTCTTCTACATCATCCACTTTTTTCAGTAAACTACCTCATATGAAGAATTTTGGTAACATATAAACGCAGAGGGTTATGCCCCCTTAAGGACCCACCCTGTCAAAGAATTTCAACATCATGCAGGCAGAGAACATGCTTCGCTTCAGAACATGTATAATGAAAGGCCTAGATTGCAAATAATGATATCCCTCACATAGGTTCTTATCTCCATCGACTGGATTCCACCACAGAAATTTTAATCACTCAACAAGTGCACTAAATTAAGTTAAGAACTTTTTAAGGTTCATTCACTAGTAATAGCTCCAAAGAAATGACAACTCATAAGACCACAATGTTACTCAAAGCACCTTGACAAGAAAACTTAACAAGAATAAACCAGATAGGATTATAGAATTATCGTCTTAGATAGTGCAGAACAATACAGTTTAACACGAAACCTGAAATAGTACAACCAGATGGCACATATTCAAGTAGAGGCTATCTGACCAGTAGAACAATTACCAAGAGATTTGGGGAAAGAAAATTACTATAACAACCTATTCCATTGTCCATCAAATATATTTTCCAATTCAGGACAACGTGGATCATCTTCATCAGGTACCCACGGTTCCAGCTCTCTATCCATCTCACCACGGTGGGATTGTGATATGAAGGAATCTATCATAAGGTCCTGATGTTTTTCATGCTGAACCTCATTTAACAATCCATCTCTCGTTATTGAGACATCCTGTTATCATTTATTATACAATTAGATCAAGAGAGACCAGCGTAACAAAATATAGAAATAGCTGCTTACTCTACCACAATATCTTTCTGCTTGTTTACTTTCATAGACTACAACTACGTGCCAGAGCAAGCAAATCAAATTAAGAAGAAAAAGTTGGCCATCATATACCTGCCCATCCCCCCCTTGAAAACTCAGCAGAACAAATGATGGTAATTTGAGATTCTGAATGCTATTAAGAATAATTTTACTTGGGTCAGCAAATAGCAGTAAGAAATGAAGCAGAACCTTTGCAATAACTTGGACAAGTTCCTTGGCAGGTATAATTAAAGTCTTTGAAGGAGCCTTGCTAACCGACTCTGTCATAGACTTTTGTCCGCGTACAGAACCATCCTTTATCATTCGTGCCATTTTCAAGATGATTCCTGAAAGTGACAAGTAAAATAACATATAAAAACTGCATGGATCTGGGAAAAACAAATGGCAATTGGCAGCACTATTGACGTTATACAAAGTCTAATTATAACACTGATGATGAATACATGACCTCTCACCAAATCAATACTTATGGTAGTGTAAAAGGCAGTCTCTTTAAGAAACCCAAAAAATTGACACACACAAAAATAAAAATAAAAATAAATAATAATAATAATAATAATGTCATTTTAAAGATAATTGCTCAACGTGACCAGAAGTGAACGTTGATGAATGCACTTAATTGCATATAAAAAAACACCAATTTAGAGCACAAGTGCCAAATTCATGATCTCCAAATGATCCAAAACAGATGCTAATGTAAATGACAGTCTCATAAGACAACCACAATCAATACAAAAAGGAAGACAAACAAAATCCATATATAAAAACCAAAATCAAACGAGCATACCAAAGTCCCTTTCAGCGTTTGTTGCATGAAATATTCCAGAGTATACAGATCCATTTTCCACCTGCACTTCCACATTATGCCCAATAAGACATGTGGTCATATATACTAATCGATCACGTGAAGGACTCTCAGAGTTTCCAGATTTTCTGCCTGTTTCAGAACATATAAAGTTATTAGGCAAGTTAACATAATATCAAGGAGAATTTATATTTACAAATTTCACCAGTACTTGTTAATCTGCTGTGGTTTGCTGTTCCAGACTTTGACTTATTCTCGACCCTAGGAGCCCCTTCTCTTTCACCTCTTCGACGGCCAAAACCATTAGCAGAAGATTTAGGATGGAAAGCTTGTTGTGTATTCATCCTCAGTAGCAGCCTCTGACCTATTAAAAAAACTCAAAAGCTGGTTAAGTCATATTGTTATAATAATGGATATCAAAATACAGTAAACAAGAAGCAAGGATGCTATATGAAGATTAGTGCACAAATATAACGATGGAAATTTGTATATCTTATAATGGAAACAAGAACAAATTACAGACAAACATGATCCCAATGGCTCCGACAACGACAATCAGATCAGCATGACCACAAAAGTACAGAGACGTGCATGCACATGCACACAGAATCACCGGGACGCAGCATAAAATCAACAACCTAATAAACTAAAGCACACACATATATTTTTCATTAAATTGAACAAATCACCAGTACAAATATATCTCAGAAAAGTATCAACTTGAGCACACTTTTATAAACAAAACTCTATCTGCAAACTACTGGCAACAATCTCTAACTTTCCGGGCAAAACTATGTTCCAACAACACAAACACTACAGTAACGCTAAACAGGAATTTTTGAAAAAAATTAAACAAATCAATATCTTGATAAATCATGCATACAAATGCAAATGAACTTGAAGAGAAAACTGAAAATATAGACAAAACAAAGCCTTTTCATATTTAAGTTTCCGTGAGGGGGGAAAGAGTAAAAAAAAAGATGCAAATTAGAAGCAAGAAGTAAGATTGGAAAGGGTTTTCAGGCAGAAGGGGGTCATGCAGAAACAAATGCAATTGCTTATCCGGAGAGCAAATAGAAATATGTGTCTTCTATGTTTCAAATTTTTGGCACAACAAAAGAATAGATTTGAAGCAATGCAACGCATCAATAATTTGATTCATTAGCTATATCATTGAGTGTAGAGACAGTAAGAACATGGCAGGCAATACAACAAGGTCTAATCTTAGAATTTTCATCGAGCAAAAACCCAAAATTTACTGTAACAAAACATAATTAAGTCGCAATGCAAGACATTTTCTCTCATTTTCTTCCATTTTCCTCCGTTTTCTCGGCACCCAAACACAATGTAAAACACAACAACGAAAAGGCTATTTGCGATGCGAAATTAGGAAATACGATCCTTACCTTAATAAGCTTAATCAAGCCTATAATTACTCCGAGTCTGCTTCCAAGCTGGAGGAGAAGACGTTGGGAGGCGCCGAACCAGTGCGTTAGGGTTTGGCTCAAATTAGGACTCCTTTAGGGTTTCGAAAGAGCGAAGCTGGTGTCAGAGCTCGAATCACGAGGCTGCTTAGAGAGAGAAAGAGCGGCGGAGGGAGGAGGGAGGAGGGAGGATGGAGAGAGGGTGGTGGGTCGGTCTCGGTGTGATCGCAAGCGAGAGGAGGAGGAAGAAGAAAAAGAAGAAGACGACGAAGACGAGCTCGAGATTTTGAAGGTGTGATGAAATATATAAACGAGGAGACCGCTGTAGAATGCGTAGGAAAGTTTTGAGTTTTCCCCTCGGGTCGGGTGTACGATAAAATAATAGACCTGATCACTCCTAGTCGTCCATAACTTTATGACAAGTTGGCACATTTTTTCCCTTGTTTAGTTTTCAATATGAATCTAAATTTGCCACGTGCTATTGTCTATCAGTATTTTTCTTAACTTGTAAATGATATGTTTTAGATTTGAATATCATAAATAGTGAATTCTAGCATAATGTGGGTTAGTTGAACTCCTCCTTTCCTTTATTGTAATATATATTGTTGTACTAAAAAAATGTTGATTATATTAATACTCTATGTATTATTCAAAAAAAACCCCACATACTTAATACACCTCACATTTGTTTTTCAACTAAAAATTATCTTAACACACCTTACGTACTTCCCTATATTACCCTTATACTCCACATTCTCAACATACCGAGAGTGTTTTGTTATATGAGCTTATATTCTTGCTTTTGTGGTTTTCATTATTCTCCGGGGAATGATCTTTCGTTTAGTATTTGTCTACCACTACATTAGCTTTCTCCTTTGCTTCCATTTAACATGTTGAACTACCTCCTCTCGGTGACTTTTGTTAACGCAGGGGACTGTGTTGGCATCTTGGTTGGGAATGATGGTAGTCACTTGCCTTTTTTAAATACCAATTTAGCTATGAAGATCATTTTTTAACTAGAGCTCATAATTTACTAATCTATCTGAATGTTACATCCAAAAAGTTCAGTGCCTACAACCAATTTAGCCATGGAGATCATTTTTTACCAAAGATGATTTATACCCTACTGTTCACATGTTAAAAATTCGGTTCTACAATCATGCTTGAATGAAATTGCACCCCCACCTAGCCTAAGAAATAAACAGAAAGCATGCTTAAAAAAATAGCAAAAGGAAAAAAAACACTACTACAGTATCACAAAGAAGATTTAAATATTTCAAAATATTTCTTTATCTGTTATGCTGCACAGAATACTTAACATTTGATATAAAAAAAACTAATGACAAGACATTGTGAGTGCATGTGTATATTAAATAATAAATAAACTTACGGGTGGTTTTTGGAATTTTTTTTAATTTTTAGGGTGGAAATAGTCATTTTATAAGAGTCATTTAATATTAAATATTGAGTTGGGGTGTATTTAACAATTTGTAAAGTGTTAATAAAAAAAAATATGAATATAAATTTTCAGGATAATGCTATAGAAACTAAATTTTTAAGAGTAATGTTGGAGACCAAATTTTTAAAGCATTATTGATGTGTCATCAATAAAAAATAAACACGTTAATAACACTTAATGAATAATCGAATCATCTACAACCACATTATTTGATTTTTAAAATTTGATCTCCCTATTAATACCCTAATTTTTATTGTACTTTTTTCTAAAAGTAATTTTACAACTTTACGAGAAGAAAATCAAACATGAGTGTATAATAAATGTGAAAAAAGGAAAATAGAATTTCAATCTCTTGAATGCAAATTAACAACTCTTAATGTAGTGACATTTTATGTTCAATATTAAAGAAGTGTCAAGGTCGAGTTATGACTTATGAGTTATTCTACACATAAACCAAAATTTAACTCTTTTTTTTTTTAACAAATACAAAACTTTAACTCTTGAATATTGAGAAAATAAGTATTTTATCACTTAGAAGCCTTGAAATTTACACTCATTTGGAAGGTGATCACGAAAAGCTTTGCTATTTTTTTGTGGAGTTTCCTTAGTATGAGATTTAACTTTGTGTTTAGACAAGTTTTGGTGCTAATCATAAAAACAGACAATTTTAACTTATTCAAAATATTTACCATCAATTAGTTTAATAATTTTTTTTTCTTTCTAGATGTCTTAAGTTTAAACTTTTCCTCCACGCTAGTTAAAAAGAAGTAAGGAAACAAAGTATTTCCATCTCCAAATTCTTTATTTTTACATTCGCGAACAAAAAAACATTGCAGCTTCAAAAGTACAAAGGCATAAAACTCAAGCGCACTCCTATTGAATTCATTAGGTATGGATATAGGCGGATTTGGATCCTCTCCTGAGCCCTTAGAGTGTAGATGCTATTGTTTGTTCAATTTTAGTTTTGAGTGTTAGTAAAGTACAAGTGACATGACAAAACGTGAGAATATTAAAATAAAAAAGTGAGAAGATTGCTTACATATCTCAACGAATTAAACTCATATCTTCCAACCCATCCTTTTTTTTTATTTAAAATTTTTGAACCAAGATTTGTCTCAAATTTGTTGTGTAAATGTGAAAGACACAATTTCAACATGCCCCTTGAGAGAGAGACCAAATCTTCTATTCCATAATGGGTGCGACTTCTTTATGATCCCAATAAGTGACTAATATGTATTAATTATCTTAACTTTTCTTAATTTTTTTTGTCATAAATGAAATTAGGTACTAGGGGGAATATCCTGCAAATAAAAATTAACTTTGCACAGTAGACTAGTCAAATGAGCTAGTCAACTAGTTACAAATTAGTCAGTGATATAAAGTGCAGTTGCAAGAATAAAACCTAACTGACCAATGCGTTTAACTAATCAAAGTCTGCCCAGATTAGTTTCACAACAATAAATCCTAAGCTTGAACACATTTACATATTAGTCCATTATGCAAACAACATTGATAAAGCAATTATAGATTAAAGTACACTGGATTGACTGGTCAAGCTCACCAGTCAACTAAATACAGATTCATTAGTTAATCAAATGCAAATCTACGAATCAAACTTAGTTCACTACAAGTTATCTTAGTCAACAACAGTTCAGTTCATTGCTCATAATATGCATTGTAAACAGACAAGTTTTGCTATTTTTTTGTGGAGTTTCCTTAGTATGAGATTTAACTTTATGTTTAGACAAGTTTTGGTGCTAATCATAAAAACAGACAATTTTAACTTATTCAAAATATTTACCATCAATTAGTTTAATAATTTTTTTTTTCTTTCTAGATGTCTTAAGTTTAAACTTTTCCTCCATGCTAGTTAAAAAGAAGTAAGGAAACAAAGTATTTCCATCTCCAAATTCTTTATTTTTACATTCGCGAAAAAAAAACATTGCAGCTTCAAAAGTACAAATCATAATGTGTTGTTTAAATGGGGTCAGTTAAATCTCATTGCCCCTTCCTTTATCATATAATTACATTTAAGTCCCCCGAGTATTTGTACAAGATCTAAATACGAGGCCCTAAATATGGTATAAACAGTAGCCCCCCAAATCTTCAGTCAAGAGAGTCTTTTGGCTGGAGACTTGAAATTCAGTCAATGTGTGGGCCGAAGTAACTAGATGTTGTCTTGAACTGATGCTCGATATGAGGCGGTACTCAATCTGAAATGATGCTCAATTAGAAGTAGCACATGTTACGAGGCTGCTCTGTTCGTGACTTATATTGCCTTGGTTGGCTCGGCTTGTGGCGTTGAAGGTGAGGGAGTCCCTTTTATAGAATAAAGGCTCGCTCCTCAATACATAAATGATGGGCTAGAGTTGATGCTCGTGGCGAGGCGGTTGCTCAGTAAGTGGCGATGCTCTCTAATGATGGTGAGGGAATCCTTTTTATAGAATAAAGGCTCGCTCCTCAATACATAAATATAGGCTAGAGTTGATGCTCTCTAATGGTGGTGAGGGAGTCCCTTTTATAGAACAAGGGCTCGCTCCTCAATACATGAATGGTGGGCTAGAGTTGATGCTCACGGCGAGGCGGTTGCTCAGTAGGCGGCGATGCTCTCTAATGATGGTGAGGGAGTCCCTTTTATAGAATAAGGGCTCGCTCTTTAATACATAAATAATGGGCTAAGTCCCCCAAGTATTTTTCATAAGGCCCAGTTGAGGCCCAATATATGGTACATAATGTAGTCCCCCAAGTCTTCGGTCAATAGAGTCTGTTGGTTGGAGACTTCAAATTGAATCCATGTATGGGCCGAAGTGGCGGTTGTTCAGAGGTGGTATTTGTATACCCTGTACTGAAGCTTTGTAGGTGAAGCTTTGCAAGTGAAGCTTTGAAACTAGAGCTCTGTAAATGACGTTTTTGAAGCTAGAGCTCTGTAAATGAAGCTTTTGAAGCTGATTGACATGAGTGATGCTCATGGATGTTGTCATGAGTGATGCTCATGAATGTTAACATGAGTGATGTTCATGAATGTTCACATGAATGACGATCGTGAATGTTTATGTATGATTGTCATGAGTGATGCTCGTGAATGTTTATGTATAAATGACATGAGTAATGCTCATATATAATTTAGAGTACTAGGCGTACTTTTGATCACCTGATTGGTGACATGAAGGAGAGTACAAGTTGTACATTTCATCACCTGGTTGGTGGCATGAATGGCTAGTTGCCAAATGATATTAGAGTACGGGTTGTACATTTCATCACCTAGTTGGTGGTAATAGCGGCATGTTGTCGAATAATTTTGGAGTACTGGGCGTACTTTTGATCACCTGGTTAGTGGTAATAGCGGCGGGTTGCCGAATAATTATGGAGTACTGGGCGTACGTTTGATAATCTGGTTGGTGGTAATAGCGGTGGGTTGCCGAATAATTGTGGAGTACTGTGCTTACTTTTGATGACCTGGTTGGTGCTATTTCGGGCTTATGGGCCTTCGCCCTCCACAACATGCCAGCCCATTTGTTTTGGGCTTTGCCCTTTTTTTTTTATTACACTCTGATAGGGTTTATATAGATGTATTCGAAAGATAAGAAAAATAATTTACATCATTCAGAAATAAGAAAAGTAAATCACATCTTTTTGGTGGGGTGTTTATTCCTTGCTTTTGCAGTGTCCCCATGTGCCTCTCTTTTGCTTTTCTCCTTTTCCTTCTTTTTGCAGATGACAGATAAGGAAATAATGACATTTCCCTTTTCTTTTTGCTTTTTCTTTTGCTTTCATTTTTAGCTTACTTGATTGCTTTTGCCTTCTTCTTTTCTCTTTTCTGCTTCACCTCTCTCCGTCTCTTCACCTGGCAGACAAAAAGAATCACGATAGAAATAATAATATGAAGCTTTATCTTTTTAGAGTGGGCATTTTCTCAAAGGCAACTCTGTTCTCCTTTCCAGCGAGACCGACATATCATCTAAAGAAATCAAAGGCAACTTTGTTCCTTCTTTTGTCATGGGCCAAAGTTCTCCCAACATGAATTTGTCAGGCACACCAATATCTATCCGTTCCACCTCAACCGGCACGACGGGGAATGCAGTTCTCCCAGGATTAAACTGGTGCGTTAGCTTGGGCGCCTTGCCCACCGGAGAAAGCTGGGGGTCCACAACCATATCAACCGCCGATTCCCTAGGCTAGCGGTCATGCCGGAGTTACTTCATGGAGCAGTGAAGCCTTTCCAACTGAAACGTCTGGCCGTCAAAGAATTATCCGGCGTTGATGCCCTTGTACTCCTCGCTGCTCCCTTTAAACGTGACATTGGGCATCCTCGCTGCTCCCTTTTACTCTTCGTTGTTTTGTTAGTTTGTGGAGAATGTTTCAGACGAAAATGGGACAACGGAGTGAGGCCCACACCTTGCTGACATAGTAAGATGATTGGAGTGATGACAGTGCCTTCGGGGCCCTTTCAACGTTTCCTCCGATGCCCACTACCATCGTGGCATCTGCCACGCTGACAGTTCCAAACCTTGCAGCGGACTAGAAAACCAGCAAGCATTTTCGACGAAGACATCAAAGTCAGAACCTCACTCCTCCACTCTCAGCCCTCCCTTAGGTACCTTCTACGTTTCTTCCGATGCCCACTACCATCGTGGCATCCATCGCGCCGACGGTTCCAAACGTTCTCTCGGTTCTGACAGAAGTGGCGTCGCTGAGGGGTTGAGGTGCTTGTTGTTAATGAGGAGTGGATTGTGATGATGAGGATGAGGGGGAGGATTTCAACAAGAAGTTCATTTCCTGCGTTTCTTTGCTACATGGCTTGTTCGGAAGAGAATTCGAAATGGGTATGGCAGGGGAACTCTAGGAGCTGCAGTTGCTGTTGTAATTGTTCGTGGGAAGGAAAGATTGGTGCACCTGGCGGTGATCGTATGAAGGATACGATGAGAAGGAGGAAGAACAAGTGGAAACGGAGTTGACGCGTTGCTAAGCGAGTTTCTGGAACGCGTCTCTTTCGAGAGAGTCGAATTCTTCGGCGCTCAAATCCCAGTCGTCATCCTCTAAAGCCATTGTTGGACAGGAAACTCAGAGAGTTGTAGAGTGTCGAGTCATAGACTCAGTGAGTTACCACTCTCGCATTTGTAGAGTATTTGAATTTTTGGTGTTTTGGATTTATTTTTTTTGTGAGAGATAGAGTATTTGGTTTCCTAGGTTTTTTTTTTTTTGGGAAAGCTTTGGGTTGTTAGGTTTTTGCAGATTCACGATGAAGGTGAAAAAAAATTAAAAAGAACTGACACAACTTTTCGTATCGCTTCCCACAGACGGCGCCAAATGTTGATGCACAAAACCGAAGGTCTTGGAACAACATAAATCTGACCGTGAATCTGCAGAAATGTAAATAACACAAGATGTATCGTGGTTCACCCCAAGCTTTGGGCTACGTCCACACTGATTATGTATTTATCTGAAAAGTGAGGCAGAGAGATTCAGAGCCTCTGAGGGAGAGAGTGAGGTCTCTGATGGCCTAGGAATTGGCCTCCCCTAATTGTGAGGGTGAGGGGTTCTTTTATAGAATAATGACTCCTCACTCCTCACTTATTACATATTTGTCTTTTCCTTTATCACATAATTACATTTAAGTCCCCCGAGTATTTGTACGAAATCTAAAAACGAGGCCCTAAATATGGTATAAACACAATTCACAACCTTTGACAAGGGCTTTACAATCTCCCCCTTTGGCTTTTCTTGTCAAAATAACCCAAACTTATAACTAAATTCACTCCCCCACACTCCAAAAAACACAAAGGAAAAATCTCACAAAGAAGTACGCTTGACAAGAACAAGTGAAAAGTTATCATGGTTAAAGCAATTGCAAGGAATGTAAATTGATTGCAACACGATTTTTTTCTCCCCCATTTTTTCATGGCAAAGAGAAAGGATTTAAAATGAATGATGTGCCAATTCAGTTAAACAAAATAAATAATATTTCAATTGAGCTCATGAAAGAAATGTCCAACCACAACTGAAAAGCCAATTAGAACCAACAACAAAGACATAACATCATAAAGAAGTTTAAGCACAAGGTACAATTCTCGATACCAAAATATTAAAAGCACCAAAGCATGTCAATGTAATCCGTTCAAATCACCCATTTGTTAGCAACACCAAGAGTAGCACAGCCACATATACAAAAAAAATGGAGTTTCAAATAACAACTTAAGCATAAATTTCTAATAACGTAGCAAAAGAAATTGAACTCCCCCATAAAATGTGCTTTCCTAAAAACCTACATTCACAAACTACACTTCCCAAGCTAGAACTCCTCAGAATAGAACTCGTCGCTATAGATATAGTCACCCAACCCAAACTGACCCGAGATTAGCACAAACAAAGTTCAACAAAAGAAAGGCTAAAAAACAACAAAGCCAAAATAGGCCAAGTTTTATAAAAATTTGAACTCCCCCATAATTTGTACTCTCTTGGACACAAACTCTCTCATAAACCTAGAAGTCTACAGACTAAGTGGTTGCATCAGATCAAAAATATCCAAATTTGTAGCAAATACATAATGCATGGATAGCAAAAGCACATCGGATAACAAATAGTAATACATCATATGAGTACGCCCAAGCAAAGTGTAGCAATAATTAAGCAGGGGTAAGTGAACCGAGTCTACCACAAAGGATGCATGTGATATAAATGAACTCCCTTAGAAATGATGCTTTACATACAAACAAACTCCCTCAGAAACCAAGACCACGACTTGAAACATGCACTAACAGAGATACCCTTAAAAGATTTCACTTTTCTGATGAGGGATAATGACTTAGCAGAAAAGAGAGATGTTCATTTACAACCAGATTTGTGCAGATGCATGAAACAATGTACCTAAACATGTTTGTGCAAACACATGAAAAGATGGCCAACGAAAAGGCAGTTGTAATCATTTCCCCAATAAACAACAACAACAAAACCATAAGCCATGAAGTGAATAAGAAAAAGTAGTTTATGACACTTTTAAAAAATATAGACTGAAAAATCAAATATCTAAAAGGCACATCGGAGGGAGAAAGCTTAACATGCAAAACTTTTGGCAATGGGATCTTAATAGACATGACTTGATGGCTTGATATTTGGACAAATGAACAATGGGGTCCTTACAGGCTTGACGGTGGTAGGCTTTTATGTCACTGTGACAAGTGAATAACTCAGAAGGGTGCATATTAGTAGTGGAGGTGAAAGTGAAACCTTAGAGATGTTAGAGAAGGTAAATGCCTAGAATACTGTGAAGAGATCTGAACTATTAAAGGGATATGACGGTTGAGATGAGGATATTAAAACCCAAAGATCATTGACAGAAATACCCTCATATTCTTCACTTTTCTGACGAGAACCAGTGACTCGACAAAAGAGAAAATTGTCCATTTAAAAACAGTTTTATGCAAAAGCTCAAATCAAAGTATCCAACCAATTAGGACACCACACAGAAGCAAAAAAAAAGACCATAGAAGACATTCATAACCTTAGCACTAATAAACTACAGCTAACAAGACAAACCACAAAGGAAATGAAGAATTAGCTTCAACATCTATGCTTCCAAGAAAGAGTAAACAAAATACTTGAATTAGAAACATGCAATGCAACTCTCAAAAGACAAATCTTCAAGATCATACATGGACAATAATATTAAGATTAACACTTGTTCATGATGCAACAATGATGTGTCAAGGTATAGGAAGAGAGACATGTGATAGCCTTCTTGATATCATAGCTCCATGCCACTAGGCCCAAAGTTAATTCAAAGGCTAACCAAACTTTTAATAATCTATTAAGTTTAAGAAACAACACTTCCTACATAATATGAACAAAGGACAAGACTCGTAAAAAGCAAGACACAAGCCTTGAAAGAGAAGTGAACTTTGATATGGAACTTTAAATAGGGCACCAATTTGAGATATGCCAAGGTCATTTGAATGAAGGTGAGATTTTATGAGACCATTTGATTTTTAGAAATTTGAATTCATGACCTGTAGAGGGCATCTAGAAGCATAGCCTCATGACATACAACATTTTCCCATTTGAAATTTGAAATTTTGATTTGGGGAGAGGACAAAAAGAAGAAGAGAGATAGGCTTTGGCAAGATCTGTCTTCCAAGGTCTGATTGAGAAAGTACACCTCCCGAAGCTATTTGATCTAGTGCCAAGGGCCGGGTCTTTCTATTTCTGTGTAGTGAAATGGTCTCTAAAACATGCTCATATTTAACCGGACTTAAAGTGAAATACAAGATTTTATCAAAATAATGACACATGGTCTAGATTATAAGTAAGTAAAGTCACTACAACTCAATTAAGATCAAAGTGAACTTAACCCTCAAATCAACTCAAGCTTTTGTAAGGTAAGAAAAATGATTTCTCAGAGGCTATATGAATCAAAAAAGGAGAACCATTGACATCATAATGACAAATTCTACAAGGTTTATCCACAAATTGCTAGCAATGTATGAAAATCAAAGAGATGCATACAAAGAGCAAAACAATATTATCTGATGAGATGATAGACAAGACAGACACAATCACAAAGACAAAACATGCTAGAAAAAACTTGGAAGCATGGTTGTGCAACCAATTTAATTAATAGCACAGAGACCAATAGACCGTCGAAGAATTTTATTCCTTCGATTGTACAAAGCATTTGTGAAATTGTCTGCTGGTTGTTTTTAAGTTGGCACTAAGATTAAAATAGGAATTTTTACTTTCTACAAAATCTCCAATGAAATAACGTTGTGTGCCCAAATATTTGATTGTTAAATGTTGGACAGGGTTCTTCCAAGACTTAATTTCCACATATGATCACAATGAACATGAATGACAAAATGAAAGATTTTAAAGTTATTTAGCATTTCAAACAACCATAACATTAAGGCACAACTACTTTGACAATAATAAATATTGCATTCACAATTGATAGAGGAACATACCTTTGCTTTTCATTGTATCCAGCAAATAAAATATACTTCATCTTGCCAAGGAATAACATTTGAGTTTAATCAACAAAGTCATGTTTCATCAGTTGAAGAGCTTTGGAGAATCCGGTGTAAGACTCCACAACTTGCTTTCCAAAGTTGTATGACTTATACATGTAACACAGTTTGCTTTCTCAAGTTGTGTGAGACTCCACAGCTTACTTCCCATATTTGTATACAATCTTGAAACCCCTTTTTGAGAAGCAAATATCATCAACCACTTCACCACATAACTGGTTAATGCAGATGAGGCTAGTCTTCAAACCACCTACATAACCAACGTTTTCAAGTTGAAGAAGACCAGGAAAATTGGAGACACCTTTTTTAGCTATTTGAGACTCGTCCCTACAATTAAACATAATGTCACCACCATTAAAGGAAGTAAGAGACAAGAAAGCATCATTGCCTACGTCCATATGACTAGAACACCCATTGTTAAGATGCCACATATTTAGTTTGGTTACTAAAGATGTGTTGAGAACAGCCAGACAATTGATTGAAGCATTCTGAGACCATTTCCTAAACTAGATTACTAAACAAGTAGGGGCAATTTTGCTGACTTCAATGGCTAGTCGATCAACCTGATTCTTCAAGTCATTCTTCATTTATGAGGAACGTTTTGAACACCTAGGTCAAATATGCCAAGTTCACCAACGTGATGACATATAGGAATAAGTCTTGTCTTGGAAGTATTGACCATAGGAGTCATAGGCAAAGATTCCTTCATAATTCGTGTGCTTATGCCCATGAAACATGAACCATTTTCCACAAAATCAAGATTATTCTTGGCACCATATAGGCTTCCAACACTTTGCATTTTGTCATATCATTCAGCACCAAGAATCAGACAATCCACTTTGTATATAGCTTAAATGATACATTTAAGATGACCTCATGATATATTTCATTGTTGGCCTTCAACACATGAACAAGTTGTAATAGTCTTTCTTGAGATATCATCAATTCCAGAACCTAAGCTTTAAGAGAAGCAGTAAGATCATCTCTTTCATCTTCATCATCACACAAAAATTCTTCACTTGAGCCTCAAGAGAAACAACGTTTTCACCCAGTTCCACTTTGACTAGTCAGAAAGACTCATTTCCTTCTTGCAGCAACAAACCTTCTTGGTTAACCCAATATTACCCACAACTTTTCATCAGTCAAGTCCTCAGAATTATCCAACCCAAGTTCATCATCACTAAGATACACTTTTTCAACTGAGGTAACAAAGGCAATGGCTTTCTCCTTACCATCTAATGACCTGTTAGAATAAACAGATTCTTCACTCTCGCTTTCACATCAGGTAGCCATCATTGCTTTGTCGCATTTCTTATTCAATTTTTTGTTTGCACATTCAGCAACCTGATGTCAGATACCACTACAAAAGAAACAAGGTCTATGTTCACTAGTGGAAGACATGTCCGTACAACTGATAATTCTTCATGCTTCCTATCAAAAGTGTAATTCCCTTGAGGTTGAAACATGGAATATTTTCAAAACACTTTAGGCTTTTTGGCATTGCTTCATTTGTTCTTGAGAGTCATTTTGAAATGCTTAACAAATAAAGCTAGATTATCTTCAGAAGATTGATCAGACGATTCCTTAATGACCATAGTTTCTTCAACACTTTGAGAGGCAACATCATTTTTCCCTTTTTGAATCTCTTTCTTGCTTGTCACTTTCTTGAATAATTCTGAGTTTATCCCATGCATGCCTTGCCATTGTACAATATTAAATGCAGCCGAATTGAGTCGGTGAGATGACATTGACAATAACATTTCTTGCTCCTATTAGCCATGGCCGATATGACTTCATCTAGGGTCCAATCACACTTTGCTTTACCATAGATTCACCATCCATAATCCTTGAAAGAGCCCTCCATTCAATGGTAAGGTAATCAACTGCATTTGAATTTTGTGCCTTAAAAAATTTGAAACTTTTCACACTATGTAGCATAGTTCATTCTGTTAGGTTCCACCAGATACCAGTAACTCTTAGAGATCATTCTATGTATATCTAAAGCAAGGCTCTGATACCAATTGAAATTAGGTACTAGGCAAAATATCCTGAAAATAAAAACTAACTTTGCACAGTAGACTAGTCAAATGAGCTAGTCAACTAGTTACAAGTTAGTCAGTGATATAAAGTGCAGTTGCAAGAACAAACCTAACTGACCAATACATTCAACTAATCAAAGTCTGCCCAGATTAGTTTCACAACAATAATTACTAAGCTTGAACACATTTACACATTAGTCCATTATGCAAACAACATTGATAAAGCAATTATAAATTAAAGTATGCTGAATTGACTAGTCAAGTTCACCAGTCAACTAAATACAGATTTGTTAGTTAATCAAATGCAAATCTATGAATCAAACTTAGTTCACTACAAGTTATCTTAGTCAACAACAATTCAGTTCATTGATCATAATATGCATTCTAAATAAGATATATGGACAAGCTTAAGAGACAAAGAACGCAAGAAGTGTTTGGTCGAAAAAAACCCACATCTAAGTTAAAAAACCGGGGACTCTCCACTGAACCCAATCCACTAGTGTAAACAAGATTCTTACAAAGACCACACAAGTTCAATTCCTAGATCCTTATTGATAGGATTTTTACCACCTGCAAAAGTAGGGATAAAAACACCTAAAATAATTGCAAGAAAAACAAAATTGTCGTAGTATAGTTGGCTCAAGTAAGGTCGTTCTCCACAGGGATTAATTTAAATAAATTAATGTAAAATCAAATCTCAACTAATTATTTAGAGTAAATTTTTGGAAAATGATGATTTAATAACGTAAATTAAGAAAAACGAATTTAATTAAAAAGGTTAAATAAAATCTGCAATTTTTAAAGAAGGAAAAAAGAAACAATTTTTAGAATTCAAAGTAAGAATGTACTAGGGTTCCGCCATCCTCTTAACAATCCTGCGTAGATTTACTAATTACTTATGAATTATCCATGTAACTTTGAAGGTCAGGTTTTCCTAATGCATATTCTACTCGTGGTATTCAAGCTAGAACGTATATCAAACATGCAATATGTCCGTGGTATTCAGATCAAATATAAACATGCATGACTCATTATGCTTTGTGAAAACCCTTTGAAAAACTATGCAACCCCTAAGACGTGATATTCATCCTATGTGAAATTACAACTATTAATCACAAGAAGCAATACTCAATTCCCCGGTGGTATTTCAACCAAATTGCATCCGATTACTTATCTAAACATCCTAATGGTCGCGAATCATTAAGACACAAAGACAGTTTATGCACAGTGATTAATAATTCAAAGTATGCATGCATAATTATCATAAGCAATTAAATAAAAACTACATATTCATACTAAGGCTCAAGGCATCACCCTAGCAAAAGAAAATTAGTTACGCATATTCATAATTAAAATCAAAAGAATTATATTAAACTAGAAAAAGAATGAAAACACCTTGTAGAATAAAGTCTGAAAATCTCTAAATTTTGTCCCAAATCTTCTATTCAAAAAATTACATGCGTTCTCTCTCCAAAATAAAACCTAGGTCTGCCAAAAGGTTTATTTATATTACTCTCCTTAAAATCCTCCTAGTAAAAGGTCTTAGAAATAGACTAGGAAACTAAATAAATTAAAATAAAATAAGAAACAGAATCCTAAAGTGACTTGGTAAATTCGCCCAAAATCTTGCACAGCCACATTTTGGACCCGTATTAGCTCCAAAACTGGCCCAAAATAGCTGGATTTAAAGCTTGAACTTTTCTAAAACTTCTCCAGAAGGTCACGAACCCATCCGAAGTCATCTTGGGCTCCAAAAACGCAGTTTAAGCCCATAAACGTCACTTTCCAACAACACGCACTGCTCTTTCATTTAATCTCTAGAAAATAATCACTTGGTAGAAATTGCTGAGATTTTGACACGAACAAGCTAAGGAACACACAAACATCCTCCAATTTGTATCACTCCAAAATTCATCTGTTTGATCACGTATTGTTTCAGAGGAAGTCGAATGTCCTATGTTGAAAATGTAAAGCAATGTATCAAAATTCTACGAAAATAATTATCAAATTATGCTTAAGAGGAAGTCGAATGTCCAATATTGACTCATCAAAATACCCCCAAACTTAGCTTTTTGCTTGTCCTCAAGCAAAACAAAACTAGAAAACAAAATTAAAAGCTAACAAACTAGAAACTTAACTAAAACTAAATGACAAAAAAATTTCACCTTCAAAGTTGTAATCCATAGAAAACGTTAAATATCAGAACATCTTTTCTAAAGATTCAGTAATCCCACCACAGAGTCTATACCATTCAGAATCAATTAGAAAATAATTCATGAACTTCCTTTGGTGTAAAGTGAACCAACATGATTAAAGAGACTCGACTAAAACCCTTACCACTCGTCCTTCTTTATATCACACATACTTAGTTCACTTTTTTTTTTCTTTCTTTTCGACTTTTTCTTTCTTTTGTTTTTTTTTTAGGTAACAGTAGTGGTCGTGCAATGCCAACTTAGGGCATTAGGTGTAGAACACCCTTAAGGACTTATTAACTCGAGTTGAAAAGGCTACGAAACCAACTAACTACCCTGCCCTATGCCAAGACTCTACTGTTTGACGCGAGAATCACTGCTGATTAGGTAGGACTGGCCCGGTTACTAGGCAAAGCCTCAGGTTGAACAATTATTACTTTATTCATAACAATAACTAACTTCGCTTTATTTAGAACAAAAATTAAAAATCAAACTTAGACAAAAAGTATGTATTCAATCTCACTCCCCACAAACTATGTTGATGTGAATGTGCAAATTGTCAAAGTATAACCCATGAATTAGTGTCTAAGCAAAGATAAATAGAAAAGACTCTACTGTGGGGTTAACCTTCACCATGTCCATTTGTTCTAACTTTTAAAATAATCTATAGATATTAACTTATAATTTGAATTTTTTTTATTGACTTAAAAATTAAAAATTAAAAATTCTAATTCCCACACCCAAACTTAAATCACACTTTGTCCTCAAGGTGTGGAAAACAAAAATGAGATCAAGGACACCAAAGAAACCTAACTAAACGTAAAAGACAGTAAGGCCAATAAAGAAACCTAACTACATGAAACCTGACTAAATGAAATAAAGAAATGAAAAAAATAAAATAAATAAATAAAGATATACAAGAAAAGAGAACACCTGGATTTAAAAATGTGGACTTGGTAGTGGGCATGGGGCCTGATGCAAAGAAACATGGAGTAAGAATGGCAGCCATTAAAAGCAAAAGAAACTAGGCCCTAAAAAGACCCATGCATTATTGTGAATACCAGCCTACGCCTAGCACACGTACACCACACACGTGCACCAAAACCGAACTGTTTGTGACCAAGCCAACAGCTCTCTGTCTCTTTAATTCAAAACACCCAGCTCAGAATAGGTATGGGAAATACCAACGGCTCTCTGTCTCCTAAATGAACAGCTAGATCACTCTCACCTTTCTGAATGCTTTGTAAACCCCAGGTCGCTCTATCAAGAAAATCAGAAGCCTCTCTCTTTAATTCTACAATAGAAAACAAAGACCACAAAGCTGCATCTCCTCTGATACTAAAATGGAGAACGAGGCAGAACCACCCTCAAACTTGTTTACTGTTGCAAATACAGGGCCACTTTCCCTAAGTAAAATGCAACCACATCTTATTCCTTTCGATTTCATGACCGAAGGCAAATGAAAACAAAATTCGTACACATGCATGTATTTTTCTGCGGGGGTACGCGAATTGACAACGAGAGAGACGCACCACTACCCTAAAATTTGTAGATCCATGGCTAATCGTCCCAAACTCCTCCATTCTACAGGTAAAACACATCCATCCCCAAACTTCGGTTTTGATGTTAGTTCCTAAGTCCCATTTCTGTCATTTTTGTTTGGGACCAAAAGGCGAAGGAATCTAACATCCATTCATTTTCTGAGTTAAAATGTGTGTAGACTGCTCGCGGATATATCGCCTGAAAAGTAGAAACGGAAGCAAATCGTCTCAGACCCACAAATCCCAACATAAGACAGGTAAAAACTCATGTCGTGAAATGTTGAGCTCCGTATGGCAAAGAATGGTTCAATATCACTGCATAGCTTAAATGTTCGTCTCTCTGTGCATGTATATGGCTCAGATCGAGTGGAAATTCGAGAAAAAGAATGCTCAAGCTGCAAATGTAGTCGACAAAATGGCAAAGCAAATCTCGAAGTCGCCCCGACCTTGGATCTGAAAGGTATAAACACCCATCTATGCTATGTGAATCACATATGTGGTTGATGTTGATGTAATTCTACAACTGGATGCATGATTCAATCTAAAATAATCTCTCTTTGCACAAAGTCCTGTTTGTCTTGTTTGCTGTCTGCAAAAACCCAAGTTGGAAAAATTAGAGAAAATATAGAAAATACTAACTATAAACTAAAAATTAAACAAGTAATTTTTTTTTTTTTTTTTTTGGTTTTTTGTTTTTGTATTTGTGTTTCTGTTTTTTTTTCTTCCTTTGTTGACACGAAATGATAGCCTGGGAATTTAAATGCATCTAGATTGAAAATAATGAAATAAAAGAGAAAGAAGGTAAAGAGAAAGGTAGAAAATTGGGTTACCTCCCAATAAGCGCTTTATTTAACGTCTGTAGCTAGACAGAATAGAAGACCAGTGATTAAGTTGCTGGATCCTTCAGAGTCATTGACTCGCTTGCACTGAACTTTCTTAAAAATGGCTTTAGTAGATACTTCTCAAAATTTGGGCTGCCTTGCAACATTTTACATTTTACCTCGTGGCTTTAGTAGATACTTCTCAAAACTCCCTGGATCCTTCTTCTTTGAGGCAATTTGTGTAGTAAAACTGCGCTGCTCTGTTTTGTTAGCACAATTTTTTATGACTCAACAAGCTTTCTTTTCTTATTGCAAACATCTTTCAAAATTTTGGCATAGGAAGGGATCTTTCGAATGGCTTCTAATAATGGCAAATTAATATGAACTTTAGCCAATGTTTGCATGAAATCCCTTAATTGCTGATCTTTTGCTTTAGGACCTATCGGGATATGGCATCGGGGGCACATAAACACGTTCCGACTTTTCTACAGTTTCTGCAGCAGGTACTGCAGTATTTTTGGATTTATTCAGTGGCTGGGCAGATTCTGTAAAAATTTCAGAACCTGTTTGTGGCTACAAAGGTGCTGCCCGTGAAGTTCCAGCACTGTTTTCTACATCACGGTTGTCATAACTTTTTCTAGATCTCAATGTCCTTATTGCACAACAGTATTCTGTACCTCTTGGATTTTGAACTATTTGGCTGGAAAATTTTCCTGGTTCTCTGCCTGAAAACTAGAGTGAAAGCTACCCCATTTGCTGTTGTAGATATTTCATGGTTACTTGTATGTTCTGAATGTTTTGGTTGATTTTCTGAATTTCTTGTTTTGTTACATCAAAACTTGCCTTAATGTGATATGCCAATTTTTCAATTGTGACTTCCCAAGAAGGTTTAGCTTGAGCAGCAGGTTGTATTTGTTGTTGAAACTGTGATTTAACCTGTTGATCTGTATTCCACTTGAAATTTGGGTGATCTTTCCACCCGGGTTATAAAAATTTGAATAGGGATCATTCTTAGGCATTTGATAATTATTGAATACATTAATATGTTCTTTAGCATGCTTCAGATATGCATCCCTATGTGGGCAGCCCATAAATCATGTGTTGTGATGCCATAAATGGTATGTGGCTGCAGTAGCCTGCTAGATAGCAACCTGCTACACAAGTGCTGCCATTCTTTGTAAAAGAATGCCAAATTTTGCATCAAAATTTTCTAACTTTTTCTCCATCTTTTCTATTTGTGCAGGTACATGAGGTACGCCACTGGACATCTCAAAAACACCCTTGGTCTGAGGTATATCAACTGCCCATTGTTGAGATTTTGTCGCCATGCTCTCAAACAATTGATACACTTGCAGTGCATTTTTTTCTGAATATGTTCCTCCACAAGAAGCATTAACAACAGTCTTAGTAGTCAAATTCAGCCCTCTGTAAAATAAATTCATTTGAGTGTCACCATTAATGCCTGAATGTGGACATTTCCTGAGCAGATCCTTGTAACGTTCCCATGCTTCATGAATTGCTTCATTCGGTTTCTGAGCAAATGTTAAAATTTGAGTGCTCATATCAAGTGTTTTTTAAGCTAGGTAGTATTTGCTTAAAAACGCAAGACTGAGTTGGTTCCACGAAGTAATGCTTCCAGATGGAAGTGTGACCATCTCCTTGCGCCATCCTTCAAGGTGTAAGGAAAAAGTCTAAGTTTGATACATTCTGCTGAAAATCCTTTCACCAAAATATTTTTGCATCCAATTAGAAATTCGGTTAGATGCATGTTAGGATCATCTGTTGATAAACTGTGAAAGGAAGGTAGAATCTCTAACATATGATGTCGTATCTCAAACGTGGACCCATCTTCAACTTCAGGATAGGTAATGTAGCTTGGCACTTCTGTGGCATGAGCTGCCAGGGATTCCTTCAGTGGTTGTCCCGCTATTGGTAGAACAAAGGCCATAACTTCTTTGCTATCCAAAAACCCAGTAACGGCGCCAATTTCTTGAAAGGATTTTTACCACCTGCAAGAGTAGAGATAACAACACCTAAAATACTTGCAAGCGAAACAACGTTGTCGTAGTATAGTTGGCTCAAGTAAGATCATTCTCCAAAGGGATTAATTTAAATAAATTAACGCAATATCAAATCTCAACAATTATTTAGAATAAAGTTTTGGAAAATGATGATTTAATAACCTAAATTAAGAAAAACGAATTTAATTAAAAAGGTTAACTAACATCTGCAATTTTTAAAGAATGAAAAAGGAAACAATTTTAGAATTCAAAGTAAGAAGGTACTAGGTTCCGCCATCCTCTTAACAATCCTATGTATATTTACTAATTAATTATGGATTATCCATGAAATTTTGAAGGTTAGGTTTTCCTAATGCATATTCTACTTGTGGTATTCAAGTTAGAACGTATATCAAACATGCAATCTGTCCATGGTATTCAGATCAAATATGCATGACTCATTATACTTTGTGAAAACCCTTTGAAAAACCATGCAACTCCTAAGCCGTGGTATTCATCCTAGGTGAAATTACAACTATTAATCACAAGAAGCAATACTCAATTCCCCCGTGGTATTCCGACCAAATTGCATCCAATTACTTATCTAAACATCCTAATGGTCGCGAATCCTTAAGACACAAAGACAGTTTATGCACAGTGATTAATAATTCAAAGTATGCATGCATAATATCATAAGCAATTAAATAAAAACTACATATTCATGCTAAGGCTCAAGGCATCACCCTAGCAAAAGAAAACTAGTTACGCATATTCATAATTAAAATCAAAAGAATTATATTAAACTAGAAAAAGAATGAAAACACCTTGTAGAATAAAGTTTGAAAATCTCTAAACTTTGTCCCAAATCTTCTCTCCAAAAAATTGCATGCGTTCTCTTTCCAAAAAAAACCCTAGGTTTGCCAAAAGGCTTATTTATACTACTTTCCTTAAAATCCTCGTAGTAAAAGGTCTTAGAAATAGACTAGGAAACTAAATAAATTAAAATAAAATAGGAAACATAATCCTAAATTGACTTGGTAAATTCGCCCAAAATCTTGCACAGCCACGTTTTGGACCCATATCAACTTCAAAACTGGCCCAAAATAGTTGGAGTTAAAGCTTGAACAATTCTAAACGCTTGTCCAAAAGGCCACGAACCCATTTGAAATCATCTTGGGCTCCGAAAACGCAATTTAAGCTCATAAACGTCACTTTCCAGCAACGCGCACGGCTCATTCATTTAATCTCTTGAAAATAACCACTTGGTAGAAATTGCTGAGATTTTGACACGAACAAGCTAAGGAACACACGAATGTCCTTCAATTTGAATCACTCCAAAATTCGTCTGTTTGATCATGTTTTGCTTCAGAGGAAGTCGTGTTGAAAAACCCGCACACTAGACCTTGTTCTTTAATGTAACTAACGACAATAGACTAAACTAGCAAATATTAGAAAACTTAGAAACACACAAGTATTATACTGATTCGGCAGAACTTTTACCTACGTCCAATTGTGATTTCTCTAGGTAGAGAAATCATCGCTCCTTTGATTAATAATAGAGATTACAGAACTTTTGCAAACCCTAGAACTAATCTCAAAACTCTTGGCTGTCTGGCTGTTTTCTTTCTCTCTGTAAAAATCAGCGTTGCCGCACCCTATTTATAGACACAGGGTTGGCTTACATGTCCCAAGGCTGATTGAATTCCTATTTCTAAGTGGACTAGGAAATTACACTATCCAAATCCAAATAGACTTCTAGAAATCCAAACCTAAATTGAATAAGGAAACTGAAATTCTTTCCTAATCCCTCTAAGACAAGAATCTGTATACCTATAGGTATCCTAAAACAATCCTAAACCAACTAGGACATATTTGACGAGCCAAAATCCTAACAATCTCCACCTTGGTGAGTCAAACCAAGTCTTGATCGTTGCACCCCAGAGTATCTTTGAACCTTCTTGAAGCAGCTTTGGAAATCTTTAAGAGTCTTCACCTTGGCAATCTTCTTCCTGCCTCATTGCACCTCAAGTGAAGAGGTGCTCCACTTTAATCAATCCACGAGATTGATCAAGTTCAAGCAATGCTTGAACTTCTTGGCCGACACTATCTCTGTAAGGAAATATGTGGCATTGTCATCTGTATGAACCTTTTCAATCCAAATTTCCTTAGACTCCACCCAATCTCTGATTCTATGATACCTTGCTTTAATGTGCTTTGATCTTCTAGAAAAAAACCTGATTCTTTGCCAAGTGAATGGCACTTTGACTATCACACTTCAGCTTCACACAATCTTAAGTGATTCCCATTTGACTTACCAAGCCACTAAGCCAAAATACTTCCTTTTCAACTTCGGCCAATGCAATATACTCTGCCTTTGTGGTCGACAAAGCTGTAATTGGTTGCAGTAGTGCCCTCCAATTAATTGGTCCTTTTGCGCATGTAAACACATAACCAGAAGTTGACATTCTCTTGTCCAAGTCCCCTGCATAATCAGCATCCACATATCCTAACACCCATGCACTTTCCTTTTGCCTCTCAAACATAATCCTTTGTCGCCAATAACCCTTCAAATAACGCAAAATCCACTTTACTGCATCCCAATGTTGCTTTCTTGGATTTGCCATGTATTTGGCAACGACACTGATTGCTTGAGCTATGTCGAGACGTGTACATACCATTGCATACATGAGGTAGCCCACTACATTAGCATAAGGCACATTCTTCATTACTTGTTACTCTTCCTCGGACGTAGGACACTATTGCCCACTTAACCTAAAGTGAACCGCCAAAGGAGTCGAAACTACCTTTGCTTCTTGCATGTTGAACTTCTTAAGAACCTTCTGAATATACTTGGCTTGTGAAATCCAAATCCTTCCAACAGTCCTATCTCTCTGAATTTCCATGCCAAGAATCTTCTGTGCAGCACCTAGATCCTTCATATCAAACTCCTCGTTAACATCTTTTTCAAGTCTTGAATTCTAGACTTATCTTGATAAGCAATTAGCATGTTATCCATATATAGCAATAGCAATATGATCATCCCATCTTGGAACACATGATAGTACACGCAATAGTCATATAAACATCTTCTAAAATTGATTTTCAGCATGAATGAATCAAACATCTTGTACCACTGTCTTGGAGATTGTTTCAAGCTATACAGGGACTTCCTTAGCTGACATACTAGGTTCTCTTTCCCATATTCAACAAACCCTTCTGGTTGAACCATGAAAATTGTCTCCTCTAGATCTCCATGAAGAAACGATGTCTTCACATCCATCTGCTCAATCTCTATGCCATGTTGAGTTGCCATAGCTAAGAGTAATCAGATAGAAGTATGCTTGACTACAAGTGAAAAGACCTCATCATAATCCACCCCTTCCTTTTGTGAGTACCCCTTAGCCACGAGCCTTGCTTTGAATCTCACGACATCTTGTTCATGTAGTCCTTCCTTTTTCCTAAATACCCACTTGCATCCAACTAGCTTTCTATCTTTAGGCTTAAGAACCAACTCCCAAACAGAGTTCTTGTAAAGAGACTCCATTTCTTCTGTCATAGCACTTATCCAACTATCTCGCTCATCACTAGCTATAGCTTCTCGATAAGTAGTCGGATCTCTTTGACTAATGTTAAGAGCATAATTAACTTCGTCTTGGTCAAACCCAAATCTGTCAGGTTTCTTCTTGTTCCCCTTAGGTTTGTCTAGTGCTATGCATCTCTGGAATGCAGGTGGATTGTTGGTTGGAGTTTGAACCCTTTGGATGTCTAGTGGATTTGAGTGCCTTCAATTTGCCCTGTTTCTTACTCCACCTGATTCCTAACTGGTGAACGAAGCTGATGCTCTTCTTCCTCCTCAAAACCATCAGATTCGGCCTCTTGCTCGATTTGCTCCACCTGAGCTTCTTTTTCATCTGAACTGATCAATGGAATCCTTGTTGCTTCAATTTCAGCATCGTCCGTCTTTTCCCTACTACTCTTGACTTTATTAAGAGGCATGGTTGTCTCATCAAAGATAACATCTCGACTAACAACCTTTTTCCTGTTGTTGAAATCCCAAAGCTTGAAACACTTAACTCATTTCTCAAAACCTAAGAATATGCAATGTGTAGACTTCAGTTTGAGCTTGGACCTTTCATCACTTGGAATATGTGCATAAGCATTACAGCCGAACACCCTAAGCTTGGAATAGTCCACCGGCTTCTCAGACCATACATCTTTTACATCCCTAAAACCGAGAACTATAGATGGTGACCTATTAATCAAATAACCTGCATGATTAACAACCTCTGCCAAAAAACTATCAGGCAATCCTACATGAAATCGCATGCTTCTCTCTATTTCCATGAGAGTTCGGTTCATCATCTCAGCAAGCTCCATTTTGTTGGGGATTCTTCTTTACTATGAAGTGCCTTATGATGCCTTCCTGCTTGCAATAATCGGTAAACCCATTACTTGTATATTCACCTCCATTATCACTTCTTAGGTACTTGATCTTTCTTCCAGTTTGATTCTCGGCTTCTGTTTTCCATTCCTTGAACTTTGCAAAAACCTCGGATTTCTGCAACATGAAATAAACCCAAACCTTCCTAGAAAAATCATCCATGAAAGTAACAAAATACCTGGCTCCACCATTTGATTTAGTTAGTGTAGGGCCCCAAACATCTAAGCGAATATAGCTGAGTTGCTCATTGCTTCGGTTATCTACACTGCTACTTGCGAATGATACCTTTCTTTGCTTTCCGAGAACACAGCATTCACAAAAGTCCAGTTTACAAGATGACACGCCTTCTAACACACCTTGCTTGTGTAATTCCTGCAACCCTTTCTGGCTTATGTACCGAAGCCTATGATGCTAGAGTTTAGTATTGTCTTCTACACTCTGATTTACATAAACAACTGCTCCTCCGACTACAGTGGTCCCAATTAACTCATACAACTTATTGGGTTGTAGGTCACCCCGCATTACCACTAGCAATCCTTTGGTTACCCTAAGTCTTCATTTTTTAGACTTGTACTCATAATCGGCCTCATTTAAAGTACCTAAGGAAATCAAATTCTTTCTTAGTCTATGGACATACCTGACGTTCCCCAAAGCTCGTATCATCCCATCGAACATTCTAATTCAAACAGTGCCGATTCCTCTTACAGGACATGAAGAATCGTCCCCCATTAAGACTTCCCCGCTGCTGACTTCTTTGTAAGTATCGAACCATTCCCTTACAGCAGACATATGAAAAGTGCATCCAATATCCAAAATCCAATTGGTGAAAGCCTTGGAGCCTAATGTTACTAAAATGAGCTCCCCGTTACTCTCATGCTCGGTGACTGCACTAGATGAACCTGAGCTTCCTTCCATCTTGGCTTTCTTCTCTTTCCAAATGTTGCAGTTCCTCTTCCAATGATCGGTTAAACCACATTCAAAGCAACCTTCCTTCTTTTCCTTTTTCTTCTTAGATTTTGACCTACCTTTATTGCCGATTTTCTCTTCCTTTGTCTTTTCCCGCCCCTTCTCCTTGCCTTTTGCATAAAGGCCTTGAGAGCTTTCAGTTATATCATCCAGTTTAGCATATGACTGAATAGCTTGAATTACATCTTCAAGCTTAAGGACTCTTTTCCAAACATTAGAGTTGTTCGAAAGTGCCTGAAAGACAAAGGTAGAGACCTCAGCAAGATGATAGCCATATCATCATCTTTGTAAGTTTCTTCGACCTTCTGAAGATTAGCTATGCAATTTTGGAACATGCATACATGATCTTCAATATCACCTCATTCTTCTAGTCGAAGCCCGAATAGTTCATCCTTTAGAAAAAGTTTAATGGACACGGTTTTGCCCATATAAACATTCTTCAACTTTTCCCATACTTCCTAAGCAGTCATCTTTTCGGTGATGTGTGACCGAACTGATCTTGTGAGATGGATCTCGATGGAACTCTTAGCCTTCTGGAGAACCTTAGTCCATGCTGCCTTTGTCATGTTTTTCGGCTTCTCACCATCGAGTGCATCATCCAAATCCTGTTGTATCAGTACATTCTTCATCATCCTTTGCCATTCCGTGAAGTCATCCTTGTCGTCAAAGGGCTTTAACGTAGGTCCTTGATCCGCATTGATCTTCCCTTTTGACATCGTAGAACACCTTGATCCTAGCTCTTGATACCAATTGTTGAAAAACCCGCACATTAAACCTTGTTCTTTAATGTAACCAACGACAATAGACTAAACTAGCAATTATTAAAAAACTTAGAAACACACATGTATTATACTGGTTTGGCAGAACTTTCGCCTACGTCCAAGAGAAATCACCACTCCTTTGATTAATAATAAAGATTACAGAACTTTTACAAACCCTAGAACTAATCTCAAAACTCTTGGCTGTTTGACTGTTTTCTTTCTCTCTGTAAAAATCAGCCTTGTCGCACCCTATTTATAGACATAGGGTTGGCTTACATGTCCCAAGGCTGATTGAATTCCTATTTCTAAGTGGACTAGGAAATTACACTATCCAAATCCAAATAGACTTCTAGAAATCCAAACCTAAATTGAATAAGGAAACTAAAATTCTTTCCTAATCCCTTTAGGACAAGAATCGGTATACCTATAGGTTTCCTAAAACAATCCTAAACCAACTAGGACACATTTGATGAGCCAAAATCCTAATAAGTCGAATGTCCTATATTGAAAATATAAAGCAAAGTATCAAAATTCTACTAAAATAATTATCAAATTATACTAAGAATATGGTGAAATATATAATATAATTTTGACTTGGAATGACACAAAAGTTAAAAATCATTTTAGGTAGCATCCAATCAACATCAATGAAATGTGCGGTGAAAACCATGCAATTTGTTTGTTGAATAGAAGTCCATGTATCCCTTGTTAGACACACCCCTAAATGTCTTCAATTGACTTTTCAATTTGTCATTTTTGGAATAAAACAAGTCAAGTACATCCTTAACAATTGTTTTACGACTATGCACTCTCCACATAGGACATACTTGCATGCAAAAATGGCAAAAACTTTCTCCCTTAACACAAGCCTTAGTAACTCCTTCTTGGGAGAAACCTATAGCTTCCAACTTATCTTTCTTGGCGGCAAAAGTTAAGATCTTTTGCCTATTTGCGACACATATTTCCTTATACAACTATAGCTGATACATCTTGTTAAATGATTTCTCAAACCAGTTGTACCATTCTTATGCGAGTCGGCCATAAATGGTTGCAATAGTTGCACAACCCCCTTAACTCTACCACTCTCAATTTCCTTTTAAAGTGCTCCCACATCGGATATTAGACTTGGTAATTTCTTACACGATCTGTTAAGACGACACGTAAATGACATGAAAAAAAAGGGTTTCGGATCAACGCGATAACTAATCGGGTCGTTATCGGGTCACACGATAAGAACTCGTTAATAACAAGTCCTTAACAGGTTTACATGAAGGTGACACGCGAATAACCTGTTTCGGCATGTTAAGAAAAAAGTTATTTTGATAATTTTAATTTTTTAAACTACTAAATAAACTTACTAAAAAGTACAATAGCCATAATGTATATGCATATATTGTATATTAAATATATGTTGTTGTATTATTATTCTATATAAATGTAAAAAAATTTAAGTTTTTTTTTATAGTATATTATAGGCAAAGAGTGAGATTACAAAATTATAAAACACATTAAAAGTAAAAGTATCAAGTAATTTAAAAATACCAAACACATTAAAAAATTATAATAATTAAAATACAATGCAAAAAATGTGAAAAAAAAAAATATGCATGGCTCTTGATCGCATCCTCTACGCTATGAGTATGGGAACATTGTCGTTTGAATTTTTAAAACCATACAAACCCTCATGAATAGTATTTTTCTAAGGGAATTCAAAATAAATAAATTTATAATCATTTATGTACAAATCTAAAAAATGTGACCCTGCGTAAAGCGGGAGCCTTGTGCACTGGGTACGACCTTTATATATAAACATGCAAGGTTCCTCAACCTTGAAGCCCAACTCCCTTTATTTTGCATATCCTTGAACATTTGGTATTTTAAAATGATGTACTAATATCGTATTTTGAAGTATGTAATACTTGAAAGACAAATTATTATTATTTTTTTTATGTTTTGAAGTAATATTTAAGTAACAATGTGGTATGCATATACTAATTTAGTATTATGTCTTCTATTTTTTTTGGTCAAACTATATTTTTCATTTTCATTATTTATTGATTTAAAATATATTTTCTTTAACAATAATAGGTCGGGTCATATTACCTGATAATATTAACGGATCAATTTCGGGTCGGGTCATATTATCCATTTACTTTAACAAGTGTTACACGACACAGCCCGTTAAGATATTGGGTATAACACAAACACGACACGAATGCCAGGTCTACCGGATACCTTTCATGAGTTTTTAATGATTCCAAGAGAGCTTCGTCTTTTCTTCCTTTGTCGAGTCACCTTTTCGAGTTGCATCGAAGGAGGTTCCGAATCCACCATAAAGATTAGTAGGAGTTTGTTGAGATGCCACCATGGATATTGAGGCAGAGTTGATTCACCATCAACGTCCTTCAAATCAATTATAATTAATTATTAAAGAAATTGAGACATAATCCATAGAAAAGTATAGAGAAAGTATAGAGATGACGACTTACTTGTGATGGAGTAGAAGTAGATGAGTTTGGTTTTTCATGAGAGCCATTTTATCTCATTGAGTTTGAGTTTGAGCTTGAGGCATTTGACTTCAATACATTTGACTTCATCGCATTTGACTTCATCTAATTAAAATAAAAAACATATAATAAGATCAACTCAAAATAGAAGTAGAAAAGTAATCAAACTATCAAAGTAGCAGTAGACCATTTCTATATAACTAACCATTAGTCCTACCGCAGTACACGAGCTAAACCTTTCAAGAAACTATAACTAGTCTCACTCTACTGCAGTATAAATGAATCACAACGCTAAAGCAAATGCTAATATCAACTCATAATTGTATTGCCAAATACCGTATGTCTGCAGCTCCAAATATTTTGTAACAGCTATAACATTACATAAAAGATGAGGGAGAGAAAAAAGAATCAAATCCTGGAGAAAAGATGGACATGACAAGACAAAATCGAGCTTTGAAACCCTCGGCTTGAGGCTTCGATACTAGAAGCCTTTGAGATTTCACAAAAGCATACCTCCAGGATCATATTGATATACAAATATAATATGATTTTTTTTTTTTTCATGAGAATATCGCAACAACTAAATCCTGGCAGGCCATTCATGCCTTCCAAATTGTATAAATATCTACCATCCTTTTACCATATTTATACATTGATAGCTAGCAATTGGATTGCACAATGATCAATGGGAAAGGCCTATTGGTTCTGAATCTCGGATGCAACTTTTTCGTTGTAGTCCCAACAGCTAGTCATTCTATGACCTCTTGCGGGATACAGAGTATAACTTAAAAAAGTATGAGAAATTAAAGTGCACAAATAGGCATAATTTCGACCAAAACATATTATATGCAATAAAATGCCTGATTAAAGTGCACAAGAAACGGATCTTCACTCAGAATTCACAGAGAGCTAGAAATTAAAATTAAATAACTTAAAAAATTATGACAAAATTAAGGGTGGGCTCTGTGAATGTGATAAGAAATTAAGTAACTTTAAAAAACAAAAATCTTGAAATTGGGAGAAAAGGGTCGCATATTTTTACCTTTGCGATGGCTGTCAAGTGTCGAGTCCGACTGTCTAGACGGCGAGGCTGCGGGGCTGTGAGAGGGAGACGGCGGGAGAAACACAGACAGAGAAGTGAGAGTGAGGGAGAGGGAGAGGGAGGCGCGGGGAGAAACACTGGCGGAGAAGTAAAGAAACACCTAGGGTTAGTAGCACAAACCAAAATGACATAAACTCATGAGTAAAAAACGACATCACCTATCTAAGGGGTAAAACGACGTGGTTTAACACTAACTTCAGTTCGGTTCTTCTTTGTTTTTTTTTTCGGTTTTTTCTTTCGATTCAGTTTTTTCGGTTACAGTTTCAGTTTCGGTAACCTTTTTTTGGGTTTTCAGTTTTTTCAACCCATCCCTAGTTGGAATGATGACATGTATATAGTTTTGTTGAAAATATACAAATTGATTCTACGAAACTATACAAGTTGATTCTACTAAAAAGTATACAAAACTAATCATGCATGTATTTGCAATTGATTCTGCAAAAATGGTCGACGACAGGTTAGATTAATAACATATATGTAGTATTGTTGAAAATATATAAACTGATTCTACTAAAAGTATACAAACTGATTCTACGAAAAAGTATACAAAAATGACTCTTCATGTATTTGTTGATTCTACAAAAATAGTCAAGAACGGGTTGGACTGATGGCATGTATGTAGTTTTGTTAAAAATATACAAAATGACTCTAGTAAAAATTGTATAAAACTAATCCTACATGTATTTGAAATTGATTATGCGAAAATGGTCCAAGACGGGTTGTATTGATGGCATGTATGTAGTTTTGTTGAAAATGTACAACCTGATACTACTAAAATTATACAAACTGATCTAATAACATTATACAAACTGATTCTACTCAAATGTATATAAAACTGATTTTACATGTATTTGAAACTGATTCTGCGAAAATGGTAAAGGATGGGTCGAACTGATATCATGTATGTAGTTTTATTAAAAAAATATACAAGCTGATTCTACTAAAATTGTCACATCCCGAGCTCGACTCCACCATAGCACAATATTATCCGCTTTGGACCCCGACCATGCCCTCATGGTTTTGTTTTTAGGAACTCACACGATAACTTCCCAGTAGGTCACCCATCATGGGACTGCTCTCGCATGAACTCACTTAACTTCAGAGTTCTGATGGAACCCGAAGCCAGTAAGCTCCCAAAAGGCCTCATGCTAGGAAAAGATGGGAATATACATATAAGGCTTACAAGATCCTCACCCCTGGGCAATGTGGGATGTTACAATCCACTTCCCTTAGGGGCCTGACGTCCTCGTCGGCCCACTTCTGGGCAGAGATTGGTTATGATATCAAATTGTCACATCCCGGCCAAGCCCTTACCACATCCCAGGCTCAACTCCACCATAGCATGTTATTGTTAGCTTTGGGCCTCGACCACGCCCTTACGGTTTTATTTTTGGGAACTCAAACGAGAACTTCCCAGTGGGTCACCCATCATGGGATTGCTCTTGCGCGAACTCGCTTAACTTTGGAGTTCCAATAGAACCCGAAGTCAATGAGCTCTCAAAAAGCCGCGTGCTACAAAGAGATGGGAATATACATATAAGACTTACATGATCCTCACCCCTGGGCGATGTGAGATGTTACAAAAATTATACAAACTGATTATACTAAAAAAAATATACAAAACTGATTCTACATGTATTTGAAATTGATTATCCAAAAATGGTTAATGACAGGTTTGACTAATGGCATGTATTTTAGTAATGAAGGATAGAGATGATGACACATTAATTTTATTAAATTATGTGGAAAAATGTAAAGAGGATGGACTAATTCTAACAATAAAGGATATAAGTTGAGTCTCCACTACATATAGTTTTGAAAGTGATTTCGCAAAAATGCTTGGATGAAGGGTAGAGATGATGACACATTAATTTTATTAAGTTATGTGGGCTAGGCTTTGTTAATAAATAGAACCGTTAGGAGTATGGCTATTATTTTAAAAAATTGTTTCAATGTTTTTTGTTTTTTTGTTATTTTGTTTTTTTTTTTTTTTTTTTTTTTGAGTGAAAGTACGATATTCATTGATAGCGAAGGAATACGTACATAACAAGGGGTAAGGTTCTTACAATAGGCCTCGATAAAAACCTTGCCGGGGATTTCAACCTAGACTAAGGGAAAAAGAGCGTTCCGCACTAATTAGTTAACTAATATAGCTATCCTCAAATAATCGATCAGAAATCACATCGGGGAATCCTCAAGCCAAACGCCCGGGTTAACTAAAACTATACCCATTCTCGCCAACCGATGATCCACTTTATTGGATTCTCTTGGACCATATTCAAACTTCCAATAGGGAAATGGCTACAACATGAGATGAATATCATGCAAAAGGTGCCCAAATGGGCCATTGTTGGCAACCGTGTCCCGCTGCAAAGCCTTAATAACCAACAAAGCATCACCTTCAAAAATCAAACATGTTGCCTCCAATTGTCTGCCTACTTCCATAGCTGCACAAATTGCAAGAATCTCTACCAACATAGGTGAGCAAACCCTAGAAAACTGCACTGATTTGACCACTACAAACTTCCCATTCTTGTCACGAACCACCACCCTACTTCTTCTGAGAGCTCTATTTTCATCCCAAGCACCATCAAAGTTACATTTAATCCAACCATGGACAGGTTTTTGCCATTTATGCATGGTGGGAACCTCGCTGGACTTTTTAACTTCGTGCCACCCTTTATATTCATTCAACCAAGTTTGCGTTTTGGTATGAACATCCACTAGATCCATGGTTGCACCCCTCCACAAAAAAGGAGTTCCTTTCTTTCCAGATACTTCATATGATAGCTAATACCATATCGAAGCTCTTCCTTGACATCAAAGAAGTTAGCTCCGCCAGCTATTCCCTCATCCCCTTATGTCTCTCCCTTCTTATACGTAGACCCAAAAAACTTGAAACCATATAGATGCATACCTTGGACAGTCCAGTAATGCATGTTCTACAGTTTCGGGGTCCCTGCCACAGAATATGCATATTTCTTCCCTTATAACATTCCGTTTTTGCAAGTTTACCTTAGTTGGTATCACATTCCAGCAACATTGCCAAACACAAATTTTTATTTTCCCCAGAACAAAGGCTCTCCAAGGTGCCTGTCATAAATATTTGATATCCACATTCATAGTAGACCCACTAGGTTCATCCTTAGAAATAACTCCGCAAGACCGAGCCACATGATAAGCACTCATTGTTGTGAAAATACCATTTTTCTCCCTATCCAAATCAAGGTACCAGGTTGTTTGAACAAACTTAAAGGGATGCATATGATCAGAGCAGCCTCTTTCTCATACAAAATACTATGAATTAACTCTGAATTCCAACCGGTGTTCTCATCCTCATTGAAGAGACAATTCACAGTTGTATCACACTCCACACCTATAGCACTTTATAAAAATGGTCTCTAGGCAACCAACTGTCAACCCAGATTTTGATTGAAGTCCTATCACCTACCTACCCTCCATCTTGCTCCCTTCCAAATAATAATCCGAGCTTCCATAATACTTCTCCAGCAATAAGAGGACTTAGCTTTCACAAAGGCTAAAAGAAAATCATGCTTGGGAAAATACCTTGCTTTAAATAATTGGGCAACAAGGGACTTAGGCTGAAAGAGCATTCTCCAAACTTGTTTTTCCAGTTAAGCGAGATTAAAGGCATATAAGTCTTTGAAACCGAGACCTCATTCGCTTTTGGGTTTGCATAATTCGCACCACTTCAACCAATGAATCTTCTGTTTGCCTTGTTCCCGTCCCCACCAAAATTGAGCAACCATTTGATTTAATTCATTGCAAAACATTTTGGGCAATAAAAATGTCTGCATTGTGTATAATGGTATGGCTTGGGCCAAAGTCTTGATTAGGATCTCTTTCCCCGCACTGCTAAGCAAACTACATTTCCACCCATTAAGCTTCTTCCACAATCAATCCTTAATATATACAAAAATGGCTTTCTTAGCTTTACCAACAAAGACAGGAATCCCAAGATATCGATCATGATAGTTCACCCGTGGCATACCCAAACAAGCTGTTAGAAGTTGTCCATCGTACTCAGTTAGATTTCCACTAAAGGCCACACAACTTTTTTGGAAATTAATTGCTTGACCAGAGGCCAATTCATAGGTTTTCAGCAAGTTTTTCACTTGTACGCACACATGAAGTTTGCTTCTAGGGAAAATAAAACTATCATATGCGAATAACAAATGGTGCACACTTGGTGCCTCTTTGCGCACCTTTACTCCTTCAATTCGTCCCTATCTTTCCCATGCCTCAAACATGACTGATAATCCCTCGGCACAAATGACAAAAAGGAATGGTGAAAGGGAATCCCTCTGCCTTATACCACGCTTTGGATGAATGTAGCCTACCGGATCACCATTTAGTTTGAACGAATAAGTAACTGTGGTAGCACATATCACCAGTTGAATCCATGCCTCCGCAAAACCCAACTTCCTCATCATTTGCTCAAGAAAATTCCATTCAATATGGTCATAGGCTTTGCTAATATCCAATTTCAAGGCCATCGCCCCGTTCCACCTATTTTTTTTCTTATGCATATAATGTGCAATCTCCAAAGCAACTAAGCTATTATCGGAAATTAATCTTTTTGGGACAAAAGCACTTTGTTCCAGAGAAATAATATCTGGAAGAATTCTCTTTAACCTGTTGGTAAGAACCTTTGAGCAAATCTTGTAAATGACGTTACATAAGCTAATCGCCCTGAGTTGTGTCATTAACGTTGGATCTTTGTTCTTCGGGATGATGGTAACATGAGTGAAGTTAATTTTTCGCAACATACAACCTGAAGACAACAGTGATCGAACCACAACGCAAACATCTTGTCCCACAATCTCCCACTGTTTCTAATAAAAGTCAGGGGACATACCGTCAGGACCCAGAGCCCTAGTCGAATGCATATGAAACAAGGCATGTTTGATTTCCTTATTCGAAAAAGGTAGGAGCAGTTTGGCATTCATCTCAACCGACACCTTTGGTTCAACATAGCTTAAGATTTCCGAAGCATTGGTAGGTTCCGGAGAATAAAAAATATTCATAAAGTAATCCACAATCACTCTTTCCATACCATTTTTATCTTCATGCCAGACACCATGTTCATCAAACAACCCAACTAAACCATTTATCTGTTGTCTTCTATTTGCACGTTCGTGGAAGTACTTCGTGTTTTTGTCCCCAAGCTGAATCCAATTTTCTCATGATCTTTGCCTCCAAAATGCTTCTTCCTGAGCTAGTAAGGAATGGAGTTTAGAATATAATTCATGGCGTTGAGCAATGGTTGTTTCAATGAACGGTTGACCGAATAAGCAATTTAATTTGTCCTTTGTTGCCGCTATCTCACTCGGAATAGACCTTTCACTATTTTCACCCACTTTAACAACTGGATTCTTGTAGCCTTGATCTTTTCAGTTACTAGTATTTTTCAATGTTTTTGCTAGGCTTTAGTTGTTTTTGGATTTTGTCTCTCCATAAATGTTTAAAAACTAGTAGAGTTCCTTGAAATATACTGTATGTTTTTGTCTAATGGTAAATATTTGATATTAATTTGTGGGATGATCATAATAGTAACAAATAACTATGGTAAGTTTTTTTTTTATAATTAAAATAGCATTATTTAAGTGTGAAACCCAAACCAACAAAAATTGACCGGTTCGGTTTACTTTAGTCCAAAGTTATTCAATATATAGTAAAAATTTAACTATCCAAGTTGATATAAACGTGGCATGTTTCAATGGTTCATACAATTGACTTTTATCTACCACTAAATACAAGGGACAAGTTCAAAACATGGAGACTTTCATAAAACTTATGAACCTCCACAATAGTCATTCATTACTACGTTCTAGTGATATTTTTCTTTACTTAGAAGTGAGTGGTTTTAGGTTTGAATCTCGTGCATGACAAATTTAATACCAAGTTAGGTTGTCCATTGTGTTGTTCAATCGAACTCCCCTCCCCTTAGTGTAAAAATATCGATGTACTAAAAAAAAACCCACAATAATAGTGAATTAATTAATGCAAAATAAAATTTTAAAATTAGTTAGGCTTTTTTTTTTTTTTGAATCTCGGACTGGACTAACTTCATGGACTAAGCTGGACTGACTTAGACTAGACTAAGCTGGATTAACTTAGTGAAGCGTTTGGTGCAGTGTCGGATTAAGAAGCTAGACTAACTTCTAGTTCTAGTTCAATTCCTAGCCTTCCAAATTAATTCCAATTACCCCCAATGATTCAAAACTACAAATAAACAACAAATTTCTAGAGGATCTGCATAATGAACAGCCAACCATTTGAAGAATATAATCAAATTTTAAAGGGCTAATATTTTTCACACAACTCCATCAATCATAATCAAAATTCTAAACTTGTTCGAATTCTAAGTAGCAAGATAATTGCAAGATTCATATACATACTGTAAGTATGTAACCACAAAAAGCAAAACTTGAATTTGGCTTGCTAGAGTACAAGAGCATCACCAGTAGCTCTTGAATAGCCACTGCACAAAATTGAAAACCCAGAAAAATAAAAACACCATCGATCAAAGAACAGGAAACCCACAAACTAAAACTAATCAAAACAATTTAAAAGGATTTAAAACCCCAATTAATTATTAAGTAAAAATAAAGTCGCACCCGAAGGCCATGCCATCTGGATCGAGGTCGATGATGTCACAGCCCGTCCCGAAATTTCATTTATCGTGGATGTGAAATGACGGAATTGCCCTTAAAGGTTGTTATGGTATGTGTGACATGTTTATTTGAATATTGCATACTCTCCTAAGTTTTTGGAAAATAAAGTAAGTAGATTAAAATTGTATACATTTTTGTGTGGTTAGGGACTTAAAGAAAATTGGATTGTGGTTTGTTTTGGGTGGACCACACACACATGGAACACATACCCTCACCCTAGGGCTGGGCACAGGCCAGGCCGGGCCCAAATTTGGAGGGACCGGACCAGACCCATATGAAAATGCAATAGGCCGGGTCGGGGCGAGTAATGGAATTTCAAATTTTGGAACCGAACCTAACCCGGCCCGTTTGAAACGGGCCGATTCGAGCCAGGTTCATGGGTCCAATCTTCTTCTTCTCCGATCTGGAGCCTCGCAGTCTTCGTCTTCTTCGATCTGTAGCAATCGAGTTGAGCCCATTGTCTTTTCTGATCTGGAGCTTCGTAATCTTCGTCTTCTCTGATGGTGAGTTAATTTCGCAAGTCGTGACTCATTTGGTGAGCCTGGTCGCTGCTGTGATTTCGACGCAGTAGAGGGTGGAAGGAAGACCAGAATGAGAACAGAGAAAGAAAGTGGGGGATCTGTACAATTACATAAATCCTATCAGAAAATCAAGCAAATCCCACATCAAGTCAAAATCAAACAAATCCCATATCACAAATACCCCCAAACCAAAACCCATATCTTACTGATTGATCTTAAAAAACAAAAACAAAAACAAAAACAAAAAAAAAAAAAAAAAAAAACCAAAACCCATATAAAAAAATTCCCCCAAAAAACCAAACAACCCCAAAGGGTTTCTCATCTCACGTGCCTCATCGTTTTCCTTTGTAAATGCCTTCAGACCAATAACACCCACAGTCTTTCTTCTTCCTCTTTGACCCACCCAACACAGGACAAGAGAAAAGAAGCAAGAGGAATCCTATCAATCATTACAACCTTATTTTCTATTATATTCTATTATATTCTCTTCCATTCCAGAGAGATGAGAGAGATGAGAGAGAGAATGGAGAGAAACAAGCAATACCCAATTACTATACTTCAAATGCTTAACGTCGACGAACTCATCCTGATGGCTGGTGGAATGGACCTCGATCGATGCCGGAAATGGTGGTCAAGTGGTGGGTAGGATGGACCTCGATCGACGGAGACAGGACGAAATGTTAAGTTTAGGAGAAAGATCGTGAGGGAGAAGTTGAGAGTTCTTAGAGTGTCTAGAGAATTCTACATAACCTAAACAAATGAACGGTGGAGATTTAATCTCCCAGTGGAAATGGTTCGGGCCGGGGCCCCGTTTTATCTGAAATTTGTACCCACCCCGCCCCACTAATTAAATGGACCCGCCCCGTTTTGAATTTACAATATATGTACCCACCCCGTACCCGCCCCAAATTGCAATTACCCGCCCCGACCCGCGGGTGCAGGACCTGTTTGCCCAGCCCTGCCTCACCCCGTGCTCTCTCTCTCCTCCATCTCAGTTCACTCTCTCTCCCTCCCTTTCGAACTTGTACGGACAAGAGAAAAACCCCTCAAAACTTCACAGATCGATGTCAAAAAGGGAATTCTAAGCCTACATGGAGCTTAGTGAGGTCCTAAGGAAGCTCGGAGTACTTAGTTTGAAGGTTTTAGACGTCGGGATCGCATGGTTCGAAGTTTGCCGGTTTTCTTGGATTTTCTCCGGTGAGATTTCATGTGTTTTTAGCCTTAAATTAGTACATCATGATTCTTCATGTTTAAGGCTTCATTTTGGTGAAAATTTAGTGAAAAATGGTGCAAAAATCGAGTGAGAAAAGGGCGATTGCAGGTGTGCCCAGTTTTCCGACACCGGCGAGATTTTTTTACGTCTGGAGGTAGGGGATGACGCGCGTGGGGGCACGTAGGTCTGTGCCTCTCCTGGCGCGTGGGGGCGCGTGCGGCATTGAATTTTAAAAAAAAAATACCTCGACGTTCGTGACGTCGAGTAGATCACTATGGTATATTCATATACCCAAATTGAGCATCGTATGAGAAGTTATTACGCATTGTTGGTCATGTGCTTTAAAATAATGTTTTTATAGTTGTTTCGCATATAGGTGAGACCTATTCCGAGGACGAGCACGTTCAAGGGCGTCACAGGAGGTTCCGACCCTTCGACATACCAGTGAGTGGGCATTTATTTTTTGTTTATACCTATATACTACTGATTTTTTCCCATAAATTGAATTTAAATAAAAGTATGTTTTAAAATGCCATGCATACATAATATATGAATTATATGAATTAGTATTTGATGCATATATGTGAAATGGTGATGTGGACGCACATGTGAGTATCAGGTGAGTTTTATGTGTTCATGTGAATTATTAATGATATGAATTGTGTTGAAAGCTCATAACCTGCCCCCCTGGTGTTAGTGCTTATATTATTCACCCCGCACCACACGCTCACCTTGGATCTAAGTAGGTGCATGTCGAACAGACCATTAGAGGTGGTTCTGACATGTCGTACAGACCATTAGAGGTGGTTCCGACTTGTAGGTGACTTTAGATTATTATACAGTTGTTGATGAGAGAAGCACTAGAGCGTATTCTTACACCATTCTTGTCATACAGACTACTTCAGGTAGTTCCGATTTATGTGCAGAGTAGTGTTGTACAGGTCACAGTGGTGACTCCAATTGGGTTGGATATTGAGCTATAGAATTAACCATACATGACAGCTGCAGGGTCTCCGGTTGATTCCTCATTTCACCTTTTATACTGATGCATCCTTATTATGTTCGAAACATAGCATGGCATATTTCTTGAAAAGTATTAAAGACTTGTGATTTGAGTTAATTGCTGTTATATGGTTATATATATACTATATTTCTGGAAAAATATACAGGTTTTACAGTGAGGGGTTAGAAGTGTTGTTAAATGAAATATTTTCGAAAAGCTTTGTTGTACTGACCCACTCAATCTTGTTTTGTGCCCCTCCAGGTTCTAGTTAGCAGTGTTGGTGGCTCACGAGGATTCCCACGGCATTCTGACAAACTACTTAAATGTAGGACTCACTTTCGGGTGTTGTAATTTAGTAATGGTCCTACTTGACTGCACTTAGTACTTATGCTCTGAATATGTGTGTTTCACACTTAAACTCATTCTAGCATGCTAGTTGGATATTATTGCTAGTAGTTGGTTTTTATTCCTTCGTATTTCTTTTATCTTTTGCTTCCGCATTGCACTTTTGGTTACGTCACGCCCACGTGACGGCCAACACGCCTTGATTCTAGGATTGGGGTGTGTCAGTTTGGTATCAGAGCGTAGGTTTGCAGTCATGTATAAATTGTTAATGCTCTAATGATCTTTTGGTGTCTTCTGTCAGAACCATGCCGCCTCGTAGGGAATCACGTCGTGCTCCTGAGCCTAATGTCCCTGACATAACACAATTAGGGGAAGCGATGACCCATGCCTTTAAGAATGCAATCCGTCCTCCTCCTCCTCCTCCTTTGAGAACACCCTTGAAGACTATGTACAATCTGAAATTAGACCGCTTCATGGGTAATAAGGGTCATGAAGGGGCAGAAAAGTGGTTAGACCATATTGAGAAGACCTTTCAGGTGATGTAGAGTCAAGGAAATCTTCCTGTTAGTACATGGGTCGAGACCACTACTTGGTTTTGAGGACGAGAGCCATCAGCTTAGTGGGTAAATCAAACTCAGTTTACGTCACCTGAAGCGGCAACTGATTGGGAAGTATTCAAAGAGAATTTTAAGAAAATATTGGTTCCCCCGAAGTACATTGATCGTAAGAAGCAGAAGTTCACTCAATTGAAGCAAAAGAATATGTCGGCGCATCAGTATTACAGGAAGTTTACAGACTTATCTCGCTATGATCCTGATACAGCTGGTGATCAGGTAAATATACTTCGCCGTTTTAAGCAGGGAACTAAAAGGAAATGGCGGACGTTTGCTAGTGCGATTCCTTGCACCATTTACCATGAATTTTATGAGATTTTGGTTCGGATGGAGGATTCCGAAAACCTTCCTAGTAATAGTGAGGAAGATGAAAATAAGAATGACAATCAGAAGAAAGATGACAAAGGTAAAGGTATTTCCACTCATGGACCCCGTAAGACACATAATTTCAAGAGAAGTGGAGCGAGCTTGAGTTCTTCCAGCAGAGGATTTAGTGTCACAAGCCCAAGGAGAGGTGGAAGATTTACTAGTGGACCCAGGTTTCAGAGACAGAGAGACTTTGGTGGTGCTGGTGGTTCAGGTCCTCCGTTGTGCCACCGTTGTAATTTCAGACATCATGGAGATTATAGGAGAAGTGGCGGTGGTTACTACACTTGTGGACAGATGGGACATAGAGATGCTCAATGTCCCTAGAGTCAGCAGAGGCCTCAGCAGTCTGTTATGCCACCTTCAGCGCCGATTCAACAGAACTTTGGATCAAGCAGTTATGGTTAGACGGGTCGTGGTGGTGCTTACCATTATCAGGGTGGTGCTGCTCCCTATACTTCCGGACAGAATCAGTATTCCCAGGATCTATCTGGGTATTCCCAAGACCCTGGAAGTTGTACTTCATATCCTTCCATGCCAGCTAGCGTATCTCAGTGGTATCAGAGAGGTCATCCCTGACAGGAAGAGGTTGCTGCTAGCAGTGCATGACCGTCTAGACAGTCTAGTCAGACAGGACAAATACGTACTTCTCAGAGGCGAGGTAATCAAGGAAATAAAGGTCATGGAGGACGACAACAAGCTCATGGACGTGTTAATCACATCTCACTGCAAGATGCTCAGAATCATCCGGACTTGATTATGGGTACGTTAAACATCCTTGGTCACTTTGCTAGAGTTTTGATTGATTGTGGTGCTACACATTCTGTGATTTCTCATACATTTGCTCAAATGACACAACCTCACCCTACACCCTTAGGATTTGATTTAGAGTTTGTTATGCCTAGAGGGGATAAATGTTATGTTGATAGTGTTTATCCAGGGTGTCCAGTGATGGTAGATGGTGTAGTTATGCCAGCTAATCTTATCCCGTTAGATATTGTGGATTTTGATGTGATTTTAGGGGCAAATTGGTTGCATTATAATCGTGCCCATATAGATTGTTATGGGAAATCAGTTACCTTTCATTGTCCTGGACTACCAGAAGTTACTTTTGTGGGTGAAAGAAGTAGGGTAAGACATGGTGTTATTTCTGCCATGAGAGCAAAGAAGTTGTTATCAAAAGGTTGTCAAGGATACTTAGCATATGTGGTGTTAAATGATGTTGTTCCTAGCAGTGTGGAGGAAGTTGGAGTAGTCAGACACTATCCTGATGTATTCCCAGATGATTTGTCTGGATTGCCGCCAGACAGAAATGTGGAATTTTCTATTGATTTGCTTCCAGGTACGGATCCTATATCTTTGACTCCATATAGAATGGCTCCAGCTGAATTGAGAGAGTTAAAAATTCAGTTACAGAAATTAACTGATAAATGTTTCATTCAACCTAGTACTTCACCTTGGGGAGCTCCAGTGTTGTTTGTAAGAAAGAAAGATGGAACTTTGAGATTATGTATTGATTACAGGCAATTGAATCGGGTAACGATTAAAAACCGTTATCCATTGCCTCATATCGATGATTTATTTGATCAGCTTAAAGGTGCATGTGTGTTCTTTAAGATTGATTTGAGATCTGGTTATTATCAGTTGAAGATTAAAGATGAAGATGTACCTAAAACAGTTTTCAAGACTCGTTATGGACATTATGAGTTTTTAGTGATGCCATTTGGATTGACTAATGCACCTGCAACTTTCATGAGGTTAATGAATGAAGTATTCCAGCAATATCTTGATAGGTTTGTCATTGTTTTTATTGATGATATTCTGGTATACTCTAAGTCGAAAGCAGATCATATTCGACATCTTAACTTGGTATTAAAGAAATTGAGGGAACATCGGTTGTATGCCAAGTTTAGCAAATGCCAGTTTTGGTTGAATCAAGTGGTATTTTTGGGACATGTAGTATCGGCACAAGGAATTCAAGTAGATCATCAAAAGTTAGCAGCAGTGAAGAATTGGGAACAACCACGAACCGTTACAGAAGTACGGAGTTTTCTTGGTCTAGCAGGTTATTATCGACGGTTTATTCAAGATTTTTCTATGATTGCTTTACCACTAACGAAGTTAACCAGGAAGGATGTTAAGTTCGAGTGGGACGAGAATTATGAGCAAAGTTTCCAGCAGCTGAAATATTGCCTCACTCATGCTCCAGTATTGGTACTTCCTGACGATAACGGTAACTTTGAGATTTACAGTGATGCTTCCTTGAATGGTTTGGGATGTGTCTTGATGCATCATAATAGAGTGATCGCCTATGCTTCTCGACAGTTGAAGATTCATGAAATGAATTATCCTACTCACGATCTTGAGTTGGCAGCCATTGTCTTTGCTTTGAAGATTTGGAGACATTATCTCTATGGTGAGAATGTCATATCTTCACAGATCATAAGAGTCTTCAGTATCTTTTTACTCAGCATGATCTTAATCTTCGTCAGCGAAGGTGGATGGAGTTACTAAGTGATTATGACTACACTATTGAGTATCATTTGGGTAGTGCAATTGTGGTAGCTGATGCACTGAGTAGGAAACTTCAAGGTCGACTTAATGCTTTGTATGCTTGCCGTGTTCCTCTTTTGTAGATTTGAGAGCTACTGGAGTAAAGTTGGAGTTAGAAGAACGAAGAGAAGCTTTTCTTGCTAGTTTCCAAGTCAGGCCAATTTTGGTTGATCGTGTACTTAAAGCTCAGATGGTTGATGAAGAGATTCAAAAAATGATCCGATTGAGAAACGAAGGGAAAAAGAAAGACCTCAGAATTCGTGAATCAGATGGCATGCTTATGCAAGAGAACAAAATGTATGTGCCAAATAATGAGGAATTAAAGAAGGAAATTTTGGATGAAGCACATTGTTCGGCTTATGCGATGCATCCAGGAGGAACTAAGATGTACCATACCATTCGACCATTTTATTATTGGCCGGGTATGAAAAGAGAAATTGCAGAATATGTAAGTAGGTGTATTGTTTGTTAGCAAGTCAAAGCAGAAAGAAATAAACCTTTTGGATGGATGCAACCACTTCCTGTTCCTCAGTGGAAATAGGAAAATATAACTATGAATTTTGTGTATAAACTTCCACGTACACATAATGGATTTGATGGTGTTTGAGTGGTTGTAGATCGGCTTACCAAGTCAGCACACTTCATTCCAGTGAGAGAAAAGTATCCCCTGAATAAATTGGCTAAGTTGTTCATCACGAAGATTGTGAAGTATCATGGAGTTCTAGTGAATATTATTTCTGATCGAGATCCAAAATTTACTTCTAAGTTTTGGATAGTTTTTCAGGAAGCTCTTGGTACGAAATTGCTTTACAGCACTGCTTATCATCCTCAAACCGATGGACAATCAAAGAGGACTATTCAGACGTTAGAGGATTTGCTAAGATCTTCAGTGTTACAGTTTGGTGATTCTTGGCATGATCACCTAGACTTGATGGAATTTGCCTACAATAATAGTTTTCAATCGGGCATTGGTATGTCACCATTTGAGGCACTTTATGGTAGAGCTTGTCGTACGCCATTGTGTTGGTCAGAGGTTGGCGAAAGAGTGCTAGAGGGCCTAGAGATTGTGGATGAGACTACTCAAAATGTTCAGGTGATTAAGTCTAACCTGAAAACGGCCCAAGATTGACAGAAGAGTTTAACAGATAGACATGCCACTAATCGAGTATATGATGTGGGTAATTTGGTATTCTTGAAATTGTCACCTTGGAGAGGTGTAGTGCGGTTTGGAAAGAAAGGCAAGCTAAGTCCTAGGTATATAGGACCTTATGAAATCACTGAAAGGATTGGTGAAGTTGCTTACATATTGGAGTTGCCTCCAGAGTTATCTAAGGTGCATAATGTGTTTCATGTCTCGATGCTTCGACATTGTGTTTCAGATCCTTCACATGTGATTCTTCCTTAACCTTTAGAGATTAATCCGGATTTGACGTATGATGAGGAATCAGTGACTATCTTGGATTGGAAAGACAAAGTTATAAGGAATAAGACAGTGAGCTTGGTAAAAGTATTGTGGAGGGAGGAACCACTCAGTAGAAGAAGCTACTTGGGAGACAGAAGATCGAATGAGAGAGATGTATCCAAGGTTGTTTTATGAGTATTAGTGGATTGAGTGTTGTATGAATTTCGAGGATGAAATTCTATAAGGAGGGTAGATTGTCACAGCCTGTCCCGAAATTTCATTTATCGTGGATGTGAAATGACGGAATTGCCCTTAAAGGTTGCTATGGTATGTGTGACATGTTTATTTGAATATTGCACTCTCCTAAGTTTTTGGAAAATAAAGTAAGTAGATTAAAATTGTATACATTTTTGTGTGGTTAGGGACTTAAAGAAAATTGGATTGTGGTTTGTTTTGGGTGGACCACACACACACGGGACACATACCCTCACCCCGTGCTCTCTCTTTCCTCCCTCTCAGTTCACTCTCTCTCCCTCCCTTTCGAACTTGTACGGACAAGAGCAAAACCCCTCAAAACTTCACAGATCGACGTCAAAAAGGGAATTCTAAGTCTATAGGGAGCTTAGTGAGGTCCCAAGGAAGCTCGGAGTACTTAGTTTGAAGGTTTTGGACGTCGAGATCGCAGGGTTCGAAGTTGGCCGGTTTTCTTGGATTTTCTCCTGTGAGATTTTGTGTGTTTTTAGCCTTAAATTATTACATCGTGATTCCTCATGTTTAAGGCTTCATTTTGGTGAAAATTTCATGAAAAATGGTGCAAAAATCGAGCAAGAAAAGGGCGATTGCAGGTTTGCCTAATTTTCCGACGCCGACGAGATTTTCCAACATCTGGAGGTAGGGGATGACGCACGTGGGGGCGCGTAGGTTAGTGCCTCTCCCGGCGCGTGGGGGCACGTGCGACTTGAAATTTTTTCTAAGAATACCTCGACGTCCGTGACGTCGAGTAGGTCACTGTGGTATATTCATATACCCAAATTGAGCATCGTATGAGAAGTTATTACGCATTGTTGGTCATGTGCTTTAAAATAACGTTTTTATAGTTGTTTCGCATATAGGTGAGACCTATCCCGAGGATGAGCGCGTTCAAGGGCGTCACAGGGGGTTACGACCCTTCGACATACCAGTGAGTGGGCATTTATTTTCTGTTTATACCTATATACTACTGATTTTTCCCAGAAATTGAATTTAAATGAAAGTATGTTTTAAAATGCCATGCATACATAATATATGAATTATATGAATTAGTATTTGATGCATATATGTGAAATGGTGCTGTGGACGCACAGGTGAGTATTAAGTGAGTTTTATGTGTTCATGTGAATTATTAATGATATGAATTGTGTTGAAAGCTCATAACCTGCACCACTGGTGTTAGTGCTTATATTATTCACCTCGCACCACACGCTCACCTTGGATCCAAGTAGGTGCATGTCGAACAGACTATTAGAGGTGGTTCCAACATGTCGTACGACCATTAGAGGTGGTTTCAACTTGTAGGTGACTTTATATTATTATACAGTTGTTGATGAGAGAAGCATTAGAGTGTATTCTTACACTATTCTTGTCGTACAGACTACTTCAAGTAGTTCCGATTTATGTGCAGAGTAGTGCCGTACAGGTCACAGTGGTGACTCCAGTTGGGTTGGATATTGAGCTATAGAATTAACCATACAGGACAGCTGCAGGGTCTTCGGTTGATTCCTTATTTTACCTGTTATATTGATGCATCCTTATTATGTTCGAAGCATAGCATGACATATTTCTTGAAAAGTATTATAGACTTGTGATTTGAGTTAATTGCTGTTATATGGTTATATATATACTATTTTTCTGGGAAAGTATACAGGTTTTACAATGAGGGGTTAGAAGTGTTGTTAAATGAAATATTTTTGAAAAGCTTTGTTTTACTGACCCACTCAATCTTGTTTTGCGCCCCTCCAGGTTCTAGTTAACAGTGTTGGTGACTTACGAGGATTCCCACGACATTCAGACAGACTACTTAAATGTAGGACTCACCTTCGGGTGTTGTTATTTAGTAATGGTCCTACTTGACTGCACTTAGTACTTATGCTCTGAATATGTGTGTTTCATACTTAAACTCACTCTAACATGCTAGTTGGATATTATTGCTAGTAGTTGGTTTTTATTCCTTCGTATTTCTTTTATCTTTTGCTTCCGCATCGCACTTTTGGTTACGTCACGCCCACGTGACGGCCAACACGCCTTGATTCTAGGATCGGGGTGTGTCAGATGAGCCCAAGGCAGTGCCTTTGGAAGATGCCCAGATTGTGAAACGCAAATCTGAGCTGTGCAGTCAGATCGAGAAGTCGCTTGATGAAGCGAAACAGATGAATGCAAACCCAGTCGAGATGGTCTTAGCAATCCTATGCTTTGCGGGGATTTGCCAAGACCAGCTAGCAAGCTGTTTGTTAAGGTGAGTCCCTCTTAATACCATTAAAACTAGTCCGGGTAGGTAACAAACATAGGATTATCCTAATATTTAGTGTAGTCCAGTCCAGTGAAGTCTAAGGAAGTCAAACAAACACACCCTAAGGATAGAGGAGTGAACTAAGTCTCACAATGAGCTTGCCATAATAATATGGTTCAATTTCGTTTTTGGCGAGAATTGAACTTGAGATCTCTTAAGATTAGTTAGATTTAAATCTCAAAGAATTATGCTAGGAAACTAAAATTTTAAATCAAATTTATAAACCAAATAATGTGATTGTTAATAATTGAATTATTATTTAATGTTTGGTTAACGTCGTTATTTTCTATTGGAACACCCAAATACCAAGGCCAAATAATTCCCCGAATTCTCAAATTGAGGAGAAATTTTTCCAAGGACCTGGCACATAATCTTACATGGAGTTCCCCACTAATAAATATTTGACACCTATGCCACTACTCTTTAAGTGGCAGTTAAGGTTAATGATTTTATTAAAATACTTATTTTATCCTTATATTTATTTTCAGAAAATAATTTAAAATAAAAAAAGAAAGAAGAGGATTTTCCGTCACGCCCATCCCCAACTTCCCCCCGACCCATACACCATCCCCACCGTCCGCCGGAGAGGTTTTTCTTATTTTTTCCCTTTTGTCCGTTGATGTTTTAGTTTATCTCCTACTGGGTTTTCTCTGCTGAATTCTGTTTGTTTCCATGGAAAATTTTCTGGGGTTTCTCTGCTGGTATCTGTTTGTTTGCGACTGTCTGTTTTCAGTGGAAAAGTTTTATGGGTTTTGTTAATTTCACCAAAAAAACTTAAAAAGTTAGGAACTTTCAGATTAGGAGGATGAAATGTTTGTAGAAATTACTGGATACCAAATTAGTTTCCAGAAGTAGTTCCATTTGTGGTTCAAACTGGAATTTTTTTCCCTTTGTTTTTGAATTTTGGGCCGTTGAACTAATTTTGATTTGTGGGGGTTTTTGGTGGTGGTGAAAAGGGGTGCTTGGACGATCAATATGCGGGGTTTTTGGTGGTGGTGAAAAGGAGAAAATCGAAGAGAGAGAAGGGATGGATGAAGCTAGTACAATCGTCGGCCGGTGATGGAGGTGGGTGTACTGGGTGGTTGATCGGTGTCGTAAGATATATTGAGGGTAGTAGTGAGTTTCTGAATTTTTTTTTGAGGTAATTCTGAAACAGCTGGAATTTTTTAGATTTAAAAAAATAAAAATGTAAAGATGTTAAGTAATTATTGGTGAAACTCCATGTCAGCATATGTGCCGGGTCGTTAGAAAAATTTCTCAAACCGAGGTCTATGAGTGGTAAAACGTTTTCAAAACCCTCTCTCACTCTCGCCTTTCTCTCACCGGATGCTCGCAAAACCCTAGCCCTCGCTCCCTCTCTCCCCCCCCCCCCCCCCCCCCCCCCGCAACATTAGGGTTTTGATTCCGCTATATATATATATATATATATATATTGCCCTAGAACGTATATCTATCGTATAGTATTTGGGGTTTTCCGTTATCTTTTGTTGTTTTTGAATTTTGAATTCGAGGCCGAAGGTAGAGTGAGAGAGAGAGATGGTCGCCGGGTCGCGAATCGAAGGTGGGACTCAGATAATCTCAGCAGGAGTGAGAAAAACGATTCAATCCATTAAAGAAATAGTGGGTAATTACTCGGATTTTGATATCTATTGGGCTCTCAAAGAAACCGACATGGATCCTAATGAAACCGCCCAGAAATTGCTCAACCAAGGTCTCTGCCTTTCACTCTGTTTTGCATAGTTATGTGGCTCTATAGCTTTGTTTGGTGAATTTTTTGTTGTTATTCTGTTTTGGGTAATGAATATTTCTTTTTAATTTTCGATTTGGGGTTACCTTTGTGGTTACCGAGTCCATTGTTTGGTGTTCTAATTGTTATTGCGTTTGGTTATTTTAGTTAGTTATTGATTTTAGGGTTGTTTTGTGGAATGTGGCACTCGTGCTTTTATTGTTGAGGTTTTTTCATTGTAAAGATTCTGTCCTTGGTTAGTTTTTATGAGCTAATTGATTGAACTTGTTTTCAGTTGAGTTTGTGACTGTGAGTGGTGAACCAAGTTTGATTGTGTTGAGTGGTATTTTACGGTTGCCTTGGCGATTATTCCCTCATTGTACTTACCTCTAAGTAGTTGAACTTTTGGGAGTTGGTACATGGGTTTGGTGAAACCCTATAGATAGAACTGATATTTTGATTTTTGGTAACCTCATGTCGTATTTCTTTTTTGTGTATCTTCTTCCATTAGAAGTTCCTTTTTGAGCTATATTTTCACATATGTACATATTACATGCTTCCCTAGAACTTTTGAAGCTATATTAGAGAAATTGTATTTGCTTTATTTTCTCGAGACCTGTCAACACAATTTCTCATTGTAGATTGTGTAATACCATTATCTTTCATTTTTCACGTACCAGTTCAGTTTCTTACTGTGAATATTCTCGTTTCTTTTTACCCAGACCCATTTCATGTTGTGAAGAGAAAAAGAGACAAAAGGAAGGAGGTATTCTCTAATGTAAGTTTTGGTTTGCCTTTGAGTTACTCTTCATTTTCTTGTGGCTTCATTTCCCACCTTTAGCTTTATATATTTTAGGATGGTACATGTCACTAAGATCAAGTGAACTACTGTTCATATGCAGAATTTATGTTCTGCATGAAGATCTTAACTCTTTTAAGAACTGGTGTAATGATGCATGGTTAAATACTTTTGAGGTTGTGGCTTCCTGTACTGTACAAGTCATCAGTCAATACTCAATAGTGACAGGCATACTTTAGTGTACCGCTAATCTACCGGTTCTTGTTTGACTAATCAAATTCATGATCTTTTTGGCAAAGTGACCCAGAAAAGTAGTAATTAACATTATGATGCCACCAAGGATTTTATGTTTCTGTGAAAAAGAATACTGCTATCAATTAGTCTATTTGGATATGAAAGGCCTTTGGCAATCAATTAATGAACTGCAGAGTAATTCTGTGTCATGTGTTTCATTTCATCAGTAATTGGTGGCTCTCCTAACTAAGCTTGTTACGACTTCTGTCAACTTTGAAGACATTGTAACTGCTTTTGAACGACCACATTGTGAAATTGTTATTATTATTTTTTATTGGTTAGCTGTTTGGGAGATAGTTGTGGTGTTGAGGGTCTCACTAAGTTTATATTTATTTACCACAATCGTAATTTTTTTATTTTTATTTTTATGTTGAATCACATTTCAAATAGTTCTAAAGGGAATTTGTTGCAATGCAAAAGTTTTACTGGTTTACCGTTCCTGTGGCTTTAGAGTAATGGGCAGGTTCCTGTGGATGCAAGGAGACATTTTGAGAGTGCAGGCCAAGGACCCACATCAAATACATCCTCTGATCGTCCCCCTTCTCAAAATACAACTTCTGATCGTCCTTCATCTCACAGCACATTTTCTGATCGTCCCCCATATCGCAATACATTTTCTGATCGTAATGTTAGAAGAGGAGGTTATGCTCGTGGCAGTTCAACTGGTAATTCATATATGTCATGATTTATTACAAGCTTTTTAATTCTTCTTCTGGTATATTCCTTTTGGTTAATTTTACTGTAAACAAGGCCTCATGATTCTTAATTATTGTCTTTTTTCAACTAGCTCTGATAAATACCTTATTCCTTCTTAGTGTTAACTAGGTTGATTGCATGGAAAAAGATATATGTAGGCTTATGTTTCATTGTTGATTGAGAAACATTGTATTGGTTACTTGATGTGCTAATTTGCTCTAGTTGGATATTTTTATTTATTTATTTGCAAAGCCACCGTATCGCTTTTAGTGTATATTTAATTAATCTAGTACTACGATGTTTAGGGATTTCCTGTAAAAAAAAAGTTTAAGTATTGATGAAAGTGGATGCATTATAGATGAGTGTCCTTTTATAATGCTGAAAGGAAACCAGTATCTAGATTTAGGAAGTTCATGGTATATTTCGCTTGGGTTCATGCTTCTTTGTTACCAAAGTTTAAGGGATGGGGGAACCACAGACTATACAGAGACTGACACAAATGTTTTATGATAAAACATAAAACATAAGGTTTTCATGTTGCAAATGGATCAAGAATCGTTAGGAGTGGGTAATGAGATTAGTGAATAAGTGGATTGCACATTTTTCCAGTAAGGGTAGATTTAAGAAGGGTTTCTGGTTAATGGGAAGTAAGGGTAGATTTAAGAACGGCTTACTGATTAATGGGAAGTTGGAGATAAGTGGTGTGATGGATTAAAGAGCTTCAAGTCAAATTTGACAATATGACTGAGAATAGACTTTAGTAAAAGAGGTCCTGTGCCTGGAACCAGTGATGAGTGGTCAGACAACTTAGTAGCTTTGAAACTAATGAATGAAATCCTCTGCTGGTGAATATAATACATTATGGCAATCTCAGGGTAACATATTCAAAAATATTACCAAGAAAAGAAGGTAAACTAGAAAAATTTGAGAACTATTGTGCTGTCTCCAATTCAACGTTAGTTGGTCAAGGCTTGAAAACAGAGCATATAAAAGATGCCCTGTATGATATGGCAGTGGCTTCGTTGAATCTTTCAAAGCTGGAGAAAGTGTTCATGGGAGTGTGACATATGGAACTGTATGCTGGTCTCTGAGAATTAAGACATGGTTCATGACAAAGAATTTGGAGGTCCCTTCGGACATAACTGAGGGAAGCTAATTCTTTATCCCTTCTAATAGTTCAATTACTGTTATTCTGTAAGAGCAAGCTGGAGGTAACTGAGATCGGCGAATGTGGTGTTGCTTTCTTGAACACCCTGCTCGCAATTTCTCTCAAGTTGGAGTCTATTTATATATGTAATGAATGCAAAGATGTCAACTATGGTGGCTAGATTGTGATTGTTGTGCTCCTCAATTTCTAGTGATTCAGAACATTTGAGAAAATAGGCAATACTTGTTTAGAATATTTAATACCAGTAGAGAACAATACCTTTTTCATTTTCAATTGAAGCTAGGATTAAGGTATAGAGGTGTGAAACAGGTTACTGTCAGTTTCAATCAAAGTGGTGATAAGAGAAAACTACTTTCTAGTTAATATTAGACTTCTGTTGGTGGCAAGAAATTTAGCTATAAAGCTGAAGTGGGTAGCACTGCAGCATGGGGAAGTATGTTGGTGTCATGAAGTTGGTGCTATAAGCTCAAGATTGAAGATGAAGAAAGTGGTGGAAGAGGATAATGAGGAACCTGAACTGTTGATTCTGGTAAGAGCTCCATAAATTCCAACTTTGTAATACTTGCTGCACTCGAAGGAGTCGTTGAAAGAAAAAGTGCTTTTCCTTTTACGGAAAAGCATTTAAAATGGCACTTTGGGCACTTGCGTGATTGTGCAATTCGGATCTTTAGGCCTAGAGGTTTAAGGGCAATTAGAGGGCCAAGCTGAAACTGATTTTGTTTCCAAGTCAATGACAAGGGCAAATCCATGTCTTTTGTCAACCTGGCCACTGTTTTGTTAATATAATACGCTAATATGGGCACACACAAAGTGTGAGAAATTTTTTTTATTTTTGTTTTAGAAATAGGAGAGAGGCAGAGAGTGATACATAATGTGGGAGTGGGAATATTATTATTATTATTTTTTAATTAGAGATATGTTAGGATTACATGTAGGTGAGGCTTTGAAAAAAAAACAGCAAAATTTGGTTGTGTGAAATTACATTTCTGCCCCATATTTCTTATTCATGTTCTGTTTTAATTAGAGGGTTAAACTGGTAATTTCATAGGGTTTGGTTGACAATGAGTGTTTTATTAATTAGTAGAGATCTTATAAAGAAAGATTCTGAAATTTTTTTCTAATAGAAGCATTGAACTGGTGTTTTGGTAATATAATACAAAAGCTACTGAAAATAAAGGGTGGTTGAGAGTTAGGTAAATTATGTAGTTTTGTAGTTTTTATGATAGAAGTGTTGCCAAATTAACAAAGGTAATTTAGAAATGGAAGATGATTATTTTGTTGTATTATAAAGAAGTTGAGGGTAAATATCCACTAATGATCAAAACCATCAATAGCTTTTAAAAAGAATCTCCCAGGCCTAGATCAGGCTTTGTATGGCCATGTTGTACTGTCATTTTCATTTAGATAACCTTTTGCAACTTGTGTTTTCAAGGAAATTTTTCTGTACTGTTTTTGGCTACTTTACCATCTGTAATGTTCCTTTGAATTACAGCTAATGATAGACTCTTACTAGGTACAGGAATCAGCAGAGAATTCCGTGTTGTGAGAGACAACCGAATTAACGGTAATGTCAATAAAGAAATGAAGCCTGCTTCACTACAGTGTACAACTTCCACCAATGAGCAAGCGTCAAATGATTCTGAAAAGGGGTATTTTTTTTATCCTTATTATCTTGTGTCTTTATGTGTGTAGCTACGTATTGTTCTTGGCTATATGTCTATGCCTTACCATAGAATGCCACAAGTTATTGTTGTATAAACCTAGAGGAAACTGAGTTTTGTTAAGTAACATTTGAGGTTGCTGTTTCTGAAGACCCTTAGTTTCAGGGTTATTTGTATTTAGGACTTTTGGTATTTATACAAATTTTCCTGCTTTTATTTTTCCATTGTGTTGAAAAGTATGTATTTGTCTTTGCTGTGTTATTACTGCATTAACTTATGATGATTGTTGTACTGTGCTTTCAGCCAAACAGCAAGTTCAAAGAGTCAAAAGCCATCTAGCAGACAAAATTCGTCTCATGGATTGAATGGGCAAACTCAAATTAGAAGCAGTGGTGCTAATTCAACTGGTAATGTTAGAACAGAGACATTAGTGGAGAAGCGAGTCACTCTTCCAATTGCAGCTTCCCGGGTGCAAGCTGGGAAGCCAAACAATTCCCAACCACACTCTCCAGTGGTAGTATCGAGCAACTCTGTTGTTGGAGTGTATTCATCTTCCACAGATCCTGTTCATGTGCCATCTCCTGATTCCAGACCAGCTGCTTCTGTTGGTGCTATTAAACGAGAAGTTGGTATTAGGAGGCAAGCTTCTGGCAACTCCAAGCCCTCTGCTCCAGGTAGCTCTGTGACTTCTGTCTCAAATTCACTCTTGGGAAAAGAGGGTTCTACTGAGTCATTTCGACCTTTCACTGGAATCTCTAAAGCTGATCAAGTGAGCCAAACTTCTGAGTCTGTGATACCTAGCATGTCGGGCAGCAGACCGTTGTTAAGTAATCAGCACAACGTCAGGCCACACCCACCACCTGTGGGACATCAGAAAGGTAATACTTGCTTTAATTATGGACTTTAAATTCATTCCTCTTAATATAAAATAATCTGCATACAAATTCTATAATAACAGAGTTAAAGCATAAAATGTCTGTTCGTGTTAGAAAAGCTCACCAATTGGAATGGTGCTGTTAGTTTGTTTTGTGGAGTATTCATTTAGATTCTAAGTTTCAGGGTGCTTTTGGTGTTTATCCTGTTTCTGTTTTTACTTTGTGGACGTCTTGTCCACCTTGTATTTTTATTGTTCTGTGCAAAGTGCAGTAAAATTTTCTCTCTTTTCAAATAAATAAAAAAAATATTTTTGTGCTTTTGTTTGAAATGTTGTCTTCACTTTTGAAGCCTGTGAGTCATGTCTTGCTGAAAATTTTGCAAGAGTAATAATCATGTTTCCGGATGCAGCTTCCCAGACTAATAAGGAGTGGAAACCTAAATCAAGCCAAAAGCCAAGTTCTAACAGTCCTGGAGTCATTGGAACACCAACAAAGTCTATTTCACCTGCTTCTGGTGATTCTAAGGTTTCAGAGTCAGAAGCAGCTAAGTTGCAAGATAAGCTCGCATTAGTAAATGTATATGATAACTGTAATGTTGTCATAGCAGAGAGTATTAGGGTCCCAGACAGTGATCGTTTTCAATTAACGTTTGGAAGCTTGGGGACAGAGCTTGATTCAACAGGGAATATAGTTAATGGATTTCAAGCTGGAGATACAGAGGAGTCAAACAGGGAAGCTGCAGCAAGGTAGGTGTTATCTAATTATAGCAAGTGATGAGTTAATTTGCTGCGACATACCCCTCATGCAGTTTTTGAGAAATTTGTTTGCAGTTAACATCTGTTGGCATCCTAGCTTGTTTGACTTATAAATGATTCTATTATGCAGTTTGTCAGTATCAGCTCCAGAGTTGTGCAGTGATGAGGCTTCTGGCATCAAGCCGGTGGATTTATTAGATCACCAAGTTAGAAGTTCTGGCTCTGAATCCCCAGTATCAGGTGCAGTTGCTGAGCATCAATTGCCTGAGAAAAAAGAAACTTCTAGTCCCCAGAATTTGGGCAATTATGCAGATATTGGTTTGGTTCAAGACAACAGTTCATCCTATGCACCTTCCGATTCACAGCAGCAAGATCCATCAGAGTTACAAGGTTTTTCGGTGAGTACACTAGTCAGACTAGTGTCGCCTTTGTAGTATGTATATATAAGATTAGTGTCACCTTTGCAATTTCATTTGTCAACCATTATTTGTGATAGTTTTTTAATGTGATTAATGGTGTTTTCTGGAGCTTTATTTGTTTATATAAGAATAAAAGCCCTTCATTGGGAAGAAGTGTTCGCATGTTGTGACATATATTGACATGTTCTTGAACGTTCATTCTGTCTTCTGTTTGGAAGCAGGCATTTGATTCTCAGACTGGTTATGACATACCTTATTTCAGACCAAATATGGAGGAAAGCCGTGGACATCCTCCTCAAGAGGTAAAGTCAAGTGCTTGCGGTATTGTGATGTGTTACAGTTACTGTCTCCATAACTAGGCATGTCATTGGATGCATAGAACTGCTGCGTGGTAATGTTGGATGCCCTAAACCTGCTGCTTGATACCTTTGTGAGCATTTTGTGTGCACAATCTATCTATGTTTTCCACGATCAAAAATGATGTTCCTGCCATTTTTAAGACAATACTGCAGGGAATAATACTTTTTCTTTTCCATAACTTGTAGATTATCTTTAGAACTTCTATGCATCATTCAAGTCATCAGTTTTTGCTTTCATAAACTGCTTTAAAAAATATTCTGTGTTAGACATTATGGGTGTAATTGAGACCATCTCTCTCTCTCTCCCTCTCTTTCTCTCTCTCTCTCTCTCAAGTTTACAATATGTACTACCTTAATTTAACCCATTTATAGTGAATTGGATTTAACAGATGCTATTTTCTTTGGTTACAGGCCTTGAGCTCTCATACCGTCAACAGCATGGCTGCATCAACAGTTGCCATGGTGCAACAGCAACCACCCCCAGTGGCACAGATGTACCCACAAGTTCATGTTTCACATTATGCTAATCTCATGCCATATCGCCAATTTCTCTCACCAGTTTATGTTCCACCAATGGCTGTTCCTGGCTATTCTAACAACCCTGCATATCCTCACCTGTCTAATGGCAACAGCTACTTGCTGATGCCTGGAGGCGGTTCGCACCTAAATGCAAACAGCCTCAAGTATGGAGTGCAGCAGTTTAAGCCTGTCCCTGCTGGAAGTCCGACAGGGTTTGGGAATTTTACTAATCCCAACGGATATGCAATCAACGCCCCTGGTGTTGGAGGTGCCGCTGGGCTAGAAGATTCATCTCGAATCAAGTACAAAGATGGCAATCTATACGTCCCAAATCCTCAGGTAAAGTTTACCATTTTATGTAGGTACTTACATTGAATGCTAAAATTATAATGCTCTCCAGTGGGCGATTTGCTGATAAGGAAGTTGATTGTAATCGTTGAAACGAATTGCCTTATATGAATATGTGGGAGAGACGGACAGGCTTTGATGATCTCGTTTTTACCATCCACTATTAATTACAATAATACGTGGTGTTAATGTATGTTTTTAACGATTGACATATCAGGCTGAGACATCAGAGATTTGGATTCAGAATGCAAGGGAGCACCCGGGCATGCAATCCACCCCGTACTACAACATGCCTGCGCAAACGCCGCACGGTGCTTATATGCCATCTCACGGTGCTCATGCTTCCTTCAATGCAGCTGCAGCTCAATCTTCTCACATGCAGTTCCCAGGTTTGTACCATCCTCCTCAGCCCAGTGCAATTCCGAACCCGCACCATATGGGCCCTGCTATGGGCGGTAATGTCGGTGTTGGGGTTGGCGCAGCTGCTCCTGGGGCACAAGTTGGTGCATATCAGCAACCCCAACTGAACCACCTGAATTGGCAATCGAACTTCTGAATAAAAGAAAAGGAAAAAGAAAAATGCGAATCTAACTCCTTGGTAGTAAGGGTTGAAGCAGTGGAGGGTATAGAGAAGGGTTTTTCTCTCTGTCAAATGAAGTATGACCCATAATCTTTTGTTATTTAATGAATCAAGGCATCATGTGGTGTTCCATTTTCAAAATTTCATGCGTCAACCCGAAGAGTGAAACATACATTATGCAACCATTACACCAATGCGGCGGTATCCTAAGCCTATCTCGTGCCACTCTGGCTTTTATTTTGTGTATGTCACATTACTCGTTAATTTGGGATATTGCCACCTTTGTGTTCCAGTTGCAAATAAATTCATCTCCAACTGGAAGGTGCTTCTTGCTCCATCAAAGCAAAGCATTCTTCGAATCAGACCCAACCCGAAAACTCTCATAAAGCGGGGTGTGGTGTGTTGGTGTTTAAGGGCAATTCCGTAACCACTGTGGTGTTCTTGGAAAAAGTTATGAGTTCAAAATTTTTTCGAAGAGGGTGTTGGTTGAAAAAGTTCCAAGTTCAAATTTTTTCTGTCCTTCACTTTAAAGGTCTTTTTTCGGAGAAGAGATCTTCTTCGAATCCCTCCAACCAAATCCTAGGGATCCGGATATTCGGACTCTTGGAATTTGATCCAACGATTATAATTATTATAACTTTTAGAAATGTTCTTTATTTGTAGTCATTAAATCAAATTTCAAGAGTCCGAAACCCTAAGATTTGGTCCCCTTTTTTTGGTCGAAGTTTTTTGGTTTAACACTTTAAAGATCCAATAACAAAAGAAATGTTTTTTTCCAAAAAAAAAAAAAAAAATACAAAACAAAAGAAATGTTCTCCTTACCTCGGGATTGCCAACCGCATGTCTTCCTTTTTTTTGTTTTGTTATATATCTCTCATGTATGACCATTCACTGACTAACATAGTCAAACATGTCGTGTTGTCTCAGATTAAATACTTATTATATTATACATTTTTTGTTGCTGCCAGAATAACAACCGATAAGAGTGTAATTAGTTTTTATATAAAAGAATTGTCTAAATTAGGTTTTTTTCTTTTTTTAACAAATTGTTGCAATCCTATCAAATTAGGAATGTGATTGTGTAAATTCTAGTACATCTAGGAGTGTCTTGTAGTTACCTATTAGGAGTTGATTACCTAGTGAGAGATGTAATCCTAAAAGGGTAAGGAGTCTATCATTCCTACTACTATAAATAAAGGCATAAAGGGGTGATACAACACAAACCTCAGAATTAAATTTCTCTCTTGCTCTCTTGTTGCCGTCAGCCCCCTCTCTCTATTCCTTAGATTGCTCAGTTAATTAGGCATACAACATGTTATCAACACACTCTTACCAGAAGCTAAGGAACTGAAGGATCGTAGGAGGATGCTATCTTCTACAAATTCAAGGGCTTTCACTCGTTTTCTGCCAATTAGGTTCTTCTAAAATAAATTAAGATATTTGAAAAAACCTTGAAGCATAAAAACATTCACCATGATGCATGAACCCCCTATATTTATATTTTCCTTCCAATTATATACATCGTATATATGTTCATATATTTTGTCAATATATATAATTGTTCATGCATTACGCATATATGCTATGTTGAATTGCGAGTCAAATAATTGAAATTAATTTAGAGCACTTAGGGTTTTCAACCTTAGAATTTAAAAAAAAAAAAGGAAAATTCTGGGACACCACCGCGTTGGTATGAAGCCCAGCCACGGGATGGACCCCCTCGAGACAACATCGTTCGACGTCTTGGACCTTTGTTGAAGCCTTTGGGCTTCACTGCATACTGTGGACACCAGGCCATAGGTTTGGTTTCGCACCACGGGCCTGAAGCCCCGACCAGAGCCAACCCAAGCTAGGCTGGTCCCTCCTCTTGGCCCACACGAGCAGCTGTGTTGCTGGGCTTAGCCACGACCCGCATTCCAATCAGCCACCCCACAGGGTTGGGCTTACCCTTATGGCAAAAAATCGGAATCTAGCCTCAGCCGGGGTTTCCTCGTGAGACCCGTAAGCCAGCCTTTAGGCTGGACTTGTTCCCGTATTGATCTTAGTCCAAATTCCAGTAGCCTTGCTGCTGGGCTCCTTTTTTCTTCGGCCTGTGGCCTGCAGCCAACCCAAGCCCAAAACGCCTATAGTGCCTTGCCTTACTCACGACACCCATGCTCACCGTGTTTAGGCTATCGATTTTTGAATCCAATGCTAATTTTTAGCATTCTAAATCATTTTAACCCGAATCTTATAATTATTTTTGCTTCTACGATGGACCCCGAATGGTCTCAATCTATTGAATTAATTCAAGTGACCAATAGTCAACTAATCTAACAATTAATCTAAAATTATTGGCCTGAAGCTCACTTTTTGGCATTAACGATTCAATAAATTATTTCGTCTCTTTGAATCGTTGACTCTCTTTCGTAATCTTGAAGCACTCACACTTGGGTTCCTGAAGCAATCCATAAATCCACTTCACTTTATTGTATATTGTATTATGTGTTCTTGCAGGTACCCCTATATATGAACTAAATGTTCATAAACTAAATCGAACCTGTAGTTTCGAATTTAGTGCCTTTGAAACCCGAAGTTTTCATTCAAAACTTACCACATGAAACCTGTAGCTTTCATGCATAAATTAAACCAATACATGTCTATAGAACCCGAACGTTCTACAATGTACGTCTATGGCTTTCCATATGACTAACCACATTTTGTTATACCCTATGTTTAGGGATATGTCGAACTTGAACAAGCTCGATTTCACCGCTTTGGAAGTCTCTGGAAGAAACTACTTGAAGTGAGTTCAAGACATGATGTTCCACCTTACTACAAAAAGTCTTAGAGCTACCATCGAGGAACCAATCGACGATGCATCTGTCGATGAAACTCAGAAAGCCACTGCTATGATCTTTATCTGAAGACACATCAATGATGCATTGCAGACATAATACCTCGCAGAGTTGGATCCCTGTACCCTCTGGCTCGCTTTAGCGGATCACTTTAATCACCAGAAAGACATCTTCTTGCTTGAAGCAAGACGACTGGCAGCATTTATGCTTCAAAGACTTTAAGTCTGTGAATGAATACAACTTTGAAGTTTGTAGAATTCGATCACAGCTTAAGTTTTGTAATGAGGACTTAACTGAATAGGATCTCCTGGAGAATAACTATTCGACCTTTAATGCCACCAATATTGTCCTTGTGAACACGAAAATTTCCTGAAAGGAAAGAGACAAGAACAACGTGCACAAAATAATATTTGTATTTGATGATTTTGGGTTACAATCTCTCTTAAATTTGATCTTCTAATTCGATCTCCATAAGGTGTGATTTGTGGATGTGCGATTGATCCAAAGGGCCATTGGGCTTGATCTAAGGATGAACGTTCTTCAAAGGCAATGGGCTTGATCTTGAAGGTGGATTTGAGCGGATCTTCAAGGAGTCGTTGGGGCTTGATCTTGAGGATGAGCATTTCTTCAACGGCCGTTGAGGCTTGATCTTGAATAACGGTGATGAACGGATCTTCAAGGGGCTTTTGGGTTTGATCTTGAAGAACAGTGATGAACGGACCTTAAAGGGCTTTTGGGCTTTGATCTTGAAGGACGGTTGGATGTGTGGATTTGTCGACGTTGTTGATCCAAAGGGTCGTCGGGGCTTGATTTTAGGATGAATGGATGATGAACGATGAACACTTTCTTCAAGGGCCGTCGGGGCTTGATCTTGAATTGGTGAAAGTTCTTCAAAGGGGCCGTCGAGGCTTGATCTTGGAAGAACGATGAACGAAGAACGAAGAAGGCTTTCTTGATTCTTCGGGATGAACGGATGATGAACGATTAACACTTTCTTCAAGGGCCGTCGGGGCTTGATCTTGAATTGGTGGAAGTTCTTCAAGGGCCTTTGGGGCTTGATCTTGAATTGGTGGAAGTTCTTCAAAGGGGCCGTCGGGGCTTGATCTTGGAAGAACGATGAACGAAGAACGAAAAGGCTTTCTTGATTCTTCGAGAACCTGGATGCTTGAGAGCTTCGGAGTTTCAGAGCTTTAGAGCTTCAAGGTGTAATATGAATTGGTTCCCCAAAAATGAATGAAATTGACTTCTATTTATAGAATTTTCCAAGGCCTAATTTTGAATATAATATTCCAGATGAAATAAGTTGTTTCTGCCAAGTGTTGACACGTGTCCTGTTTGATGACTTTTCTGATGATTCTCGATTTTTTGTTTAGACACACGCTACGTGTAAAATTTATGTAATACATGAGCATTGAAACTTTGATTTATCGGTCAATATTTATTTACCGAATTTCGATGTCTACAGTCCTGCAGCAACAATATAGGGCACATAAGTTCACCAAATTTTCAGATTTGATATATGTTCTACTTCTTGCTAAAAAGCAGAACTAGCTTTTGATGAAGAATCATCAAGCTCGACTTACCGACTTGAACGCCCCGCCTGAAGCACACGTGACAACCTTGAACAACAACAACTGATGAAGATCTCGTTGTGGCCATGGGAAAGGGCGGCAAGCCCTACCATAGGCCCAAGGTCCACCGAACAGAGGCCCATCCAAGGGAGGAAACTTGACCCAAAAGTGCTAACCCCTTGCCCCGAAGGCCCCAAACTTCAAGAACAAGGGAAAAACTACCGTTCAATTGGATTCCACTTAACTGGATATGTGCTACTACTGTGGATCAAGGGATCATTGGTCACGCGTATGCCGAGCTACCCCCAAGGCCATTGCCAAGTATCATTCCCGTCATGAGTCCAACTTTGTGCATGTAGAGATCCCTGAAACAGCTACTACATCTCTGGAGGTTTTAGATTTTCAGGAGGCATCCGCTTCTACGGAAGAATAAATTTAGACATGTTTTTAGGGCGTTTAACTCTTAGTGGCCGAACCCCCCTCTAATTTCTAGGTTTATGGTTTAATTTTGAACAATTTTTCTAAGTCTTTGGAATTATTTGTTTGGTTTGGTTTGTTTTGAACTTTGGATATTATTTTATGGATATTATTTCTCGAATTGATTAATTGAATGAATGGAATTATATGTATGCATGTGACCGATTCAATTAGTTTATTTCCAGGTATGATTAGTGGGGAAGTTAGTTTTCTGGCTGATAGTGCAACCACGCACACCATATTACGTGAGAAACACTATTTTACTAACTTTGTACCTAAGAATGCACCTATGACAACTCTCTGAGGCCCATCCAACCTAATAGAAAGATACAGAAAGGCCCTATAATGTTGTTTAATGGTACTTAATTAACTATTAAAGAGACACTCTATTCTCCTCGTTCCGGAAGAACGTTGCTGATTTTTAAAGACATTTGAGATAATAAATATCATGTTAAAACCACTGAAAAGAATGGTTCTGAATTTCTTTGTATCACTTCTTACGAATATGGTCGGAAGTGTATTCACGAGAAGCTGGAATGTCTCCCTAGTGGGTTGTACATAACAACCATTTGAGCTGTAGAGACCCACCATATGGCTGGCCCTAGTGCTGGGTTCCAGGACATTTTGCTGCTTTGGCATGATCGAATGAGACACCCTGGACAAGATATGATACGTCGTATCCTTAAAGCATCTCATGGGCATCACTTGAAATCTTATCCCGGCCATCCGCTTTGCAAAGCATGTTCCTTGGGGAAGTTGAAGATTCAACCCTCAATTACAAAGATTATTCATGACCCTCCTAAGTTTCCTCAAAGGATTCAAGGGGATATTTGTGGACCTATCCAACCAACATGCGGACCATTTAAATACTTCATGGTGTTGGTTGATGCATCGACATGATGGTCACATGTTTGCTTTTTGTCCACACGCAATGCTGCATTTGCGAAACTCTTGGCACAAATTATTAAGCTTAGGGCTCACCACCCTGATTATCCAATTAAGGCGATTCGATTGGATAAGCTGGAGAGTTTAGGTCACAAACTTTTAACGATTATTGCATGTCTGTTGGGATTGAAGTTGAACATCTTGTACCCCATGTTCACACCCAAAATGGCCTGGCAGAAGCTTTCATAAAGCGCCTTCAAACGATAGCTTAGACTTTGGTGATGAGAACCAATTTGATGGTATCTACCTGGGGTAACGTAATATTGCACGTAGTTATGTTGGTCCGCCCGAGGCCCACCGCTACCTAACCACATTCACCATTATAGTTGGTTATTGGATACGAGCCCGACGTCTCGTATTTACATGTGTTTGGGTGCGCAATCTATTTGCCAATAGCGTCGCCATTACGTACTAAATTGGGTCCTCAGAGAAAAATGGGAATCTATGTCAGTTATGATTTGCCATCCATTATTTGCTACATAGAGCCCTTGACAGGAGATCTCTTTACTGCTTGTTTTGCTGATTATCACTTTGATGAGGCAGTTTTCCAGTCGTTAGAGGGAGTTAAGATCACGAACGTTCTTGTAGAATGCCGCGAATTGTCGTGGATTACTCCTACTATGTCTCATTTAGATCCCCGCATGCCTCAGTTTGAAATTGAAGTGCGACGCATTCTAGATATTCAGAGCATTGCTCAAAGTATGCCAAATGCTTTTACTGATCTAGCGAAGGTGACAAGATCACATATACCCGCTACAAATGCACCTGCAAGGATGGAAGTACCGATCGTACGTCGTAACACCGTTGTGGAATGGTTCACAACCCCGGAAGAGGAAAATAACATAAACTAATGAACCTAGTCTGAATCTGACTAATGCTTACTCATCCGCTCCAACGCATGAGGTTATTCTAGATTATGGTGATGCTTCAGATGAAACATGCCGGCCGCCTGAGAATCGTGAGATTTCAATCCATTATGCCATATTGGATGAGGTTTGGAATTAGAATGAGATGATTGTTGACTATGTATTTACGTATACCATTGCTTCCGACATCATGCTTAGCGATGACATTGAACCACGCTCTGTTGATGAATGTCGACGTAGAACGGATTAGTCAAACTGGAAACAAGCAATCCAGGTCGAACTCGATTCGTTCATGAAATGAAAGGTGTTTGGGCCTGTAGCTCTTACTCCACCACATGTGAAGCCCGTGGACTACAAGTGGGTTTTCGTGAGGAAGCGTAATGAGAAGAATGAAATAGTGAGATACAAAGCACACCTCGTAGTGAAATGCTTCTCTCAACACCCTAGGATTGATTATGAGGAGACGTATTTCCTCGTAATGGACGTCATAACATTTCGCTACCTTATCAGTTTGGTAGTTTTCGAAAAACTGAATATGCAGCTTATGGACGTGGTAACCCTGTATCTTTTTGGGTATCTAGATACGGAAATGTACATGAAAGTTCCAGAAGGACTTCCATTGATTGGTTCAAATAGTTCTAGACCATGGAGCACTCTCTCGATTAGATTGAAGAGGTCACTTTACGGATTGAAACAATCTAGGCGGATGTGGTATAACCATCAGAGTAATATTTGACAAGTCAAGGTTATGTGAACAACAAACTATGCCCATGCGTGTTCATTAAGAAGTCACATATCGGATTTGCGATCGTTGCAGTTTATGTTAACGGCATGAACCTTATTGGAACTCCCACAGAGTTTGAGGAAATTGCCACGCACTTGAAATTGAAATTTGAGATGAAAGATCTTAGGAAAACTTGATATTATCTTGGCCTGAAGATCAAGCATTGTTCGGATGGAATCTTAGTACATCAATCGAACTACACCTAGAAGGTGTTGCGATGTTTTAATAAGGATAAAGCGAAGCTTGCAAGTACTCCTATGGTCGTTCGGACTCTAGATGCTAAACGAGATCCATTCCGTCCGAACGAGGATAAGAAAGAGATTTTGAAGCCTGAAGTTCCATACCTAAGTGCAATTGGTGCTTTATTGTACTTGGCTCAATGCACTAGACCCGACATCTCCTTCACTGTTAATATGATGTCTAGAGATGACAACGTGTCTATACACAGACACTGGAATGGTGTTAAAGAGATTTTCTGCTACCTTGAAGGTATGATGGATTTGGGCTTGTTCTACACCCACGAATCCTCGAGAGGAGCCGTCGCCCCCCTCGGTCTTCGGGTTGATTCTTGCCTCATTGGTTACGCATATACTGGTTATCTGTTTGACTCTCATAGGGCATGTTCTCAAACGGGTTATGTCTTGACCATTAGAGACATCGCTATATCTTGGAGGTCTACTAAGCAAACGTTAGTTGCGACTTCTTCGAACCATGTTGAGATTCTCGCCTTGAATAAAGCCTTGCGAGAGTACTTTTGGCTGAGAGCAGTTATGGAACATATTAGAAGTACTAGTGGTCTTTCTTCCGTCGTTGACCTTCCTACGACGATCTTTAAAGACAATGCAGCGTGTATCGAGCAGTTAAAGAAATGATACATCAAGGGAGATAACACTAAGAACATAGCGACAAAGTTCTTTTACTCTCACCAGCAATAACAACATTAAAACATTGAAGTCAAGCTAATCCGTTCATAGGACAACGTTGCTGACCTCTTCACGAAGTCACTGCCCAAGTCTACTTTTCAGAAGCTCGTCCAAGGAATCGGTATGCGTAAATTATTTAAGTTGAATCGCTTGTAGTCTTATTCGTAAGTTATGTCTAACCTAGGGGGAGTATCCTAAAGCATACTCACTTGATCTTAATGTAATCTTTTTCCTACGATTATGAGCATTTTTTTCCACTGGGTTTTTGCTACCTAACGAGGGTTTAACGAGGCACCCATCCTGGGATGATTATACTCCGTTGAGTTCACTACTTTCGTCCTGTTTGACGCTTGTTTTAGACATTATGCATACTTCTCACTTTTCTCCTTAGTCTATGGGTTTTCTCCATGCCTTGGGTTTTACCATAGCAAGGTTTTGTGAGTTTTACTACCAATGCATACTTACGTTACTTGTGTTTGAGACTCGCGTTCACCCCTTATGCCGAAGACTTTGTCAATTGTTCTATCTCATATGCTGAAGATCTGATACGACGTTTTGTTTGAGTATTTACACACTTGAGGGGGAGTGTTGCAGTCCTATTAGATTAGGAATGTGATTGTGTAAATCCTAGTATATCTAGAAGTATCTTGTAGTTACCTATTAGGAGTTGATTACATATTGAGAGATGTAATCCTAAAAGGGTAAGGATTCTACCTTTCCTACTACTATAAATAAAGGCATAAGGGGGTGATACAACACACCTCAGAATTAAATCTCCCTCTTTTTCTCTTGTTGCCGCCGGTCCCCTCTCTCTCTATTCCTTAGATTGCTCAGTTAATTAGGCCTACAACACAAATAATGTTATCTACATTAAAGGGAGGGAGTAGGCTTAGCCTTATAATGGGCTAGTAATAATATGGTTCAAATTCATATTTGACAAGAATCGAACCTAAGACCTCTCCCTTACAAGTAAGAAGAATACCAAGTCTAAATTAGTTTTAAACACCTAAAATTTAAAGTTTGTTTATTAAACGTCTGTGCCTATTAGTAATATAGAAATTGTGGAGAATTTCTTTAGGAGATAATCTTGGTTTTTCATTCAAAATATTTATCCAACTATCTCTTTGTTATATTTTATCTTCAAGATAACAAAAATGGTGGATGTGTATATTTTTTAAATGATTATGTATACACTTTATTGAGAGAATTATTTTGTAAACATACTCGTATGTTTATTATTGGTTCTCATAAGATTTGGTTCATATTATCGATCGGTGCGTTTAGTTTTGTACATCTCGTTAATTGGTACGCTTAGTTTTAGTGTTTGGTATGTTTGATTTTAGTTTTTTGGTACATTTCATTTTAATTTTGTACATATCATTGATTGATAACTTAATAATTATCTCTCTTTGTAATGGATTGATTTTTGGTACGTTTAATTTTGTGCATCTGGTTGATGGATACATTTAGTTTTAATGTTTGGTACATTTGATTTTAGTTTTTGGTACGTTCACTTTTAGTTTTTGGGTGTGTATTATTGGTTGATAACTTAATAATTATCTCTCTTTGTTTTGGATTAATAATAATAACTTTGGTTTGAAGAAGGCTAGATTTGTCACTTAGTACTATAGTCTAGTGCTATTCCTCTTTACATGTAAGTGATAGGTCTTAAGTCTAATTCTTGCCAAATGTGAGTTTGAACCATATTATTGTTAGCTCATTTTGAGGTTAAGCTCACCTCCTCCTCCTTAGTGTAGATAATATCGTTTATTAAAAAAAAAAAAAGAGAAAGAAGAAGCTAGATTTAGAAGCCTTGGATATTATTTTTGTAATAAATTGGTGGATTAATGGCAGTTCATGTAATTTTGAATTTTAGAAAGAGTACAATTTAAAAAATGTGGCATCAAAATTGTAGAAAGTAGTTTAAGAAAAAGTCTAAAAGCTAAGGATGTTTGTATATCATAAGCTGCAAAATTACCCAATTAAATGGAAAGAAAATTTAGAAATTAAAAAGAAGAGAAAAATTCTCTAAAATTATCGAGAATCAGAAATCCATCAAATAGAAAAAATCACAAATTGAAAGATACAATATAGGGAGAGAAAGAGAGAGAGAAAATAAAAACTTGAAAAATTGCAGGAAGTGGAAGATGATAAGTGTGAAACGAGAAAACACACATGAGGAAGATGATGCAACCAGTTGCAATTTAGGTCTTAATCTCCAGCAGCAAATGCGAGACAACGGAGCAAATGTAAGTAGGATGCGAGATGTGTTTTTTAGTTTTGAGCCCTACTAAAATTATATCGAATTTTTTTAACATACTTACTAGCGAGTGTAGAGCGTATTAATCAACTTGGACGGAATTCATTAATCCCGAGACTATTAATACATAAGTGCTCCAAACAATTGATTTGTAATAAAATACTCCAATCCGGTACCTAATATGGTGTGTCAAACAAGTTCATGATACACAACTACAACCCCACAAGGTTAAAGCTAGCTGAAGCCCCCAATTTCCAAATTTTCACCATGATATTTGCATCCATTGGCTATGGCCTGTGATTGTTTATCCAACATTTGGAAATTCAGTTGTCTTGTCTATGTTAAGATTTCTGGTTAGTATTATTTTACAAATTTTTTGAACCACTAACAAATATTCTCCTCTCAGTATGGTGCCTTGTTTATAATCTAGTGATACTACTGTACTCACAGCTTAATCTGACCTGACCAATCACAAATTAATCTATTGAGTAATGATACTTCTCTTTCTAATGTCAAGAAACGTTCAAATTCAAATATTTACTCCTGCATTAGTAATCTAATAGACCAGACGAGAAGGGGAGAATTCAGTCCTCAAACTCTTTAATTAGTAGTTAAAGTTGAAAATAAAGTGTTTAGGGTAAATTTAGTATTCTCTACAATCTCACAATTCTCAAATACTAGTTCAATTCTTTATTCTCCCCCATAAGGAGGTATTTATAAGATTACGAATCTCATAGACTAGACGAGAGGGGGAGAATTCAGTCCTCAAACTCTTTAATTAGTAGTTAAAGTTGAAAATAAAGGGTTTAGGGTAAATTTAGTATTCTCTACAATCTCACAATTCTCAAATACTACTTCAATTCTTTATTCTTCCCCATAAGGAGGTATTTATAAGATTACGAAAGAGCAATACTAGGAAATAAATCAAAATGATCCTTTGTCAACAAGGCAAGGAAACCTAGACCAAATCAAATAATATCAAAATCCTAATTAAATCATATAAAATCACTAATTAAATCAAATCCTAAAATACTTTCCCTTTTATTTTCCAACACCCTTCCTCAAATTCATAGTGTGAAATCACGAGTTTGCCAAGAAGGAAATCTTCATTGATATGCTGTAAGTAATGTCAATCTTTGCGAAAGCTCAGTAAATCACAATCCGTCAGAACTAACGCCTCTTTTCGAATGCCTAGCTGAAACAAGCATCAATCTTTTCGGAAGCCCAACTAGGACAAATGCCTCTTTTCAAAAGCCCAACTAACAAATCATAATCATCGGAACTAACACCTCTTTTCGAAAGCCCAACTAGAACTAACGCTAATCTTTTCGAAAGCCCAATTGAAACTAATGTCTTTTTTCGAAAGCCCAACAAATAAATCTCTTGATATATTGGAACCAATGTCTCTTTTTGAAAATTCAGTTGAAACAAATGCTAATCTTTTAGAAAGCTCAACTGAAACTAACGTCTTTTTTTCGGAAATCTCAACCACCAAACTTCTCTTTTTTTTATATTTTTATTCTCTCTCTTCTTCAAACTCAAAATCAAACTAAATTAAAAATAAAAAATGAAACAAAACCCAAAAGCCTTCATGATAGGAAACGTATCTTACCTTGACAATTTTTTTTTCTTTCTTTTAATCTCTTCTCCAAGGTAGCGAAAACCACAACTTTTTTCTTTCTTCTTTTTTCTTCATGGCAATGGAATTTATCTTCTCCTAGCAATCGTAGACAATCTTCACCCTCAGGTTCATGGCATGTGGGTGCACGAAGAAAATAAGATTCATACACCCAAAGGGAAGAGCTCTACTCTGATACCAAGTTGAAAATAAAGGGTTTAGGGTAAATTTAGAATTCTTTACAATCTCACAATTCTCAAATACTAGTTCAATTCTTTATTTTCCCCATAATAAGGTATTTATAAGATTACAAAAGATCAATGGTAGGAAATAAATCAAAACAATCATTTGTCAACAAGACAAGGAAACCTAGACCAAATCAAATAATATCAAAACCATATTTTTTTTTGAGCAAATGAATTATACTAAGGGGAAAGGGGATGAGCATAGCCTCACAATAGACTAGCAATAATGTGATTCAAAATCTTCTTTGGCAAGAATCGAACTTAAGATTTCTCACTTACAAATGAACAAGAATACAATCACTAATTAAATCAAATCCTAAAATAATTTCCCTTTTATTTTTCAACAGTTAATTATAGTTAAATTGGTTTATATTTGTAGGTTAGGTCAACTTCTATATAATAAAAAATCCTACATGGTTTATAGTCTTTAAGAAATAATGCACGTGTAGGTCTCTAACAGATTGTCAGCAATCGTTGGTGGTCCAAACTTATGAGCAGGAGGGAATAAGGTTTCGCATGTCTTTCTTCAGACTAACGGTCCGTTCAAATCCTAACGTTAACCAGCACTTCTTGTGTGTTGGTAATTTATTATTGTGTTTATAGTTAAAATGAAGTCGTTCTAGCCACGTAGTATTATGTACGGTGATATTTATTTTCACTTGTAAGTAAGAAGTTTTATATTTGAATCTTATTGATGACGAGTTCAAAATCAATCTATTCTTTCATCCCTTAATTTTAATATATCATTGTATAAAAAAAATGAAGTCGTTCTGAAAACTCTTCCTTGCTTGTGAAAAATGAAAAACACTAGCCGCTAGTGGAGGGGGAGAAGAGGTAGAGTGCCTTTGATTCCTCCCTTCCCCTCTTAAATTTTATATTTAATTTTCCTTTCCGTTAGTGTCATCTTTTGGGTGAATAATATTTTGGGAGTTTTAACAAAACACTTCCGGTACTATTCACTTTTAACGAAAAACTACATTTCTACCTTTAACTGTCACTATTCACTATACCTTTAAATATGGCTTTTCATTAGAAGGAAACTTTTTTGGACTTTTCGTTAGTTTTCCTTAATATTTTTGAACAATTAGCTGGAATGGTCAGTTTTTGACATTTGGTTGCAGAAATAATAAGTTTTTACCAAGTTGTCATTATATCATCATTGTGTGGTCATTATGTCATTGACATATGATCAATATGTTGTCAATACTAAAAACTTATTATTTCTGCAGCTAAATGTCAAAAAATGATCATTCTAGCTAATTGCCCTAATATCTTCTTATAGAGATTTGAGACGTAGCTCAGATTGAGTTTCCCACTATTGCTTTAATACTCCTCTTTCATACAAAGTCCATTCCCCTATATCTTTTTTCCAAGATTTACCTTCTCTAAAATCGTTGATTTGAAGGACTTCAATGCGAATGCTTATATGTTTTTGGCATACTAAATCAAATGGAGATTTATGTTCGCTTTTATGCATCTTTTAGATTGAGAGCTGCTAGACCTACCCCGTTGTCTTATTTTTTTCACCCACATTATATTTACACCCACTATAAAAAGTTAAAAAATTAAAATGTTATTTTCCCACCCACTGTTATTCCTAAAATAACCCTATATATAGTTAGAGATAAATTTCTCTTAAGGAAAAAATATAAACAAATAATATTACTCTCTTCTAAAAGCCAAAAAAAAAAAAAAAAAGAACCGAGGTCTTCTAATCTTCAGCCTACACGTTTGGTTGGGATTGAAGATGGAGAAGCTTACTCAAGTCCGTACCTATGCAACAATTGAAGCTTAATTCGGCTTCAATTCTAACTTAAAGGGAGAAAGAGGTGGTGCTTGTGGTAAGTACGGGCTAATGAAAAATCAACCACGCTTACTGTTGTTTAGGTTTTCAATTCTAAATCAACCACGCCTACAACAGTATGCAACAAATTTACCCTAACCTAATGAACGATGTCTACAGAGCTATGCTTCAATTCCAAGAATTCTCATTAAAAAACAAATTGCACCTTAATCTAATGCAAATTCAAATAAAAAGTCACAGAGCTATGCTTCAATTGTATGATGTCGGCAAATCAAGATGACCCACATAAAATTATCTTTTACCTTTTCGACGGAAACATAATCATCTACTTCTTCCATAGAAACGTCATCCTCTAAGTTTATTCTTTTTGCTTTCTTTGAATGAAAGGAGATGAGAAAGATGAGTTAGGGTTTAAGGGAGACAAATTTTCTAAACATAACGTGAGAGTTATCATGTCCAAACTTTTCTTTTTTCTTTTTTTATATAAAAAAAAAAGTAATGTAAAAGGGAGTAACTAAGGTCCTTATTAGTCATTTTACAAAAGGACAAATTTGTAATTAAAAAATTCATAAAAATGTGGGTGGGAAGATAAGACATTGAGGTGGGAATAACAGCTCTCTTTAGATTTGAGTAGTATCTTTGATGTACAGTTGAATTTTTTTAATAAATTTAGTTTCCTATAATAAAAATTGATGTCATTCTTTGATTAAAGATTAATTAGCCATTTGTATTAGGGCTGGGCACGGGCTGGGTCCAAAATTGAAGGGGTTAGATCAGACCAGACTCGGGTTGGAAAAAAAAGGGCGGGCCGGGGCAGGAATAACAAATTAGATTACAAGAACCAGACCTAATCCGGCCCGTGTGAAACGAGTTGGGTCCACGGTTCTCTTTTTTATTTTTATTTTTTTTATTTTTATTTTTTTTGTGGAGAACAATATTCTACAGCAGCATAGTAGCTGCATAGATTGAAGAAAAAAGTTTGTCATCTAAACAAACCCCATCAACAACAATATTCTTCAGCAATGTAAAAATAATATTATGTTTTACAGTAGCACAGCAGCTCCACGGATTGGAGAAAAAAACTAATTTTGTTTTACAGCAACTCCACAATAGCACATCAGCTACACATTGATGAAAATCTGGAAGAAAACCCACATCAGAATTAATTACCTCAAATAATACAAGTAATCAAACGAAATTTTGAACAATTAAGTGAGCAAGCAAGTAAACCTAGATAAGAATTAGCTTAAGAACTACAGTCCAATTCAAATCGAAAACCCACATAAGAATTACATACATCCCAATAGATCAAACTACAAACATACAAGAAATTATGCAAAATATGGGAAGGACTAGGTTTAGATTTGGCAGGTTTAAGCATCAAGTAACATCAAAGGTTAAAGAATTCACTTGAACTGGAGGCGGCAATGGAGTGTTGGTGGTCACAAGATGATGTCGTTGGGAGGAGAGAAGGAGAATCGAGAAGATGGGTGGTGTGGGTGCCTGGGTTCTATAAGTTTGGGATGTCGTCGAGGAGAACAATCGAGAAGATCGGCCATTGTGGTAGTCGCCATGGCCTAGACTCGTGACGACTGTGATGTCGGGGTGGTCAAGAAAATGACTGACGGGGAGTGACGAAGTGTGGGCAGAACCGTGGAAGGGAGGGGACAACGCACGCGAAAGAGTCAATAAGTTTGGGATGTCGTCGAGGAGAACAATCGAGAAGATCGGCCATTGTGGTAGTCGCCATGGCCTAGACTCGTGACGACGGTGATGTCGGGATGGTCAAGAAAATGACTGACGGGGAGTGACGGAGTGTGGGCAGAATTGTGGAAGGGAGGGGACAACGCACACGAGAGAGTCAAGGACTCAAGTCTGTAATCAGATAAGAGACCTAGGGTAAAAACTAACGGTGAAGATTGGATGGTATGTTACTTTTCAATCTCGTCCGTCCATTGCAATTACAAACGAGTTGGTCCTGAGCCCTATTTTTCTAACATCTCGAATCGGCCCGCCCCTAAAATGCCATTGCCCCGGCCTGGCCCCGTTTTCCCTATTAAAAAATTGGAACCAACCCATACCCGACCCGAACCTTGATTACCCACCCCGACCCGCGGTTCCTCTACCTGTTTGCCCATCCCTAATTTGTATAAGAGATTTTTTTATTTTTTTTATTTTTTAACAAACGATATTATCTACACTAGAGAGAGAGGGTGAGCTAGCCTCGCAATGGGCTAACAATAATGTGGTTCAAATTTGCCACTGGCGAGAATCGAACCTAACACCTCTCACTTACAAATAAAGAAAAATATCATGAGACCGTAGTACTAAATGACTTGTATAAGAGATAATTAAATGGAGGTTTATTGCAATGACGGTTTTAATCATGATAATACGAGTACATAAACATAATTAACTATCAAGGACCCATCTTTTTAAAGAAGGATGTGTAAGCATTGTTACAAGGATTTGAATCATGACAATAGTGCAGGCGAGGAATTTTATATAGTTGTGAGTTGTATTAATTTGCTTTACAATGGCATGATTGAGGTGGAGGTAAATCAATCTACGGTTTTAATATAATTAGGGTTTGGGTGACCCATGCAAGGTTGAAAACAAGATTGAGAGGAATGATGGAAGCATGGACAAATTAAAATTTCCAACCATCCTTTCCAAGTACGCAGGATGGTGGATGGTGCTGTAGCATCGAGGTGTTAACATCATTTCATTTAGGTCAAAATTATGACTAATGGGCTACTTAATAATACGGTAAAAGTGATATTCCTTTTTTCTTGTACAAGTGATAATATCGTTTGTTAAAAAAAAAAATTAGGGAATTTTAACGAAAAGATTCTGATACTGTTCACTTTAACACTTTACCTTTATTTTGTCCTTATCATTAAAACTCAAAGTTTTCAAACATTTTTCATTAGTTTTCCCAAAAAATTATGATTAATGATAAATAATAACGAAAAAGGGAAAAAGAAAACAAGAAAAAGTCTAATTTGATCGATTTTTCTCATCGAGTGTGGATCCACTATAACACCACTTGGGGTACATACACCAGTTGCATATGCATGTAATTCAAGATACCAAAATATTAAATCGAGGAATATATGCTCATATTTTTAGTGCGCAATGTTCCTGATCAATGACTATATTTCCAATATATAGTAATTTATGCTTGTATAGTTGTAGAACAAATTAATCAAAGTGCTATCAATAGAAGACAACAGCAAAAAACTTTAAATAATCACATATAAGGCTTTTGTTGTTATTAATTTCAGTTATGTACAAGCAAACAAATTGACCTAATTTGCTTCCCAAATCCCAAAAATTGGGCTGTTCTTGTACAATTTTATTATTTAGGGATCAAATATGCTAACCTAATACCTACAAGTTCATAAACATTAAGAGGATTTTTCTTTTTATAAGTTAAGCTCTTGCTCCAATCCTGTTGTTCATGTGTAGGATATCTACTCCACCACTAGAGGTAAAAGCTTTCATCTATTAATAAGTGTAATTCTGATGTATGTATGTAATCTAATATCTTAGTGGACAGAGTGTTAAGATTTTACGCATGTGTTCCAGTTTGAAACTTCTTCGTCTGCTAAATTATTGCAATAGTTTCAAACTCTCTATCATGCCCTTTCCTAATAGTAATGGTTTTTTTTATTAATTTTTTTATTTTTATAAGAATGAAATTTTATTTGAATGTGTGAATAAGTACTTTATCACTAGAGTTAGAAACTTATCTGAGTTACAGTTAAGATATGGATAATTTTGGTTGATAACTATTATTTAGTAACATATATGCATGGTGCCATTTAGTACTACGGTTTAGTGATATTATTTTTCACTTGTAAGTAAGAGATTTTATGTATGATTCTCGCCAAAGACGAATTTGAACCACATTATTGCTAATCCATAATGAAGCTTAACCCACCTCTCTCCCTCTTAGTATACATAATATCGAACGTTTAAAAAAAAATACATGCATGGCATGTGATGTGTCTAAGTATCGAATCAATTGGAGTGGATAGCGGTGGGATTTGGATCCTCTCCTGAGTAGGGGGTCCGTATCCTCCTTATCCAATAACACGGGCCGTTGGATTTTGATTCAACGGCTGCAATTATTATAACTTTAAAGGAGACTCCCCCTATTTGTAGTTGTTAGATCAAAATGTAACGATCCGTATTATTGGGTCAGGAGGATTCGGACCCCTGCTTAGGAGAGGATCCAAATCCATGGAGGTGGAAACTGAAGTCTCCATCCACCAAGAGTATGTTTTCCATACGTACATTCTTATATATGGACGTGGGATGATGGTGTTGGTGGTGGGAAATTGGGAATGTTATTATTGCGGTGCAGACAGAAATAACTTTTTTCTAGGTTAAGGCATGTCAATGTAACATTGAATGGTTTTTGGGTCCCCAAATCCCTGAACTGAATGGAATCTTCATCTTCTTTCATATCTCTCACGCAGCAGCCTCTTTATACTCGTGACATGAATGGAATCTCTTACCTTATCATCGCAACCCTACGCTTTATAGTGTACCTCGTAGTCAAGATAAGTATTCCACCAAGGCATGCACCACCACCTTGTGGTG